>NC_081405.1:70115591-70813091 GCF_030272615.1 Cryptomeria japonica | reverse complement strand
GTATCTAAGAATGTTTAATATTTTAAAAGGGTAACCAATAAAATGGATTGCAAATCGATATCAACAATCGAATAACAAAGGAACATGTAGATAATATTGATCGGCTATTGGTTAATACCCTACAACCATTGGTTGACATAGAACCTCACTTGTTTAAGACAACATTTCAGCCGATTTTGAAAACAAGCTTACAAAAAAACATTCCATGAAAACAAAAGGTTAACCGTTTACAACAATTGACTCATACAAAGATCTAAAGGGGTGATTATGTTGCATGCGAAAAAGAACATAGGCTATACAAAGAAATTCTAGAGTCAGACAACTATCAGACAAATCATTAATAATCCAAAAAAAATTCAACTTGACAGCGACAAGGAAATTGGAACAACATACAATGAAAGGCGATGGAAACTTAAGAGATCAATATCCTATAGAAATATTTAATCCATTAATCTACATAGAATAAATGAAATCAAAAGAACATCTCCAACCTGGAGTTCGACGCCCATTGAAGCAAGAGATCCACAAAAAAAAAATTTGAACGATCTGAGAGCCTCTTCAATGTCTCCAAACCAAACTCCAGATCAAAACCCCAAAACCCCCAAATATTTTCCCAAATCCGATTCCAATTTCCCACCCAAAATTTTTAGTAGCAAAAATTTTCACAAGAATACCCAAAATTCCTCTCCATGATTTTTCAAAAAAGTAGGGAGATATCCTTTTCAAAAAGTAATCCCCCCATCAAAACCTGCATGCAAGATATTTCCCCACTACCTCCAAAAATAGACATAATTCGAAAACTCCCCTCTCCACAAATTAATTTGAAATACATAAATATTCAATTTGATTTTTATGAGCACATTTAAAAATACCAAAATGAATATTTAATTTTTTTTAATTAATCATTTTCCAAATAGTTAACTAATTTAAAATATTTAGCTCAACAAATTAATTTAGTATAACATTGCAACAATTTTCCCATTTATTAGTAACATTGATAAATTAAATTCATCAAATCATTAATGTATTAATTATTAATTTCCTCTTGACACAATATTAAATAAACAGAGAATTACACCCAAGAATAACGAGTTGCGAACCAACAAAACACAAAGACTAACAGGACATGCCCGGACAACCACAAGACTAACATCAACCACAAGGGTACCTGACAAGAATCTCATTCACGTGGGAATGATGGTCACATCAAGGGTTTGACCGATAACTCCATATTTTCCACATTATCATTGGGTCATAAAGCACGCTCAAACCTGAAGATTCAAGTGGAGTTGATGCTCAGTACTTGCAGCTACATAAACACACTGTTGAGCATATACATATAATCCAAATAACATCATACCATGAAAAGGGAATGGAAGTGACACAACTTTCTCGTAAAGAGTAGTGCGACACTTTTCCCTTTCACCCAAGCACATGAAAGATAGGAAGTAATGTACATCAAATTAGTCATCATCACTAAGCATAAAAAAAACTCATGAAAAATCAATCTTAAATAACCATATGACTAACTGAACATAAATAATATCATATAACCACACCATAGTCAACATCATGAAATTCATCATCCAATGAGCCATACATCATAAAAAATGTCTATGATATATAATATCTATGAGACATAAAATAAATCAAATCTAATGTCAAAATCGACCAACACCAAATAGGGTCTAAACCACACAAAAACAAAAGACCACAGAGTCTGACAAGCCAAAAAGAGAGTGGGCACTACAAAAATATTGTGCAAAATTTGAGGGAACAAAAACAATAGACAGTGAAGAATTATTCAAGACCTCTATTTGTTCTTCCAATTCCTTATTCTTCATAGCTAGATGCATATAATCTTTCTTCAAGGTCTCATTATCTACATATAACTTCTCTATTGAACATTTCTTCATTAAACAATGTAGTGTTGACAACAAAATTTGTAGTCTCTGGTGCAGAGGTGTATGATACTCTTTTTCTTAGTGCTCTCCCTTTTATTTCTTCTACATTTTGGATGAAGCTTGGCTTGTCTATATCAGGCACTAATTCCCACATCATGCTAGGGTCTCATATTAAGGATTGGAAATTGAACTTGAGATGTACTTCTCTACTTGTTCCTTAGAAGAATAAACTTGTTTCTCTAACTTCCTCACAATATAAAATGCTAATGTAGTACAAAGGTCCCAATGCAGCAAGAGAAGAGCTCCAGTTTCTTTAATCAATTTTCTTCCCAATTCTGGTGTATTGTTTTCAACCCTTAGGTTGAAATTATGAAACACTTTTCTTTCAATTCTATCCCACTTTGAGGGTTGATAAATTTTCTCTAGTATATACTAGAGAAAATTTATCAAAAGTTTACATGGCTAAATTCTTTCATAATACAACATTGTTATAGGGAAGTAAAATAATTTATAAAAAAGTTGTCTAAATTTGTCATTGATCATCTACAACATGAAATCTACGGCAAAAATCTACCTAATTTGGAGAATATAACTATGAAAATGATAGATTAAAGTTTCTACAAAAGAGGCGTATTAAATTGAAAAAATCACACATTACTTACACTAAAGTGGACAATGAAAATGGTTAAATTCCAGCAAAAGAGAACTATATCTAATCATGAGTATGCTAATAGTATGAGAAGTTATAAATGTACATCAAATATAAGATATATTTTAGGAAGATAATAGGTTATAAGGTATGATATTAAAAGGAAAAATAAGTTCAAATTAGAATTTTTTAGGGACTAATTAAGATGGCATTATATGAAGTGTGAGCTATAAATTTATCATCCAACTCAAATGGAGAGGAAACCAAAGAAATCAAGAAATTATTTGTGGGTTAAAATTGTAAAGTGAATCAAAGATTTTATCTTTTGCCTTCAAAATTAGACACATCGAGTATTGGTAAGTATAATATTAAGAGGGTAGGAGGAATATTCACCATAGGCTTGCCTCCAATGGAGAGTGTGATTTGTGAGGTGATTGGTCCCAAACTATTGTAGGACTTACCCTAGCAACACCATAATATTACAATTGTGTCTATCTTCATTTAATAAAGTATGAACATTATCAAGGATGGAGTCATGGTCTAAACTATTTTGATTTCTATATTCATGAGACATATATTCTTGATTGGAAACTTCAATATGTATTGAAGGCATATGATATTGACGTAGGTGCTAGAATTGTAGAATGACTCTTTCATAGAGATTTCTTAGGAAAGTTTTTGGAAACAATTGTAATTATATTGATTTTCAAGCTTGGTTTCATTGAACGATCTTTGGAGGAATTCAAAACTATCCCAAGAAACCAAGGAAATGATTTGTTTTAATGTCTAATAGGATGGTTGAGATTGCAAGTGCCATCTTATATTTTTTGAAGAGAGAGAGACTGTGTTTATTCCTCAAAAAATATGAGATGGCACATATATATTTGGATGTGTAAATAAAAAGTAAATAAAAAGATAAATATATATTTTTATACACCATATAAACATGACATATGTTTTTATAGAGTATTTCTATTTTTTAATATTTCTATTTGATCAAAACTCAAGAAACATAAAAAATAAGTAGATTGCATCAAAAAATTTATGATATCATTATCTTAGACTATGAACCTCACTAATCTATTTTTCAATTCATTGCTCCTATTTCATTAAGATTACATCCCAATTAATTAAAAGAATCAAATAACAAATTAATTAAATCTCTTTTTTATCTCAATATTTTTAATTACACAATCTTTTTTTTGATCGATAAAGGCAGGGCCATATTTATATATTAATTTATAAAAGAGATTACAACATAAAAGTCCAGGTTTCCAAAAAGCCCAGAGGGCCTAAGACAGACATTTAGAAACCAAATTCCTGAGTATGCATAGAAAGGGAAACTAACTCCAATGCTTGCCAAAACATTATGGGCTCGGAATGAAGATAAGTTTATCTCATAAACATTAAATCTTATGAAACCTCAATATCTTTGATTACACAATCTTAATATACATCAATATCTTTTTTAAAAATCTAACTTTTATCCTTAAATTTCCTTTATGCCATATATTCTTTATCCCCCTAAATATCCACCACTTAGATATTGATTCCTTACAAGTGTTATTTTTTATATCTAATTCTAGCATGACTTTAAAGACACCTAGATGATAAGGTTGGTATATGCCTTTACCAAAGACAGTTATATCCAAACTCTCTTTTAAAATTTGTATCAAAACCTTCTAAAATATAAGTTCATACTTGACCACTTAAAGACATCTAAATGATAAGATTGATATATGCCTTTCCCAAAAACAGTTATATCCAAACTCTCTTTTAAAATTTGTATCAAAACCTTAAAATATAAGTTCATACTTGATCACTGTCCCCTCTCCTTCCCAAATTATAATGTGGAGATGAAATATAATCTAAAATAAATGTGGAGAAATTAAAAAAGTAGTTTTATAAAAATTAAAAGTAAAATAAAAACTCACATCCACTAAGTTTTAGAATGTGGAATAAAAGGAGTTTTTTTTAGAATATTACTTTTTCTACTTTTCATGATCTCTTCGTGGGGAAATGCACTTTCTTTATAGAGGAAACTTATGGAGAAAGGATAGTATCTTAAAAAATGGCAAAAGGATTTAGAAAAAGTGTAGAGCGCTATTAATGGATAACATATAAATGATGTTTTTATTTAATTTTTGGAATTTTGAATTTTATATAAATCTAAAACAAAATGTATAAAATAATTTAGAAACTTTTTTTATTAAAGTTGTATCAATGGATAATATAAATGTTTGTCTTAAGTTTAAATTTTATATAAAAATATATACAATTGTAATGATAAAATTTATATATTTTGATGTATTTATTTTAGAATAATATCTTAATATATGTTTATATTGATAAATAGTGTGATTTTGTATGAATTTTGACTTATTCTCTTAGCTTTTATCATATATATATATATATATATTCTCCATCTTATTTGTATAAGAGCACATTCTTATGCATTCATCTAATTCTTACAGCCTAGAGCACACTGCTCAATCACAAAAGGAGCCTCATCGACTACATACAAATCCAGATTACAATCCGGAGAAATGATTGAACTGCAAAGATAGCATCTTCTATGCCTGAATACAATTCTGGTTAAGCTCTATCTATTCCGGTCTGAAACCCTTAACCCTATGTACCGGAATACCCCTTTACAAAAATATCCTCACATACATAATCTCTCTCATATATTTCGCATCTCCTTCATTATTTCCTTCCTTATTCATATTCTCATGATCTCTCGCTCTATCAAAATGATCTAACCAACTGACCTATATACCCTTTACAATTTATCATGCCTAATGTCGGTTTACAAAGATAATTACAATATCAATATATATGTCGTCTAGATAACATAAATACATGAATATTAAAAATAATTGCTGATGCCGGATCCAAAAGATGTCAGCCTCCAATACCGATAACCTGATTCTAAACCATGTCAACCTGCATTTCCGGTAACTAAAGAATTCCTTCCAACCTGCCAGTGCTGGTGTCGGTGAAGTGTCTGTGAAGTGCCTGTTGGTACACAACTAACCCAAAATATGAAGCCGGAATAAATTACCATGTTGCCATCAATGATAACATATTGAAACCAACCAATTGAATGTCAATTGCGAACACACACACACACACACACACACACACACAAACACGTATGTATGTATATATGTATGTATATGTGTATGTATATATATATACATACATATATATATATATATATATACATATTATATGTGTATGCATGCACATATACATACATACATACATACATACATATATATATGCATGCACATATACATACATACATACATACATATATATATATATATATATATATATATATATATATATATATATATATATATATATGTATGTCTATGTGTATGCATACACATATAACACACACACACACACACACACACACACACACACACACACACATATATATATATATATACACACATATAACATACACATATACATACATATATATATATATATATGTATATATATGTATATATATATATATATATAACATATAACATACATACATATATAACATATATGTTATATGTTATATATATATACATACATACATACATATATATATATATATATATATATATATGTATGTATATGTGTATGTTATATGTGTATGCATACACATAGACATACATATATATGTGTGTGTGTGTGTGTGTGTGTGCGCATACACATATAACATACACATATACATACATACATACATATATATATGTATGTATGTATGTATGTATGTATGTATACACATATAATATGTATATATACATGTATATATGTATGTATATATATACATACACATATACATACATATATACATACATATACATATACATATACATATACATATATATAATATGTATATATGTATGTATATATATACATACACATATACATATACATATATGCACACACACACACACACACACACACACACACACACACACACACACACACATATATATATGCACACACACACACACACACACACACACACACACACACACACACACACACACATGTGTGTGTGTGTGTGTGTGTGTGTGTGTGTGTGTGCATATATGTGCATATATGTATATGTATATGTATGTATGTATTTATGTATATGTGTGTGTATATGTATATATATGTATATATATGTATATGTATATATATGTATATGTATATATATGTATATATATACATATACATATATATGTATATACATATGTATATATACATATATGTATGTATGTATGTACATTGTATATATGTATATGTATGTATATGTATACATATACATATAAATATAGAATTTTTTTTATAAAAGTGACTGAAGTCTCTAACTATATATTATATTCAAAATTAAAAAATAACAATGTATCAAAAATCCCTAATATGGAAATAAGATAAAAAATTATAGTAGGGTGATAGTTTAGTAACCCAAAACCCTAATAAGACCAAAAGTAACCAACCCATACAAGAGATCATCAAAACGGGCACAATAAAAAGCCCAATCAATCCAGATACAAATTTATGCACAATAAATGAAATCCCTGCCCAATTACATTTATACATGCTTCATTATAGAAATCTAACTAGTGTAAGGTGTTGCCCAATTACTGAGGCCAACTTCAGGAGGCACAAGACTTGCCCAATTACCTAAGCCAACTTCAAGAGACTCAAGGCTCAAAGAGCCATTATGAATAGAACCAAATTGCAATTCAACATCCATATCATCAAGAGGATCTTGTTGAAGAGGCTCAACCTACAAAACTTCATCATCATTATGTTCCTAGTGACCAAAAAGAGTATGCAATCCCACAAAGCAATCTAGTGCAACTGCAAGTATTTTAGCAAAACCTTTGTTGGGCCATTTTGATCATAGGCTTGGGCCTTCTCTGACCCAATGTTCTTAAGGGTTTTAGCCTCAACATTTTTAAATGGGATGAGGTTCCCCATTTGTGGCCTCACTAAGTCAAAAGTGTTTCACATGGTACTAGAGGGCATGTTGTGTCAGCACCACAAGTCACATTAAGAAGTTTACCCAACAATAATTTTTTTTAACAAATTGGATTATAAATTTAGTATTAAAGAATCTAAAATAATAATAATTTTTGTTTAAAAATATATCACATATTTAAAATACTAAAAACTATAGAGTTAAGATTGAATTAAAAATAAAATGTGTAGAATGAAAAGAGAGGGCCAAGAAAGTGCATCTATTTTCTATGGTTTTATATAGATGTTTGACATTTAGGAAGGGAGATGGTATCACTACTAAGTATAGGTTTTTATTTCTACATTTTTTATTATTTTATAGGGATGGTAGCATGGGAATTTATGACGAGGTTTGTGTGCTCCTAACTATGTAGGTGTGAGTCTCATAATTGAAAAGTTGTGTTGGTATCATCCAAACATGCTATAGTCATGTGCACATGTAATAATTTCTTATATGAGTATGATAATATATTTTAGAGGTGAGGAGTAAGAGCAAGGAAATTGAGAACCAAAGGGGGTTTTAATATGCAACTTTATTTTTCTAAAATTAAGAAATATGAGAAAAAAGGTGAATGGTAGGAGCTTAGAGGGAGATAAATGGTCACCTTCCATTCCTACTCCTTGGAGCTTTTTCTACACTTACAGAGCTCAAATTAGTACTCTTCAATGTTGTCTTGATCCTTTTCTTTCTTCATTTTATTCTTCTAGGTCTTGGTGCTCATGTTGCGGTTTGTATTGTTTGCTTGGTTATTTGATTTGGCTTGGCTTTTTATGTTTAAAAGTAAATTTTAATTTTTTTATTGTCCCCCTGATGCCTTCCCTTTATCTTGAGAGACGAAGTTAACCTTTGTTTGGGTCTAGCAACTTTGTTACTAGATGTTTACACAAGCTTCATTCATTGTTTCACGTTTGGCTTGACCTCAAGAAATAACTCCTTCATTTTGGGCTTATGGAGAATTCTAGCGATGGCAAATAATGCAAATTGAAAACAAATTTTATGGTATTCTTTATTCTGAGACCTTAGTTGACTTAGAGGTAAAAAAATTTGGGGTCTTACAAAGGAAAATCTTTAATCAGGGACATAAGGGGTCGATACTCCAACCACAATGACATTTAAATTGTGCAAGATAAACATAATGAGTCTAGATTAGTAACTTGGCCAATTGGAATGGGAAATGGAAGCATTTTCTAAGGAGGAGAGCCCAAAGGAAAATAAAATGGTAAGGCTCCTTTGGTTGCTACGGTTCTTTCCATTTCTCTTAATTTTGATATGATTCATGCTATTATATTTGAAGAGAATTAGCTCAAAAACATTGAAGTATTCTTTGTCTACCTAGATGCTAACTTTTTGTCATCCTATAAATTTTTGATGATCAAATTTTGAATGTTTGGCTCATAATAAAATGGATATTTATGTCTCTTTCTATTGTATGCTTCTAAAAGGTCTATTTGTTGTGTTTTTCAAAAGTCATTCTTGTTGGAATAAAGGAAAACAAAGAGGGCGGGGGGGCTGAATCAGTGTTCTGCAATTTTTGACTTCGTCAATCTGTTCTTTAAACCACTTAATGCATATGAAGGAAATTATGTTGGTATTATGGATATTTTGCATTGGTTTTGTCATTGATGTCAACACTTATCAACACTTATCCTTCTAGAGATCTTTGGTTATCGTCATCAGCAAGTTCAGTGACTTATGCACAATCATCGGTATTTGGTTCACCGACAAATTATATTGTTCACCGGTACTTAGGATGACTTGTTATCACCTGGAGATCACTTGGTTATGTTGAAGACATGGTTTGGACACTTGGTTTTGGTATTATGGTTATTGGTCTAATCGGGTTGACATATTTGTTGTTATTGATGAATTGGTCTAGGTTATGGACTAACATGCGTTATCTATTCCAGATCAACATGACACGTTATGGAGATGATTTAATCAATTGGACATTGTTGTAATTACATTGAGCCAACATGATGCATCACATCTTGACTTACTTGTTGTAGTTGATTTTATTGTAATATTCTTAATTAGCCGACCTACACATTTGGTCTTAGGTTTTGGTATATATGTAAGATCTCAATTGCGAGATGTAAGAACATGATATGCAAGGTTATGGTATTGTAACATGGTATGTGTGAATATTGAAGATGATATGAGCAGACCATAGAGAAGGAGATAATTAGAGCTTAACCAATATTGAATCCAACATTGGAGATGCTACTTTGAGCAGTACATTATTATTGGATTTAATCATCCAATTGTAGTCAGTGTGACTCCTATTTTGTGATTAAGCAGTGAGCTTTAGGTGGTTGGCCTTTCTATATGTGTAGACCCCATTTGTATACACATACTATCTGTAGTAGTATCATCTGATTGTGGGTAAGGTTTCCCACCATGGTTTTTCCCCTTACAGGGTTTCCACGTACAAATCTCTGTGTTATGTGTTGTGGATGTTGTTTTTCTTTCTGTTTCATGCATTAAGTTTCACCGGTCTTGATATTAATTGTTAATCTGTTAACCGGCATTAAGTCTGGCTTACTGGTATTGTGTATCAAGTTTGATTAAGTTATATTTGGGTTGAAATAAATAGACAATTGATTCACCCCTGCCCACTCTCAGTTGGCTTCGGGTCCTAACAAATTAGAGTGTAGAAACATAAAGCAAAGATCATCAACACCATAACACCAATATTTTTATGTGGAAACCCGATTAAGGGAAAAACCATGGTGGGATTCAAACCCATAATATTAATATACTCGGTTAGAAGTATAAAAATATTACATAAGGGAATGCACATGCATTCAGGAACACTTCCTAGAGCTCACTACTCAAAGTTTACAATAAGGGCTACAACCTGGAAGGCTTGCTACCTTACAAAAGAGTTACAAAGGTAACATACATGAATATGAACTATGAATAGCATCTGCAAATGCCTGGAATAGTTATGGTTAAGCACAAAATACTATATCTTACTCAACTCTATAGAACTACTCTGTTATGATATTTTGCATCATATCAAAACATGAATCTTCACCTTGCACACGTAAAATTGTGCATAATCGATCATACACACACCACACACAACCATCGATCTCAGAAATAATCAAATCAATAGGCCATATATATCCGCAACATCAAATTAGATCAATTCCATGTTGGCCTAATAACTACATAACACGCAACATGAAATGTGTTGCTCAAATTGGTCCAAACCAATCGTGCAGACCACTAAAAAATTGATATATGCTTCCCACATATTGGCTCAAATTCCTCAAACACAAAATCAATCACCAAAATCATCCCAACGATTCCGCATAAGGTTGACCAAATAACATTGTTCTTCCTAAAATGCCAAATACAGGATCTTCAATCATGCATGAAAAACAACATTGGAGGACAAGATCCTAGAATAGGCTACTGCAGACATACCTGTATCACTGCAAAGCAATTTGTGTAACCAAAATGAAGTTTTACCCAAAGTATTCTTACTCCGTCAAACACCGCGTTCCACTTTCTAGACCTAAGCAAAACTGGACTTCAAACTTTTGGTAGGATGAATCCATATAGTCCAGATGAAATCTTTGAGCTGGGTTGGCATCAATGACAACTCCCAAACACTTATCTCTATTGGTATGATGTCTCTTGCCAACAATCTCCCCCGTTGGCATTGATGGCAACACTTAGTAAAAAATGACTAAGTCTTGGATCAAAACCAAAATATTGTACACTCTGCTACAAAAAAATAAGACTTCTAATTTCCAAAAGAAACATGAGTCCCCTTAAGATCAACATTTTTCACTACTCTACTCTCCCCCTTTGACATCAATGGCAAAGGTAGGTATCCGCATGTCAAAATTTTGACAAAGCTCTATATACACAGGTAAAACTTACAAAAAATTGAAGATATCAACAAAAATAGTCTTCAATGACTGCAAGTGGTCATTCCATCCCTTCTTCATAATCTCCAAAATAGATATGCTTGCATCTATGCTGCTCTAAGATCTGAATGTGCACTCTTATTCAATGTCGTCTGGGGATCTTGCATGTTTCTAAGTAGGGTGTCTAACTGGGGAGTAACTATATTCCTTAGCTCTCCCACTCTTCCAATAATTTTGTCCTTCTCTTGACGTAGACTCTTAATTATATCAAGGAGAGATAGCACCTGATTTTCTCCACTACTTGCAAGAATGGTCTGAGGATCATAAGACTGAGATAGACTGGCCAACTGACCTTCATACTCTTTAATCTTCTTGTCAACCTCAAAAGTGAACTTAGGCAATAAGAGGTATGATTTATAGATTTTTCCTCCTTTGTCCAATGCTTCTTGAATGCCTTTGACAACTATTAACAAACTAGCTCTATCTCCTTCAATCATTCTCAAAATTGTCCTCAATATCTTAGCATTAAAATGAATTTGAAATTTTACTTCAGCAGCTTTCTCCAAGGATTCAAAATAAGAATCAACTGATTCAAGCAAACTCTTTAGCTTTCTCAAGGGAGTGTCAGATGAGTCCTGTTTAAAGGATGACGGAATTTTCTCAAGGAAACTTGTTGCCAACACTATCACCTCACTATCCTCCATGTGAGATTTCAATAAATCTTCACTTGCCTTAGCCTGAGCAAGTGTAGCCAGTTTAAGTGCCTGGATATGGGATAAAGAGTTAGGATTGATGGGGCCTTGGGTGAAGTCTATGTCGCTCATAATCTGCTTTCCCTTCACTAATTTCTCAATGTCTCTTGCCATCGAAATTTGTTCAACCCTACTTTCTATTTTCTCTACTTCCTTCTCTAATTTAACAGTTACCACCAGAGGGTTCTGAGTTTTCTCACTTGCATCAACTTCCTACACTAGAGGGTTATCTATATTAATCAGAGGGTTGTCAGTCATGTCCTTACCCTCATCATCGCTTCTTGCATTGTCTCCACCTTTGTTAGTTGGATCTTCAGTTTCAACTCCTTCCTGCACAACAGTCTAAACCTCTGGAACAAAAGTGTCATCCCTTTTCTGCTCGACTTCCAGATTAGGATAACTTGGATGATTGACTTTATACCAGTTGTCTGACATAACTTTTGCCAAAAAAAAAATTGTTTCCTTTTCAACTTCATCAATTTTTCCAAACATGATTTTGTTAACTCTATGTTTACTTCTAAACTCACTATTTGCTAACTTTAGTAATCTGTCGATCTCCTCTTTAGAGATAACTGAACATAAGTTGACCAATACATATTATTTTATTCTTTCATCTTCCTTACTTGTTGTTTTCCTTCTAGCATCCAAAATGTCATACAGGCTTTTGGGTATGATTGACATTAATTCAATTAAAGCTTTACTATATATATTTAAGTATTTGACAATTGCTTCCTCAAGAGTCCTTTTACCATTCTCATCAAAGTTATCTTACCACTCTAATAGTGGCTTCAGATTACCATTCTTAATAACTTCATTAACAATCTCATTTAAAGACATTGGAGGCTTGAGTTCAATTTTACCACTCTTTAGTGCCTCATCAAGTTCAGATTTCTTATTGGATCTGGGTCCACCGGATGGTTTCTCCTTTGAGATCTTGGTGGCTTTGATTCCTTTTTCTTTAAACTTCTTTGCAACTTCATCTGATTATGTTTCCTCTTCATCAACAAGCATTAATTTTCTAGCTTGTCCTCTCTTCCTCTTTCCCTCACTAGATGGTTTAGCCTGAGGCTTAGATAAGCTTGTAGGTTCTTGAGCACCAGAGGAGGGTGCAAAGCTCTTAGGCTACTTCATCTTAGGAGCATGAGCTTTTGATTTGGCCTTCTTTGATGTGATCATATGTTCTTCCTTCAAGACATTCTTCTCTTTGGCTCTCCAGACTGTTTCCTTGTTGATCCCCATATTCTCTTCCAGCTGCTCCACTTCCTTCCCGACTTTCTTCTATATCTTAGGTTCTTGAACTAACTATGCAGGCTCAAGCTCTTTTCTTGTATGTCTCAAACCTTCCTTCAGTAGGATCCACCAGTTTTCTTAATAAGTGTTGAGCATACATGACAAGAACATGTCCCTCAACCTCATATCCCATGGGCATGATCCATGATGTCCTTGGCTTCCATAAGGCATTGGTCAGTTTCAACCATGAAACATATAGAGTTCATATTTTTCAACAATCTATTTAGGAATCCTTTCCCTACTCCGCATCATGTTTTGAAATGTTTTGAAGTATCCCCACATAATGCCTTTCTATGTTTGTGTATCCCTTAGACCGTGAAGTGCTTCCTTTATCTGGACAACCACCAATCTATCATAGGCCCACTGAACTTTGCCTACTCCCGGAATCTCATTCATGAAAAAGAAGTAGAGATAGATAATCAAAGTGACAAATTTTAATGCATTCTTTTTATCTTGCTTTATTTTCTTTAGGTTGCTCATAAGCTCACTTTGGAGCACCTCACAGAGATCACACAACTTATTCTCCTTCAAAATTTGGTAGGCATCATAGATTGTTGTATCGGATACTGAATTGTCCCTGCTAGACTGATAAACCTTGTATCTTATCATCATCGATGCAAATCTGACACCATATTCAATTATATCACTGATTGTCATTGATCTATTATCAAATTGTGAACCAGTTGTCTCTGTCACTGTCTGGTTCTTTACATTTCTTAGGCTAGGTACCTCAGTGGTTGCATTCAAACCTGTCACCACCTTGATTGTTGACTTAAAAATATTATGTGGCTTATCAAGCCATATGAACTTGTCATGCACCCTTCTCAAAACATATCTAACCCATTCAGGTTCATCAAAATCAAGGAAATTGACAAGCTGCAGGAAACCCTTCTCCTCAAGCTATTTGAATTCTAGTTTCAAGATTCCCATTTTATCAATCATGTGCTCTGAGTAAAGTTTCATCATTTGTTCTATCCCGAGTTCCTCAATATTGCAATGGATGTAAACCTTGACATCCTCTACGTGTAGAACTCCATATGGGACCGATGAAAATGCCCCTTTCAGATCATCTTCCATCGACTTGAAGAGGTGTTTCTTGAAATTTTGCCTCGCCCTCTCTGTTACATCTACAACTAGTGGAGTCACAACACCAGATGATTTCATATAAAAAATTTTAGGGTTCAAACTGAAAAAGGGTTCTAACTTAGGGTAATACCTCTTAATCTTCACCCGGATGCAAAATCTCTCTTTCGCTCTGAAATCTCTGCAAAATATTCTTCACCATGCTCTTCTTCTCTCTCGCTTTGAATGAAAAGTGATAAATGAGATTTTAAGTTACCTTTTATTCACCGCATACCTAACTTTTAGGTATAATAAATTTTCTTATCCCTAACTCTTTCGAATACCCTTCATTCACAGAGTTCTCTTTTGTTGATCATCAATTTAGCTCAAGTCTTCCAAAAATGCATCATGAATATCTGCATTATCAAATTATAGCTTCCAAAGTTTGGCAAGGAGAATTGGATTGGCATGAAAAAATCCCCTTAAGCCAGAGGCTATGATCTAGTTTCTAGAGGAATTTGTAGTGCCTAAATCCAGTGCGGATCCATTTTGTTGGATTTTGCCAAGATCAAAAGCTCAATGAAATGTACAAAATAGAGACATAATATGGGACAAGAATAAACTGTATTCTCATCAATAGAAATGATCAATAACCAACTGGATTCAATAGTTACATACAATGAATAGAGGCCTACTTATATAGGCAAGGCCATATGGATGTATGAGCACACAAATATGACATGTGGCTCAATGAGAAACAAGGGTAGGTAGGAAATAGGTGTGGGTAGGTAGGAGAAATAATATAATATTCCACATGAGGTGGATCACCCACCAAAGGTGGAATTATCACTCCACAATAAGTGGATATGATAGTGTAATAACAAGATCAACACCATAAAAGGTGGAATTTCTCCTACACACACTATCCCAATGTGGCACAAACACCCAAGTGTCTCATATCCAAACTACTATGAAATGCATTATCCTAAGTAAACTTAAGTAAGTGTAATAATATCCATGATGAATAATTATTTACACCAACACATTTCCTGCATCCAAGTCACTCTTTCTTACCCATGTCCTCTACATTTGATCTTTGATCTCTTCAACTTTTTCTTTTCCCTTCTCATCTGATTTTGCATTCTTGTTCTTGTCTTCTGGAGCTCTCTAATTCTCATTCTTGCTTATGCAAAACCTAGCAATGTGACTGGATTTGTTGTATGCATAACCTTTCACATTATTCCTCTGATTATGCTTGAAATTACCTTGATTTGTCCTTGATATGCATTGATTGGCAATATGTCCAAACATACCACGTGCATAACATTTGACATTTCTCCTATTCTAAAAGTTATTCATCATAGTTTTGCATACATTTGCGTTATGATCATATTTGTTGCATTTGAAACATTGACCAGTAAAAGATGGGTCATTATTGATCATCTTATTTCTACATTGACTAGCCATATGACCAAATTTATTGCAAACAAAACAATTACCATTGAATTTATGAGCATTAGGTTGTCTTACTAGAGGCCTTCTTGAGTTTTTCTTCTGTTGTCGAGTCTTAGGATTGATTTGACCAGATCCAGAGCTTTCTCCTTTCTCATATCTGAGAACTTGTGTGTCATTAGGGTTCTTCTGACTGGCAAGCATTTCATCAAGCTTAGCTGAACTGATTTTGAATTTCTCTTTGTACTCATTTGCAACATCAAGATCGTGTCTAATTGATGGTATGATGAATCAATAAGGATCCGGTCAACTACTGAGAGGGGGGGGTGAACCAGTAGATATAAAATTGACTAAACTTTTAACAAAATCCAAAACAACCTCTCAAGACAAACTCAGAACTGACTGGTTCAAACATTGGACTACAAACTGCAATATCACTGTCAAGTAAACCAGTTGACTATCATACTAGAATAACAGTAAAACAACTCTAAAACTCTCAAACCTTTTGACTAAAACATCCAAATACTTTATTGACAAAATTAAAAGCACATTTCATATTACTGTTGGCCATCATATCATATTTAAGTGGATTTAGCAATTGAGAAAATTAACCATGGCAAACATAATCACAAAAACATTCACCACTTGACACAATAATTTTGACATGGAAACCCAAATGTGAAAAACCACAGTGGGGATGAATACCCACAAGTATTCTAAACTCTTTTGAAGTTCGCCCTGGTAGGAGCCAAGTCTATTAAAGCTTTACAATAACTCCTGTTAAGAACAGATCCTGTTAGGGACCACCCGGTTAAGGGATTGACTATAATGCCCTATTAGAAGCAATACCCTATTAGGATTAACCTTGGTAGAGGATTTGAAATACAAGATAATGGATCACCTGGTTAGAGTATTTAGATAACACTAAGCTTGTTAGAGCTTACTCGGTTAAGGGATTTGACTATTGTAATTGTTAGAGAACAACAGGGGTTTGCTGATCTGGTGAATAGCACTACTTTTCTTGATTAGATCCTTTTCATTCTCCTATGTGCCTTTACACATATTTTAGATACATCTCCTGGTTTGGCAACCAATCACTCTTACATTCAACCAAAATTGCCAACACTACAACAAAACAACTCATCGACCTTATAAGCAAAACAACAAGTCAGTAACACATCACAAACCTAAGATCTCATAGAGATTACAAAGAAATCAGTTCAAGTATGACCATTGGATTACATAGAAATCACTGCACATCATTCAAGACAACCTCGACCTCTCCTTGATCACCGCTTCATCGAACTATGTAACTCATCACGCGGTTTCCATTACATGCAATGCACTTGCTCATTCCCAAGACAAAACCGTTATCTCTATGCGCCAAAAACCATTGAAAATTTCATCTCATACAACATGCATACATGGCATAATCATTACCACTCATCATTTGATCATAAACCAATACAACCAATTCACCAAGCTCCATCGGTTAGGGTTTGGCACATCAATAGGTAGGGATTACCGGTTGATCTCACTTCTTCTCTAGTAATATCGATTTCCTTAACAAGCTCACTTACCGGTTGCAAAACAACATTATTACAACATCATTACCAGTTATAATTGACATTAATGACAACATAAAAGTTCATCAATGCAATCTTCATGCAAATGCCAACAATCTCCCCATTTGGCATTGATGGCAATACAAATATCAATACCCTTAATTGCTATGATTGTGAATAGGAATCTTGGTTTACATTTTACCATGCATTCTCCTTCAACTGAGTCTCTGTGTCTTCAACTAGTAACTGGCTATAGATCTTCTCTTTGTCAAATCATACAATTCTTCTCCCCATAATGATATAGTTCTTCTCCCCCTTTGACAATAATGCCAAAGTGAAAGTAAAACATGCAGTGTCATACTTCACTGTATTGCAACATCAACCTACAACTTGATGCTCCCCCTGTGGAATAACTCCACTCTACACCAGTCTTGCTTCAAGATTCTTCAATTAGCTCTAGGACTGATGTATTCCACATCATGCTCAATTGACCTCATGTAGGGGCACAACCCCTAGCTGACCTTTAAGATACTAAAAACTAGTCTTACAAAGAGGTTTAGTAAAGATATCTGCTAGCTGCTCCTTGGTAGATACATGCTCCAATAACATATCTTTACTCTGCACTTTTTCTCCCAAGAAATGATATTTCAGGTCAATATGCTTGGTTCTAGCATGCAACACCGGGTTCTTTGAAATATTTATTGCACTAGTGTTGTCACATAAAACTTTTATAGGTTCTGTAATCTTCAGCTTGAATCCTTCCAGAATGTGTTTCATCCAAATTGTCTGGGTATAATTCATATACGCTGCA
Organism: Cryptomeria japonica; assembly: GCF_030272615.1. Taxonomy (NCBI): domain Eukaryota; kingdom Viridiplantae; phylum Streptophyta; class Pinopsida; order Cupressales; family Cupressaceae; genus Cryptomeria; species Cryptomeria japonica. Next base: position 70,794,702 of record NC_081405.1, on the reverse strand, counting down.
ACATACTTAGCTTCAGTAGTAGATTGTGATATACAACTATGCTTCTTGCTGCTCCAAGATACAAGTCTTCCTCCAAGAAAGAATGCACCATCAGTTGTACTCTTCCTATCATCAACATTACCTGCCCAATCTGCATCTGTATAAACCTTCAAATCAAAGTTACCTGCATATGGATACCATAATCCATAGTCAATAGTACCTTTCAAATATTAGAATATCCTCTTGGTTTCTATCAAGTGTGTCTCCTTTGGATTCTTCTAAAATCTGGCAACTAAACCAACTGCATGAGCAATATCTGGTCTGCTGTGAACAACATAATGCAATTTCCCTATCATTGACCTATACTCCTTTTCATCAACAGATGCAACATCATCCTCCTTAGACAGTTTACAACCTGTAACCATTGATGTCCCAACTAGTTTACAGTCACTCATTCCAAATGTCTTCAATACCTCTTTCACATACTTAGACTGTGTGATAAAAATACCACTCTTCATCTACTGAATTTGCAAACCTATGAATAATTTTATCTCTCCTGCTAGAGACATTTCAAATTCACTTTTCATCTCATTTGCAAAGTCATCACTCATGTCATCATTGCCTCCAAATATGATATCATCCACAAACACTTCACTAACTAGTATCTTATCTCCTTCAGATTTGAGATATATATTGTTGTCTTCACTGGTCCTCTAAAAAACTATTTTCATCAGGTGTGAATGTACTCTTTCATACCATGCTCTGGGTGCTTTCTTTAAACCATAGAGTGCCTTGTGGAATTTACACACCATATCTTTTGCATCAGTCAAAGCATAACCATTTGACTGCTCAATGCATACTTCTTCTTCCAATATTCCATTTAGAAATGCTGACTTCACATCCATCTGATATACTTTGAATCCCTTATATGCTAAAATACAAGTAGAGTCCTAACACCTTCCAATCTAGCAACTGGTGCAAATGTCTCACCATAGTCTTCTCCTTCTTCTTATGCATAACCTTTGCATACCAATCTAGCTTTGTTTCTGACTACTACTCCATCTTCATTCAATTTATTCCTGAATACCCATTTAGTACCTATCACATTTTTATTCACCGGTCTGGGTACTAGGGTCCTTGTATTGTTCTTCTCAATCTGGTCAAGCTCTTCTTCCATAGGTGTAATCCAGTGATCATCTCCAAATGCTTCCTTAGCAGTTCTATGCTCAATAGTGGAGATAATGCAAGAATTCTCTCTAATTCTTCTTCTAGTTAACACTCCAATATCTTTATCTCCAATAATCAGGTCAGGATTATGATTGAGTCTCACATACCTTGGAATGACATGATCATTATCTTCAAGTTCTTCTTCCTCACTTTCATCATCTTCTTCTGAATCTACTTGTTTCGGTTGAACTAGTACTACAACATTCACTTCATCAGCTTCTAGTTTCACCGGTTCTAGTTCCAAAATCAGAATGCAGGGTTCATCTTCCTTCTTTTCCTTACTGGTTTCTCCTGAGACTTCAGGATACTCATCCACTCAAATATCAACACTTTCAATGATTCTCTGTGTCTGGTTGTTGTAACATTTGTAGGCCTTACTCTTGGTGGAGTAACCAAGGAATATGCCTTCATCACTTTTAGCCTCAAACTTACTAACATAGTCACATCTCTTGATAAAACATTTACTGCCAAAAACCTTAAAATAAATGACATTAGGTGATCTACCATACCAGTATTCATAAGGAGTTTTATCCTTACCTCTCTTTACCAATATCTGGTTCATAGTGTAGACAACTGTGCTGATAGATTCTCTTCAGAAAGTTTTTACTACTCCTCCTTGTATAAGCATCATTCTAGCAGCTTCAACAACTGACCAGTTGTTTCTCTGTGCAATACCATTCTGCTATGGTGTCCTCAGTGCAAAAAGATGCCTCTTAATTCTATTGTCTTCACAATATCTAATGAATTCTTCTGAAGTAAATTCACCACCTTGATCTGTCTTCAGACACTTTATCTTCTTACCACTTTCCTTTTCAGCCAAGGCCCTAAATGCCTTGAACTTACTAAAGGCTTTTGTTTTGTCCTTCAAGAATGTGACCCACATCATTCTTGAGAAATCATCAGTGAAGATCATAAAATAGCTATCACCTTGAATACTTTCAGTCCTTATTGGTCCACAGAGGTCTGTATGAACCAAATCTAACAAATGTTCTTCTGAAAAATATTTTCTCTTAAAATTTGAGGATGCCATCTTTCCTAACTGATATTCCTTACACAGAGCATTCATCGGTTTGTCCAACTGATGCAAACCTCTTACCGACTTGGACTTACTAACCTTAATAATGTTATCAAAATTTATATGACAAAATATTTGATGCCAAAGCCAACTATCATCTACTTTAGCAATTAAATAGTTGTTGACTTTAGGATTCAGGTGAAACAAGGTGCCTTTTGTCTGCTTGTTGGTTGCAATTACTTCACCTTTGCTCCCATAGATTTTGCACATTCCATTCTTGAATTCCAAAGGATAACCTTTGTCATTGAGTTGAGCTACACTTAAAAGATTGTGCTTTAATCCTTCAACCTAGTAGACATCATCTGCACTGCTCTTTCCATTAAGAGAAATGGTTCCCTTTCCTTTTACCATGCAGAGTGAGTCATTTCCAAATCTCACAAATCCTCCATCAAATTCCTTAAAAGCAAGAAATTTACTCCGGTCACCGGTCATGTGGTGTTAACAACCACTATCTATGATTCAATCATCAAAACTATCCATGCGAGATACTAATGCCTTCTAATAAAATGTCTCCTCTTTAATGGAAACAAAGACAATGTCTTCATCAACATCTCCCTCAAATTCCTCATCAGTGATACCACCATCACCTACAATGAGACAATCTCTTTTGCCTTTTCCTTTGTACTTCTTGTACTTCTCATGCTTATGCTCATTGTCACAATTAGGACAGTTAACTGTAATGTGTCCAATCTTGTTGTATGCAAAAAAATTCAAAGGTAATTTACCTCTGGGTAACCGCTTGGCCAACAATGCTTCAAGCTCAATCAAGTTGTCTTCATCATCAACTTCTCTACTTGATCTAAATTCATAACTATGACTAACATCTTTTCTTTTCCTCATAGGAGGGTTAGTAACTGAAGCTCTAAATGCAAATTCGGATTTCTGAACACTACCATCATAACCATTTAATTCAAATGTAGTAAGCTTACCAATGATGGAGTCAAGAGTTACCTTAGTTTTATCAATAGACTTTAGCTCTTGAATGGCTACAACTCTAAATTTTAATGCATGCTACAACCTTAAACAAATCAAATACCCATACAAACAGATGCCGGTAGGACCAAAAAATAGTACAACTTAACAATTAACCAGATAATTAGTGCAAAGAAATCATACCACATAACACCATGATTTGTACGTGGAAAACCTGAAAAAGGGAAAAACCACGGTGGGAAGCCTACCCACAGTCAGATGATACTTTTGTAGAAAGTATGTGTTACAATGAGGGGCCTACACTTGTAGGAAGGCACACTGCCTAGAGCGTACTGCTCATTACAAATAGAGTCTCATTGACTATAGAGAGGCTACAACCTTCTCAAGATAAATGGACAACAATCCAATAGACTGAACGGGTGGAAATAACATATACTATGCCTGATTACAGTCCCAGTTAAGCTCAATGCGAGAGGACTAAATCCTCTTCTGAAACCAATCCGATCACCAATGATTGATCAACTCCTCTGCTTGAATGATATTACAATATTCACACATTACATTCCTTGACCATGACTGTTTTCAATAACCATGATATTTTACAAAGAGTTTCTACCTCTCATTTATACAAACCCTAAGGCCTAAACCAATTAGGTGGGCCACTTAAAGATATTACAGTAATATCATTACATAATTTCTTATTACAATGATATGCCATGTTGGCTTAAGACCAAAACAATAATAACAAATCCATAAAACATCTCGAATCATCCAGGTAATGTGTAGAGTACACGCTAGCATGATACCAGTCCATAACCTAGATAGGTACCAGACCTATTCTGGGTCCACCACACCAAAGCAATGTCTTCAAGCAATTTGAAGCACGGTCAATGAATATCTTCGGCATCTTGAAATCCTCAAAGAAGCTACACCAACACCAATTGTTCATCCTGCCATGATTCCTCATTGAAAGCTCTACCGATAAAGCCTTAAACCAGTGTCGGTAAGGGTTTACCAGTGTGTATGATAATATCCAATTATCAAGCCAATACCAACTGACCAAAACATGCTTATGGAGCATATACCACATGAAATCCAATATACTTTACTGATCCAAACATGTCGGAAGTGCCAACCAGATAATCTCTTCTATCGGTAACACTAGATCTTATATCGGTAACCTATCTGCCAGTAACCATCCATATCAGCCAGTGTAAATCTATCTGTTGGTAACAGCTAGTATTGACATCAATGCCACACATAATCAATTTATCCATAATGCCAACAATCTCCCCCTTTGGCATTGATGGCAACACTAGGTGTGAAAAACATCTAAGTACCAAGAAATGCCAAACAAGTCTCCCCCTGTGGAAGACAACCAACAATCAATAGCTCTCCCCCAGTGAATGATATCTCTGTAAGGCTCAGAAAAAATCTCTCTCCCCTATGTATACATTTTTTCTTTTATTTTCACATCAATATCTCGCCCCCTTTGACATCAATGCCAGAAACCTGACAAAAATATCAAAGCAATGATATAAACCTCTGAATCTCAAAGCTGACTACTCCCCCTGAGTAGCAACACCACTAATCAATGTCAGAATGAATAATGTTCCTGATAATACATGTCAGACTAATGACAAACTTCATTAATCAAGTCTTTACCAGAGGGGCAGAAACCCCTAACCTGTCTCTCAACCCCTAACCTGTCTCTCAAGTATTCAAATGATTCCTTAGATAGCAGTTTAGTGAATATGTCTGCAACCTGTTCTTTAGTGTTCACATAAACCAATTTGACTTCCTTTTCTTCTACCTTGTCCTTCAGAAAGTTATACACTATTGAAATATGGTTAGTCTTAGAGTGAAATACCTAATTCTTGGACATGTCAATAGCTGTAGAGTTATCACAGTAGATAACTACCAGTTCACTACAATTTACCCTGATATCCTTCAACATTTTCTTCATCCACAAAACTTGAGTGCAATTAGTTGCTGCTGCAACTTACTCAGCTTTTGCAGTAGATAAAGAAATGCATGATTGTTTTTTGCCTATCCATGAAATCAGTTTCTTTCCAAGAAATAAAGCTCCACCAGAAGTGCTCTTCCTGTCATCAGTATCACCTACCCAATCCGAGTCAGTATATGCACATAAAGTGAAATCATTATTTCTATAATACCATAAAACATATTTTGTTGTTCCTTGCAAATACCAGAATATCCTCTTTATTGCACATTCATGATTTTCTTTAGGATTACTTTGATATCTTGAAACAATACTTACTACATTCATAATATCAAGTCTAGTCTGAATTAGATATAATAGACCACCAATCATAGATTTATACCTTGTCGGATTTACCGGTGAAGAAGTATCCTTGATAGATAATTTCTCACTTGTAGCCATAGGAGTACTTACTGGTTTGAAATTCTCCATACCAAATTTTTTCAACAATTCCCTCAGATACTTAGTTTGACAAATAAAAATGCCTTTGTCAGTTTGAGTAATCTGCAAACCTAAGAAAAATCTCATCTCACCAATCATGGACATTTCATATTCATTTTTCATGTTGTTAGTAAATTCCATGCATAGTTTATCTTCTCATCCAAAAATGATATCATCAACAAAGACTTCAATAATCAGAATATCATTATCAGTGATCTTATAATATAGATTACTATCAGCACTGCCTTTAGTAAAACCAAGCTTCAAAAGATATTTATCCAACCTTGCATACCAAGCTCTAGGAGCTTGTTTCAAACCATGTCTTTGGCATCTGTCAATGAAAATCCATCAAGTTTCTCAATATAAACTTCTTCCTCAAGCTCACCATTCAAAAATGCACATTTGACATCCATTTGATAAACCTTATAGTTCTTATAAGCTGCATAGGCAAGAACTAGACTATCAGCTTCAATTCTAGCTACAGGTGCAATGGTCTCACCATATCAATTCCTTCCATTTGAGAATATCCTTTACAAACCAATCTAGCCTTGTTCCTTATAACTTGACCATCCTCATTCAGTTTATTTCTAAAAACCCATTTAACTCTAATAACATTCTTATTTTTAGGCCGAAAAACTAAAGACCAAGTTTCATTCTTCTCTATTTGATTTAATTCATCTTCCATAGCCTTTAACCAATGTTTATCCTTAAAATCTTCAATAACAGTTGTCAGTTCAACTTGAGAAATAAGACATACCTCTTTATTTGCCAGTTTTCTTCTTGTCATTACTCCCTTGTTCCTATCTCCTATAATTTGATCTTCATAATGATTTAATCTTACATACCTTGGAGTCTTTTGAACTTCAGGTTCACCACTCTGATCATCAGTCACAGTTGAATTTTTTGATTGTGTCAGTGTAACTGTTTCAACTTCCTATACTGGTTGAGGCATTGTTGGTTCAGTTATGATCATTTCCACTATCGGTTCCCTATCATATGATATAGAATGATTTCTATACAGTTCATCCACTTTCACATTAGCACTTTCCACAATTTTTTGCAATATTTTGTTATAACATCTATATGCTTTGCTCTAAATTGAATAACCAAGAAATATCCCTTCATCACATCTAGGATCAAACTTTCCAATTGAATCATCTCTTTTGATATAGCATTTACTTCCCAAAATTCTAAAATACCTAACAATAGGTGTATGTCCAAACCATAGTTCATAAGGGGTCTTATTGGTTTCACCTTTGATGTGAACTCTGTTGAATGTGTAGACTGCTATACTCACTGCTTCTCTCCAATAGATATGAGGCAATTTGGCTTCCATCATCATAGATCTAGCTGCATCCAAAATAGTTCTATTCTTTCTTTCAACTACTCCATTTTTCTGAGGAGTCTTAGGTGCAGATAGTCGTCTCCTGATTCCATTTGTCTCACAATAACTGTTAAATTCATGAGAAGTGAACTCACCGCCATGATTTGATCTTAGACATTTAATTTTCAATCCAGTTTTTGTTTCAACCTTTGCTTTAAAGATCTTGAATTTCTCAAAAGCTTCAGACTTCTCCCTTAGAAAAGTCACCCAAATCATTCTAGAATAGTCATCAATAATCAGCATGAAATACCTATCACCTTGAAAGCTTCTAGTCCTTGTTGGATCACATAGATCAGTGTGAATCAAATCAAGTACATCATTAGGTTTATCATGTATGCTTTTTGTAGAGACCTAAAATTGTCTAGTCTAATTAAATAAATATTTTATTTATTTAATTATCTAAGCTTAATTCTTCTATTAATTAAATAAATCTTTATTTATTTAATTAATTCATTTATCCTCTTCTAGCCTTATTTCTCATTTAAATAAATACATTTATTTATTTAAATTACTCTTTTTCCAAATTAAATAAATATCTTATTTATTTAATTGATCCCACTTCTTCTATTAATTAAATAAATCTTTATTTATTTAATTAATTCATTAATCTTTTCTACCCATGACACATGTCATTCATCTCTTAATTCCTACACTACCTACCCCTTTCATTATTTTATTATTTCTTTTACCTACCCTCTAATCATAGCCGACCTCCTTTTACACCTCTCAATCTTATCCCTCCATTTCATATGGTGTCTTCTATATAAGAAGATGCTTCCTTCATTATCAAACCCTAACTAACTACTTGATCAATTGACTACTTGGCATATGCGATCCTACTTGCAACCACATTCCGTTCTTTGTTGAGCTCTTGTGCACATAAAATCTGAGAGCAAATATATCAAGCAAGATTAATGGAGATAGGAAGAATGGAGATCCAAACCCTATTGGACATGTGATGGTATAATCTTTGTGATTTCATTTGATTTGCATCATCTTAGGTAATCTTCATATGTTATGGTGGATCATTGTTGTTGTTAGGCTAGGGTTTTGTGGTTGAATTTATTTAGCCTTTCAATATCATTATTATTGTTATCCATTTTCACCATATACATTTTGGCACGCCCGGTGGGACTCTTGCCCCTTTCGCATTTAACATCCTTGTTGCAGATTTTGTGTTTTAAAGTTGCAGATCTGACATTTTCGATATTATTTTGATATTTTCGCGTCTGCGTATTTTCAAATCGCGTTTTTGATATTCTGCCGCGTCTGTGACATCTGGAATCGTGTCTATGTCCTCGATAGTATTTTATTTTGTAGATTCTAGAAACCACGTCTATGTTGCTTAGTCGCGTATGCGGTGTTTTTAGACGCGTCTGTGTCCAGAAGTCACGTCTGGGTTCTAGAGCCGTGTCTGTGTCTCACAGAAGCGCGTCTGCATCAGGGAGTCGCGTCTATGTAGAAGGTAACCGCGTCTGTGTGCATTGATTTCATTTTTGGAGTTTATTAATTTAGTTTTTGGTCATTCAAGATTTCAGATCCAGTTTACTTTGAGCTAACATTTTCAGATCTAGCTAACGAAATTGGTGTGGCTTGTCTTGAAAGCAAAATCGTTTGGTTGAAGGCCCCTATTTTCACAGTCTTTTGGATTTAAAATTTACCTAACTTGTGTGCTTGCAGGAAGGGGTGATTATTTGAAACAATTCAAACTACTAACAACTCTTTGTTGCAGGTCCTTGGCAAGGGTTTTTTTGGATTTTTATTGTGTGCTTTGTTTTCAATAGACTAGCAAACAATTCAATTGGTGCACTAAAATTGAATCATTATCTTTTGTGTCTTGAGCAATAGGCTCTTTTTGTTTAATCTTTAGAGGGTCTATCTTCCCGTGTGGTCATTAGGACTACTAGTGAGAAGAGAACGACCCAAGTGGTAGTGAGGAAAACCCACCTCTTTCGAACCACTATAAATAATTGTATTCATGGTGAAAACTATGAATAACGTGTGCTGATTAGTTCATACCGACACTATGTCTCCCCATAAACCCGTTTGATCAAATTTATTTGATCATTTGTAGGGCGTAACCCCTACCAGTTGGGAGCCTTCTGTATTTACAGAGATGAAAGTGCTGCATGTATGGCCACACGAGCGGATGCCCTTACTAGCACCTTTTTATTTTAGAAGCCCAAATCCTTCTAGTGTTGAAATGTGGCAACTGATCAACAAAGTACTGTACACTCAGCACGTATCCTCACTGGGGTCTAGGGCCGAGACGGGCCCCGGGCAGGGGTTTGAGGGCGGCAACCCCCAAGAAAAGCGGGGGTTCAGGGGCGGCAGCCCCTAAGAAATTTTTTTTCCCATTTTTCGTTGATGAAAACCGACATTGTAATGAAACCCTAAAAAGGCCGACTTTGTTTGTTGCCCTAAAAATGCATGTTATAAGCGGTTGGGATGTTTAAGGCATTGTAAGGTTGATGTACTATTTTTGCTGGATAATAAGAAAGATTGGAGGGCTGTGTATGGTGGACGTAACTCATTCTGGGTGAACCACGTTAAATCTCTATGTTATCTGTGTCCTATTTTATTTCTTTATCTTTTTGTATTTAAATCTGCATATAATTGTTAGTTCATATTTGCTTTGGATTTGCTTGAAACCCTAACAATTGGTATCAGAGCGAGGTTTTCTATAAATTGGCAGGACTTTCAGATTTGAGTGGGAGCAATGGAGGATTCCAAATTCAAGGTCGAAAAGTTTAACGGCCAGAATTATCAGTTATGGAAAATGCAGATGGAGGATTACCTGTATCAAAAGGATTTGTGGCGGCCATTGGAAGGAAAGGCAAAGAAACCGACCACAATATCAGATGAAGAGTGGGACATTTTAGATAGAAAGGCACTGGGATCCATTCGATTGTGTCTTGCATCGTCTGTAGCATTCAATATAACAAAAGCAAAAATGACTGTAGATTTGATGGCAAAATTGGCTAAGTTTTATGAGAAACCCTCGACTTCTAATAAGGTATTTTTTATGAAGCATTTGTTTAATTTGAAAATGAGTGAGGGAGGATCTGTAGCGGAGCACTTAAATGAATTTAATACAATTACCAGTCAATTGTCTTCGGTAAAAATTACCTTTGCAGAAGAGGTTAGGGCTCTCTTGATTTTATGTTCTTTGCCAGAGAACTGGAATAGCTTGGTTATGGTTGTAAGTAACTCTGTCTTTGGTAAAAATACTTTGGTATTTGATGATATTGTTGGTGTTATCGTAAGCGAGGAAATGCGAAGGAAAAGCACAGGTGAGACTTCAACATCATCGGGTAGTGTTTTGAATGTGGAGAACAAAGGAAGATCAAAGGAAAGAGGAAAAGGCCCTGGGAATGAGAAGTCATGAGGGAAGTCAAAGAAAGGACGCTCTCAATCTAGAGGAAAGAAAGATTGCTGGTACTGCGAAAAGCCTAGTCATCTAAAGAAAGATTGTTGGTCTCGAAAAAACAAAGAAGGAGACAAAAATGAAAATGACAGCAAGGAAGCTAATATTGTAAGTAATACTTTACAAGATGCTTTAATCTTATGTTTGGATAATGTTAATGATTCTTGGGTAATAGATTCTAGGGCTTCATTTCATGCTACACCCCATAAAAAATATTTTCTAGATTATGTTCAAGGTGATTTTGGACAGGTATATTTGGGTGATGATGAGCCCTGTCAAATTGTTGGAAAAGGAAAGATAAAGATCAAGTTGCAGAATGGTAATGACTGGTTTCTGCAGGAGGTAAGACATGTTCCTAATTTAAGAAGAAATTTAATTTCTGCAGAGCAACTAGGTAGTGAAGGTTGCATAGTTACTTTCTCAGAGAGTATGTGGAAGGTCACTAAAGGTTCATTAGTAGTAGCTAAAAGTGCGAAGGTAGGCACATTATATCTATGTACTGGTAACACTTACTCTACCTTAGCTGCTACAGATAAAGTTAGTGCAGGGACAACAACAATAAATGTTGCAAGAACAGATTCGATAATGTGGCACCATAGGCTTGGGAACATGAGTGAGAAAGGGATGAAAATCCTTCACTCCAAAAATCTATTGCTAGGACTAAAGAAGATTGATTTAGAGTTTTGTGAAAACTATGTTTATGGTAAACATAAAAGAGTTAGATTTCTCAAGGTTGGGAAAGAGAAGAAGAGTGAGAAGTTAGAGCTTGTACATTCAGATGTATGGGGACCGGCTCAGGTATCACCTCTTGGTGGCTCTTGTTATTATGTTATTTTTATTGATGAATCAATCAGAAAAACATGGGTCTATTTCCTAAAACAAAAATAAGATATTTTTGAAACTTTTAAGAAATGGAAAGCTTTGGTTGAGAATGAGATAGGGAAAAAGTTGAAGTGTCTCAGATCGGATAATGGAGTTGAGTATTGTAGCAAAGCATTTGAAGATTATTGTTCCTTAAATGGGATTCGAAAGCAGAAGATAGTTCCAGGAACTCCACAGGAAAATGGTGTATCAGAGATAATGAATAGGACTATCATGGAACGTGCGAGGAGCATGAGATTGCATGTTGGATTGCCCTTACATTTTTGGGCAGATGTTGTACATACTGTTGTCTATTTGATAGATAGAGGACCTTCAACTCCTTTGATTGGTGGTATTCCAGAGGAGGCATGGACTGGTAAAAAGGTAAATTATTCTTTTCTAAAAACTTTTGTTTGCGAAGCTTTTGTCCATGTTGATAAAGAAAACAGAACCAAGCTTGATGCTAAATCTCAGAAATGTACTTTCATTGGATATGGGATAGATGAATATGGCTATCGGTTATGGGATTTTGAAAATAAGAAAATAATTAGAAGTAGAGATGTTATATTTAATGAAAAGGTTATGTATAAAGAACAGATGCAGGAAAAGAAGCATGAACAGGAAAAACAAGAATATGTGGTGTTGGATGAGACTCCTGAAAATGAAATACCACAGGTACCTGATGCTCAGCAACAACAGATTGTCCCACAAACTCCTGCAAGTGTTAGATGTTCTACGAGGACAAGTAGACCCCCTGAAAGATTTTCTCCTTCTTTGTATTCTATTTTATTAATGGATTCTGGTGAACTAGAAGAATATGAAGAAGCAATGTAGGTAGATGTCAAACAACAGTGGGAGCTAGGCATGAAAGAGGAGATGGACTCGTTGATGAAAAATAAGACTTGGGACTTAGTCTCTTTACCTATAGAAAAAAGAGCCTTGCCTAACAAATGAGTTTATCGGCTAAAGGAGGAGGAAGGAGGTTAGAAAAGATATAAGGCCAAACTTGTGGTAAAAGGTTTTACACAGAAAAAGGGTATAGATTATGATGAAATATTTTCTTCAGTTGTAAAAATGACTTCAATTAGAACTGTACTTAGTCTTGTGGCTGCAGATGATTTACATCTTGAATAATTAGATGTCAAAACAACTTTTCTCCATGGAGATTTGGAGGAGAAAATTTACATGTTGCAACCACAGGGATATGAGGTCAAAGGTAAGGAGAACTTGGTGTGCAGGTTGAAGAAAAGTCTGTATGGCCTAAAGCAAGCACCCCGACAATGATATTTAAAATTTGCTAGTTTCATGGCTGAACACGGTTATCATAGATGTCATTCTGATCATTGTGTATATTTTAAGAGATTTGATAATGGCAGTTATATTATTCTGATCATTATGTATATTTTAAGAGATTTGATAATGGCAGTTATTACACCTTTGGCTAGTCATTTCAAATTGACTAAGGAGATGTGCCAAAAGGCACAGGAAGAGGTTAATAAAATGTCTAACATCCCGTATTCATCAACCGTTGGCAGTCTGATGTATGCAATGGTATGGACAAGGCCAGATATTGCACATGCAGTGGGAGTTGTGAGCAGGTTTATGAGTAATCCGGGTATGGAACATTGGAATGCTGTGAAATGGATTCTTTAGTATTTGAAAGGAACTACTACGAAGACATTATGTTTCAAAGGATCTAATGCTACTCTCAGTGGATTTGTTGACTCTGATCTGGCGGGTGATATTGATTCACAGAGGAGTACTACAGGGTATGTTTTTACTATAGGGGGAACTGCAGTCAGTTGGATTTCTAGGCTGCAAAAGGTTGTTGCACTTTCAACCACTGAAGTTGAGTATGTTGCTGCTATAGAAGCCAGCAAGGAGATGATTTGGTTGCAATATTTTTTGAAGGAATTGGGTCAGACACAAGAGGATAGCCCATTGTATACTGATAGCCAGAGTGTCATTCATCTTGCAAAGAACTCTGCTTTTCATTCAAGGACAAAGCACATTCAGCTCAGGTACCACTTTATCCGAACTGTTTTGGAGGAGGGTTAGTTACGGCTTGAGAAGATTCACACAAGTGAGAATCCTGCTGATATGTTCAGAGAGGCAGTTCCACAGGAGAAGCTGATTTCTTCATCAGTTTCTGTTGGTCTTCTTAATTGATAATTGTGGAATTTATACCAGTTAAGTCCTAGTGTTTTATCCAGTGGATGTTGTATGTACAGTGGTGTTGTGTAAGTATTAGTCTCCAAGTGGGAGATTGTTCGGTATGGAGCCTGATCAGTCTCCAAGTGGGAGATTGTTGAAATGTGGTGACTGATCAGCAAAGTATTATACACTCAACATGTATCCTTGTCAGGGTCCGGGGCCGGGTCGGGCCCTGGGTAGGGGTTCGGGGGCAGCAGCCCCTGAGAAATTTTTTTTTGCCATTTTTCGTTGATGAAAACTGACATTGTAATAAAACCCTAAAAAGGCCAACTTTGTTTGTTGCCCTAAAAACGCATGTTATAAGCGGCTGGGATGCTTAAGGCATTGTAAGGTTGATGTACTATTTTTGCTGGATAATAAGAAAGATTAGACGACTGTGTATGGTGGACGTAACCCATTCTGGGTGAACCACGTTAAATCTCTATGTTATCTGTGTCCTATTTTATTTCTTTATCTTTTTGTATTTAAATCTACATATAATTGTTAGTTCATATTTGCTTCGGATCTACTTGAAATCCTAACATCTAGTTGTTGGGGTAGGAGGTCGGACCTTTGGTAGTGGCCCACACACATACGGTTCTTAGTAGAGATACGAAGTTCGCCAGGGGGAGTTTTCGTGGGGACTGATGCTTGGCTGACCCGAGAAGTGAGTGCTGAGGGTGGAGCCAGTGAGGTCAAGCGTATAAGTATCTGCTCTGAATAGCGTAGCCTCAGGGGTAAAACCCCATGTGGGATCAACAACTATTGTCTTGGTCAGCCATAAGAATTGTGCTTGACTTATTTTAAACATTCAAACATTCAAGACCAAACAACAAAACATTGTGTCTTTGGTGTCTTCAAGTGTATGCAAAACAATTTTACATCAAACAACACACTTTTCCTAGAGTCATTTTGAGTCTAGACACTTGCAAACATTGTATCTTCATCAACACTGTGTTCTCTTGTCATGAAAAATAGTCAAACAGTCAGATTTGGTCACAACAAAAATGACTTCACAGATTGGAAAAAAATCACACAAATTTTGCAGAAACGAATCTATGTTGAACATAATAACGTCTATGTTGTATAACCACGTTTGTGAAAGGCAGAAACGCGTCTATGTTTCCAGAATCAACATTGCAATTTACAAAAAAATCTTAGAAATGCATCTGTGTTAAACAGAAACACGTCTGTGTCAGGAAATCGCGTCTGTGCAGTATACAGACGCATTTGTGTTCAGAATTGAAAAACTTTTACAGTCCAGCAAACAAAACACAGTCAGTTTCAGAATTCTTGAGCTTCCTAGGTTATTTCTCCAGGGTGTCATTTAGCATTCAACCTGTCTTTGGGTCTCACATAGTCCATCATTGCTTTACATCTTGCATTAAATTTACATTTGTCTAAACTTGAGTCAAAAGGTCACTTGCTTGTCCTCATCATACTTTGTCAACACACTACATACAGCAACACTTTGCTAAGTGGTCCCTCATCAAGGTCTATCACCTTTGGGTCTCATTTGGTTTTACTTAGAGTCAAGGTCAACTTACCTCATCAAGAGAAACTATCCTCTCTTTGGAAGTCACACCTACTCTACTACATACATACTTGGTCTTACACTTTGGACATTGCAAGTACACCTCAGATTCATTTACATTCCATCCAACTCTTGGTCTTCCATACTTTTTCCATTTTCATCTAGTCTAACACATCTTGGTCAATACCTAGTTCATGGTTGAAACCTGTCTCCAAAAATCTAGGAGAGAAACTAAAGAGGCTCAAGAGTCTGCAAACATGAGTGTCTATGAGTATGACAATGATGTCTTTTTCAATACTGATCATAACACAATACTTGACATGGATGCCTATAGAAACATTCCAAATGTCGAGAACATGGACACTACAAACAACAATGATACACATAATGATGATATGGACAACTTTTCAGTACATTCAACAGATGTGGAAGAATCCATTATGGATCCCTATTTCGATCGATTGATTGAGGAAATAACGAGGAGGGATAGACAATACTTCTTACAAATGATGGCACAAAGTGGAGCCAAGATACCTTAGGATTTTGACATGTCTCAAATAATGGAAAATTGACCTTTGCAACAAACTCACTCCAATATGGATCAAAGGAGACCTAATAGTGGAGGCAATAGAGGACCACATATGGTGCCTGAATCACCATCATCTTTGTTTCAAAAACTAGAGGTCCCACATACACATGGTCAAGCATATGATACTCACCTTTGCAAACCATTATGGATGTCTTATGTAGAGAAATATGCTCAATCACATATCAATGCTAAGGATCAACCACCAAAGCAATTGGATATTCAAAGGCATGCTCAAAATTTGGACACAAGGAAACCCCATGTCAAATTTGGGGGCAACACATTAGAACATGACATGCCTGTAGAATATGGTATACATGGACAAAATAGATATTTCGTTCCTCAACATGAATCTATACCAAGTGGTCCATATATGCAGCATCACTATAGACCTCCTCCATATGAACATGTGTATGATCAATATCATCCATATATGCAACATGCTCCTCCTCCAATTGGTGCCTCAAGCATAGGGTATGGTCCAAGAAGTCGATCTCCACCTAAGAACAATTTGGAGCAACAAATCAGGGACTTACAAAAGAAAATGGAGGACATAAATACACCGAAGCCAACATACACAATGAGAGACATATGTCCTTATCCATTTGACAAGAGCATTCCAATGCCTCCTTTTCCTACATACTTTGTGACACCTAAGTTTGATAAGTATAGAGGAAAAGGGGATCCTAAGGCACACATAAGACAGTTTTTCACAACTTGCATTGAGGTAGCTTCAGAAGAGACATATTTGATGAGATTATTCCCACAAAGCCTAGGTGATCAAGCTATGGAATGGTTCTCCCAACTTCCACCTGGTATTAAGTCATGGGGTGACTTAGCAGAGGCATTTATTCAACATTTCTCCTACAATATAGAGACAAACATATCAGTCACTACTTTATGCAACACCAAGCAAAAAGATGGAGAGTCTTTTTCATCATTTTTACAAAGATGGAGGAATCTAGCTAGCAGATGCTCTTGTGAAATTCCACAAAAACAAATGGTAGAGATGTTCACCCAAAATGTTAACAAAGACATTGGCTATGATCTAAGGAAAGCTTGTTTGTCCACCTTCAAGGACATCATTGAAAAAGGCTTAGCGACAGAAAAGGTCCTAATTGAACAAGGAGTCATTAAGATATTCAAGGAAAACAAAGATGACTTCAAAGGAAAAGACAAGCCAATATTTTGGAATAAAAACAAGAACACAGTCAATGATGGTATTGTTGATGCCAATACAGTGCGACCTAAATTTGTTTTTTCTGGATCAAATCAGGTGAATACTCAAACAACTTCTAAATCATGAAGGAAGTACACTCCATTGGGAGAACCACTTGAGTTAGTTTTCAAAAAGCTAGTGGCAAACAAGGTAATCACTATTCTAGATCTTCCTCCATATGAACCAAAGGTTAAACCAAATTGGTGGAATGATGATGAATATTGTGAATTTCATAAGAGCAAGGGTCATAAGACAGGAAATTTTCATCGACTGAAGAACATCATACAAGATCTCATTGATAGAGGTGACACTGAGATTGAAGGACACTTATCCAATCAAGAACATGAAATGTTTAAGGAACCATTCCCAAAGCATGACAAGGGAAAAGCTGTAGCCAGAGATGACCAAACCAACTATACCAAAGCATCTTATAACTATGATTCAACCATCAATCACATCTCGATGGACAATTATGTCTCTACCATTATCATCAAGGACAAAACCCCTTAGAATTCTACCCAGAGACCCAAGATCATTCTGAAAGGCATTGGATTTTCTTCCAAACCTACCTCTGAATGTCATGTTACAACCCACCGAGGTAAATTCACTTTGCAAGGTGCTCCAGCTAAAAACACCGCTTCCTCATCAACCAAACCTGAGTATGACCTTGTAGAACAGTTAGGGAAGACACCCACGCTCATCTCCATACTTGAACTCTTGCGCATATCCCCCACACATAAATCCATTCTTGACAAAATCTTGAGAGAAACTGTTGTTCCTACTGATCTGAATGTGGACCAGTTTCAAGCCATGGTGGGAAACCTTTCCATTCCACACTCCCTTACATTCACAGAAGTCGATGATGCCTCCGTGAGCCAGCCACATAATGCACCATTATACATTGAAGCCATCATACACAAACATCGAATAAAACGAGTCCTGATAGATGGAGGAGTAGGTCTGAACATTTGTACATTGAGCACTATTAAACAATTGGGATATTCTGACAAGGCTGTAAATTCTACAAACAAAATTACCATCAAGGCATATGATGATGAAGAGCGTTCATCCAAAGGCACAGTCACCTTACCTCTTAGAGTTGGGCCAGTTATAAAGGATGTGGTTTGTCATGTCCTTGATCTAGATCTCACATACAACATATTGCTAGGACGCTCATGGATTCATGAAATGAGTGTAGTCCCATCTACATACCATCGATGCATCAAGTTTCCATACAATGGAGATGAAGTGACTATCAAAACTGACCCAAATCCATTTATATATTGTAATAACCTGGGACATAGATTAGAAATAACAATACCAGTCAATCGAGAAGCTGTTCCATCTTCAGCATATGTTGATCCAGAATCCTTGATAGCTTCTACATCAAAACAAGCAGAGATCAAAGAAAAATTCAAGGTTAAAGACCTCGGATGTGGTGAGTATATCTTTCATGTTAATCAACTCCCACTATCTTCTAAGACATTCAGTCGACAGGAACAATCTACAAACAATTTGCAATATCAAGGAATTGGGTGTGAATCACCTAGTGTTGTGGCTACTAAGTCTGAATGCAAATCTCCTCTAGCGGTGCAAACAACTCTTGATATCAATAGTCCTAAGAGTGGTTCCAACAAAGAATCTATTGAGCTTATCACCAACCATCTTGATAACTCACATAGCTTTACCATATCATCCACTCATTCCATTTCCAGACCTCTCCTAGACTTGGATCAACAAGAATTACAAAAGCCCTTATTCATTGGGGATCAAAAATCAAGCTTTGAAAAGAAAAATCTACAAGTCAAAAATAAAGAAAAGTCCTTTAGTCCAAATCAAAATCAAAAGCTATTGGATTTTGAAAAAATCAAAGTCAAGAATAAAAATCCTATGAAAGAAAAAGAACAAGAGTCGACTCCCCTAATATCAAAATAAATGGGGGCAAAAGTTCTACAATTTTAAATCAAAAAGCATACTTGTTGATCCTAAGTCTCCATCATGCTATCCTACTTTCACTTCTTTTCGCAATCATAAGCCTTCATCACTCATCCACTTGTTTCACACATCCTTCCCCTTCTGGCGATACATTAGGGACCTTTAATGGAGCTTCCTCGAAGGACTTTGTTATCAGGGATGCCGAAACTTCTTCAGGTGACACGCATACGGGCCTATGTAGTCCACACACTAGTAATTCTATCTCAGTTCCTTTATCAAGGAAGACAGTCACTCAAGCTACACATCATTCAGTCAAGGAACATTGCAATTACAATCATAAGGTTAAGCCTCACATATTTGAGGTGGGTGACCTGGTTCTTAGAGAAAATCCTAAAAATCAGCAAGACAGAGAGAAGAAGGGCAAGTTCGAACCAAATTGGCTTGGTCCTTACATCATTACAGCAGCATATGGATTTGGGGCATATCAGCTCTCAACTACAGAAGGTGAACCTTTGGAGGATCCTATCAACAACATGCACCTTCACAGGTTTTACACATAGCTCTTTAGAATATCCTAATTCAAAAAATACAAAACAATTCAAAAATTTCGATAATACAAAAAAAATTATAAAACAAAAAAATCGTTACTTGGTGAAAACCTGACAAAGAGGTGCCTTGTGACACACACAAAAAAAAAAACATTGAAAAATCAAAAAAAGTGAAGAGAAATAATTTCGTCCAATGGTGAAAACCACTTTGGTGGTGCCCTGGGCAAGTACCATGGTGAAAATTGGGTCACCAGCACCATGCGTAGAGACATTGCTCCTCCCTCCTTCAAGATTCACTTTCATCCTTTCACTTTGCACACACTCACAACCTATTCATTCATAATAAACTTACCCATTCCCATCATGGCTTGTTATTGATCTACCCAAGATTGGTTAGCCATTCATAATAAACCTCCCTTTTCACCTCCCTTTCCATCCATAACAAATCAGATCCTATATGTGGCTAAGGCAAATCCTACATCTAGTGATGGGTGTGGAACTGAGAACACCACATGTTTCAAGGAGTACAGTTTCTTCCAGCTTCCTTCAGTCTATCCGTGCACAATCTGCAATAAAGCAACATTTGCATCACAAATCCGCAATAAAGTTTCATCTTCTCCACAATAAAGTATCAGTTTCATGGATTCAGTCAATTTCAGATGAGACACAACAACAATAATGGGCTTCAAGAAATTGAATCTTTCAACAGACTTAGACAACATATGGTTCAGTGCTATCTATCCTTTCTATGAAAGTAAACATTGTGACTACAATCAAATAAGACTTATACAAGTGATAAGAGACACTAAATTTGAGGACTACAGTGGATGTTGGTGTCGAGTCCTGGTTTTCTTTTGATTTTATCTTTTGGTGACATGTCTTTTAGCATTTCCAGGATGTCTCTGACTAGAGATTCTATCTCTAGGATGTCTTTGACTAGAAAGGCGAGGATGGGGTATCGTCACCTATTTGTATTTGCTGTTTGTGGATTGTCTTTTAGTAATGCTATGACTTGTCCACGAATATGAGGATACTGTGAGTCTAGTGTGAACTAGGGCATTCCTTGTTTGTGATTGTCTTATCTCCATGCAAACATGTACAATGACTTTCTGGGTCAGACATATGCCTCAATTGTCATAACCTACTTGCCATAATAAAGCTCAATGATGATAATACACAAGAAGCTCTTTCACTTTCATATCTTTTGTCTTCCATCCCCCTTTCTTGATTGACTTCCATCATCCTTCTTAAGTCCGAGTAGCCTGCTATCACATGACTGAGTATAATGACACACCAAAAACATTTGCATTTCATGTAGTTGCACCTGCATTACCACATATAAGCATTTCATACATACATATAGATATCACAACTGCATTACATCCTGCACACAACACCTATTAGCACAATTTACATTTGCATTATCATATTCATCTGCATTACATACATTCACATTTGCATCATGGATACACATATAAAACATAAAAGAACAAAAATATTGCATTGCATCATATACATATTTGCATTCATATCATAAGCATCGCATAAGAACATCTCATCACATAGGTACACATGCATATAGCTGCCACAAAGATGAATCATCTCATATATATAATCATAAGTGTCATGATACATTGATGTCAAAATCATATGGCTACAATCACCCGAAGGTGTCTACATCATCATACAAAATGGTACAAAACTGATACATAAGAACCCACTAATCACTCCTGTCAGTACTGCTGGTAGTGCTAATCTTTTCCATGTCATGGTATCCCATGCCACATGTCCCACCCTCATCTCCAATCCCAGATCCTAGAACACTCATCTAAGGGCATCCCTGTCTTCGTCTCGATCGTACGAAATCAGCTCCCCATCGATCAGTATTCGCAGAATCCTATATACATCCTCTAGGGTGACTGTCATCTCCCCCATCGACAAATGAAACGTGCAAGTCTCGGAGTGCCACCTCTCTGCTAGTGCAGTTAGCAATCCCATGTTTGTTCGAAACTCAGGCACATACAGAATATGTCTCAGACCCATAGCCTCAATAGCAGCTCTGTCCTCGAAGGTCAGCTTAGGTCGCAACCTCTGAGTCGATGGGAATCTCTCCCGTGACTCTAGCATAGGCAAATACTCCTACAGTCAAGCAAATCAATCATGTCAGTCATAGTAGCACTCACTATTCATCACAAAGTGCTGCTCACATTTGCACTCCCTGTTCATCACAAAGTGCTGCTCACATTTGCACTCCCTATTCATCACAAAGTGTTTCTCATATTTTAGTACTCCCTGTTCATCACAAAGTACTATATCTTGGTACTCACTACTCATCACAAAGTGCCTTGATCTATCTTGTCCTAGGGCCTATGCTTGAGTGAATCCTCTTGAGTAGTTTCCTAATTGGCAACATATGTTCTATCACATAATTGTCAATCCTAGCCCTATTTGCTATCCTAGTCTTCCCTAGAGGACCTGCTTGAGTGTATCCTCTCAACAGCTTATCCAATCGACAGCATATGTTCATCACAAAACTACCGATTTGACCTTGAAGACATAAATGTGCCTTCATGACATAAACATGCTTAGAGACTCCATAAATGCACCTGTTTTACACAGACATGCCTGAAACACACAGACGTGCCTATGCTTTGCATAGACGCGCCTGGAAGACACAAACGTGTCTGCCTAGCACAGATGCGCCTGAACAGCGCAGACGCGACCACATTATGCACAGGTGCCTTTTCCCGCACAGACGCACCTGGCACAAACACAGATGCGCCTAGCGAGCACAGACGTGCCTAGCACCAATGCAGACGTGCCTGGACGTTTTTGACATTTTTTGGACCCTATTCTAAGTGCATTTATTACTCTACCTAGCATGCATTAATGACAACAATAAATGCATCAAAGTACAAGGAGGTTTTGTGGTACTCACCGGCTCTCCTGCCTCTACTAGCCTATGGAATCGGCGAACGTGGTCAAATCTGTGAACAAAATCCATCGCTGCTGACTACTGCTGCTCTTGATCTATCCTATCCTAGGGCCTCTGCTTGAGTGAATCCTCTTGAGAAGTTTCCTAATTGGCAACGTATGTTCTATCACGAAATTGTCAATCCTAGCCCTATTTGCTATCCTAGTTTTCCCTAGAGGACCTGCTTGAGTGTATCCTCTCAACAGCTTATCCAATCGACAGCGTATGTTCATCACAGAACTGCCGATTTGACCTAGAAGACACAAATTCACATTTTTGGACACAAACGTGCTTTCATGACATAAACGCTCTTTTAGACCGCATAAACGCGCCTGGCACCAACGCAGATGCGCCTACACGTTTTTGACATTTTTTGGACCCTATTCTAAGCGCATTTATTACTCTACCTAGCATGCATGAATGAAAAAAATAAATGCATCAAAGTACAAGGAGGTTTTGTGGTACTTACTGGCTCTCCTGCCTCTGTTGGCCTCTGAAATCGGTGAGCGCAATCGAATCTGTGAGCCATTGCCATCGCTGTTGACTGCTACTGCTCTATTTTCGCTCTGCACTCTACTCTCGTGGATGTGTGGATGACAATGAGGATGTATTTTCCCTTGTGGTCTATCTTATAGACTACCCTAGCCCCAGCCCTCGTCTCCCGAGTCAGTCTTTGTTATCCCGTGAGTTTGTCACTTTATCCGGTCAGTCCATTCTATCCCATCTTTCTTATTGAGAGATTGTCTATGGTTTTTTCACACATTTTCATCCAATCTCTCGAGGGGGCATATCATTGCCATCTTGGGGCAACTCTATATCAGTTCATCTTATCTTCATTGAAACAACATGACAAGCCGCATTGTCTCAAAGAGGGGCAAAATGTAGACACCTAAAATTGTCCAGTCTAATTAAATAAATATTTTATTTATTTAATTATCTAAGCTTAATTCTTCTATTAATTAAATAAATCTTTATTTGTTTAATTAATTCATTTATCCTCTTCTAGCCTTATTTCTCATTTAAATAAATACATTTATTTATTTAAATTACTCTTTTCCCAAATTAAATAAATATCTTATTTATTTAATTGATCCCACTTCTTCTATTAATTAAATAAATCTTTATTTATTTAATTAATTCATTAATCTTTTCTACCCATGACACATGTCATTCATCTCTTAATTCCTACACTACCTACCCCTTTCATTATTTTATTATTTCTTTTACCTACCCTCTAATCATAGCCGACCTCCTTTTACACCTCTCAATCTTATCCCTCCATTTCATATGGTGTCTTCTATATAAGGAGATGCTTCCTTCATTATCAAACCCTAACTAACTACTTGATCAATTGACTACTTGGCATATGCGATCCTACTTGCAACCACATTCCGTTCTTTGTTGAGCTCTTGTGCACATAAAATCTGAGAGCAAATATATCAAGCAAGATCAATGGAGATAGGAAGAATGGAGATCCAAACCCTATTGGACATGTGATGGTATAATCTTTGTGATTTCATTTGATTTGCATCATCTTAGGTAATCTTCATATGTTATGGTGGATCATTGTTGTTGTTAGGCTAGGGTTTTGTGGTTGAATTCATTTAGTCTTTCAATATCGTTATTATTGTTATCCATTTTCACCATATACACTTTTAAAAGAGCTCCTAACTTGCTTACCCAATTGACATTCCTTACATACCGGATTATGAGGCTTCATAATCTTAGGTATATCTCTGACTGCCTTAGTTGAACTGATCTTAATAATACAATCAAAATTAACATGACACAACCTCTTGCCATAGCCAATTCTCATCAATATGAGCAAAAAAACATGTCTTATTACTAGTGTTCAAGTGAAAGATGTTACTTCTTGTCTGAATACCTGTTGCAATCTCCAAACCAGTCTTGTTAATGATTTTGCATTTTCTCTCTTTCAACTGAAGTTGAAAACCCTTATCAACTAATTGATGAACACTCAAAATATTATGCTTCAAACCTTCTACATAATAGATGTTATCAGTGTTATGCTTGCCATCCAAAGAAATAATACCTCTACCTTTGATCATACATGCCTTGTCATCTCCAAATCTGACTTGACCACCATCGTATTCTTGCAGGGACATAAATTTTCTTTTATCTCCAGTGATATGATGTAAGCATCCATGATCAATTACCCATTCATTCTTATCTTCAACTTTTGCTACTAGGGCCTTCTCTTCATTTTTGATAGCCGATTCAAGTTCATCTTCCTTTAAAGCATAGAACACCCATTCCTTTCCATTTCCAGATCCACTAGCTGAGTCTTCTATCAGTTCATCTCCAGAGTCATTAGTTACTCCTTCCTCATCTACTATGTAGCAATGTTTGTTTTTCTTGAATCTATATATGTTTGGGTTAGGCTTGAAAGTTTTCTTAACTCTTTTGTCAAACCTTGCATTCCTTTCAGGACATCTAGATGCAAAATGACCAATCTTATTACATGCAAAACATTTAGGTACTCGTCTAGCAAATAAGGCTTCAAGTTTCTCAAGCTCTTCATCTTCTTTCCTCATGTCTTCCAATTCTTTTTCATATAGGGCTCTCCAATCACTCTTTCTAGTAGATGTTGATGATGATGCATGAAAAGCAAGTTCAGACTTCATAGCTCCAGAAGATCCAAATTCTTTAAGCTCAAAAGGAGATAATTTCCCAATCAAAATATCTTTGTTGACTGAAGTGTTTGCCATGATTCTTAACTCATTAATTGCAGTTTCCTTCATCTTATAAGCCAGTGGAAGGGCTCTCAAGACTTTGGAAACTATTTCATCTTCACTTTTGAAATCCTCCAAAACATTGAATTCCCTTAACAATCTCATTTACTCTTTCCATAAACACAACAATTCTTTCATTTTCTTCCATTTTTCAGGTTTTCATACCTTACCTAGTAACCATCAAGTTTAGCAATTTTGAAAGTAGGTTCACCTTCATTCAAAGTTTGCAATTTGTCCCATATAACCTTAGCTGATGATTTGTTATTCAATCCCATGATCTGTTGATCAGTAAGTGCATACAAGAAGGCTTCTCTAGCTTTGCAATCATTTTCAATATTCTTGTCCAGGTCTGCAAGAGAAGGATTGTCGGATGTCGGATCATAAGTTGTGTATCCTTTCTCAGTGATCTCCCAAATATCCTTGCCAAGACATCTAAGATGAGTCTCCATTCAAGTTTTCCATATCCCATAATTTGTTCCATCAAGCTTTAAGGATTTCTCTTCTAAAAATAGTTGTTGGTGGATTAGAAGTGTTAGCTACCATAGGATCTACCTCAAGCGGTTAAGCTTCTGCAAAAGAGGACTAAAGCTCTTGATACCAATTTTTAGGATAACAAGTGAAAAATTGAGAGGGGGGGGGGGTGAATCAATTGTTAACAGATTATAACTTTTAATCCACAATACAACCTTAAACAAATCAAGTACCAGTACAGACAGATGCCGGTAGGACCAGAAAATAGTACAACTTAACAATTAACCAGATAAATAGTGCAAAGCAATCATACCACATAACACCATGATTTGTATGTGGAAAACCCAAAAAGGGAAAAACCTGTTGAAATATGGCGACTGATCAACAAAGTACTGTACACTCAGCACGTATCCTTGCCGGGGTTTTTTTTTGGTGTTTTTTTTTTTTGATGAAAACCAACATTGTAATAAAACCCTAAAAAGGTCGACTTTGTTTTTGCCCTAAAAATGCATGTTATAAGCGGCTGGGATGCTTAAGGCATTGTGAGGTTGATGTACAATTTTTGTTGGATAATAAGGAAGATTGGACGGTTGTGTATGGTGGACATAACCCATTCTGGGTGAACCACGTTAAATCTCTGTGTTATCTGTGTCCTGTTTTATTTCTTTATCTTTTGTATTTAAATCTCCATATAATTGTTAGTTCATATTTGCTTCAGATCTGCTTGAAACCCTAACAAAACCATGGTGGTAAACCTATCCACAGTGAGATGATACTTCTGCAGAAAGTATGTGTTACAATGAGGGGCCATCACTTGCAGGAAGGTACACTGCCTAGAGTGTACTGCTTATTACAAATAGAGTCTCACTGACTATAGAGAGGCTACAATCTTCTCAAGATAAATGGACAACAATCCAATAGAGTGAACTGGTGGAAATAGCATCTACTATGCCTGATTACAGTCCTGGTTAAGCTCAATGCTGGAGGACAAAATCCTCTTCTGAAACCAATCTGATCACCAATGATCGATCAACTCCTCTGCTTGAATGATATTACAATATTCACACATTACATTCCTTGACCATGACCTTTTTCAATAACCATGATACTTTACAAAGAGTTTCTACCTCTTATTTATACAAACCCTAAGGCCTAAACCAATTAGGTGGGCCACTTAAAGATATTATAGTAATATCATTACATAATTCCTTATTACAATGATATGCCATGTTGTCTTAAGACCAAAACAATAATAAAAAATCTATAAAACATCTTGTATCATCCAGGTAATGTGTAGAGTACACGCTAGCATGATACCAATCCATAACCTAGATAGGTACTAGACCTATTCTGGGTCCACCATGCCAAAGCAATGTCTTCAAGCAATTTGAAGAATGATCAATGAACATCTTCAACATCCTGAAATCCTCAAAGAAGCTACACCAACACCAATTGTGCATCCTGCCATGATTCTTCATTGAAAGCTCTACCGGTAAAGCCTTAAACCAGTGTCGGTAAGGGTTTACCAGTGTGTATGATAATATCCAATTATCAAGCCAATACCAACTAACCAAAACATGCTTATGGAGCATATAATACATGAAATCCAATATACTTTACTGATCCAAACATGTCGAAAGTGCCAACCAGATAATCTCTTCTGCTAGTAACATTAGATCTTATACCGATATCCTGTCTGTCGATAACCATCCATATTAGCTAGTGTAAATTTGTCTTCCGGTAACAACTAGTGTTGACCTCAATGACAAAACATCAATGCCATACAATCAATTTATCCATAATGCCAACAAGGTTCTCAACACCTTACTAACCATTGTGGCATCCTCCACTTTACCCCCAGCACTCTTTATCTCACCAACTATCTCCTTGATCCTCTGACCATACTGTTTTATATTCTCTCCTTTAGCCATCTGCATGTCATCAAATTTATCTCTTAGACTCTCTTCTTTGGCAATCTTCACATGCTCATCACCACTATAGATTTCCTCAAGTTTCTTCCACACCTCATAAGCAGTCTCAAGTCCATGGACATCAACATACTTTGAATCAAACAAAGAATTGATAATGGCCTCCAATGCTTGATTATTTTCTTGTTGCTCTTTCTTTTTATCATCAGACATAGTTCCACTAGGTGCAACATATTGAGTATCAACATGCTCCCAGTATTGACTTCCTAGACTCTTGATATATATTTTCATTCTATCACTCCATATTTTGTAGTTTTCCCTATTAAACTTCGGACCTTCTTTCTTCATCATGTTCTTCAAGATCTTTTCGTCAAGCTGTAAGACTTAGACACTAGAGGACCTGAAATGCTCTGATACCAATTGATGGTATGATGAATCAATAAGGATCCGGCCAACTACTGAGAGGGGGGGTGAATCAGTAGATAAAAAACTGACTAAACTTTCACCAAACTCCAAAATAACCTCTCAAGACAAACTCAGAACTGACTAGTTCAAACACTGAACTACAAACTACAATATCACTATCAAGTAAACCGGTTGACTATCATAACAAAATAATAGTAAAACAACTCTGAAACTCTCAAACCTTTTGACCAAAACATCCAAATACTTTATTGACAAAAGTAAAAGCACATTTCAAATTATTGTCGGTCATCATATCATATCTAAGTGGATTTAACAGTTAAGCAAATTAACCATAGAAAACATAACCACAAAAACATTCACCACTTGACACAATGATTTTGACGTGGAAACCCAAATGGGAAAAACCACGGTGGGGATGAATACCCACAAGTATTTTGAACTCTTCTAAAGTTTGGCCTATTAGGAGCCAAGTCTATTAAAGCTTTACAATAACTCCTGTTAAGAACAGATCCTGTTAGGGACCACATGGTTAAGGGATTGACTATAATGCCCTATTAGAAGCAATACCCTATTAGGAGTAACCTCGTAGAGGATTTGAAATCCAAGCCAATGGATCACCTGGTTAGAGGATTTAGATAACACTAATCTTGTTAGAGCTTACCCAGTTAAGGGATTTGACTATTGTAATTGTTAGAGAACAATAGGGGTTCGTTGATCTCACTTCTTCTCTTGTAAAACCAGTTTCCTTCACAAGCTCACTTACCAATTGCAAAACAACATTATTACAACATCATTACCAGTTATAATTGATATCAAAGACAACATAAAAGTTCATCAATGCAATCTTCATGCAAATGCCAACACTAATAAGAATGATCTTCCTTTCAAGATCTTCCTCATGTTTTCTAGCATCTTGTAGGTCAAGTTTCAGCTGTCCATTCTCACTCTCAAGTCTACAACATTCTTCAGATTTATCTTTCAATGACTGAGCAAGTTTATCTTCATTCCTCTTCCTATCTTCAATCTCTTTTGTGAATCTCATCACAATAGCTTCCATTTCATTCTTCTGAACTATATTGGCTCTCACAAGTCTGTCACATTCTTCTGTCTTTTCCCTCAAGGCTTCTTCATTGACTCTTTGACTTTCTTTCTGCTTAAGCTAATCAACAAGATCCTTTCTCTTTTCCCTTGAATTGTTCAATTGATCCTTTAATGATCCAATGAAGTTATCAACATCCTTAAGGTTCACTTTCACTTGCCGGAGCTCAGCTTGGGCTTGATCAAGATCCTGAAGTGCTACAACAAGTTGATGCTTCAAATTACCGGAATCCATTGATTCTCCTTCCTGGATATTCCTCAAGCTGTTAGGCTTCCTCTAAGGAACTAGGTTCTGATACCAATTGTTGGAATAAAGGAACATTGAGAGGGACTTGAATTAGTGTTTTGCAATTTTTAACTTTGTCAATCTGTTCTTTAAACCACTTAATGCATATGAAGGAAATTAGAGTGCATAAACATAAAGCAAAGATCATCAACACCATAACACCAGGATTTTTACATGGAAACCCGGTTAAGGGAAAAACCATGGTGGGATTCAAACCAACAATATTGATATACTCGATTAGAAGTATAAAAATATTACATGAGGGAATGCACATGCATTCAGGCACATTGCTTAGAGCTCACTGCTCAAAGTTTACAATAAGGGCTGCAACCTGGAAGGCTCACCGCCTTACAAAAGAGTTACAAAGGTAATATACATGAAGATGAAATATGAAATAGAATCTGAAAATGCCTAGAATAGTTTCGGTTAAAAACAAAATACTATATCTTACTCAACTCTGTAGAATTGCTCTGTTATGATATTCCACATCCTACCAAAGCATGAATCTTCACCTTGCGCACATGAAATTGCACACAATCGATCATACATGCACCACATACAACCATCGATCTAAAAAATGATCAAATCAATTGGCTATATATATCTGTAACATCAAATTAGATCAATTCCATGTCGACCCAAAAACCGCATAGCACGCAACATGTAACGTGCTAGTCAAATCGGTCCAAGCCAATCATGTGGACCAAAACAAATTGATTATATACTTCCCACATGTCAGCTCAACATCCTCGAACAAAAAGTCAATCACCAAAATCATCCCAACAATTCTACATAACATGTTATACCACTGGTTGACCAAATAGCATTGTTCTTCCTAAAATGCCAAATACTGGATCTTCAATCATGCACGAAAAACAAAACCGAAGGCTAAGATCCTAGAATAGGATACTCCAAACATCCAACCAACTACTTGTATCACCACAAAGAAATATGTGCAACCAAAATGAAGTTTTACCCAAAGTATTCTTACTCTATGAAGCACTGTGTTCCACTTTCCAGACAAGCAAAATTGGACTTTAGATTTCTAGTAGGATGAATCCATATAGTCTGGATGAAATCTTTGAGCTGGGTTGCTATCAATGACAACTCCCAAACACTTATCTCTACTGGTATGGTGTCTCTTGCCAACAATTCTATACATTAAAGAATCTTGAAAAAGGAATTTTGAAATTTAGGGAGATCTTTATTTGGTGCTATCTCATGGTTGCCATAGGAGAAAGGGGAAGAGATTGTGGCTAACTCCTCTCCTAATGGCTAGAAATAAAAAAAAATTTACTTGAATTATGGAAGTTTATTCCCAATTTGCTTAAACTGCTTGGGAATGTTCAACAAGTGGAAGATTCTAGGGTGTTAATTTCATTAATCTCGTATTTTGACATTCCAAATTTGATTGTGTTCAAAATTATTCTAAGGTTATCAACTGTGAAATTGAATTGATGGGTACACCAACTGCTTGCTTTATATGTAAGAAAAGTGGTCACCTAAAAAATAGTTTGAAAATATTCTTAAAAAATTAAGGTTTTTTCAATACTATAAACAAGAATGGTGATAAAAAAATTGAAAATCCTTCTAGTAATGATAAATATCCATTAGAACAAATGACTAATAATAGTCCTCCCAATGATCATAATAACTCTAGCCCCCGACCAAAACTATCTAGCCCTAGTGTTATGAATAATCCTGTTGACCCTACATAGTCATGGATATTTCATTAGAGAAAATAGACTTCTCTCCTCCAAACACATGGCCTTGTGAGAAGATCAGTCCAAAATCTCTCGTGTAGATGTGAGACGAACTTAATTAGAGTAGTTGAAGATAATGAACCCAATTTGAGTGTCCCTAATGCTATGGTATTTGTTAATTCTAATGATAGAGATACTTTTTGGGGAAGGATAACCTACTCCCCAAGAATGCCTAGCATTTGGCCTTGAAGACCATTAGGTCTTATAATTAGAAAATAAAATTGTAGAATGAAATATTTTGTCAAGAGAATAGATGCTAAACATTGACAATCCAAAGGCCATGGGGCATCTTCCCACTCATGGATCAAAGGTTCTCACTCTTAACCACTTTAACCCCATCTTCTTAGCTTCCAAGGATGAAATTGCTCAGATTACATAGGGGGGAATAAATATGGTGGTAGTCACACAAAAATAAAATAGATTGAAAGATCTAAAAGCTTTGAATCCATAAAGAGGAGTGGTAAAAAAGGAAAGAAGTATAAGAATGACCAAGAGGATCAATCCTTAAAGAAGGATAGAGTCCCTCAATGTTTTGAAAGGTTACATAAAAATCAAAAGGTCCTACCCCAACCTCCTAATCCTTAATGCTTTTGAATATTAGCTCAATTGGAACGTCAATGGACTAGAGTCTCTTGACATAAAAAAATATTTTCTTAGGGATTTTTATATTGAAAAACCTAAATTGGATATCTTT
Organism: Cryptomeria japonica; assembly: GCF_030272615.1. Taxonomy (NCBI): domain Eukaryota; kingdom Viridiplantae; phylum Streptophyta; class Pinopsida; order Cupressales; family Cupressaceae; genus Cryptomeria; species Cryptomeria japonica. The sequence continues at coordinate 70,762,965 of NC_081405.1, read as the reverse complement.
TGTTTTCAAGAGATTAAAGTTGTTGGTTTCTAGAAATATTGTATTCTCAAATTTATATGGAAATCTGTCAAGGCCTTTTCCACTATGTGTGAGAAAGGAAAATGAGGTACTACCATTATGGTGAACAATAAATTGACCAAGTTTGTAGTTGAATGGGGTATCACTCCTTGCAATATAATTGTTTGGGCCAAGTTTTATTTTTACTCTAAAATATTTATTAAATGCTCCATATATGCCCCAAATGACTATAATGAGATATGCTAGCTCCAGGTTTGGATGACCTCAAATCTTTGTAGAATCCCTTGGATTATTGTTGGTGACTTTTACATGCTTGAATATAAAGAGGATAAGGTTGGGGATATAGATGGTCTATGTAAAGGCAGTGGATTATAATTTTAATCCAAGATGAACAAATCTCTATTTTTTAGGGATCCCCTACAAAACATGAGGTCGTACTTCAAAGATGTTTGGTTTACATGGTGTAACAACCAATTTTAGAGTAAGAGGATCTATTATAGGCTGTATAGAGTCTATGCAAAAAGGGGATATTTCCATTTCAAGCCTATTGATAAAGGGAGAACTATCTTTGTATTCCCTACCATAATTTTTTATCACTATCCTATTGAGTTTTGTATTGAAATTTGTGACAACATCCTAGTGCTCAAGTGACCCCCCTCTTCTTGTTATAATTTAAAAAACGCATGTCCTTAATGATAAAGATTTTATGAAGGGGATTAGAGTTTCTACCGAGATCTCCAAGAAACTCAATAAAGGGCTTTCAATTGCAGAATTGGGATAGCCTTGTTTCTCTTTGAAGAAATTGATTCATTATTGTGCAGAAAAAGAAGGTTATGGATATGAGGAATGATTTGGAGAAGTTTGCATAAATTTTGAGATGGCTTTCTTATTGTTTTATGTAGCTTGATTTGGTTGTAATAATTTTTTAATACATTCCAATACAAGTTAATCTAGCATGTTTGCCTTCAAATTTTAATTGTTTTTTCAAGAATTAAATTACTCTTGCTTCAAGTTTATGATTTAACTTTTGAAAGGTTGGTGTTTTTGTTTCTCTAGTACAATAATAAAAAATCCTTCTAGATTTCTCAATTATTGAGCTACCTCACCAAAAGATTCTTATACTATGGATTTCATTTGTCACACAAGATTTTCAATTTTTTCGAGTTGTTAAATTTAAACATACAATTATTTAATTAATCTATGTACTTCTTTGTTACAATTGTATTCAAACTTAAGTTGCTTCTTTCAATATTCTTATCTTGAAAGGCCTCTATATTGCACATTCTTTTTATTAATAATGTATGCATTTTTCCAATAAAAAAAATTTAGCTAATGGTGGCAACACTATCATACAGAAAAATGTTTGATCTACATGTTTCATGCATTTTTTTATTATTTTTGAAACTAAATGATAATTCTATTAGCTATTTGAGCACTGTATACATACTCAAAATTATTGCTCATTAATTAACTAACATTTTTTTTTTTGTATATTGTTGATGGTAACTAATTCTTATAAATTACATATTCAAATTTTAAAAATTAACGAAAGCTAATTATAAATGAAATATAAAACACATCCAAATTTAGTAATAGTTAACAATACAATCCATTTATGAAATTTAACCTGTTATATTAGAAATGTCAAATACAATTAGAATTTTTTTTAAGAGAATCCCATTCAACCTCAAGAGAGTTTTTTATAGATATTTATAAAAGAATGCAACAAACATTTTTTAGTGATAAAATATAGATACCATATAAAATGATGGAGTTGAACACTAATAATTATATTTGTAGATAAAATGTTATAAAATTATTTAAAAATATATATTTCAAAAATTCAAATGTACATAAACATACTTAAATTAATCTTTTCAAATAACACCACTCAATTCGTTACAAAATATATAAATTTGTTTTTGCAATAATTATAATAAAATTAAATATAATATAGATTGAAAAATTCAAATAAAAAATAAATATTCTATAAACTTTTTAAATTAATATAATTATGAATACTCTACATTATTGTTATAATATCTTTCACCGTCCCTTATCATGTCATGTTTTTCATGTGTTCTCCCGGTGTTTGTCTTATTAAAGTAAATTATGAGTGGAAGTTTTAATTCATTTTAAAATGATGAGATTGAAGACTTGGATTAGTTTATTTGTAGTGATTGATATTTAGAATAAATATTGTAATGTTTCAAATGATTATTGGTATTAGAATATTTGTAAATTATTAAAGTTGTTAAATAACATTTGATTCATTGATAAAAATAAATGATTTTTAAAGAGTTTATAAGAGATTAAGTCTTGTTCAATATAAGATTCATAACATTCTAAAGGAATGAAAATAGAATCATTATGCAAATAACTTTATTGAAATTAAATGAATGTTTTTTAATTACGTTTGTATTACACTTACATAATGGATGCAAAAATTTCCATAAACAAAAAACTAGAAGCGTTAAATTTGACATCCTTGTTGGATGCCACCCTTTCACTTCAACAGTTTTTTTGCTTTTAATTTTTTTCATCCACCAATATAATAATATTACAGTCTTAATATATTTTTTGCTTTTGTGGAGAGTTTAATAGAAATATAATATAATAATAATAATAATATTTTTTTCTTTTAGATTTTAATGGAATATAGAACTATAATAACAAGAATATATTAAAACTTAATAACATAATCACATCTTTATAATAATTTAATATTAATTACAATATCATAATAAATAATTTAATATTAATTATAATATAATAATATAATTTTTTTTTTAAGTAGACTAATGAATAAATATGATATATTTAGGTGTACTTTACCTATATTCCTCTAAAGATAGGTATGCTAGTCTTTAACCATTACTAAAAGAAATAGTTAATTATTCATACATCTAAAACCTAAACCCCTAATATCAATAAATTACTAAAACAATTCAAAATATTTATTTTCACAAAAAATTCATGAAAATTTAATATAATCATGTTGGGAGCATGGGGACATGAAATTTATTCTTTCCTTAAGAATAAGAATGATATAAAATAAAAATATAATGATACGATAATATAATAATAATTTAGTCTTAATAGTTTAATTTTTTTTTCTAAGCAATATAATAGAAATATAAAAATCTACTAATATAATAATAATAATTTAATTTTAATAGTTTTTTTCGCTTTTGTAATGAGTTTATTAGGAATATAAATATATACAAATATAATAAGATAATCATATAATAATAGTAATTTACCACATCATTAACATATAGGCAATTAGATTAGGATACTCATAGGCAGGCAAGGGTTCAGACATAATCCTAAACAACACATTCACACACATATTGGAAGGTATACATATGTATATGCACAGATAGAGTATATATGTACGTATATATTTATACTTATATACTTATATGTGTATATGTGCATATATATGGTACCAGATACATATATAGATGCACGTATATATATATATATATATATATATATATATATATATATATATATATATATATATATATATATATATATATATATATATATATATATATATATATATATATATATATATATATATATATATATATATATATATATATATATATATATATATATATATATATAACCATATATATACCTATCAATAATAATCTTAGAGCAGAGCTCATCATAACCCTCCTTTGGCTCTGGATAGACTTCTCAATATAATGCATGCCTATATGGTTATATACATATATATAAAAACATATAAATATGTATCTATATATGTATACACACACACAGACATACACACATTTAAAATATATATATGTGTGTGTGTATATATATACACATATATATACACACACATATATATATACATATATATATATGTATATATATATATGTATATATATATATATATTTATATATATATTTACACACACACACACACAGATATATATATATATATATACCTTATCATTTAGGTACAGTTTGAACCCTTAGCAAGCATTCAGTGGAGATGCTAGGGTGTAAGGCAAACAGAGAATAAAGGAAAAAAACAATCAACAACCTTATAGTCAATATGACAGGATAGTATAGGGATGGAAATCTCCCAGATTTGACAGAGATACACATGCTCATCTATATACATAAATATAATTAAGCAATCATGTATTGGAAAGGCTAATCATGAAAAAGTAATCAACACTCCATAGTCGTTACTGCAGGGCAATATGGGGATGGAACTATGTCAGAATTATCAAAAGACAATCATAATATCTACCAGGAGGTAAATAGGAAACCATCACGAGAATAGCCTAGCATAACTGAGGTTACAACTAGATTTACCGATAATACCGGTTAACAAAATTAGTATATCTAAGTAGAGGCACCCACTATTTATCTCTGTAAAAAATGGGCTCTGGTATTTGTCTTTGCCCTGAGAAGCGAGAAATGTCCTTCCTCGGAGAGATCTCTAACAAACATTGGTCAGTTATTCTGAGATCAAAAGTTGATATGGTCATACATGCGACCAAAAGGATTCTGGGTGATGAGATTATATACTCAGAACATAGAAAATGAGTCAATAGTAGCATTCCAATAGGGTTTGCAACAATACTACTCACAATGGGAGAAGATAAAGCAGTCACAGTCACATTATGCAGGCTAATATTTAAAGAAGAATATCTGGTTAACCTGGAAATGGCTATTAAATGTGTGGATGATAAGATATATACACCTTACTCGGAAGATTATACCAAAGTTGCGGAAGCCATAGATAAGGAAGAGGCACTCAATATTGAGTTTAATAGGCCTATTCTTGGCAACAAGATTCATAAACTATGCCGCCAAAGGCAAACAGAGATAGCAAGGAGCATTGCATTCCTCAAACAATGGCTTGGTGTGGTAAAAGAGCCAAACGGTGAATGGTGGGTAAGTTATATGGTAGAGGAGGGTTGGACCCCGTTCCAAGCCGATAATCCTAGTGATATGGAGGCTGAGGAAACACAGGCCTCTAGCATGGAAGCCGTAGATGATAAGGAGGAATAATAAGTTTTTATAACATAGTTTTGTTTATAGTTACTAATATAACTAATCTAATACATAGGGATGTAGGATCTACAGTTAGTACAAGGCACATACCGAACTATTTATGCAAGCACTTTGATATAAGGATGGCTTAGAAATGTATGAGACTATTATATCATAGATAGCAAAGGGTAGGATACTTACTCAATGACATTTTCAAAACATATAGATATACTAAATAAGTGAAGTTCAGAACCCAGACGTTTCTTTGAATCAGGCATATACTAAAACACAGTAACAGGAAGTACTCTAGTAACTCTTGCATATGGGTTTACTTTGGCATTTACATTTAGACATCTATAAGACTAGAATATCATGGTAAGATCATGAATTATATGCTAGATGAGTTGAGTTATTATCAGTCTTTTGTTGACCAAATGTGTATACCTCTAATATTATTGTAGCCTAGGTAATCTTTCATAGTATAGCCAACAATTTATGATGTTGACTTAATATGAAAGAAGCCTAGGTTATAATAACAACAGGGGAAAGTATGCAGAGATAATACTAGTTCTTCTTCTTTTTTGTACTAACACTTAATAAAGTGGTCTGCAGAAGGATTGTCTTGAGAATCTGTTTTGTAGGAAAAGCACAAGGTAAAAATATGACAAAAGCGGCAACAGTGAACAACGAAGTTGGGCAGAAGCAAGTTAACTCATTGGAAATTATAGATACTTCCTATGAAGGGATTTTTGAACAGCCAGAATGAAGAATTTGTAAGAGATTATATGTAACTCAATAAATGATATTAGATACTGACTGGACCTATGGTCCTGGGCAAGGCCAGAGGTTTTCTCCTCTCCTCTCTTTCCTACTGGCGCCCGCACTGAGTGGAGATTGTAATTCTATTTATTAATAAAATATGGCTTAGGCCTTTTACCGAGCAAAAAATAAATAAAATAAATAATAGTAATTTAAAATAAGAATGTTTTTTAAGTGGAATGATGGACGAATAAAAGATTAATTGCATCTTTCGACATATTTTACATATTCTTTTATAAATATAAATATGCTAGTTATAATATAAAAATCAACTTTACCTTCCACTTAATATGACACCATCAATTTGACAATATAAAATTAGTAATTAAAAAATCCACCTCCAACCAATTAAATTAGTAATTGAAAAATCTTCCTTCCACCAATAACAAAACTAAATTTAATAATACATATATATTAAAAAATTCCATAAATAAATTTTTTATCATATTTTTTTATAAAAATATAATTTAAGTGGTCCTTATTGGTTTTGATAATAAAAGCAGCCAACAATGAGGGCGCTGACCCATAGGTACAATTAAGAGAACAGTGGTAGGACCATTGTCTGCATAAAATCAGCATAGTAGAAGCCTTTTACCTCTATAAAAAAAAAAAACCATACTACGAGAGTTTATCAACAATAGAATACTACCCGTCAGAGTATAATTCATATGCCACGCAGGGCCATAAACAACAAAATATAAACAAAAGCCTAAACTAGGCTTATCCAACCAACAACTACACAACATAGACAAAAAAATTCTCCACATGTAGAAAGTTATTTCTTTTTCCCTTGGCTCTTCTGAGGGAGCAGCTTTCTAGACCATTCCTTGGTGAGGAACTTGAATAGGCCTTTGTAGTCATCGTCCTCCTTGCCTTTCCCTTTGGCCATGCTTTCCTACATAAGGCACAACGTAGTAGTTGAGCATCTCATAACATTCAGCGCAAACTTGGACACATCGTGCATCTTGGACTCCGTCGCCTCCAGTCTGCTGGTGATCACCTGCACATTGTCAGAGAGGGCCTCTATCTTTTTCTCAAGCTCTGCCAGGTTGGAATCCTCTTCCTTCATGTTGATGGCCTCTTGAACGACCAGCATTTTTTCAATCCTAAAGGTTGGGGATGGAAAATTGGCTGGCTCCGGACTCTTAGAGGAAATGGGGCTTTCAGAAATCCGGGTGGAGCTCACAGAATGAGGGGTCGAATTGTGTTGGGTCAGGGGCATTTTAACAGTCAGAATGGAATTGCCCGTGTCGTGCGAGGAGGAGGGGTCTCTCAAGGATTTATCCGAGGGTTTAGAGGCCAGTTTGCTGGAGTGGCGGGGGGTGTGGGCTTCTTTAGCAATATCCAAATCAGAGTCAATCTCTTGGATTTTGATTCTTTTAGGGGTTCTGACCTCCTCCGGGGAATGATTCTTGGTTTTCTTGCTGGAGGAGCCAAATTATGGGCGCCGAGGGCTTGAATCATTAATGGCCGGAGGTTGGGTCGAGGGGCCGACATTCTGCACAGAAATGGAATGGGGCGGGCAGAGGGCGAGGTGAAATTTATACAGGCAGAGAATAAGGTCCTGATGCAGGATGGGAAAGTCTTTCCCTTTCTTCTTAGCTCCGGCTATATCCTTAATATTAGCATCCATCGAATGAAGTAAAAAGAATGAAATGGAAATGAGGTCTTTGTTCCTCAAATGGTTCAGGAATGGGAGATGGTAGTAGTAGAAAATGTCATACTTGCCCTCCAGTGTAAAATACTTCATCACGATATAGCAGACCTCATCCCACGGGTGAGGGAGCTCCTCCTTGTTGAATCCTCCAGCCCTCTTGATAGGGTTCTCACCTTGGCAGAAGAACTGGTTAAGGCTAGTAGAATCTGCAACCGCAATGCGGCTCTGCTTTTTCCATTTATGCCCTCCATTGAAAGGCTCGTCGCCTAAGCTATGACCTCTTTGTTGATTTCGAAAGAGATTCCCCCCATGGCCACCCTTCTATCCTCCCAGGAAGTCACAAATTGTCTAGAAAGTCTTTTGTCATTGCCCTTCATACTTTCCATGAATTTGTCAATACTGCCTTTAGTGCACACAAACCAGCCCATCAGTTTAGCTTTGAGCTTGTCCACTTTATTTGGTTCCAGTTTGAGCCTGTCCCCCCCCATTCTTGAATCCTCCAGTTTTACAGCTTGAGAATAACTAATAGCCAGAACGCAGAGCCGAAGCACACTCAAGGCGGAATTGTTAAGATAATTGTGTTGGAGTTGAAATAAATGGTCGTAATAATTAGAGTGATTATTGTCCCTTAAGATCCCATAGATATCGAAAGACGAAGATCTACTCAGAACGTGTGAGCCTTCACTCGGGCCAATGTGAGTTGACAGATCCCTAACGCCGCCTTTATCGTCAGCAATTGGCTCCGTCCAGGTAATAATTAGGGAGTAATCATTCCCAATGTCTATACTTTCATCATAAATCCATCCCATGTGGTAGTGGTGGCTCAGCTTGCCTTTGATACGTGGTCTTCTAGGGTAGAAATTGGCGAGATCCCTGCGCCAATTTGAAAATTGAAAAAAGGTTTCCTTCATCATTGAGCGGATGGGATGGTCCCTTCCTAGGTAAAGGCCTTTTCCTTTTCCAAGATTTCCTTAGTGGTGACTGACAGGAGACTAGGGTCCCTCCAGCATCGTAAGCCATTTTGCAGTCTTCCATCAGCCGCCATGGAATCGACAACTTTATTTCCTTCTCTGAAGATGTGGCTGATAGTGAAGTCCTCCATCTTGACCAGAAAACACCCGATATCCCTCAGGATGGGTTCCACTCTCCACCCTGCCGAAGCATTCCCTTTGACAGAGTCAATAATGATTTGAGAGTCTCCTTCGATTTCCAGATGTTTTATTCTGATGGAGTTAGCCATTTTCAGACCCCAAAGGAGGGCCATTCCTTCAGCTTGAGTGACCGTATTATTCCTTAGGTTGCCAGCGTAGGCTGCAACCATGTTCCCTAGATGGTCCCGGATGACTCCACCACCTGCCTGACAGTTGCTTTGAGCAGAACCATCAAAATTCAGTTTAAACCAGTGAGGCTTGGGGGTTGACCATCTGGTCATCCGTCTCTTTTTATTGTTACTGTTGTTGAAGCGATCAAAGCTAGGGGGGAGCTTCCAGCAAACAACGATCCTCTTGTCAGCCTCATCTTGAGGATAGGGGGGGATTTTCCATTTTGTAACTTCTAAATTTTCAGAAATCATCTTAAAGCAAATGTGAGCCACAGTGTCCGGGGGGGTCTCAGTGTCTCTAAAAATTCTATTATTTCTTTCTTTCCACAAGGCCCAGTAGATGTGTGGCGGTGTTTGTTTCCAAAGTTGAATGATGAGGGGATGCTGGGAGGGGGGGTCCAATCAAAAGCAAAAACATTTATATTCTTTTGGAAGACCCAACAAAGACCGCATTTCTGAAGAGTAATAGACCAGATATAAGCCACAAAGGGACATAGGACAAAAAGGTGGTCAATAGACTCCTCATCAAATTTGCACAAACTACATCTGTTGGGGAGATGGAATCCCCTCTTTTTCAAGTTATCAAGCGTGAGGGTTTTACCATGCATGAGGGCCCACTAGAAGAAATTGATTTTAGGGATTAGCTGAGGTTTCTAGACTTTCTTCCAGCATTCAACGTCCACAAGGTGCTTAAGGAGCTAATTGTAAGCAGATTTGACCAAGAAATAGCTCGATTGTGTCTCTTTCTAGATGAAGCTGTTTTCATTCGGGGCCGGGGGGATTCTGGTTTTCGACAATATGAGTTGCAGATCTTGAGCAAGGGGGATCAGGTTAGGTCTATTGCTGCAAATGAGAACAATGTCCTTCCAGCCACTTCCTGGAACCAAATAATCCGCACCATAATCCCCCAGGATACCTTTAAGGTGGTTCATAATTTGATGGAAGTGAGTGTTGACTAAAGGCCTGTCCTCTGTCCAAAAATCCTCCCAGAATATCACCTTTTTACCATCTCTCAGCTGCCACATCAGACCTTCTCTAACCATCACTCTGTTCTTCAGGATGTTGTTCCACAACTTGGAACCTTGGGGAAGGTCGGTTGTATTCAAATTATAATAGAAATGCTCCTGGTCTAGATACTTAGCTTTGATAATGTTGCACCAGTCTGCCTCACCTTTAGCCAGGGTCCATCCAATCTTGGCAATTAGCGCCTTATTGAGGGCATTAATCTTTCTTATGCCCAAACCTCCCAGCGATTTGGGTAAACACATAGTATCCCAATTGACCAGAGCAAGGCATTTTTTCTCTTCTAAGCCAGCCCATAAGAAGTTTTTTTGGATTTTCTCAAGTTTTTCTCCCATGGTCCCTGATATTTTAAACATGGAGAGGAAGTACATCGGAATTCCTTGTAGGGAGGCTGCGAGAAGTTGGAGCTTCCTCGCACTACTGAGGAATTTCCCTTTCCATCCTGCAAGTTTTTTCCGTATTCGTTCCAAGATAGAGTTCCAGAAGGTGGGGGTGACTTCCTTGACCGTGAGGGGGAGACTCAGGTAGGTCCCGAGGAGAGTTGCCACATTGCATCCGAGGATGGAGAGAATTCTGAGTTGGAGGTCATTTGGAGTGTTGAAGAAGTAGAGATTACTCTTCTCATAGTTGATGCATTGTCCCGATGCCTTGGCGTAGTTGGCAAGAAGGATCTTCCACCCTTTAGCCTCCATGACAGAAGACCTACCAAATAGGAAAGTGTCGTCCACGAACTGTTGAATATTAGAGGGGGGGAGCGTGGAGGCCGCTTTGAACCCTTGGAGCCTACCATTGGTGACCAGATGGGTCACATTTTTGTTTAAGACTTCAACTATCATGATAAACAGATAAGGGGATAAAGGGTCACCCTGTCGGATACCTTTTTCAGCTTTGAAACATCCCCTAGGAGTCCCATTAATCAACACTAAGAATTGAACCATGGTAACACATTCTCGAATCATACTCACTATTTTTTGGTTAAATCCCAGTTTTAGAAGCACTTTGAAAAGAAATTCCCAATTAACCTTATCATAAGCTTTAGAAATATCTAGTTTAAAGGCCATACCTAACAATTTGCTCCTATCCATGGAGTGGATTATCTCATGAGTTGCAATGGCAGCATCCAAAATTTGGCGTCCCAGGACGAAGCCTTTCTAGGTCGGACTGATAATTTTTTCCAGGAAGGGTTTAATCCTATTCACAAGGACCTTGGAGAGTATCTTATAAATGGTATTGCAGAGGCTTATGGGCCGATAATCCTTCAAGAAGCTGGGAGTAGTGGTCTTGGGGATGAGGACAATGAAAGTGTTGTTGATCTTTTTCAGCAATCTCCTCGTCTTGAAGAAATCTTGAACAACTTTGGTGACATCGTAGCTAACAAGTCCCAAAAATCCTGGAAGAACAGGGGGAACCCATCCAGGCCCAGTGTCTTGTAGACCCCCATAGCAAAGACAACCCTGTGAACTTCATCAGCAGAGATGGGGGCCAAAAGTTGCTGGTTGTCTTCCTCATTGATGGTCATTGGCAGCTTACTAACAAGGTTGTCCTAGAGCGGAGAATCACTTCCACCATCCGCATACAATTTAGTGAAAAAGTCCACCACATTTTGTCCAAGCAGGGAGTCTTCAAAGATCTCCTGGTCAGTTTCATCCTTAATACTTTTGATATAGTTCCTCCTCTTGTGGATACAAGCTGATCTGTGGAAGAAAGCAGAATTTCTATCCCCTTCTTTTAGCCACTGGATCCTGGATCTTTGCTTCCAGTACACTTCTTCCTTGGAGAGGGTATCTTTCCAGCTCTTGCGGCAATCTTCCTCCTCCTTCAAAATGGGGTCTGGGGGGTTACCGGTAGCTATAATATTATGAAGTTGTTCCAGTCTAGATCCCAGGTCCTTCTTTCTTTTGAAAATGTCTCCAAAAGTGGTCCTATTCCAGCCTTTGACTTCCTTGCTAATTAGCTTTAGTTTCTCCATAATTCTGAACATGGCAGTCCCTTGGATTGGGGTGGTCCACCAACATCTAACCATTTCCTTGAAGTCTGGATGGGAGGCCCACATGATCTCACAGCGAAAGGGGGGGGGGGGGGCGCTAGTAGGGTCTGTCTTTCCAGTGGAGAAGAAGGGGGTTGTGGTCAAACGCAATCCTTGGGAGGGTTTTCAGGTAGGAGCTATTTTCGATGTCCCAATTGGTGGAAATCAAGAATCTATCTAGTCTGACTTGAATAAGATGTCTGCCTTTCCTATTATTCGACTGGGTGAAGGGGGCACTCTGTAGGTCAATATCCATAAGGCTTGTAGCATTGATGAATCTGGCTAGGTCGCCCATGCTGTTAGAGAAATCCTCCAGACCACCACACTTCTCGGAGGGGTAGAGGGGGGAATTGAAATCTTCCGCAAGCATAAACTGATCCGTCTGGTTAGTCAAAATGATATTAGAAATTTCCTCCCACAGGAGCCGTCTCCCCGACCTTGAGTTGGGAGCATAGATATTGAACATCTGCCAGCATTGTTCTCCATAATGAAGAGAAACCGCTAGGAAATTTTGGGAGCTAGCGAAAAGCTTACCTTTCATTTTAATGGGATCCTAGAGGGTAGCAATACCCCCAGAAGCACCCAAGGCATCAACATACAGATAGTCTGCTCTAGGCCAAAGTTTACCAACAACCACAACAAAGGTTTGAAAGGGCATCTTGACTTCCTGAAGAAGGCAAATGTCAATTTTCATCTCCAAAATGAGTTGTTTTATGGCGAATTGCTTATGGGGGCTGTTCAGACCCCTTATGTTCCAAGAGAGGAACTTCATTTCTTACTTTTGTTAAGTCCGTCCAGGGTCAGTTGTCTGCCCTTTGCAATGTCCCTTGTCATAACCTTATGTCTCAGGACTCTTTCTGAGGGTTTGCATACTTTATTTTCGTTCCCCCCCACATCTTCTTTCTTGGCCTTGACTTTCTTCTTATGGGTTATCCATTCTCCATTATCCATCCGAGGAGAACCCGAGGGGGACACTTTCAACGGAGTCGCCAGGGAGTTTCCAGGGTGCGCATCTCTATCCCCCATTGCAGGGGAGAGAGGGGTTGAAGAGGTGGGCAAGATACATTCAGTCATAAGAGGCTTGGCCATAACTGGGTTGAGGGCGTGGAGGACAGGGGGGGTGGGGGAAGCAGATGGGCGGGGGTTGGGGGATAGGTTGAGGGCTATCACCTGTGGGATATCCTCCTCTTCTAGGGGAATGCTTGAGTTTTTGACTAGGTCCGCTGGGGATTTTAAGATCTTTAGGATCTTGTCCGTGTGCGGGTAATCTTTAGATATTTCATTCACAATAGTTAGCTCAAGGGGAGTTGAGGATGATGGGTCACTAGGGTTGATGTGCTCGGCCCAGATGGCTTTTTTTTTGCGCTTGGGTTCCGCAGCCATGGGGGCTTTACAATCAGTATAGGAATGCCCCTGATTATTGCATTTCTGGCAATACAGGGTGGCATTTTCGTACACAATAGCCTGGGACCATTTTCCCCATTTTGATTTTAGGGAGATAAAGTTTGGGAGAGCCTTGTTAATAGTAACATTGACACAAAAACAAGCATACACCAACCTGGATTTGTTGAGAGTGACCAAGTCCGTTGTGACAAAGTTGCCAAACAAGTTTCCTATCCAGCGGAAGATTTGTTCATCCCAGAACTCCAGAGGGAGTCTAGGAAGCCTAACCTAGACTAGAGCCATGCGGTTTAGTTCTGCGGAGGGGTCAAAACTAGGCTTCCATTTAGCCATAGTTAGGAAATGCTTTCCATAAGCCCAAGAACCCGACATAACATAGATCAGATCCTCCTCAGTGTTGAACTTGAATAGAAAGAGTCCCCCCGACATTGCTGAAACCTCCAAGCTTCCTTTAAGCTTCCAACAAGATTTTGCCCATCGCCTGACCATGTCAATAGATGGTCGGAAGGAGAAGAAACGACCAACTATTGTCAGGTAAAGGGAAGAGGCGATTTTGTCCATCAGGTTGTTTGGGAGTTTGATCTTCATTCCGTCTTCCATTTGAGAGAAGGTGGCCACAACATCTTCAGGGGTCGACTTTGTTGACCCAAGGAGGGCGTTCTTCCAGCTCGACTTGGGATTCTCCTTAACAAGATCCACATCCGCTTGTCCGGCAGAAGTTTCCGATCCGGGATGAGGTATATTCCTTTCTTCCCCTTTCAGGCCAGTATCAGTCAGACCTAGTGAAGTGGAAGGGGTGTGAAGACTGACATTTTCTTCCGTATGGTCCACAGACCGTGGGGACTTTGCAGCCGGCTCAGCAGCATGCGCACCGACCGTAGAATCGAGTGTTGGGTCCAGTAGGGGAGGGAGGACCTCCCCAGAGGGGGCGGTCATCCAGGAACACAGATTCAAACGCGGAGCAGGCGGGAGAGTTGCAGAAGGAAGGCAGGAGCTAAAATTTGTTGCTTTCAAGTGGATCTTATTGTTATGGTTAGACGCTCCTTTATTTTATTTCAATAATAATAATAATAATAATAATAATAAAGTTGGTAAATATTCCTTCCCTTGAATTATTAATTGATTAAGGTGGGCGAACTTAATTTTATTTAAGCCATAATCCATCTTGTCTCTCTATAGTTTTTTATTTATTTATTTTATTAAATTGTTGTTGAATGATAGCATTGGAATCATGTGATGAAAGATACTTTGTTTTTTTCCATACATATAACAAAAAGTTCTTAAGATGACGTGGCTTTAATATTTTAAAAGAAAAGGAATTTATTTTAATTAAGCTGACGTGGCTTTAATATTTTTAAAAAGAAAGGAATTTATTTTAAATGTAATATTGAATTTGTCTTTTAGATTACTTGAAAAGAGCCAAGAAGGTATATTATTTTCTTCCGAGTCACTAAATTGGACTTCTAACTTTAAAAAAAGAATTTCAATGAAATAAATAATGTATTGTCGTCATCTGATTGTCGTTTTTTCAAAAAAAAAGATTCTGTTAGATAACATATGAAAGCGACATCTTATCAAGACACGTGACAAAGCAACCACTTTTTTTGGACCGGCCTATCATAAAATCCTATTCGTCCAAATTCATTTTTGTCCGAGATGCTTTTTATTATCTCATAGGCATCAAATTTACTTTAGAAAAAAAGAAAAGTAAATATGTCTTGTATTTTTGGGGGTGAAGTGGTGTGTCTACGTTAAAAGTTTCAATTGCTTGGTCATACTAAAGGTAAGAATATATATGTAATAAGCATAGAATTAGGGTGCTGATTTTGTAGACAAATGGCTCGTAGTCGGTTTTAATAATATTTTAAACACTGTCAAAAATAGTTAATAGTAATAATGTTAAGAATATATGAAATTATGACGATAAAAGCACCCAAAAACAATAGAAAAATGGTTAGGCAAATATGCAACTCCAATCCTCAGTGAGGAAATTAAATAACTCTTAGTTTCCTTCATCTTTAGCCTTCTTCCCGAGCATCTTCTTCCGTAGTAGGCACAGAGTAGTAGTAGACCTATGCATGACCTTTGTGATGAACTTGGAGAGGTGCACCATTTTCTTTTCAATGTCAATAACTTTCGTCTTCAAGGTAGCAAGGTTAGCAACCGTGGCATCATATTTGATGTGGGGATGAGGCTTCTTACCAAGTGGGTTTATCAATTTGGGGGGGCTTCATCAGCTAGGTGGGCGTCCTTCGTTGGGTCCATATGAACTGACTTAGTGCTATCTGGGGTAGTTTTCTCTGACTTGTGGTAATGTGGATTTGAAAGTTTTAATTATATTTAAATCAAAGTTGTGGTAGTATGGTTTAGTGTATTTGATTATAAAAAGAGAAACTATTGAATTTCGTAAGTCGTATATTGCTATAGTAACTATGGATCTTTAGTAGCAAACAATTGTAATTATTGCTAATTTTTAATACATATATAATAAAATAAGATTAAATAATAACATAGTTTAATAATAAATACAAGTGATTAATTATAGATAACTCGATTTTTTGTTAGATCATATTTTTGAATTGGGATAAGAGCTTTATTCACATATCAAAATATTCATTTGAAATGTAGAATAAAATTCTACAGACCACTGAAATTGGTATCACCAAAGTGAATAAAACGAACCTCCCTAACACATCCTCAGATTGAAAAACATTTAGACAATGCAATCAAGGATTGCAACATGTATTCATTGGACAACAATGACAACCACATGAATGCATAAACCTGAATAATAAAATCAAGTATCTTTGAAAATATGTATGGTTGAATACATTGAAATACAAATCACATGCTTTAAAAACTAGTGAACTGATGTAGATAAGCCTCTACTCCTACTGCAAGTTAGTCTATAAAACACTATTTAATCTCTGCAAGGTAGTCTATAAAACACTATTTAATCTCAAAGAATCCCCTCTTCCTGCAATTTAGACTTAGACATTTTTATATAAAAAACAATAAAATGAGATTAGAATTAAAAAAATAAACCTTATTAAAATATTATAAAATTAATGATCATCATAACTATATTATATGAAAAAAAATATATTATATAATATTTTAGTATAAAAGGATGTAATTACTTTATCATGGTAGAAAATGTTGCAACATGGTTGAAAGTATAGTTGATTGTAATCATTAAATGACTAGCAAATATTAATTGTTGAAAAAAATGATCGATAAATGTTAGAATATATATATGATTGTGTCATATTTTGAAATGCTCCTTTTTCATTTCTTATTATTACTACCTAGATCATGTGTTTGATCTCGTGATACTAGAACATTGTAAAACTCTTTTCTATTGTTATCATGACACATTAAGACTTTTGATGTATTTTGATGTGAAAATTAATAACTTAGATTAAAGTTTACACAATGAAAAGACAAAAAAAATTATTAATTATCATGAAAGTGATTGTATGTCATAGTAAGGAATTACTTATTAGCAATAGTGAAGGTGTTTGTACATAATAATTAGGAATTATTTTTTAGTAAGAATGAAGTGATTGTGATTAGAAATTATAACTATTGATGCAAATAGAATAATTGTCTTAAATATTGATTTATTTTTATAGTGAAGTTATCCTTTTAGTAGAGTTAATTATTTAATAATATTTGATTAAGGATTTTAATTTTTTTATAATGTTTAATAATTGAATTGATTTTTAAGATCTTAAATTGTAACAAAGTTGGGAAGAAAAATAATATGAAGTAGATTTTTCAATTGATCATTCATTATTAAATTGTTATAGATCCACAAATTGAAAGCTAAAAATCAATAGATTTTCTATATTTGTGTTGAGAGTTATGAATATGATCTCCATGACAAAAATGTACAATTAGATATGACTAGCTTTGTAACTAAATATTTCACTATTATATTTTCCATAAAGAAATATACACATAGGTATTTATAATAGAGTCTAAAAGTCTTATTAGAAGTATAATAACTTTGAAAAATGATAATAAAATAAAAACTAATTGAAATGAGATCTAAATGTTAACACTATATGAGCTCCTTTATTGAATGTCTTTTGTGGTTGTCTTAGTATCCTACCATTTCATATGGTAATATTGTACTTAGTTGGCTTAGGGTGGGAGAATAAAGGAGGCTATTCTATCAAATTTGAATTTTAAATTTTAAATTGAAATGACTCCATCTTGTGACCATGGGACCAACTCTACAACTACACAAAATAACCCAAGGTGGGAAAACAATAAAGTCAAGGTAAATAATGGTTAGGTAGAATTAGGTGTACAAACAAAATATAATAAATTATTGATAAGAAAAATGTACAAGAGAATGATTATATAAGGATAAGGTGGGGGCTAAGTCTATAGAAATAAATGTGTCTAGGAATAAGTAAAAGATAGGAGAATGAGACTAATTTCAAAAAAAAAAAAAGTGTCATTTATCAATATATACATGTATTAAGATATTTCATCAAAGTGAACAAATAAATAAATGATAAATGGAATGGTAATGAAAATTTCACCATTACCAACATTAAACAATAGATTTATAAAGTTAAGAAAAATTATCTATCTGTAATGTTATAGCTTTTAAATAAGAAATTAATAGATAAAGATGATTGTACAATTTTTTTCATAATATTAAATTGGCATTAAGCAAGCCACACAACACTAATATGTGTTCAAGGTATCATAACAACATGTAATGATACACTTGACACAACCACCAATGCATGATGGTGACATAAGTAGGACATAAATATGGAATGGGACAAAACACCACGGTTCTCATAGAAAATGAGACACGGGAGAGATTAAATATATTAAATCCATTAAAACACCCTCTTAAGATGTATACTAAATCACCTTCTAATTTTTGATAGGTTATGATAAAGAGAAAATATAAAATTATAATTACTTTATCCTTCATTATATACCATTCTTTTTCATTGATCTTTGACAAGGTATCAAAATTATCACAATTTTGGTGTTGTAATGGAATTCTCAAATATCCAATACCCAATTTATCATAATTCTCATAATTCAAATTTGTTGTTGTAACCACCTCCCAACACCAACAATTTGGAAACAACTGCCTTCACAATACAAGAGAAGCAATAAAGGTTATTTCATCAATGAGAAAATAATTGGATTGAGATACAAAATAAGGATTCTAAGTCTAATGAGAGAGCTAAGGATTCTACTTCACAACCTACTCCCGAGTCCTAAGCCTCTTCTAAACATGAACAATCACAAAAGAAGAAGATGAAATGTACTTATTGTAAGAGATCATGACATGATGAGCATAGGTGTGATACTAAGAACATTGATGAGGGTACACACCTTATTCAAAAGAACAGCATCCCACTACCTTCATCAATTCCTCCTTATTCTTCTACTTCTCAAACAACAACATCTTCATCTACACAATTAGGGAACACATGATTTGTAAAGAGAATGAAAATTAAAGTACTCTTAGCCTCCACTGTTCTTGAAAAATGGGAGATGACTTCTTAATTTAGGTTCATCTCATCATATGTCATCTTCTTTGTATATGTTCTCTTATTTTGATCTCTTTTAGTTCACCTAAAATATGGATGGGTAGCAATAAATATATGATGGTTTGTGGGAAAGGTTCTATTGATATGGATGAAGGACATTTTAATGATGTTCTTTGTTTACCCTTAGTGACCACTAATCTCCTTTTAGTTTATCAAATTACTCATGGTGCATAAGGTAAATAGTTGATTTCACACATAATTATGTATACATTAGAGATATAGAGACTAAAGACATCATTGATACACAATGCAAGAAGTTTGTATGGTAGCTAGATTTCAAGCTACTCCTAAATAATCTCATGTTAATGATGTTAAGAAAATTTTCAAATATCTAAAAGGCACTGTGGACCATGGTTTGTGAAATCCTAGAAGTGATGACTTCAATTTAATAGAATATACAAATACTAATTGGACATGATGTTTAGATAACAAGAGAAGTACCAATGGTGGAGTGATGAATTGGCTTGCACAAGATTGTGTAAGTGGAAAATATAGATAGTTTTGAAACAAGGTTAGGTTGCCAATAAATGTTTGAATGCTAACTTATTTTGTGCTTGCAGCTAGAGGAATAATTTTAACTTATTAAATAGCTAGTACACAAATAGTTAAGAGGATGATATGATTTGTTAAATTTAAATAATCAATGAATTGCATGATTTGTTTGAGATTAAAGTAAAATGCATGAATTGCATGAGACTTTGATGCAACCGTTAACTGATTGTTGCCACATGATCAAATGGAGAACATGTGTAAATAAAGGGTGAATTGAGAGTGTCATTTGAAACCACATGAGAAGAGGAATTTAACTATGAATGAATGATCTAAAAAAGGAGCGATTAAGTTGTGAATGTGGCAATGATCAAACAACATGTGTATATGGAGTTTGTGACATAGTTTTGAATGACTAGTTTCAAATATACAATATAGTTGTTGACTGAATGCTATTGTGATATGACACTGAGTTGAGAGAAGAGAGTTGATGGTGTTGTGTGAAAAAAGGGAGGTGAATGTGTTGTAAGAGAAGAGAGAAATAATTGTGCTAGTTGTAGAATGTGTGTGTAATGTTTATTAATAGGATTTGTTACGTTGTTATGATTTTTGTAACGTCCTTAAGGTCGGTGCCTATAGGATATTGAGTGGGTGGTTCATTAGATTTGGTACTTTTAAATTAGGGATTTGTTGATTCCTTATGGTTGGTACCCTTAAACATTGTGACGCTAGATTAGGACATCATATCCTAGCTGCATTTATCAGCATGGTTTCGTTTTTCACATATATCATGTGTTATGACTCCTACATATGAATTATCTCTTGTTGTTTGAATCTCTCTTGGTTATGTTTGTTAATCAGATTGTTTTAAATAGTTGAGGATTACAATTTTAATTATTCTACTAATTCACTGCCCCTCTTAGTAGAAAGTTGTGTTCAACAAGGGTAACTCTAGATGTATGATCTGCTATAAGTTACGATGACAATGTGATCTCTACACATGTGATATAGTGAATTAGACCCAATAAGTGGCATTATATCATATTTCATATCTTATATAGTTGCATTATAAAAATGTTTAGTTTCACTATGTTAGAAAATGCTTGTGATCTTGCATTCATTCATAATATACCTTATAAAGGCTTTAAAAACTCACATCCTTGTGTTACCAATATTGTTTAAATTAAAGGAATCCGCCCCCTTAAAAAGACCTAGGATATTATTAACATTTTACGATTATTAATTGTAGCATCATAAAGTGTACACCTTTATTAGTGAGTCCAGTTTCACACTCTCCTTGCACTAATTTTAGTATTTTCCTTTCCTCTATGCATTATAGGACCTTTATTGTAATTAACTAATATTCAGTTCAATATTATGAGTCTTATTTCACTTTATTGCATCATCACTCTATTATTTTGGCCTTTAAATCTAGTTGTGCCTTTTATCCTTTTATCTCGATTTATCCTTAGTCCTACCATAATTTCAACATCAACAACATATTTCGCAATTTTACACATCATGATTCAAGCCACTGAGATGGAATTAGCATTAGAACCCTATATCGTGCATTCCTTAAAAGTTGATAAAAAACTATCAGGACTAGGATGACCACACCCCTTCAGTCTTGCACTTTTTTCAACAAATTTTGAGAGGATAAGAAGGTGGTCCTACCCTATCCAAATCTGTCGGATTGCAAAAATACACCAAATTTAAGTCATCCTAAAGATAATTTTAATTATAAAATCTCTATATAAGGCATCCTCCTTAATTCATTTTCATCATCTCATCTCATGCTAACATTATCATCCAATTCAAGAGCAAATTTGATTCAAGGAGCAACAAACTACATCAAAGAATCTTCTATTTATTTTTTATCTATGTTTTTGTCACAAATTTAATGTAATTTATCATGTTATTGCATCAACACATGGAGGATCATCACTTATTAAAGTTATAATCATCTACATTCAAGCATTTCAATTCTATACCTAACCTTTCCCTCAAAAGGAAATCTTTCCAATCCAATTTCTATTTCAATTAGGGTTAATACCAAATCCAAGATTTTACTTAGGCAAACTGCTAACCACAACACAATTCCCCTTATTTTTATGTGGAGGTGATAGATTTGGGAGATGGAAAACTGGAATTGGGTAGAGACAAGGACATACATAATTGGATTTTGCAAAAGTTTCAGAGACCCCCCAAGACCAGGGTGCTCCAAAGGGACTAGAGCACTCAAAGAGGACTAGGATGCCCAAGTCCCCTTGGTCCTGTGTGCCATAGTCTTGGCTTCTGGGGTAGTCTCTGGACAACATTATGATTCCAAAACAACTTTATGTGGCTACATTTGACATCTAGAGGACTAGGTCGCTTTATTGCCCCTAGTCCCAATAATTTTGCCTAAATTTTCTATCACAAGTTCTGTTTGGTTTTGTTGGATATTAGAGTTGTTGGAATATGTTGTTGTCATTGATGTCAACATATTCCCGTGTTTCAGAGAATTAGTGTATTGCAGAGAGTTGGTTTGGGTGATATATTGCAGATGTGCTGATGTGGTTTATTGGGTTTTGAGATGCTTATCTCTAGTTGATTCAATATGAGTTTCATGATGTTATGAGGTGATTTGATCAAGTTATGAGGTCCAGTATGTGGATTGGTTTTTCAATGTTCAATGTTGGAGAGTTATGGTATTTGATTCATATTTCTTTAGAATGATGATATATTGAGTTGTAGATTTTAGAGAGTGATTGAGACATTCATGTGTGTCCTCAAATCGGATGGTTCATGATTTGGAACTATGCAAGCATATCTTTCAATTTGTCAATTGGTGTTCTTGAGCTTTGGCAATGATGCTAATGATGATTCTTATTATTTGAGTTGTTGCGGTGGAATTAACATTGCTTTTTTATTGTTCTCTGATCGTGTCCTATGCGTTTTTATGGTCTGTATTGATTGTGGTGTGCGTTATTGAAGATCTTATTGGTCCGGTGGTATTTTTCGTGTTATGTGACATATTCAGTGGTGTAGTGTGTTGCAGATGATCTTGGAAAATTATTTGATGGTGTTGTGTATTCAAGGATTTGATTTGGGTCCATGCCATGTTTTTACTGACATTGTATTGGTCCAATTATGAATTTATGTATCGTGTGATATAATTTTGTAATTAGGACTTATGTGCTGAGCCGATCTTATGGTTAAGGTTGATGAATTGTATAAATAGGTGATGTAAAAATGTAAACATGTTATTTGCATTTCTATTGTTGTGTTTATGATTTGAGAGGTTATTGTATGTGTGGATGAGTGAATCTATCATTTGGAAGAGCAGAGAAGAGTTGTTGTGTAGACAATGTGCTTAACCAGAACTGCAATCAGACATTCATAGATTTTATTCTTTTAGTTCATGTAATCCGGATTGTTGTCTAATCTTTGTAAGGCAATGAGCCTTCCCATGGTCTTAGCCCTTTGTTGTTTTAAGCAGTGAGCTCTAGGAAATGTGCTTGAATGCATGTGCATTCCCCATTGTAATATTTACACATACTACTACAGAGTATCATCTTATTGTGGGTAGGTTCCCACCATGGTTTTTCCCTTAATCAGGTTTTCCACATAAAAAATCTATGTGTTATGTGTGTTGTTGATGTGGTGATTATTTCTGCTATTTTTGTTCATGATCAAATCTGTAATTAAGGTTAACTTAGTTGATTTTGGTGAAAATTGATTCACCGCCCCTCCTCTTAGTTTTCCTGCTTCTTTGCTGCCAATAGGTTTCCTATCCCCAAATCAACTTTATAGTTCTACATTACATCTAGAACTTACTGTTATTATTATTTGATATCAATTTTTTGTCTTTTGATTTAGATATAGCATTCAAATTATATCTTCAACTCAAACCAAAGGAGTAGAATCCAATCAACATTCAACCCTCTTCCTAATATAATTGAGGTTGAATCTATTGAGTTCACTTTCCTTTTATTGTGATGTATGAGAATGTTAGGCCATTTCCTATTTTATAAAGCTTAACTTGTGAAACCCTAAATTTTCCTTCATTACATAAACAAATAACTAAAACTATTTATTCAATTAATCATTTGTAGTGCAATTATAGATAACATTCGTAAAAATGATTTACATTAACCAAAAAGTCATAAATCTATACAATATTTTAAGTTGATAAGAGTATAAAATATATCCAATAAAGAAATATAGTCTTTCCAAAATCAATATGGACATAAAATGTCGCATATCCATAATACAAAACATATTGTCAAAAATTCCATATAGGCATACAAAAAATGACCCTAGATTAGTCATTTCACATTAGGGGAAGGATATAGATCATGAGATAACTTCAATTGCTGAGTGGATGGAGATTTATATGATGTTGCCATCTTTTGAGTGCGCTCATTAGTCCTCCTCTCTAGATTTTTTTGGAGCTATAGCTAATACAATAAAAAGTATAGACATCAATGTATAATATATATTAAATTAAATTATAGAATGACATATAACAAAGTAATCACTTACCTCTTACAAATAATCATGATGTTCATCCACAAAGGGGGAATATTCATGATCAGGAATGACAAGCCCCTATAAAAAGAATCAAGGTAGCAATTAAACTAGATATACATGTGTTTAAAATATTTTACTAATAGACCATAAAAGAACAAGTGAAATTTACTAATTTGTCTCATGCCTCTATCAAAGCTTCAAAACTTGCTACTGATGTAGAAATACCATGCTCCAATGTGGAAAAAACATTTGGAGTATTTGAAGTCAACATCTAAAAATCCAATAATTGTTGTTCAATTACAAAAAATACGTAAAATTGTTTTACAACGCCATTAATGAATAAAGGTTACCTGGGTGAAAGTGCCTTGACAACCTTCACTATGAGGTATTGATGTCAAAGGTCCAATGCCAAACTATTTTACATCAAAAGTGAATTATGAGAGAACCATTCATATAATGTTCAACTATTTACATGTAATAATTAATTTTTTTACTAGATACATACCGTGGACATGCGACGATCTTGTGAAAAATGGGGGTGGGAGAATGTCACGAGTAGTGAAAACACTTTGACCCTGGATTTTTGTCATTTTTTCTACTAATTTAGTTATTCTTATATTTCAAAATAAAAGTTAAGAAACAAAATTAAATGAAGTTACAAAAAGGCTTCTCCAATGATTTAGAAAGGCTTCTCCAATGAGGGTTTGTTGCAATGGGATCTTTAAGCCTTGTTATCAACTCCTCAAGTTTTGTTTGTTATTTTCAATTTTTTTGTAGTACATTTTATTGTGTTCCTAGGGAATTTCTATGAATTGAAGGATGTGTTTGAGGTACTTGTTCTTTGGAAGGGTCTTGAAAAGGAGGTGACAATGGGTTATTGATATTTTTAGATGAATTCTCATTTCTTGAAAATTAAAACAAATTTTGATTAAAAAACCTAATTTAATAAAAATTTGACACTAGGAAATAAAAAATGCATACCTCTTCAACCTCCTTGATGTTGTGGTTGTATTGATGAAGATCTCACACCTCCAAGAGAAAAAAATGGCTTCTCCTTTTGGTGAGCACAATATAGAGGAGCAAAGAAATACCAAAACAAGAGTTGCAGTAGAGAATAGGTCGAATAGATTTTTTTTTTTTTATGTTATTACTTTTGGTGAGTGCCAAATAGGGCTGAGCACAATTATTTGCAAACATTAAAAGCACATATGCCAAGAGAAACAAGTAGATTGGATTCAAATTTATTACAACAATGCAGTAAAAGAAAAGAGAATAGTAGCCCAAAAGATGTAATGGTTAGAAAGGTGGATTGTGTGTTGAATTTGATGGAGAATTGAAGAACAAAAGAGGGAAGGCTCTCATGGGAAATGAGAAAAACTGGATTAGAAAGCAAACATGGGATTACCATCCCATGCATCTTACAATGTTCTTAAGTTTACCGACTCAAGGAACATTTCACTTATGCGGGGTATCAAGTGTAGGAGAACCCAAGCGAATCGACAATTAACACCACCCAAAAATAGTTTCTAGTGTTTTTTCTTTAGTTTTGGTTTGGTGTGGTTTATCTTATTTCAACTATGATTTATTTTCTCCATGTTTGACTTCATGAATCTCATTGACCAAATCCTAAAAAAGGAACCTATTGATGATCTTATGAATCTTGTCTCACGAATCATTGTAATTTCAACTCACAAAGTCCATGTAAAGATGTCTCCACAACCTTGTGAGCATCCTCTTAGCTAGATTTTAGTAGTCTTGGTAGACACATATATGCAAAATTTGGATGCATAGACATGGAAAGGAATTGTTTAATAGAATGACTCTCAAATTTCCTATGCACAAATTTGATTGTTGAAAAGGCTTTATAAAATATTAAGCAATTTCCATTGGATAATGTAAAGTAAACTCCTCAACTTTGTAAGCACCCTACGACCTCTAATATGAGAATTTGAATAGATAGGGGTGTTCCTCAAAGAAATTAGCATGTGGACTATTTTAGGCAAGAATAAAAATACACAAGGAAAGGAAGAAATTGACAAAGAAATGAAACATCATGGACAAAAAAATAAAAATACAAAGGGGCAAAAGGATCAATGAGAATATGAATCGATACACAAATCATAAAAGGCAACGTATCCGATAAAAAAGGGGAAGTATCGACCCAAGAAGGAACTAGTAGGGATGCTACATAGAAGGGAAGATATCAGCTAGTAAGAGGTAAGTGTGGTTTCAAAGTAGGTAGGTAGTGGCTAAGGAGGAGAATATGCCTATGTAGGGGGAGAATGAGAAAACATACATGATATGAAGGGTTGTGTAAGACAATTCTAAATGAGTGCATAAAGGAAATCATGTATACTAGGTTGGAAAGAGAACACAAGGAAATGAGAAGGCAAATAAATTAAAGAAAACGTGAGAAAAGAAAACAATTTGTGACAAGGAGAAGTTTAGAAAGGAATTTGTGAGATTGAATGCATAGGAAATAAAGTAGCTAGGGTAAGAGGACATTGTAGGTGATGTAATGCAATAGTTTTTTTGAAATTTGACTGGATAAAATTATTTCATATGGTGTTGCAGACTAAGATTTGTTTAGACAAAGAGCTTAGTTTTTGTATATTTGCCTCATATAGAGTGAATAGTATTTTGAGATTGTAGTGGGAGGTCACTTGCATTAATATTTCATTGGCATTAGAGATTCTTCATTATTTGGAGATATTAGGTTTCTCTTTATCCATCCTATGGGGGTATTCTTGATTGTATATGTACATGATGTATGTATTCCTTGGAGGGTATTAGTAGGTCTTCCATGCATCAACTTTCTCCTTTTCTCTAGTATGTGAGAGATTTCATTGCATTGCATTTGTAATGTACATGGGTACCTAACTTGGCTTAGTTGTTGGGACCCATCTTGCATCTTGCTTTCATATTGCATAATAATCTTCTCCCTAAGTTACACTTAAGGAGGGTGTTGGAATGAATGACATTTATCATTTACATATCCATAAGTTTCACTTGGGTAGGTGACATATTATTTTATTATATATTAGTTGCATTTAGGTGCATAGTATTTAATATTTTCTATAGGTAGTTAAATGCCAGTTAGAATCTACGTTATCACAACTCTACTATTTGTAGTGTTTGTACATATTTCATCATCTCAATATGATATTTGCTCATTGATTAAATATCCATTGATGCTTCTCTCATATTGTGAAGGTAGTTGTTTGTAGATTGTTGTTCTTGGGAAGTGGTTGTTGGCAAAGGACATTGTTTCAATGATGCTCCAATGAATATTGATGATGTTTGATGCATGAGATTACTTAGGGGTTGTCATTGATGGCAACTCAGCCTAGTAATCCTATCTGGTATATGGAGATTGGGATTACTGGAATTCTTAAGTAAGTTTGGTTATTCATGAGCCATAAGTCTCATTGGTGGAACACAATGTATAGATCTGGTAAGCATTATTCATTTCTGGTGAGTAATTTCTTGATTGGAATAGTTGATGGGATGTGTGAGGCAGCTTATCATGCAATTATAGCCTCTTGTGTTTATTTTAGTACAATTTTCTTAGTCTGGTATCTGATATTGAAGGAAGAACATAGTTATCCTCATGTTTGATGGTGTAGCTTGTGATCTAGACTATTTAGGATGATTTTGGTGGATGTTGATGAGTTCAAGGTGATTGGGCCTCGACTTATGGGAACTTGTGATCACATGTTTTAGGTTCAGTATATGGATTTGCAATTGTTTGAGCTAACATGATACTATACATTTCATATGTTGTAGTTTTGTAAAGCCAACTTGATGGAGATCTATTTTGATGGTGTGGATATATAAGATCAACTTGGATGATGGTTTTTCATATAGAAGGGGTGAGAGAAATCATTTTGGGTGCGAGTGAGAATAGTTTCACATGTACATCTTGAGTTTTGATGATCTGATATTTGGCAACAGAGCAGAACAAAGCAATTTTCTAGAGCAGTGGTAGCGGATCATTTTGAGCTTAAGCAAAATTGATTCTTGGTATTTGTAGATGCTATACTCATATCACATTTGTAGGATAGTGAGTCCTTTGGGGTTGCAACCCTGTTTTGTAATTGAGCAGTGAGCTCTAGGAAGTGAGCTTGAATGCAAGTGCATTCCACTTTTGTAATATTGTTTTACTACTGGCCATAGTATAATAATATTATGGGTATTCAATCCCACCATGATTTTTCCCTTTCCTGGTTTCCACATAAAAATTCTGGTGTTATGGTTGTGTGGTTATTTGCTTTGTGTTTCTGCATTATAATTTTTGTTCTTTGTATTTCGTAGTTAAAGAATCAATTTTACAAATTAGTAAGCTGCAGAAAACTGATTCACCCCCCCTCTTAGTGTTCATTGACTCCAATACTGGTTGCAGTAACAAAATCTATATAACACACTAGTGTTAGATTGCTCACAAATTTGATAACCTTGAATTGGACCTGACACAAATTTGATGGTTGACATACGAATATCATAACTCACACAAGTTTGATACAACACACATCTATATAATATTTCTCACAAGAATTCAATACCATGGTATTACAACTATCATAGGTTTCATACCTAGACACTCAACCCAAAACCCTACATACACTAAGGAATAGAAAAATCAATAGGTTTAGTTTGTATATTTAATGAGGCAAAAATTCTCCAATTTATGAGCTACTACAATATGGTTCAAGGAATTTTTTAAAGGGATTATGAGAACCTGTAGTGTTATATATTTTATACACATACAATTTCATCTTGACCTAGACCTCAC
The DNA here is from genome assembly GCF_030272615.1 of Cryptomeria japonica. Classification (NCBI taxonomy): domain Eukaryota; kingdom Viridiplantae; phylum Streptophyta; class Pinopsida; order Cupressales; family Cupressaceae; genus Cryptomeria; species Cryptomeria japonica. The sequence continues at coordinate 70,734,282 of NC_081405.1, read as the reverse complement.
CTTGGTGCTCTGTCTTTTGATGCTCTATGACACTATTTTAATTTTTCTCACACCATCTACAAACCTATAATCTCATCAACTTCTTTGCCTTCTCCTTAAGCTTGAGTCTTGATTATCAGGTTTAGGGCACCTAGCACCCTGGTCCTTTCAATCAAGACAAAATTTGGTCCTCACAATGGTCACATAAAGTGAGAAAGAAATTGGATATCCTCTTAGCTTACTCTAGAAATTCAAATAATTTTTGGGTAGTCAAGCATAAAAGGAGGTCTATCCCTCTCATTTGAAAAACTAATAACGGAATCTGTGATCTCAATTACACTCTAGCAAATTTAATTCAAGTTAGCAAGCAATAATACATTCACCAAGCATTGGAGAAGAAGTAAAGTCAATTTCAAGGATTCAAGATGACATCCATGATCAACCTTCTATGAAGACATTCTACATGAAACCCTAAAACCCTTGCGTGAGGATTCAAGCAAGCTTCATCAAGGTATACATTTCAATTACAAGTATTTCATTTTAGATCTAGTATTTTCCTCAAAAGGAAAGCATCTGGCTACAATTTTAATTTCAATTATTACTTCAATTTCAAGGTTAATTCATAAATCTAGTTTTGACCCAAGGCAAACCCCTATCCACAACACTTTATTCTCTTTTTCTATGTGCAAGGAATAGACTCAAGAGTTGTACTCAATGATTCTGACAGAGTTGATAATGATGAATAGGTTCAGCTTTTGATGGAGAAAAATTGAAAGGACTAGAGCTAATCTCTACTACCCGGTCCTAGAAGAACTTTTGGGTACAGATTACAAATATCATATTTTTCTTAGATCTTTGTCTATGGGTTTGTTGGACATCTAAAAAACTCTATTTTTCATCAATTTACTTTAATTTCTCAAATACTTAACCTAAATTCAACTATACAATTTCAATTGTATTTTCAACTCCAACAAAAGGGAAAGTGTTATAAATTTTATGCATATACAATTTCATCTCGACCTAGACCTCACCTTGGTGCTTTGTCTTTCAATTCCCAATGACTATTTTGATTTTTCTCACACCACCTACAAACCTATAATTTCATCAACTTCTTTGCCTTCTCCTTAAGCTCAAGTCTTGATTATTAGGACTAGGGTGCCTAGCACCTTGGTCCTCTTAATCAGGACCCAAACTTGGTCCTCACAATGGTCACATCAAGTGAGCAAGAAATTGGATATCTTGTTAGCTTACTCTAGAAATTCAAATATTTTTTAGATAGTGAAGCATAAAAGGAGGTCTACCCCTCTCATTTCAAAACCTAATAATGACTTCTATGATCTCAGTTACACTCTAGCAAATTTAATTCAAGTGACAAAGCAATCATACATTCATCAAGCATTGGAGAAGAAGTAAAATCAATTTCAAGCATTCAAGATGACATCCATGATCAACCTTTTATGAAGACATTCTACATGAAACCCTAAAACCCTTGTGTGAGTATTCAAGAAAGCTTCATCAAGGTATATATTTCAATTACAAGCATTTCATTTTAGATCTAGTATTTTCCTCAAAAGGAAAGCATCTTGCTACAATTTTCATTTCAATTATTACTTCAATTTCAAGGTTAATTCCTAAATCCAGTTTTGACCCAAGGCAAAACCCTATCCACAACACTTTATTCTCTCTTTCTATGTGCAAGGAATTGACTCAAGAGTTGTACTCAATTATTTTGATAGAGTTGATAATGACAAACAAGTTCAACTTTTGATGGAGAAAAATTCAAAGGACTAGGGTGAATCTCTACTACACGGTCCTAGAAAATTAGATTGAACTTTTAGGTACAGATTACAAATATCTTATTTTTCCCAGATCTTTTTCTATGGGTCAGTTAGACATCTACAACATTCTATTTTTCATCAATTTACTTTAATTTTTCAAATACTTAACCTAAATTCAACTATACAATTTCAATTGAAATTTCATCTCAAACAAAGGGGAAATAAGACTTCAATCAACATTCAACCCTTAATATAATTGAGGTTGGATCTATTGTATTTATCATCCTTTTAATGTGATGCACATGAAAGTTAGGTTATTTCCTACTTTATAAAGTATAACTTATGAAACCATATTTTTTCCATCCATTACATTTTGGTGAACTCGACATGTCTTATGCTTACTTCTGATTTTCATTTTCAGATTTTATTTACATGCACTTAATTGATCCATATTTGCAATCATTTTTGAAACATATAACTTATACACTCATAGTTACATTCATTTGGGTAGCTAGTTCACCAAAACATTTTGGTGAATCTGACTTATTGTTGGATATAGTTGTGCATTTCTAATTCTAAGATATGTTGTTTTCATTGATGCCAACATATTCTTATGGCTTATTCCTATGAGTTTGGGAAGATCTTCTAATCCGATTTTATAGTTTGGTTTTGATGATCACTATTTTGCAGAATCCGGTATTTCCTTCGGTATATTCTGGTGTGATTAGATCTTGTGCTGAGGTTTTGGGTTATTGTTTGGGATGGTCTTGCATATCCTCATTTCAGATGGTTCATGATTTGGTGCCTCACAAGTTATCTTTCTTTATGGCAATTGCTAATTGGTTGTGTTCTTGAGCTTTTTGATGTTGATCGATGAATATTTGATAAGTGGTGTTGGTGCAGCTGTTGGTGATTATTCTAATGTGCTTTCTGGTGTTTCCTAGTCATGTCCTATTTTTTTTGGTTATCCACATTGATCGTTGTGCAATTTTTTAGTGGTTTTCATCAACCGGTGTTGATTTTTATGTTATGCAGTATTTCTAGTGGTGTAGTGTGTTGTGGTTGATCTTGGCATGATTTCCGGTGGATGTGTGTTAGTGAACAGGTTTTGTCTTTCTTTTAATTGAATTAATTCAAAGCTTTGTCACCCTCTTTAAAAAAAAAAAGTTCAACTAAATAGTTGGGTAAGTGTGACATACATCACTTCCCTTTGAATTTTAGATAGGTACAACTCCCTCCATTAGTTATTCAAAGAATAATCTAACTAAATAAAACATATATGCTTTTAACTTGAAAGCACGTAAGGCTACCTACTTCATTCTTAGATGAGAGGCCGATAATATGTAGATATTTCAGAAAACAAACTTTCTTCAAGATGCTTCACCACGAAAATCAAAAGTAATCAAGGAAAAGTTCAATAACACTGATTTTAGCACTTCATAAAAATAAACAAGAGAAACAAAGTCTCTTTTCAACCAAATATCTTTATAAAAAACACAAAAAGAAGCTCCAAATTAATAATAGCATTCACCATCAGAAAGATAATCACAGAAAATTTTGACTGGATTAATATTTCCAAAGAAACATTACTCCATGGATTCAAACTCGAAGATTTAAAACATCAAAATGCATATGATCTTTATATGTATATTCCATGTAACAAAGACATAAAGATACACACATAAGCTCTTTCCAATTTCAGATTCTGGAAAAACTAATCACTTCCTTCAGAAAACAAAGTTTTCTAATCTCTAAGTCTACCATTCTAACCCCTTCTAGATCTTTCTCATCTAACTTATAGTAGTCTTTTTCAAGAACAGAGGAGGTCTCCCTAAAAACCCGACCTGCTCTGAAACAGTTATAAAACTAACAGAGTATTTAGGGGACAGATGTCCCTAAGTAATTGCAAGGGTTTTGAAAAGCATTTAAAAACAAAAACAAAGCATAAGCATCAAATTATGCTTCATATCTAGCGTCATCTCCTCTTCCACTTTTCCAGGCATCATGGGCGGTTGTAAGCTCCTGGATCATAGATTGACTCAGATTCTTCATGGCATTAGTTTTTGCCTTTGCAACTTCCTTTTCCCACCTGTGTTTTACCATTTTCTTGGCATGCTTAGGTAATTGATCATTGCCAGTGAACGTCATAGATTCAATTCAGGCAATCTATGTTATATCTTCAGAAGTAAAGTTTCCTTTGGCCCTAATTTTCTCCATGTGCAATTTAAATGCCTTTACCGCGTCTTGTGTATTCAGCCCATAAGGTCCTAATTGCCAATCATGATCTGGGTTAACCACTTTATTATCATTAACCAAACTATATGGAAGTTCTTGGAGCTTGTAAACAAAGGCTTTGGCATCAGAGATTACAACCTTGAATGTAATTACCTGCGACGCTATGGTTTTCTTCAACACAAAGAGCTGACACTCATCAGTTACCAATTTTATTGAGTTTTCTGTTAAAAACTCAGTGGATTCATATTTTTCTATCTTGGTGAACATGGGTAATACATTTTCCCACTTATGCCCCTCCTTTTCCCATTGCATAACCTAATTTTGGATCTCTTCAATGAGGTTTTGAATTTCATCACATAGCTTCCTAGAATCTGTAATATATTTTTTGCCATCCTTGATCACCCCTTCAATCCATTTTTCTACGGCCCCTGTGATGCTCTTGGCTCACTGAACTTGATCATCAGTTTCTTGTTCTCTGGTGAAGTGGGATCAAAGTTTTCTGAAGCTTGTGATATAGGGAGTGCTCCAAAATAGCCTAGGCTATCAATGAATTGGGCTAAAACCTTGATGTGATGTTTCAGTTCCTTTTTCTCTTGTCCATCTTTCTCTAAGCTGGTGAGAATTTTCTTAGCCGTCACCTTGAAAAGGTGGTTATCAGAGTCTCTGCTCATGTTTCCCAGATCTACTTTAGTGACTTCAAAATATTTTGCATTAATTTCTTTACTTTCATCCTTGGGTTTATAGGAAGCAATTTCAGCAACCCATCTCCTAGTCTTTTCATCAGTGTCCAACTTTTTGGTGGTTGTTTTGAACTTCTTCTGTTTAGGACCTTTTTCAACGTATTTGACCACCATGTCTTGAATTGGGATAGACACTAGGATCGAGCTGCGTTTCTTACTTACTGAAGTAGTTAACCATTTGGGAGTTGTGCTTGAACTAGCTGTTCCTCCAGTTACTTTAGGTGGTAGTGTCATGGCTATAGTGATTGCATGGGAATCCATGGTGTTGACAATATCACTATCAAGGTCCTCAACCTCAAAAATCTGAGGGTCGAGGGTCTTGTCTTTCACCTCCGTGTCTCTGAACAAGTCCATTTTCTTTTGTGCACCACTCTGTGACCTTGTAAATCAAGGAGCAGGACAATTCAAAGCAGGATTAGGATCGTGCTTTGTGTGAGATAAATTCTTATTTTTACCTGCATGAACAAGCATAGAAGTGGGGTTAGAAAACCTTTTTAGAGAATGTAGAGAAACCACATTATCTCTTGCAGGACTGATCTTGCCTGATTTCATTTCTCTTTTCTTAGTAACCCAATCTGTAGTTCTCTCCAAGAATCTTTTTGTTCTGAGTTGTATATCATCTTCTTCTTCCACATCCCAATTAATAGAGAATGTTTCAAGTTCAGTTTGATCTAGATACCCAGGTTCAAAAAGCTCTAGATTATCTTCTTTGATCCCACTTATATCATTTTTCACCTGCAGTGAAACTATCTATCCTAGAACCATTCTCATATTTTCTCTCCTGAACACTTCAAGCTCATCACAACAATCCTCCCAAAAGTCTTCCAAGTGTGAGATAGGAAGGTGCACCATCAAACCAAGGCCCCGTGAAAAACCTTTATTATCAAAGCCATTCCTTCCTTGATACAGTTTGAAATTAAAATTGTTTAAGTCAGCTCCTATACTCAACATATCTGACATTGAACTACAAGATAAAGCACCTAATTGAACATGGAAATGATCTTCCCATTTATCTTTGGATTGAGATTTCTTAATTACAACAGACAACTATCTACAAATCTCAACAACGACAAAGCAATTTGAACAAAAATGAGGAAGTCTGAAAGGTTCTTCTTCGAAACCACCTACCCTTATATAACAAAAATGAGGAAATTGAACAAAGAAGCTACCATATCTTTTCACCAAGGCCTAGGCATCTTCAGATATTCTTTTTGATTTCATGTTCTTCAATTCATAGCACAAGTTCCCCAAGAAAGCATTATGCACTCTCCTAGAATCTTGTAATGCATTATCTCTTTGTAGCGTGGGGTAAAAGTCATATACATAAATATCCCCTTCAACAGGTTTCCTAGGAATTCCTATTATCTCTTTGGTACATGCCAAAAAATATATCAAATAAGAAGACATGAATAAATTTTGTTTGAACTTCTTTTCCATGCTCAACTGTTCTCTCATAGAGTCAGCAATAAGCTCTGCCTAGTCAAGGAACTGCTTTCCCTCCAACAACAGTTGCACATAACAGTAAATCCAGTCATCAAAGTTGTAGGCTTCAGCTGAACCTCTAACTCGGTGTAACAACAACATAAAATCATGAATATGGGGAAGCATGTGATTTTTGTTGGGGTGTTTAGGTAGCCTAGAGCCACCTTTATGAGGAACTATCAACCAATGCTTAGCTATATTGTTTTGGTGTCCATTCTTGTTTGCATTGAACTCGGTGATTGATTGGGCAGGGGAAAAAATTGAGAACTTGTAATCTGGCAATTTGAAAATAGAAGAAATGACTTCCCTATTTATCCCAAGGAGGGTTTCACCATTGTCCCTCTTGATAGTTTCAGAAATAGGGTCATATCGCACAATGCATTCCCTAACTAATTTTGGGCAAGAAATAGAAGGTGGGAAAGCCGCTGCCTCTACTAGACCACTACATAGAATTTCTAGACCAAAAGAACCATCAATACCTTTAAACGTCCTTTCCTTCAAGGCTTCCAAATTCTCCCCTTTTAGGTTTGTGTAACTGACAATGGGTTATGTGCAAGCAAGACTAAAAATATTTCCGAAAAGATGCAGAGTGGACTTCATAATTTATAACCAACAACCCTTATCTCCAAGCAATTTTATTATGAGAGAGAAAAACAACTAAAAATCACAGAAGAAGATAGAAATCAAAACTCACCTTCATGGCTGAAACCAATCGAATGACTACCAGCAGACAAACCTTCAACCAAACACTCTGCAACAATGAAGAACAAGTTTCAAAAATAAATCACTTCATACCTTATAACAAATGAAGCGCAAAAGATCATTTAGTGCATTAATTTTGGCCGTCAACTTAAATGAGCCGAAGAATTGGGATTTGACATCACGCATATTAAATGCAGGATAGCGCTCGTTGACGTAACTACCAATTCCCAAAAATGATTACTTGCCTTCAAAAATCAGCTGATTGATGTCACCCGAGATATGGCCAAATATTCACCACACTTAGCAATAAATGCACCATCATGTCGTTTAGTCTTTTTTATGGGACCCACCTGATTTGAACATTCATGAACCATTTGAACTGACTTCATGAGGGTTCATGTAGTTCAAAACATATGCTACGCCAAGGATATTTTCCTTTGGAAAAGATTAACTTTGTTTATTGCCGTTGATCCTTTGAATTTCATCGAACATTTTGAACATCAGTAAACTGTTTGAACTAAGTTCAAATGGTTCACAGTCTTGAGAAAGAGTATATGAAACATCATCCGCAACCATGAAATAGAGCTGCTGCAAAACACTTGATATGAATGTTAGCCTGAAAATATCATAGACACAACTTAGAACCTGTGGTACCTAAATGAACACTATGAACTCTTTTCAGGATGGTTCGAGGGGTTCATGAAGTTCAAACAGACCATTGAAGCGTAATGCTAATGATTTAGAAATAATTTACAGGAGGATTAGAGATTGAACCAATGAACTTTTAACAAGATTTCAAAAAAAAGAAGGAGAAAAGGACTCAACTAAAAAATTTGCAAGGCGACTCACTCTTGTTATGAGGGAAGAGTGACAAGGTAACAATGCGATCATTTGGGAATTTAAATTAGGTCCATGCTATGTAATGTAAATCATTATATTGGTTTGGTGATTGATATTTGTATCATGCAATGTAAATTTGTGAGTTGAGGGTTTAGCCAACCTGGTTATCAAGGTTGATGAATTGTATATATAGGTAAGTTATTCACTTAGTTTTGGTATCAGTATTGTGTCTGCATCATTAGAGAGAGGTTTATGTGAAAACAAGTGATTTATTCTTTGGTGTTGAGTTTGTGGTGAGATTTCTATTGTAGAGCAAGACATATGTGCTTAACCAAAACTGTCATTAGGCATTTGTAGATGCTATTATTGCAGTTCATTTCTTCAGGGTTGTAGTTTGATTCATATTGTAAGTCAGTGAGACTTCCTTGAGGGTTGTAGCCTTCTAGGAAAAAATATTTTGAGCAGTGAGCTCTAGGCAGTGTGCCTGAATGTATGTGCATTCCCCATTGTAATATTTTCACATACTACTGCAGAGTATCATCTTACTGTGGGTAGGTTCCCACCGTGGTTTTTTCCTTAACCAGGTTTTCCATGTTAAAAATGTTGGTGTTGTGCTGTTAATTTTCTTATTTGTTTTATTGCCACAATTTATCAGTTTTTGTTTTGGAGTTAATTCTATGTTCCGGTGAAGACTGATTCACCCCCCCTCCTTAGTCTTCCTTCTTGATTGCTGCTAACAATTGGTATCAGAGCTAGATCCTCTGATAGAAGCTTAATCGCTTGAGGAGATCCAAGATGGAAGCTCAAGGTATTATTTTCAAGAAGGATAGTTCGAGGTTTGATGGAAGTAACTCTACCATATGGAAGAGCCGGATGGAAGTACACCTGAAGTTTCTTGGAGAGGATTACAAAAAGATTACTAAGAATGTCTATGTTGTTCCTTAGAATGGACCATCTACTCCTGATGAGGTTAAGGAAGAAAAATATAACATCAGAGTGAAGGAAGCATTTCTTAGTGCCCTGAATGATTTTTAAATGACAAATGTTATACGATTTCAGAGTGCACATGAGATATGAGAGAAGCTTGAGATCATGTATAAAGGTGATAGTCAAGTGAAAGTTTCTAAGTTGCAAAGCTTGAAGGGAAAGTATGAGACATTGAAAATGGGAGATGATGAGAACATACATTCATACATGGATAAGGTGAATGAAATTGTTTTTGGTATTAGGTGTGCCGGTGGAAAGATTTGCTGGACATAATGGATCACTGAGAGGGGGGTGAATTAGTGGTTTAAACACTTTTTCTCAAACAGGGATATATCGGTACACTATAAAGCAAATAGAGTGCTGAAAGATAGACCAAACAATACAAACTGAGCATTTGAAAGGATTTGCTATAACATCAATATAACTCATACACAATAATGCATCACATAACACTAGATATATGAGAAAACACAATATGGGAAAAACCTCGGTGAGAATAGCTACCGAAGATCCTCTGCTCCAATCTAGCCTCACAATGTAAATGATCCGATTACAATTTTAGGGAACCAACCCCTAATTTATGAGCACCAAATCAAAGGAGCACCAACCCCTAAATAATTTACAGGCTACAACCTAAAGGAGCTACAACCCCTGCATTAAGCACCTACTCAGTGAAAGCAATATGATGATTCAAATACAAAAATAACTTCCTTGTTGCAAATGAAGTTTTGCAACCCTTCAATACACTTCTCGACCAGTTTCAATCTTACCGGCTATGAGACCTCCACACTCACTGCAACACTGCCTTTTTTCTGGTTCTTCCTTTGTCAAATAATTTCCCTTCCTTTGTTTGTTGGATTTACCTCACACCTGCTCACACTCTGACTGGTTCTGTCTCTATCGGTTGTTCTCTACCAGTTCACACCTTACTGGTTTCTCCTTCAACACACAATCACTAGAGATTTTCTTTGTTCTTCACTTAAACAATCTTTTCTCTCTATCTTTCATACACCAGCATAATCACATCTCATTCTGCAATAGTAGCCTCTTCAATTTTAGACTTGTATATTTAAAGACAAGTTTTATCACCAACAAAAAAAATCAAAATTTAGGCAGTTAGGGTTTCTTTCCTTCGACCAGATCTGCATTAAATCTTGTTTGATCTACCTTGGATCATTTACCTTCTATGAGGAGATGAATTTGTACATGTTTTTATTCATTCGATGCATGTTTTCTAAAAAATAGAAAACTATATCTTTCTTTTAGGCCTTGATCTTGGTCGATCTCATTTCATCCAGCTATTTCTAACTTGAGGTCAATCTGCAATCGAACTTCGTGCCCCGATCACCATGCCAATAACTACCTGATCATTCTCTGCCATCCATTCTTCCTCGAGCTGCAACATTCTCTTGTGATTTTGGGATTTATCATTTAATGACCACCAACTGCATGGATAGTCATGTCAATGAATATTTTATCAACCTTTGCATGTTTGCCACCTTATCTCCTTATGGAACACATCGACATACATTCAACTCATTGAGTAAGAGTTGGTTCAACCTTGAACATCTTTGCTGGTACAAACCCTTCTACTGGTATAGACCTTTACTAGTATGCCAAATACACAAGAAAACCACTGTTATTGACATTACACAATACTGATAGTTCATCAAACCTTCTAGTATGTCTTCATGCCATTCATTCAATTCATCGCACCGGGTGTTGTTGTGATTCATCTAACATTCCACCTCTTCATCACAAACAAACAACCGACCTTCATATTGGTTTATACCTTACTAGTTAATACTCAAGCATGCCAACTCACTACTGCATCTCACCTTATACTGGTGATATCATTTGTCAACACATAACCATACTTCTCTTCTTTATGCTGGTTCAATTGTCTTCATACTAGGTTGACACACCCTACTGGTAGCCTGCAATAATGGTTGACATCAATGATAACTCAATGCCAATAATCTCTCCCTTTGGCATTGATGTCAACATTTTCTGTCCTAACTTCTCTCCCCCTTTGAAAAGAATGACAAAGGGAACCTTAGTCTGACACCAATCATACTAGCAGAGTCTACCCATAATCTCTCTCATGTCTACATTTGATTAGGACACATTCTCCCCCTGTGTCCATGCTTCATGATTCAAGAGTTAGAAGATAGTAACAATTGTTGACTCCCCTCGATCCATACATCCTCCTACACATTTAAGTGCTACCGAATGGTGGGAAAACTCCTATCTTTTATCTCAAGTACTCAAATGGGCCCAAAGGAAGTGGCTTGGTAAATATGTCAGCAATCTGCTTGCCAGTTCGAACATATTCTACTATGAGTTCATTGTCTACTACCTTCTCCCTTAAGAAGTGATACTTGATTTTAATGTATTTTATTCTTGAGTGCATTACTGGATTCTTAGAGATGTTGATTGCACTTGAGTTATTAGACCAGATTGGAATAGGTTCCAATATCTCCACCTATATGTCTTTCAATATCTTCTTCATCCACAAAACCTATGAACAACATGTAGCGGCTGCTATATACTCTACCTTAGCAGTAGATAATGACACCAAATCTTGCTTCTTGTTGTGCCATGTTACTAACCAGTCTCCTAAGTAGAAAGCATCTCCACTTGTACTTTTTCAGTCATCAATACTTCCTGCCCAATCTGCATCAGTATAAGCCTATAAAGAGAAGTCTCCTTTCTTTGGATACCACATGCCATAACAGATAGTTCCTTGTAGATACTTGAAGATTCTCCTGACTGCATTTAAGTGAGACTATTTAGGAGCAGCTTGGAATCTTGCTACCATGCAAACAACTTGTATAATATCTGGTCTAGACGCTATTATATATAACAAATTGCCAATCATAGACCTATTTAATGTATGCTCACCTTTTGGTGACTCATCTAGTTTGCTCAACTTACAACTAGTAACCATGGGAGTACTTACCAGTTTGTTGTCCTCCATTTTAAATTTATTCAACATGTCTTTAACATACTTGGTTTGTGAGATGAAAATTCCTTTCTCCTACTATGAGATCTGCAAACCAAGAAAATAGGACAATTCACCCAACATGGACATCTCAAATTCTGTCTTCATTTGATCTAGAAATTATTTGCACATGATGTCATTGTCTCCACCAAAGATAATATCATCCACATATACAAAAACTATAATCATGTGATCTCCATTTACCTTGACATACAAGTTACTATCTGCATTCCCTTTCCAAAATCCTTGCTCCTTTAAGTATTTATCCAATCGTGAATACCATGCTCCGGGAGGCTGCTTCAAGCCATACAAGGCTTTCTTCAATCGACATACAAAACTCTCATCAATATGTAAAAGATAACCCTCTAGTTGTTCAATATACACCTCTTCTTCAAGGTTACCACTCAAAAATGCAGATTTGACGTCCATTTGGTAGACCTTGTAACCTTTATAGGCAGAGCAAGCTAAAAACATTCTTATCATCTCTAGCATAGCAACCAGTACAAAGGTTTCTTCGAAGTCAATACCTTCCACTTGAGAATACCCTTTGCAAACTAACCTTTCTTTATGCCAAATTATTTTTCCTTCTTCAGTCATCTTGTTCCGGTAGACCCACTTGGCACCTATGACATTCTTGTCTGTCAGTCTAGGAACAAGTTCCCAAGTTTTATTTTTTCTCAATTTGTTTCAACTCTTCATCCATGGTGTCTATCCATTTTTCACTTTTTCTAGCTTCATCAAAAGTTGTGGGCTCAAGTTCTGCCATGAGATAGAAATTTACCTGCTCATCATTCCGGACTAGTCTCCTTCTAGTCTGCAAACCTTCCTTTTTATCTCCTATGATTTGTTCTTCTAGATGGTTCTTCTGCACATAGCAGTTGGAGTTCTTCCTTTCTTCTTATCCTATTGGCCCATTGTCAGATTGATCTTCATGCTCATCATATGAAACATTAATATAGGGTGTCGGTGCAAATTCTTTCATATGTAGGTCTTCATTTATTCTCACATTTATACTATCAACCATCTTTCTCAATTTCTTGTTGTCACATTTATAGGATTTTCTATTGGTTGAGTAACCCAAGAAGATTCCTTCATCACTCCTAGAATAAAAACTTCCTAATCCATCAACATCTCTCTTGATGAAACACTTACTTCCAAACACTCTAAAATGCTTGAGTGATGGTTTCTGGTTGTATCATAACTCATAAGGAGTCATTCTACTATTCACTCTTAGTTGTACCTGATTTAATGTATAGACAACAATTTGAATTGCTTCCTTCTAGTATGTATCTGGTATGCTAGCCTTATTCAACATTGTTCTAGCCATTTCCTTTACTATCTTATTCTTCCTTTCTACCACACCATTCTGCTATGGTGTTCTTGCTGCTGAATACTGTCTCCGGATTCCATGTTTCTCACAATAGTTAATAAACTCATTTGAAGAATATTCTCCACCCTGGTCTGATCTTAAACACTTTAACTGGTGTCCATTGTCATTTTCAACCATCCTTCTAAAAATATTGAATCTTTCTAATGTCTGTGATTTTTCATGCAAAAATGTCACACAAGTCATCCTTGAGTAGTCATCAATGAATAACATGAAGTATCTCTCACTGATTAGAGCCCTTGTCCTTTTTGGTCCACAAAAATATGTATGTACTAAATCCAGAGGTCTTGAGGTATTATACTCTTTTCTTTTGCAACTCACTTTGATTTACTTGCCTCTGATGCATTCATCACAAAAGGTACTTGCTAGTTTAGTTATTTGTGGAATATTTCTCACATACTGGTTTTTACTTATCTTCACTAGATTATCAAAATTCAAATGACCTAATCTCCAATGCCACAACCAACTTTCATCAACCTTTCCCATCATGCATTGAGACTCATAGCATTCCTTTAGATTGTAGACATTACCATCTGTTCTCTTTCCCTTTGCTACAACCTGACTGGTACTCTGGTTGCTTATCTAACAACCGCTAGAGTCAAATGTGAATATGTATCCTTTGTCACACATCAGACTTACACTTAGAAGATTATGCTTTATTCCTTCCACATAGTATACATCATGAGCCTTGAGCTTTCCATCAATATTCAATGTACCACAACCCTTAATCTTGATAGAGGAGTTGTCACCAAACCAGATTGAACCACCATTCTAATCATCTAGCTTAGTCAAAAATTTCGTGTCTCCGTTCATGTGATTTGAGTAGCCACTATCAACTACCCATAAATTCTTCCTTTCAGCATGTAGAGTAGTTTGCACAATCAAGCTTGACTCTATCTTGTTCTTCTCCTTCTCTATCCAAACCTATTTCTCTTCTTTCTTATACTCTTCTATCATCTCGTGTTCCAGTTTAGTCTCTATCTTCTAATTTGGTACTGTTTTCTTTTGCTCGCCAGTTCTTAGCTTACAATGCCTTGCTATGTGACCAAATTTTTGACACTTGTAACATTTTACATTAGCATTGAATGATGTATCCAAAGCATTCTTGTAGGACATCTGTATATTTCTCCTACACTCGTAACTCTTATGACCAAACTCATTGCAATTATAACACATGACATTTGTACCTTGTAATATAGAAAATGAGTTTCTACTCTCAAAACTTGGGTTTACATTCATTTTCCTACAATCTGCCAATCTATGACCGAACTTATTATACCAGTGATAATAACCATGTAAGTTTAGAACATACCGGTTAGATTGTCTTGGTCCTGCAAATGATTGTCTCACCGATGGTCTTCATTTCATGCTGCTAACTCTGGTGAATCCTTCATGATTAGCTCTTTCATTTCTCCTTGGATTTTCATGTTGATGCATTGAGTATGGTCTTCGGTTTATTGATTGTGTATACCAGTTTGTGTGACTGTTCTTAACAACATCTGCATATGTCTTGTTATCGATATCTTTGCTTACCGTGAATGTCTTCTTCTCTTCACCTTCATTTGAAGAAGTAAACTGTATCTCCTTACTAGATGCGTCTTTTCTATTTGAACTTTGACCCTCTTCAAATCCTAAGCCACCAATATCTTTAGATTTCTTCTGTTTGCTCAACATCTTGTCTAAAGCTTTAGTGCTGCCTTCATATTTGCTTCTCACTTTCATTTCTTCCTTACTTTTCTCTATAATTCCTTCCAGAGCTTGACAATTTCCTCTTCCAGGTTCTGATGCTCCTTCTCCTTTTTACTCAAGCTGGTGCTAGTAACTTCACAGATCCTCTTGGCCTCTTCCAATTGAAGTTTTATATGTGCAATTGTTTTCTTGGATTCTTCAAGAGATTCTTCCAACATCTCTTGTTATTTAGCTACAACCTTTTTCACCTTCTTCAAATCTCTTCTTGTTTTCTTCAGCTCTTCCAAGGCGCTGATGAGCTCTACTTCAAGATCTACTTATCCTTCTTTCTCTTCCTCTTCTCCTTCTTCAGGTATTGGAACCTCTTGGGCCATGAAAAGGGTTGCACTAACTTCATCTTCACTGCAACAATCATCTAAGGCACTTTCCTCATCCATGGTATCATTTTCACATGTTTAAAGACTATTCTGCTTCTGGTAGCCTCTTCTACCATGCCGGTAGAAATTATTTTTGTTGTCCTTATTGTATGATCTTCTACCACTTGATTGATCATCTTCATTCTTATCACCATAGGGACATTTAGCAACAAAATGTCTAATCTTTCCATAGTTGAAACATTTCAAAGGCAACTTGCCTTTTTATTTGCCTAAACCTATCTTGAGTCTTCTAACAAAGTGATGTCATCAGAGTCTTTAGTGGTTCCATCATGAGTAGACTCTTCTTTTCCTTTTCTTGATATTTTGAATGTAACTTCTTTCTTCACAACTTCAGTACTGACAATCCTCATTTCATAAGTAGTTAGGGAACCATACAAATCATCCATTATAAAGACTTTCAGATCTTTTTCTTCTTCTATTGCTGAAACCTTTGTATCATACTTAGGTGTGAGGGATCTAAGTACTTTCTTCAAAACCACCTCATCTTTTATTTCTTCTTCAAGCCCTCTAATGGTGTTTGTTGTTTCATCAATCCTTTGGAGATAGTCAACAATCTTCTCTTAATCTCTCATCTTCAAACCCTCAAGTTGTGCTCTCAATGTTTGTAACTTGGCCTCCTTGACTTTAGCATTGCCTTTAAATATCTTATGCAACTTATCCCAAGTTTATTTTGTAGATGAGCAGTGTATGACCTTAACAAACTCATTATCAGATAACCCACTAAGAAGGACATTTTTAGCTTTAGCATTGTTCTCATATTCCTTCTTAGCATCTGCATCAGCAGGAGGATTATTAGGGACTGTATACCCATTCACAACTAACATCCATACATCACAACCTAGAGAAGACAAATAGGTTTCCATTCTTCTACTCCAAAAGGCATAGTTGACACCATCAAACATAGGTGCTTTTGAGGAGGCTGATTCATTTCTTGCCATTGTGAACACTTGTCTAGATCTATCCAAGCTAGAGAACTCTTTTACACAATAGGGTACCTAGGCTTTGATACCAATTGTTGGACACAATGGATCACTAAGAGGGGGGTGAATCAGTGATATAAACACTTTTATCTCAAACAGGGATATACCAGTACACTATAAAGCAAACAAAGTGCTAATTGGTAGACCAAACAATGCAAACTAAGTGTGTGAAAGGATTTTCAATAACATCAATATAACTCATACACAAGAATGCATCACATAAAACCAGATATACAAGGAAAACCCAATGTGGGAAAAAACCTCGGTGAGAATAGCTGCTGGAGATATTTTGCTCCAATCTAGCCCCACAATGTAAATGATCTAATTGTAATTTTAGGGCACCGACACCTAATTTATGAGCACCGAATTAAAGGAGCACCAACCCTTGAAAAATTTATAGGCTACAACCTAAAGGAGCTACAACCTTTGCACTAAGTACCTACTCAGTGAAACCAATATGATGATTCAAATACAAAAATAACTTCCCTATTGCAAATGAAGTTTTGCAACCCTTCAATACATTGCTCTACCAGTTTCAATCTTACCGGTCTGTGATACCTCCACACTCACTGCAACACTACCTTTTTGCTGGTTCTTCCCTCGTCAAATAACTTCCCTTCCTTTGTTTGCTGGATTTACCTCACACCTGCTCACACTCTGACTGGTTTTGTCTATGTCGGTTCACACCTTACCGATTTCTCTTTCAACACACAATCACTAGAGATTTTTTTTTTTTTTTCACTTAAACAATATTTTCTCTCTATCTTTCATACACCAGCATAATCACATCGCATTCTGCAACAACAACGTCATCGATTTTAGACTTTTATATTTAAAGACAAGTTTTCCTGTCAACAATAAATTCAAAATCCAGGCAGTTAGGGTTTCTTTCCT
Source organism: Cryptomeria japonica (assembly GCF_030272615.1). Classification (NCBI taxonomy): domain Eukaryota; kingdom Viridiplantae; phylum Streptophyta; class Pinopsida; order Cupressales; family Cupressaceae; genus Cryptomeria; species Cryptomeria japonica. Next base: position 70,717,148 of record NC_081405.1, on the reverse strand, counting down.
TCGACCAGATCTGCATTAAATCTTGTTTTATTTGCCTTGGATTGTTCACCTTCTATGAGGAGATGGATCTGTACACATTTTTATTCATCCGATGCATGTTTTTTAAAAATAGAAAGCTATATCTTGCTTTTCGGCCTTGAGCTTGGTCGATCTCATTTCATCCAACAGTTTCTAACTATAGGTCAATCAGCAATTGGATTCTATGCCCCTATCACCATGCCAACAACTATGTGATCATTCTTTATTATCCATTCTTCCTCGAGCTGCAACAATCAGATAATATCCCGTGATTTTGGGATTTATCATTTAATGACCACCAATTGTATGGATAGTCATGTCGATGAACATTTTATCAACCTATGCATGTTTGCCACCTCAACCCCCTATGGCACACATCGACATACATTCTACTCACCAAATAAGAGTCGGTTCAACCCTGAACATCTCTATTGATACAAACCCTTCTACCAGTACAAACCTTTACGGGTATGCCAAATACACAAGACAACCACTGTTATCAGAATTAAATAATATTGACAATTCATCTAACCTTTTGGTAAGTCTTCATGCCATTCATTCAGTTCAGCTCACCAGGTGTTGTTGTGATTCATCTAACATTCTGCATCTTCATCACAAACAAATAACTAGCCTCCATACCAGTTTATACCTTACCGGTTAATACTAAGGCATGCTAACTCACTCCTGCATCTCACCTTATACCGGTAATATCATTTGTCAACACATAATCATACTTCTCTTCTTTATGCCAGTTCAATCGTCTTCATATTGGGTTGACACACCCTATCGGTATTTTTCAATACCAGTTGACATCAATGACAACTCAATGCCAACAAGATTGAGGAAGATAAGATTGTTCCTAAGGTGCCGAGATCTTTGACTCCTTATAAACATAAGGTTGCTTCTTGTAGATGTATAAAAATGACCATATTCCTAAATGAATATTTTATGTTCATTTCTCTATTTAATTAAATCCAATTTAATTAAATTACCCGCATTCCTCTATTTAATTAAGTAAATTATTCAATTTATTTAAATTAAATTCACTATACCCATTTAATGAATAAATTATTTTATTCAATTAAATTCCCCATATCCACTTTTAATTAAATTCAAATTTAATTAAATAGTTATCCTAAATTGAATAAATCTAATTTATTTAATTTCCCCAAATTACAACCAAATTGAATAAATCATTTAATTCAATTAAATCCTATTATCCCTCCATCCACTTGCAAAATCCTACATCTCCCACTTTCCTTCCTAAACCCCTATCTAATCCCTTCTAGACTCTTCTAATCGCTTCTAATCAGCCTAACCCATCTTCTAAACTTTGTCACATCCCTAAGCAAAGGGAAGTCACTTCTCAAAACCTTAAAGTCTTTGATAACCATTAAAGGCTTCAAGCCTTCAACCACTTAATTCCTCAAAGTCTTTGATAACCATTAAAGGCTTCAAGCCTTCAACCACTTAATTCCCCAAAGTCTTCATAACCATTAATGGTTAACTCAAACCCTCTTACATGGTTAAAGAATTTCTTTTAACTCAACCTTCATCCAAACCAAGGGTCTCATCAAGCATTTAATGCTTTGACCATGATTATCTCTTAATCATTTGCACAAGGTTTTATCATTGGATTAACTCTTAATCCAATGGGTAATCTTAATTTAGACTTGACCCTTACCTTCTAGATAACCCTAAGGTCTTCTCAAGCATTTAATGCCTCCAACCCCTTCTCTCAACCCAACCCTATGTTGACACTTGTCACCATTTCATTGGTGCCAATTACAAACATGGATCCCTAACTTTCAAACTCAACCCTTGATCAAATCTTTCAATCCTGACCATCCATTGCCTTGTTTTTGCTATAAATAGAGCTCTCATTCCTCCATTTTGAATCATCCTCCAAATTTGTAGTATCATACTTATGCTCAAATACATTCAAGCTTTCATATCTCATTTTATGCTCATCATTTAGCCTCTTTTAAATCAGGAACTAGACTAAATATGCATGTTTAGAATAATTTCTTTATCATTTTAGCTCAATCATAGACTAATATATCATGTTAGGATAGTATTTATACTAACCTTGTCATCTTATAATCTAGTTTATTGCATTTCTAGAATCATGCATAGCTTAAGATGCATCTCATATTAAAACCAACAAAAAGCATCCCTCGTTCTTGCATTTGCCATCCCTAAACCATTTTGCTCAGTGATCTGAGAGCAAAAACATTGGTTTGAGGGACATTGTACGATAGAGAACCATGGGACCAACCTTGGGAAGCTGAGTAATACTTCATTACTCCATAGCTTGCACCAAGAAGTCCTGTGTGTGTGTGTGGATAGGTATTTTAGAACATATTTTCACATATTGAGTTCTATTGACCCGCTTTTCCCGCATACACTTCTATTGATGAGATCCAAAATTCGATTACGGTAACAAGAGATATGTTGGTTGGAAAACTTGTTGCATTTGAGCTGGGGGAATTTGGAGAATCACATGGAAAGTTTGAGACAACATTCAGAGCATCAACATTTGTATCTGGTAAGAAGAAATATGATCATGATGAGTGTAGGATATCCAGATATGAAAGAGAAAGGAGAGAAATCACAAAGCAAGAAAGAGAGATTAATGAGATTGAAGCATTGATTGCTCAGAGATTGCCTAAAGGTGCCAGTAAATATGATGGAAAGTTTCCCTTAAATTTTTTTTCTTGTAATAAGATGGGATATTTTTCTTCTAGATGCCTAGAGAGAATGGCTAAGTATGATAGACATGATAAGTTTCATAAGAATGATAGAAATGATATATATGAGAAGGATGAGAAGTATGATAAGCCTTATAAGTCTAACCGAAAGCTTAGGAACCAGAAGAAATGTTATTATGTTGCAGATGAAGGTGTTATAGATGATGAGTCAGAAGGAGATGAAGTTATGTTTATTGCCCTTAAAGAAGATAGACCTGTACCTATTGATTCCACTAGTTGTTCTGTTGAGGAGAAATCTTTGGCTGCTAAGGTAGAAGAAAAGGGTGAATGGGTGATTGACATCGGTTGTTCACATTATATGACTGGTGATAAAATAAAATTGTAAGCATGGAAAGGTATGATGATGGAATAGTTATATTTGGAGATGAAAAAGATTGTGTAATCCATGGGAGAGGTTCTATTTCTTTTGATGGTAAGCATAAAACTAATGATGTCTTGTATGTAGAAGGTTTGAAGCATAATATTTTGAGTGTTGGACAAATGGTTGATAAGGGTTATGATATACAATTCAAGGATGGTAAATGCAAGATCTTAAATACCTCCGGTATAGAGATTGCATCTGAGACTAAGACTGAAGGTAACATTTTTCATTTGAATGCTGGTGAGAAAAGTTGTTTGATTGCTAAGATAGATGAGAGTTGGCCATGGCATAGGAGAATGTGTCATGTAAAATTTGATTAATCGATTAAGATCAGTACTACACAAGTTGTTAGAGATCTTCCTAAGATTGTTAAACCTATTAATCTGATATGTAAGGAATGTCAGTTGGGTAAGCAAACAAGAATTTCTTTCAAGAGAAAAGGGTATACATCTGATGGATTGCTCGATCTTGTGCATACTGACCTATGTGGACCTACAAATGTTATAGAAGTGTGCAGGTTGATAGATACTTTATGCTGCTAATTGATGATTATTTCAGGATGATGTGGGTTGTCTTTTTGAAGGAAAAATTAGAAGAATTTGACAAATTTAAGATATTCAAAGCTAAAGTTGAAATTGAGTCCATGAGTCTAGATTGAAGTTGAAGTGTCTAAGATCTGATAGAGGTGGAGAATTTTGATCCAGTGAGTTCAATTCATTCTATGAGATGCATGGAATTAGAAGACAACTATCTGCTCCTAGAACCCCACAACATAATGGAATTGTTGAGAGAAAGAACCATACTATTTTGGATGCTACAAGAACTATTTTGATTGAAGGAAATGTTTCGAAGGTCTATTGGAGAGAAACTATTAGCACTGTAGTCTATACATTTAACAAAGTTCATATGAAAGGTGATACCAGTAATACCCCTTATGAGCTTTGGTTTGGTCATGTTCCTACTGTGAAATATTTCAAAGTTTTTGGTAGTAAATGTTCTATCAAGAGAGATGAGGATATTGGAAAGTTTGATGCTAGAAGTGATGAAGGTATCTTTTTGGGATATTCTACAAAGAGAAAAGCCTACTGGTTCTATAAAAAGAGAGAGAAAGATAGTTGAGAGTGCAAATGTGAAGGTGGATGAGAACCTTGGGAAGGAGATCAGAGCTTATGATGATGGTCAACATATTGTTTTGGCTCCTATTCAACCTGAAGAGCCTAAGAAGAATGATTTGGTAGAGACTGTTAATCTAGATGTTGCTACTAGTGAAGATGTTTAGGAACCTGAGGATCAGAACAAACAGAAGACTCTGAGGTATGTTAAGTTGAATAAATTTGGAGAATCATATTATTGGTGATAAGAATAAAGGTGTGATGACTAGAAGAAGGTTAGCTACAAAAGAAGTATGTTTGATTTCTAAAGTTGAACCAAAAGATGTTGCTGAAGCCTGTAAAGATGATAACTAGATAAGAGCCATGGAAGAAGAATTAGAGAAGATTGAAAATAATAACGCTTGGGAATTTGTGCCTAGACCTAAGGATAAAAATGGTACTAAATGGGTTTTTAGGAACAAATTGAATGAAGATGGTGAAGTAGTCAAAAATAAAGCTAGACTTGTCTGGAAAGGGTATTAACAGCAAGATGGAATTGATTATGAAGAAACTTTTTCTCTGGTTGCCAGAATTGAAGCTATTAGACTATTACTTGTTTATGTTGCTTATAAAGATTTTGAGGTATATTAGATGGATGTCAAATCTACATTTTTGAATGGTGATCTAGAGGAAGAAGTTTACATTTAACAACCTAATGGATTTTCACTGTCAGATGATGGAGACATGGTATATAAGTTGAAGAAAGTACTTTATGGATTGCAACAAGCACCTAGAGCCTGATATGCTAGATTATAAAAAAACTTATTGAAATTGGGATTTACTAAAGGTGTTGCTCACACTAATATGTACTTTAAGATTGAAAATGATAACATTTTGATTGTTGAAGTATTTGTTGATGACATTATTTTTGGTGGTGATGATGATATGAGTATGAAGTTTACCGGTGATATGCATAAAGAATTTGAGATGTCTATGATTGGTGAGATGAAGTTTTTCTTAGGTTTGTAGATTGTATAGATAGGAAAAGGTGTCTTTATATCTCAAAGTAAGTATTTGAAGGAACTATTGAAGAAGTTTGGATTAGTTGATTCCAAATTGGTTGGAACTCCTATGGTGACTGATTGTAAATTGTCCAAAAATAATAATTTTTTTGAAGCTAATCAGGGTTTGTATAGATCTATAGTTTTTGGAATGCTATATCCTACTCAGACTAGGCTTGACATTATGCATACTGTGTGTATGGCTTCTAGATATCAAATTGATCCGAAGGAGAGTCATGTCACTATTGTCAAGAGAATATTCAGATATCTAAAGGGAACTATGGATTATGGCTAATGGTATCCAAAGAATGATGATTTCATGTTGTGTACCTACACTAATGCAGATTGGGTCGGTGATGTTGATGACTAGAAGAGTACTACCTATGGAGCATTATTTTTAGGTAAGAAGTTGGTTTCATTGGCTAGCAAGAAACAAGATTCAATATCTTTATCTATTGATAAAGCTGAGTACATTGCTGCTGCTAGTAATTGCACTCAAATAGTTTAGATGAAGCAAATGTTGAAAGATATCAAATTTATTCATGATGAGCCTACTGTTATATACTGTGATAATTCCAGTGCTATAAACATGTCAAATAATCTAGTGCAACATTCAAAGACTAAACATATATCAATCAAATATAATTACTTGAGAGAGCAAGTCAGTGAAGAGAAGGTGAAGCTGGAGTATGTATCTACAAAGGAACAAATTGCTAATATTTTCACTAAGCCTTTGCTTGTAGATACATTTATTTACTTGAGAGACAAGTTAGGGGTATCCACCCATCCTAATGAGAACTAGATGCATTGATTAAGTGGATTTCAGAGCCTTATTCCTTTATTCAGATTGATGAGTTGGAATTGCTCCTCTGATGGAATAATCATTTTATTTGGTTGTGTGTTCTCGGGGGAGAGATATTCATGTTTTGTTTTGGGAGAGAGTTTGGTTTTTTGTTTTGGAGATATTTGGCATTTTTGTCAAAGGGGGAGAGAGTTCATGTGAAAAACTACATTATTTATCTTGATCTTAGGGGGAGTTTGTTGGTGATATCTTCTTTCTTTACATTGATTGTTTTTCACATTCGTATGTTGCCATCAATGCCAAAGGGGGATATTGTTGGATATGGTTGTGCATTGATTCTTATAGGATATGTTGTTTCCATTGATGTCAACATATTCCTATGGCTTATTCTGGTGAGTTTGGGAAGATCTTCTGATCTGGTTTTGTAGTTTGGTTTTGCTGATCATTGTTTTGTAGAATCCAGTATTTCCTTTAGTATATTCTGGTGTGATCAGATCTTGTGCTGAGTTTTTGGGATATTGTTTGGGATGGCCTTGTGTATCCTTATTTTAGATGGTTCATAATTTGGTGCTCTGCAAGTTATCTTTCTTCATGGTAGTTGCTGATTGGTTGTGTTCTTTACCTTTTTGATGTTGATCGATGAAGATTTGATAAGTGGTGTTGGTGCAACTATTGGTGATGATTCTAATGTGCTTGTTGGTGTTTCCTAGTCATGTACTATTTGTTTTGGTGATCTGAATTGATCGTTGTGCAAGTTTTTGGTGGTTTTCATCAACTAGTGTTGATTTTAGTGTTATGTGGTATTTTTGGTGGTGTAGCGTATTGCGATTGATCTTGGTGTGAATTTTAGTGGATGTGATCATTTAGGAATTTGAATTAGGTCCATGCTATGTATTGCAAATCAGGATATTGGTCTGGTGATTGATCTTTGTATCGTGCAATGCAATTTTGTGAGTTGAGGGTTTAGCCGACCTTGTTATCAAGGTTGATGAATTGTATATATAGGTATGTTATTTACTTAGTTTTGGTATTGGTATTGTGTCTGCATTATCAGAGAGAGGTTTATGTGTGAATACATGATTTATTCTTCGGTGTTGAGTTTATGATGAGATTGGTGTTGCAGAGTAGACATTCATGCTTAACCAGAACTGTCATCAGGTATTTGTAGACGCTATTATTGCAGTTCATTTCTTCCAGATTTTAGTCTGATTCATATTATAAGTCAGTTGGAATTCTCTGAGGGTTGTAGCCTTCTAGACAAAAATATTTTGAGCAGTGAGATCTAGGCAGTGTGCGTGAATGCATGTGCATTTCCTATTGCAATATTTTCACATATTACTACAGAGTATCATCTTACTGTGGGTAGGTTCCTGCTGTGGTTTTTCCCTTAATCGGGTTTTCTATGTCAGAAATATTGGTGTTGTGTGTTGTGCTATTAATTTTCTTATCTGTTTTATTGCTGCAGTTTATTATTTTTTGTTTTGGAGTTAATTTCGTGTTTCGGTGAAGACTGATTCACCCCACCCCTCTCAGTCTTCCTTCTTGATTGTTGCTAACACCTGTTTCATACTGGTTTATGGTTTATTGTCTTAGGGATTATCTATATACATTTTAATATTAGTGTTTGCACTCATAAATCACATTTACAATTGAATTACATAAATCTAGTGGTTAATTTCATGAAAGCCCTCATTTATTATTGTAAAATTGACTTGTAGGTTGCATAATTTTTTAGTTGTGTTTTAAAATTTGATTATTATGACATGTTATGTTAATATTTAGATACATCTAATATCTAATTTCATAATTCACATTATTTAATTTATTGGTTAATCAATTATTTTTACAAATAATTACATTTCTTAATCATAGTTTTTAATCTTTGCATCCAATTTTCCCTCATTTGTGCATGATTTTTGTTACCATTAGTCCTACATGCAATATTCCAATGAGAAGAAGTTGTAGACTTAAGGCTTCCGAAATTTTAAATACAAGGATATGGAAGCTTAGTTGGAAAACTTATTTCATGTGAATTTTGGTGCTTCCTATAATCCAACAAATGACATCACTTATCCCTGTTCTCCTCATACTTCTTAGGATGTGGATGAATCATTAACTAGGGTTACTATTTCCCAATTAAAGAAGATTGATAATGGATTTGAAAATCTTGAACAATGGATGAGTCAACAATACTTGGATAGTGAGAAAATAACCTTGATTGAAGGAATGAAAAGAATGGTGCAAAATGGTAAAATAGGTGTAGATTTTTTGCATGGCCTTGTTCATACTATTGATACTAATATTATTCCAATCAAAAGTTGTGTTGAAGTCCTTGATTATTCTCAACCCACTAACCAAGTCAACCATTCAATTCCTATGTCGACATCCTTGTCTAGTATTCCTACATTTACATCTTCTATCATGACTAATTCCACACAAAATGCTAATCCTACACATTTGGTCATCGGGAAAATCCTATTTATCAATATTATTACATATCTCCTTCTATGAGTCTTCCGTTTATTTCACAACTATCTTCCATACCAACATACCATAATGTTCCCCTCCTTATTCTCAACCTCCACCTACATACAACAATATTACTCCTCCATCACAATCTGATTGTCCAATTTAAATCCACCCACCAAAGCAACTATCAATAACGTAGCTCAAACTGTTACATCTTTGCAACACCAATTGGCTTCCATAACTCAATTCAAGTTCAATGTTCCCACATTTGATGTAGCAAGCCTTCTATCTGATGATATTGTCTATGATGATCATTCTAAACATATGAAAGTCCCTTAATTGGAGTTGTAAAATTGAACAGGTGACCCCTTGACTCATGTGAAGATATTTCAAACTTTGTGTAGTGGTTTTGCTCATGACCAAATACTTATGGGTAAATTATTTACTACAATCTTTAGAGATAAATCCTTGCAATGATATTTCTCTTTGTCTCCTTATTCTACTACTTCATTTCAATAATTCGCCAATTCTTTCATTCAATAATATAAAAATTGTATTGGTCCTAAGATTACTTTGACTGATTTGATTCATTGTAAGCAAGGAGTTAAAGAAAAAGTGACATATTTTATTGGTAGATATAAACATTTGTATTCATAAATTTCTTATCCTATGTTTGATCATGATGTTAAAATAATTTTTATTGCTAATTTAGATAAATATATTTAAGATAAGCTTCTCTTTTCCAAGTTTACTTTTTTTACACAATTGTGTGTAGTGCTTCATAATTATAAGCTTCAAGTGAGTCAATTCGAATCATCCTCTTCAATGACTCTAGTTGATAAGAATAAGAGTGCTCAACTATTGTTTATGAAGTTCAAACCAAACAAATATTTCATTAAGATTAATGAAAACATCAATACGAAACGAAGACACTAGGTGTGGCCCCTTTATCCAAATACTTTAGAAAATAGTTAACTCCTCTTTCTAAGTCTTTGCATAGTATAATGTTGAGTTTTATGAATGCTAATGCGTTGAAAATTCCTCCCATCAAACCAATTGAAAATTATAAACCATTGCTAGCTTACCATGATCCTAAATATTTTTATCAATATCACCATTGACTTGGTCTCTTGGCATTTTGAGTTTGTTGGCATTTTGCATAGAGATTGCATTAATGATATGATTGTCATTGATGTCAATTGAACTGGTAATGGTATTCATGTTATTTATGATATTGTTATTTTTGATATTGGCTAGCAATCAGTAAGAAGAGATTTGTGGAAGATGTTGTAAACTGGTATGTAAAGTTTGTGAGTTGAAACGGTGAACCAGTGTAAAGGGTTAAACCTTTTTAAGCAATGTAACTAGTAAACCCTATCAACTGTTAAACCCTAACCGATCAAGTTTGTGTTGGTATTACAATAAGTAGGGAAGATTGTTGGCATTACAGTAAGTTTGTTGGTTGATGATATTGAGAAGGTTGTTGGAGATTAATTAATAAAGGATGATTACTGTCTTAATATTATTATTTTTTCATTGATGTCAAGCAATTGATTTTCTAATTCAGTATGATGTTTCCATATCTTAAAGAGTATGTTTTGATGAGTATAAAGATGTTGGTAAGTGACACAGAAAGAATGTGAAAATGAAGGGGAGTAATAAGTTATTCAATGGGCAACTATTACTGAGTTAGATAGTGATGAGATTATGATGTTTTGATTGTTTTGATATCCTATATATGTGTATTCAAAGATTGAACAAGAAGGAGAAAAGATTTCATGCAAAGGTTTGATATTACTCTATTTTACCAAGCAAGGATCTGGTCGGTAAACTTCAAGTTTATCAGTCACCGAGCAGAAGCAACTGAGATCAGAATGTCTATCGAGTAAAGTTCAGTATTAACCGAGTATCAATCAAGCAGTAACATAATGCATTAAATGAATGAATACATTATTAAATGAAGGATGCCAATGAGCTGGAGATTTATAGAAGATTGGAATATCGTGCAAGAAGTTTGTTAAGGATCAACAACAATGGAAATTCAAGAGTTAGATCTATAGTACAGAGTGATCCGTCCTAACCGAGCACAAGTACCTAGGAAGGAATACAAGTTTCAAGGCAAGATAAAATGTTTTTTAGTTCGAAGGATACAATGAACCTAGTCAAGTTTGATGAACTGATAGCTAAGATCAATCATGGGAAATGTGATTAAGGAGATTAAGTGGTTAGGAATTGCTTATAAATAAAGTAAAGATGAAGAATAGTTATGCGGGCAAATTAAAGCACAGTGATGCTGCTAAAGTAATTATCGAGTACAGAAGATTGAAAATCTGTTTGAAGAACAGAGTGAGAAGCCCAGCAAGGAGAAAGAGAAGTCTTATGACAAGATTATCTTGAGCACATAGAATCTACTTTAGCATTTCAGATGTGAAGTTACAGATATATATTTTATTACTGTTGTTTATTTTTCTAAGTGATAGGAAATCTCTTAACCGAGTGGACCTAACAGTCTTATTTGTAAATCCTCTAGGAAGGTAACATTCTGAATGAGTGTTTGAAATCCTTTGACAAGGTCACTTATAACAAAGTGAAGATTCTAATAGATTTGAGGGAAATCCCTTAACTGGGTCACATCTAGCAATGTGTTTGTAATCTTTAACATGATTTTCTTTTAACTGAGCATACTCTAGAAGAGTATATTTTCTTGTGGGTCCGAAATCCCACAGTGGTTTTTCCCTATTCGGGTTTGCACGTTAAATCTAGTGTCAAATGTGTTTTAATGTTTCAAGTTTATCTGTTTATGAGTTTGAATGATTTACAGTCATAGTTGCATATCAAAAATAATGCTACCGAGGTTGAATCTGATTAGAATATTGAATTGTGAGTTTATCTGATTCACCCCCTACTCTCATCTAGCTAACAATTGGTATCAGAGCTTGGACTCCGAAAGAAAATTTTAAAGGAACTTGAGGCAAGATCTGAAGATGTATAAAAGGGATGCAACAAAGCTGAATAAGTCATGTTTCTCCACATGGCAGGAAAGGATGAAACACACTTATCAGGAATTGGAGAATATGCAACATATTATCTGGAGAATGATTATATTGCACCTAGCACCTACCCTATGATGATGGAAGAAATAAAGGCAAAGAACGAACACATTCAAGCAATGATTGAGCTAACATCAGCTGTGATTGACTCAGAGTTTAATGATCTAGAAGGTTGTAATGATGCCAAAGCAATGTGGAATAAGCTTATATCCGTGTATGGAGGAGATGAACATGTTCAAAGAGAAAAAGTAGACAGTCTGAGAGGACAACTTGAATCCATGAGAATGAATGAAGGTGAGAACATAATCCAAAATAGTACAAGGTTAAAGGAAACTGTCAATCAAATCAAAGGAGCATGAGGAACTATTGAAGAAAAGGATGTAACAAGTAAGTTGCTGAGAACACTTCTACCTGCTTATGCCATTAGAGTCTCTACAATTAATGAATTAAGGTCTATACTAAACATGCCAGTCTCTTTGGATGCTACTATCGGTAAGCTACATGCTTTTGAGTTAAGTAGTTTTGATAACAATGGGTCTTCGGTAAACAAAGTTGAATCTGCATTCAATTCTTTTCATCTTGGTGAATCTGATGATTACAATGATAGAATGCATAAGTATGCTGAAGGAAATCATAGTGGAGCAACTAAGAGATTTCACAAAAACATGGAAGAAGTACACAAACTATATGAGAAAATCAGAAAGAAAGAAGAGTTTGAAGCATTATTAGCCAGAAGGTTATCGAGAGGCAAAGGTAAGTATAAAGGGAAGTTAACTTTAAAATGTTTTAACTGTGATAAAATTGGACATATGGCTTCAAACTGTCCTAACAAAGAATCTAGTGAAAAGAGAGAATACCGAGATGACAGAAAAAAAGACAACTATTATAGAGGACATCGAGACTTCAGAAGGAGAGATAGAAAGACATGCCTAGTAGCTGATGAGGAATCCAATGATGATAAATCTGATGGGACTGAGACAAAGGAAGTTGTATATGTGGCTATCAAAGATGGATCAGATGAAGAAAGGTATGAAGAAAAAGCCTTAATATCACACATAAATAATAATGATTCTTGGATCATAGATAGTGGATGCTCACATCACATGACTAGTGATAAACACAAGTTTGTTAAATTAGAATATTATGATGGAGGTTATGTAAGATTTGGTAATGATGCAACATGTCCTATGAAAGGTAAAGGATCTATCACACTTCTTGACAATGCAAAATGTGATGATGTATATTGGGTTGAAGGTTTGAAATACAATTTGTTGAGTGTAGCATAGCTAAACAATATAGGATACCGAATAGAATTTCAGAAAGGAATTGTCAAAGTTCATGATAAACATGGAAAGTTGGTTGCTACCGGGACTCAAACAAGAGGTAATACATTTCACCTTGACTCAAGTTGGAACAATTATTTGTATGCAAAAATAGAAGATACCTGGTTATGGCATACAAGGTTTTGTCATGTAAAGTTTGATAACTTGATCAAAATAAGTAAGAAGCATCATGTAAGAGGTCTATCAAGCTTGGAAAAACCTGAGAATGCTATATGCCGAGGATGCCAGATGGGTAAGATGACAAAATCAAGCTTTACAAGTAAGTTTTACACTTCTAAAGGAATTTTAGATCTTGTGCACACTGATCTTTGTGGTCCTATGAAAGTTCAAAGTTATTATGGTGATAAATACTTCATATTATTTATGGATGATTACTCAAGGATGATGTCACTTAAGTTTCTAAAAGAGAAATCAAAAGCTTTTCAAATGTTCAAATGGTATAAGGCAAGAGTTGAAAAAAAAATAGGAAGATAGTTGAAATATCTTAGATCTGATAGAGGAGGAGAATTCATTTATGATGAATTTAACTTATTCTGCAATGATCATGGTATAAAGAGACAAGTGTCTGCACCAAGGACACCACAACAAAATGGGATAGCTGAAAGAAGAAATAGATCAATTGTAGATTGTGCCAGAACATTGATGATAGAAAAGAAAGTACCTCAAATATTTTGGAGAGAAGCAATAAGCACTGCAGTTTACACCTTGAACTGAGTACAACTGAAGAAAGGAACAATGAAGACACCTTATGAAATTTGGTATGACAAGAAACCGAATGTAAGTTATTTTAAAATATTTGGAAGTAGATGTTATGTTCACAAAGATGAAAGAAATAGAAAATTTGATCAGAAAAGTGAGGAAGGAATATTTCTTGGTTATTCCTCTAGGAGTAAAGCATTTAAATGTCTGATCAAATCATTTAACAAAATTGTAGAAAGTGCAAATGTGAAAATTGATGAATTTGCAGAAAGGAATGATGAAGGAAACTCCAAAGAACCAGAAGATTATGAAGAGTTTGTATATGTTCAACCGAGAAGTCTTACCGAGCAAGCCAATGAAGAAATTACTCAGTTACCGAGTGATGAAGAAGATCATACAGAGCCTACCAAGCCTATATTAGCAAAATATGTTAGGAGAAATCATGCATCAAGTCAGATTATAGGAGATAAGGATGCTCCAGTGTTGACAAGGAACAAACTGAGACACAACACATGTCTGATATCCGAATTTGAACCGAGGATAGTAAAAGAGGCATTAAACAATGAAGATTGGGTAAATGCTATGATAGAAGAGATTGATCAAATAAAGAAAAATGGAACATGGACACTGGTCCCAAGATGAATAGAGAAAAATGTAATCGGTACAAAGTGGATTTTCAGAAACAAGCTAAATGAAAAAGGTGAGGTCATTCGAAATAAAGCAAGGCTAGTTTGCAAAGGTTATGCTCAAGAAGAAGGAATAGACTATGGGGAGAGTTTTGCACTTATAGCAAGACTTGAAGGAGTAAGAACATTGTTGGCATATGCTGCTTACAAAAATTTCAAGGTATATCAAATGGATGTTAAGTCTGCATTTTTGAATGGTATACTAGAAGAAGTCTATATTGAACAACTTGAAGGATTTATTGAAGAGAAGAATAAAGATCAGGTATGTAAGTTGAACAAAGCTTTATATGGTCTAAAGAAAGCACCTAGAGCATGGTATGAAAGATGGCACTCTTACTTAATCAGGATTGGATTTATGAGGACTAGTGAAAACAACAACATGTATATGAAGAATGATGAGGATAATGGAATACTGATGTCAGCCATATTTGTTGACGATATTATTTTTTGTGGAAATGATTCTTTATGCAAGAACTTTGGAAATGAAATGTGCAAAGAATTTGAGATGTCATTAATCGGCGAGATAAAGTATTTTATAGGTTTACAAACACTGCAAATAAAAAATGGGATTTTCATTACTCAATCCAAGTATATAAAGGAAATCTTGAATAAATTTGGAATGGAGGATTCTAAACTTGTAAGTACTCTTATGATTACTAATTGTAGACTATCAAAGAATGATGAATCTGCATCTGTTGATGAGACACTTTACTGATCTATGATTGGAAAGTTGCAATATGTAGTTCACAACAGACCTGATATAGCACATGCAGTAGGTTTAGCTACAAGATTTTCTGCAGATCCCAAAGAAATGCATATGACAACAGTCAAGAGAATTTTCAGATACTTGAGAGGCACTGAAGATTATGGTTTACTATATGAAAAGAAGAATGATTTGACTTAAAAGTCTATACTGATGCTGATTGGGCAAGAAATATTGATGATAGAAAAAGCACAAGTGGTGGAGATTTCTTTTTGGGAGAAAGACTAGTAAGTTGGCTTAGCAAGAAACAAGGATGCATTTCACAGTCAACAACTGAAGCTAAATATGTCGCTGCAGCATTGAATTGTACCAATATAGCATGGATCAAACAACTATTGGAAGGTATGAATGAGAGAGTTGCCAAGCCGGTAACTATATTTTGTGATAATACAAGTGCTATTAACATTTCAAAGAATTTGGTAATGCACTCTAAGACAAAACATATCTCTATAAAGTATCATTATCTTAGAGAAGAAGTTCAAGAAAAGAATGTTGTGTTGGAATATGTTAGCACAAAGGAACAAATAGTAGACATCTTCACAAAGCCACTACCAAGGGACACTTTTGAGTATCTCAAAAGTAAGTTAGGGGTCTTACCCCTATCTAGCATTCATTGATAGAGTTCAGTGACAACATCAATTCTATGACTACATAGAATACTATTTGTGAGTTGATGCTGATTTACACACTTTAGAAGGTTGTCTAAAGTTGTGCAGGGAATAATGAATGAAGACAAGATGCTCTGACCGAGATACATTTGTATATGTTTTAAAGGCCAGGAAATTACTTCACAGGAGAAGTAATCACAGATCAGTCTTACTTTTGGCATTGTTGTCAATGGGGGAGAAGACTAATGGCAGGGGGAGAAGATTACAAGACAAGTTTACAACTTGAAGATAACAGGAGAAGATTCACAGCAGTTTGAATTAGTTGGAATAAGTCAAGTTGGTATTGCCATCAATGCCAAAGGGGGAGATTGTTGGCATTACAATAAGTAGGGAAGATTGTTGGCATTACAGTAAGTTTGTTGGTTGATGATATTGAGAAGGTTGTTGGAGATTAATTAATAAAGGATGATTACTATCTTAATATTATTATTTTGTCATTGATGTCAAGCAATTGATTTTCTAATTCAATATGATGTTACCATATCTTAAAGAGTATGTTTTGATGAGTATAAAGATGTCGATAAGTGACATAGAAAGAATGTGAAAATGAAGGGGAGTAATAAGTTATTCAATGGGAAACTATTATTGAGTTAGACAGTGATGAAATTATGATATTTTGATTGTTTTGATATCCTATATATGTGTATTCAAAGATTGAACAAGAAGGAGAAAAGGTTTCATTCAAAGGTTTGATATTACTCTATTTTACCAAGCAAGGAGCTAGTCAGTAAACTTCAAGTTTATCAGTCACCGAGCAGAAGCAACCAAGATGAGAATGTCTACCGAGTAAAGTTCAGTATTAACCGAGTATCAACCGAGCAGTAACATAATGCATTAAATGAATAAATGCATTATTAAATGAAGGATGCCAATGAGCTAGAGATTATAGAAGATTGGAATTTCATGCAAGAAGTTTGTTAAGGATCAACGACAATGGAAATTCAAGAGTTAGATCTACAAAATAGAGTGAACGGTCCTAACTGAGCACAAGTACCTAGGAATGAATACAAGTTTCAAGGAAAGATAAAACATTTTTCAGTTCAAAGGATACAATGAACCTAGTCAAGTTTGAAGAATTGATGGCTAAGATTAATCATGGGAAATGTGATTAAGGAGATTAAGTGGTTAGGATTTGCTTATAAATAAAGTAGATGAAGAACAGTTTTGCGGGCAAATTAGAAGCACAGTGATGCTACTGAAGTAATTACCGAGTACAGAAGATTGAAAATTTGTTTGAAGAATAGAGTGAGAAGCCCAACAAGGAGAAAGATAAGTCTTATGACAAGATTATCTTGAGCACATAGAATCTGCTTTAGCATTTCAGATGCGAAGTTGCAGATATATATTTTATTACTGTTATTTTTTTTTTTAAGTGACAGGAAATCTCTTAACCGAGTGGACCTAACAGTCTTATTTGTAAATCCTCTAGGAAGGTAACATTCTGAATGAGTGTTTGAAATCCTTTGACAAGGTCACTTCTAACAAAGTGAAGATTCTAATAGATCTAAGGGAAATCCCTTAACTGGGTCACATCTAGCAATGTGTTTGTAATCTTTAACAGGATTTTCTTTTAATCGAACATACTCTAGAAGAGTATATTTTCTTGTGGGTCCAAAATCCCGCAATGGTTTTTCCCTATTTGGGTTTGCACGTTAAATCTGGTGTCAAATGTGTTTTAATGTTTCAATTTTATCTGTTTATGAGTTTGAATGATTTACAGTCATAGTTGCATATCAAGAACAATGCTACCGAGGTTGAATCTAATTAGAATACTGAATTGTGAGTTTATCTGATTCACCCGCCCTCTCATCTAACTAATAGTTTGTTGGTTTATTATCTGTTAAGTGGTAATGATGAAGACACGTGTGGTCATTGTATGAGGATATGTTCAAATTGTTTTGGCGCATTTGTTTTTGTCTAGGGAAGGAGAAAGGTGGATTGCATCTAATACACAACGTGTGATGAGTTACAAAGTCCGATGAAGCTGTTGGAATTTTCTTGAGGAATGTGAAGAGATTGTCATGATTTCTAATGGTTAATATTGTACCAACTTGTTTGTAATCTCGATGATGAGAATTAGGTTTTTGTTGTGTTACCAACCTAATTGATTTGTATTTAAGGTCGATGAAGTTGTTTGTAAAGGTGGTTGGCAAGATTTATAGAAACCTATTGACTGTGTAGTTGCCTAACCAGTGAATGGATCTGCACTTGGAGTGAAGGCAGACTGAAGCTTAGAAGGATCTGATTAATAAAATGTAGTGCTACTCAGATAGATCAAGAAAACTTGTTATTTTCTAACAATTATAGTAGAAGTGAAATCCCTTAACTAGGTAAGCTCTAACAAGCTTGGTTACTCATTAAATACTCTAACAAGGTGGTCCCTTAGCTTGGATTCTTAAATTCTCCAGCGAGGTTACTCCTAACATGGTATTGTGCTTTTTCATCAAGGAATATTTGTAAATCCCTTAACCAGGTGATTCCTAACTGGAATTAGTTATTAACATGACTTATTGTAAAGCTTTAATAGGATTGGCTCCTAACAGGGTGAACTTTAGAAGAGTTTAGATAGCTATCCTTGTGAGTCTCATCTCACCGTGGGTTTTACCTATTTAGGTTTTCCACGTATAAAGATTTGTGTCAAGTGGTGAATGCTTTTGTGGTTGTGATCTTATTTGTTGATTTGATTAACTTTTGATAAGGTATGATAAGTTGAAGCATTGAGAGATGAATATGTTGAGTTATGATTAAGCATTGTTGATGTTTACAAGATTGAAGTAGTTTACTATTAAGTTATCATAATAGTTAAACTGGTTGATGTCAAGTATTCTTATGAATATTGATCTTGACTGAGGTATGTTTACTTTGTGTGATTGAATTTGAGTTTGGGAACTTTGTATAAGTTTTTCAGAATACTGATTCACCCCCCTCTCAGTATTCTACCAGATACTTATTCTTTCATTATACCATCAATTGGTATCAGAGCTATCCAGGTCCTCTTAATCTAAAAGCCTAATAGCTTGAGGAAAAGATCTTGTAGATCATGATGAAGAAAGAAGGTCCAAAATTCAACAAAGGTAACTATAGAATATGGAGTGATAGAATGAAGATTTACATTAAGAGTCTTGGTAGTCAATACTGGGATCATATAGAAAATAAGTATATTACACCTACTGGACCCCCGACTGATGATCAAAAGAAAAAATAGCAAGAAAATCACCAGGCATTAGAGGCTATTATAAGTTCCCCATCCGATGCCAAATATGTAGATGTTCATGGTCTTGAAATTGCATATGAAGTATGGAAGAAATTAGAAGAGATTTATAGCGGTGAAGAACATGTTAAGATTGCCAAAGAGGAGAGTTAAAGAGGAAAATTTGATGACATGAGAATGTTTGAAGGTGAGAATGTCCAACAGTATGGTCAAAGGATTAAAGAGATAGTTGGTGAGATAAAGAGTGCATGAGGGAAAGTGAAATATGCCATAGTAATCAGTAAGGTACTGAGAACCCTGCTACCGGTCTATGCTATTTGAGTTGCAACTATTCAGGAGCTGAAATCCATTAACAAGACAAAGGTAACTCTTGACTCTATTATTGGCAAACTTACTGCTTTTGAACTAAATGGATATGATGGTAGTGTACAAAAATAAGAATCTACATTCAGAGCTTCCATCTCTAACCCATCTGTGAGAAGAAGTAGAGATACCGACCATAGCTATGAATCTAGATCCAACAATGATGCTGAAGATGAAGACAACTTAGTGGAACTTTAAGCATTGTTGGTAGAATGACTGCCTAGAGGCGCTCGTAAATATAGAGGTAAGCTACCTTTAAAATGTTTTGCATGCAACAAGATTGGTCATATAGCAACAAATTTCCCTAATGGTAAAAATGAATACAAGAGAGACAAATTTAAGAAGTATAAGGATAAAGGCAAGAGAGATTGTCTTGTAGCTATTGACAGTGGTATTACTGATGAAGAATTTGATGATGATGCTAGTGAAGATATTGTGTTTGTAGCTATTAAGGAATAAATATCAGATCAAAAGGAACTAGTACCCACAATGGATAACTCTGATGATTGGATCATTGATAGTGGTTGTTCACATCACATGACTGGTAATCAGAGCAAATTTCTTTCCCTGAAGGAATTTTATGGTGGTGTTGTTAGATTTGGCAATGACTCACCCTGTATGGTTAAGTGAAAGGGAGTTATTTCTCTTAATGGAAAGAACAGTGCTGAGGATGTCTATTGGGTTGAAGGCCTAAAGCACAATCTTTTAAGTGTGTCACAACTTAATGACAGAGGATACCCACTGGAGTTTAGAAATGGAATGTGCAAAATATTTGACAACAAATGTGAATTGATTTCAACCGAGAAACAAACCATAGGTAATATATTTCATCTCAATCCTAAAGTTAGCAACTATTTGATTGGAAAAATAGATGATAGCTAGCTTTGGCATAGGAGATTTTGTCATATAAATTTTGACAATATTGTTAAAGTAAGAAAGTCTAAGATAGTAAGAGGTCTGCCTCAGCTAGACAAACCGGTTAATGCTCTTTGTAAAGAATGTCAGCTAGGAAAGATGACTTCTTCAACTTTCAAGAGCAATTCCTTCTCAATAGAGAACTTGTTAGATTTGGTTCATACAAATATATGTGGACCAATAAGAACAAGAAGCATTCAAGGTGACAATACTTCATGATCTTCATTGATGATTGTTCAAGGATGATGTGGGTCACATTCTTGAAGGATAAGAATGAAGCTTTTGGCAAATTCAAGTTATTGAGAGCCTTAGCTGAGAAAGAGAGTGGAAAAAAGATAAAATGTCTAAGAATAGATGAAGGTGGTGAATTCACTTCTGTGGAGTTCACTAAGTACTGTGATGATAATGGTATCAAGCGGCAACTTTTTGCACCAAGGACACCACAACAAAATGGTATAGCAGAGAGAAACAACCGGTCAATGGTTGAAGCTACTAGGAATATATTGATAGAAGGAGGTGTAGAAAACATATTTTGGAAAGAAGCTGTAAGTACAACTGTCTACACAATAAACTGAGTTTTGGTGAAAAGAGGTAAGGACAAGACCCCATATGAATATTGGTATGGGAGATCACCTGATGTTAGCTATTTTAGGATATTTGGAAGAAAATGTTTTATTAAAAGAGGTGATTACATAAGCAATTTTGAAGCTAAGAGTGATGAAGGCATATTCCTTGGCTATTCCACCAAGAGTAAGGCCTATAAATGCTTCAACAACTAGACACAAAAAACTGTTGAGAAAGCTGATGTTTGTGTAGATGAATGTCCTAAAGTTTCAGAAGGAACCAGTTTTGAGAAGAAGGATGAAGTACCTTGCATTTTGCTTTTAGAACCTAAAATTGTTTAATTAGAAAGCAGTAAAGAAAATCCTGATGCACTAGTTCAACTGGAACAAATAAATTCAGAGGAAGATGATAATGAAGAAGCTGAACCTGAAGAGAATGATCATGTTGTTCCTAGGTATGTGAGACTGAATCATAAAACCTGAACAAATAATTGGGGATAAGGATGTCGGTGTACTAACTAGAAGGAGAACAAGAGAGAACTCTTGCATGATCTCCACCTTTGAACCTATAAGTGCTAAGGCTGCATTTGGTAATGATCAATGGGTGAAAGTTATGGAGGAGGAGTTAGTTCAAATTGAGAAGAACAACACTTGGACCCTGGTACCCCAACTGGAAAACAAGAATGTTATAGGTACTAAATGGGTGTTCAGAAACAAATTAAATGAAGATGGTGTTGTAGTTTGCAATAAGGCAAGATTAGTATGCAAAGGTTATGCACAAGAAGAAGGAAAGGATTATGGAGAAATTTTTGCACCAATAGCAAGACTAGAAGGTGTTAGAACATTACTTGCATTTGCAGCTCATAAGAAGTTCAAGGTATACCAGATGGATGTTAAGTCTGCATTCTTGAATGGGATACTGGAAGAAGAGGTTTATATAGAGTAGCCTGGTGGTTATGCATTGACAGATAGGGAAGACATGGTATGCAAATTGCATAAAGCTTTGTATGGATTCAAGAAGGTACCCAGAGCATGGTATGAACAACTTCATACTCAACCGATGAAGATAGGCTTTGCTATAACTAGTGATGACCACAACATTTATCTCAAGTCTGAAGGAGTTGAAATACTAGTTAGTGAAGTTTTTGTAGATGATATTATATTTGGAGGTAATGATGACATGAGTAATTGTTTTGTAGATGAAATGAAGAATGAATTTGAGATGTCATTAGTAGGGGAAATAAATTTTTTCATAGGCTTACAGATATAGCAGATGAAGAATGGTATTTTTATTACTCAATCCAAGTATGTGAAAGAGGTTTTGAAGACTTTTAGTATGAGTGACTGTAAACCAGTTGGAACCCCAATGGTTACAGGTTGTAAATTGTCCAAGGAAGATGCATCTAAGTTTGTAGATGAAAAGGAATACAAGTCAATGATTGGCAAATTACACTATGTTGTTCACAGTTGACCAGATATTACCCATGTAGTTGGTATTGTTGCTAGATTTCAGAAGAATGCAAAGGAGGCACATCTGATGGCAAACAAGAGAATTTTTAGATATCTGAAAGGTACTATTGAATATGGGTTATGGTATCCATATGGTGGAAATTTTGATTTGAAAGCATACACAGATGCTGATTGGGTAGGAAATATTATTGACTGGAAGAGTACTATTAGTGGAGCATTCTTTCTAGGAGGAAGGATAGTTTCATGGAGTATTAAAAAGTAGAGTTGTACTTCATAATCTATTGGTGAAGCTAAGTATGTAGCAGCTTATATGAATTGCACACAAGCTATGTTGATGAGACACATTTTTGAAGGTTTGAAGATAGAAATCTCAAAACCAATAAAGATTTTGTGTGATAATACAAGTGCAAAAACATTTATAAAAATCCCATTTTGCACGCAAGGACTAAGCACATTGAATTGAAATATCACTTCTTGAGGGAAAAAGTTTAAAGTAAAGATATTATCTTGGATCATGTTTCTACCAGGGAGCAGCTTGCAGATATCTTTACCAAACCTCTGCCTAAGACCACTTTTGAGTATCTTAGAAGTCAATTGGGGGTTGTCCCTCTTCATTAAGTTAGTTGAGCATGATGCTGATTGCATCAGTCCCTGAACTGCTTGCAGAATTTTACATGGATTGATGAAGAAGTGGATGTATTCCACAAGGGGAGCATCAAGTTGTAGAATAATGTTGATGCAAAGTGAGAGTAGAATTAAATGTTTTACTTTTACTTTGGCATTGTTGTCAAAGGGGGAGAAGAATTCTGTGATTTTGGAGAAGAACTATGTGTCTGATTAGGTGAACCAGCGATAGGCTAAAGATAGACAGAGCAAGGTGAATACTTGGTAATGTAAACTAGGATTCTTATTCACCCAAATCAACAGCAATCAGAGGCATTGATATTTGTATTGCCATCAATTCCAAAGGGGGAGATTGTTGGCATTTTCATAGAGATTGCATTCATGATATGATTGTCATTGATGTCAATTGAACCGGTAATGGTATTCATGTTATTGTTGATATTGTTGTTTTTGATATTGGCTAGTAACCGGTAAGAAGAGATTTGTGGAAGATGTTGTAAACCAGTATGTAAAGTTTATGAGTTGAACCAGTGAACCGGTGTAAAGGGTTAAACCTTTCTAAGCAATGTAACTGGTAAACCCTATCAGTTGTTAAACCTTATCTGATCAAGTTTGTTGGTTTATTATCTGATAATCGGTAATGATGAAGACACGTGTGATCATTGTATGAGGATATGTTCAAATTATTTTGGCACGTTTGTTTTTGTCTAGGGAAGGAGCAGAGTGGATTGCATCTAATGCACAATGTGTGATGAGTTACAAAATCCGATGAAGTGGTGATCATGGGGCGGTTGGAATTTTCTTGAAGAATGTGAAGAGATTGTTATGATTTCTTATGGTCAAGATTGTACCAACTTGTTTTTAATCATGATGATGAGAATTAGGTTTTTGTTGTGTTACCGACCTAATTGATTTGTATTTAAGGTCAATGAAGTTGTTTGTAAAGGTGGTTGGCAAGATTGAGAGAAACCTATTGAGTGTGTAGCTGCCTAACCGGTGAATGGTTCTGCATTTTGAGTGAAGGAAGATTGAAGCTTAGAAGGATCTGATCAAGCAAATGTAGTGCTACTCAGATAGATCAAGAAAACCTGTTGTTTTTTAACAATTAAAATAGAAGTGAAATCCCTTAACTGGGTAAGCTCTAAAAAGCTTGTTACTTATTAAATCCTCTAACAAGGTGGTCCATTATCTTGGATTCTTAAATCCTCCAACGAGGTTACTCCTAATAGGGTATTGTGCCTTTTTATCAAGGAATATTTGTAAATCCCTTAACCAGGTGATTCCTAACCAGAATTAGTTCTTAACAGGACTTATTGTAAAGCTTTAATAGGCTTGGCTCCTAACAGAGAGAACTTCAGAAGAGTTCAGATAGCTTACCTTATGAGTCTCATCTCACTGTGGATTTTACCTATTTGGGTTTTCCACGTATAAATATTTGTGTCAAGTGGTGAATGCTTTTGTGGTTGTGATCTTATTTGTTGATTTGGTTAACTTTTGATAAGGAATGATAAGTTGAAGTATTGATTGATGAATATGTTGAGCTATGATTAAGCATTGTTGATGTTTACAAGATTGAAGTTGTTTACTGTTAAGTTGTAATAACAGTTAAACTGGTTGATGTCAAGTATTTTTATGAATATTGATCTTGACTGAGATATGTTTACTTTGTGTGATTGAATTTGAGTTTGGGAACTTTGTATCAATTTTTTAGAATACTAATTCACCCCCCCTTTTAGTATTCTTGATTACTTTTGGGATAAACAACACAAGCCTCCTAAGCCTAAAAATGACATCCTTTTCTTATCTTATCAAAAAGGAAAAATGAGATGATCATGGCCTTGAGTAAAGCTAGAGACTCTACACACATGTATATTCCTCCTCCTCAAAGTGGACCTGGTATTCTTCTGACTCTTTCTATTCCTTATATATATGCCTCATTCCTGCCTCCTACATCCTACAAAGGACAACACTTGGCATCAAGTATATCTCAACCTATTGGGTTTTCTTCCACTCCTCTCCCTATAAGGGAAGAAAAGAAGCCTACGTCTATTAATCCTAAACCTTCACAAGCCTTGATTAAAGATAAAAGGAATCATTGTGCAAGATAAAATTGATGAATACATCATATCAAGGCTCACAAGATTTCTTCCCAAACCATTTCCTCCCTAAAGACACCAAATGTTCATGTGGTCCCATTTGTCCAACCTTCGCCTAACCCTAGGGAGAAAGTTCAACTCAAATTACCTAAATTAAAAAAGCTTAATAATATTGATGGTTCAACTTATTTTTGCATTAAAGTTCTTATTGTTTTAATCTATATGATGATAAAGTTATTTTTGCTAAAAATATTGATTCCAAGGATTTTTATGATATGTGTATCTTTTTTAAGTTAATCATGATTTATCTTCACATTTTCCAAAAGCATTAACCCTATCTCATAGTGACAAACAAAGTGATTCATCCTTAGAGCATGGTCCTTGT
Source organism: Cryptomeria japonica (assembly GCF_030272615.1). NCBI lineage: Eukaryota > Viridiplantae > Streptophyta > Pinopsida > Cupressales > Cupressaceae > Cryptomeria > Cryptomeria japonica. The sequence continues at coordinate 70,691,739 of NC_081405.1, read as the reverse complement.
TTGAAACTTGCGGTAACTCCATATATTGTGATTGAATTGGCTTATCTTGCATCTTGTCCACTATCCCTAGATGATGTTAAGAAAGATACTAACATATTATTTTCTTGAATAGCTTCATTTGTGATATGAATTCTCTTTTGTGTGTTTTCTTGTTTGTAACATGCTTCCCTCATGATGTGCTAATTGATATATCTTTGTGTTGTGTTAGGTTCTCTTTGAATGACCCTTGTTACACCATTGGTGCAAGATAATAAAGAGGTTAAATCTATTATGACATTCTTCTATGTGTATCTCAATTATTCTATATGTTGTATCTATGTTATGTCATATATATGCTATTGTTTGTAAACGTGATTTATGTTGTCTACTTGAGGACTGTAAAGTGTTGAGTTCTTCTTTTTGGTCTCTTCCATGTTGACTCAAAAAGGCACTTGTTTGTTATCTGCTTTCCTATTCTTCCATTGTGTTTGTACTTCCACTACCTTTGGGGGATGAGGTCAATTAAATACAAATAGTCTTGATATACATTATTTATCATAAGAGAATACTAACCCCAGAGTTAGTGGATCCTTATGTGATTTTTCCCATATGTTTTGTGACCATTACGCTTTTATTTGTCCTTTCTTGGGGAAATCTCATTGTGACAATGTTCTTGTCTTTTGGATGCATGTTACCTTTAAACTATTTATCTTGATATGGCATATGAAATCGCTTTAACATGGGGGAGTACACTCCTCTCAATTTTACAAGTTTTATGCACACACCATTATGTGTTTTCAATATTCAAGTTAATTTTCAAACTAAGACTTTTTCTTTGTAATTTGGTATTTTTCTTTTTCACAACTCATAGTTAGCATATCTTACTAGGCCAGTGCAATCATTCTCTCTTTCTCTCTTATGTGTTGTCCCTTTTATCTTGATATTAGAGTAGTAAGATCCTAAATTCCTTGGGAGATTGGTTTGTCTTGTATCTTTGATATCTTGGTGAAAGTGGGGGACAAATATAGCATTGTAGATTTTATCTACATAAAATTTTTTCCTCACCTAGATCTCACCTTAGTGCTTCATCTTTCAATGCCCGATGACTATTTTGATTATGCTCACACCACCTACAAATTTGCAATTTCATCACCTTTCCTACCTTCTCCCCAATTTCGATTCCTAATTCTCAAGAGAAAGGTGTTGGGCACCTTGGTCCTCTCAATCAGGGCCCAAATTTGGTCCTCACAATGGTCACATCAAGTGAGCAGTAAATTGGATCCCATATTAGCCTTCTCTAAAAATTAAAATATTTTTCAAGAAATCAAGTAGAAAAGGAGGTCTACCTCTCTCATTTGAAAAATTGATATAATGAATTCTATGATCTCAATTACACTCTAGAAAATTTATTTCAAGTGAGAAAGCAATCAGACATTCATCAGGAATTAGGGAAGAAGTAAAGTCAAGTTCAAGTATTCTAGATGGCATCCATGATCAACCTCCTATGAAAACATTATGCATGAAACCCTAAAGACCTTATGTGAGGATTCAAGAAAGCTTCATCAAGGTATACATTTTAGTTACAATCATTTCATTTCAGATTTTGCATTTTCCTCAAAACCATTTCAATTATTACATCAATTTCAAGGTTAATGCCTAAACTAAAGTTTTACCTAAGGCAAACCCCTATCCACAACACTTACTTCTCTATTTCTATCTGCAATGAATTGAATCATGAGTTATAATGAGATATTCCAATAGAGTTGATGATGATGAATTGGTTCAGCTTTCGACAAAGTAAAATATGGAGGATTAGGGAGAATCTCTACTACTTGGTGTCAAAAAATCAGGCCAAACTTTTGGGTACATATTCTAAATATCATCTTTTGACAAGATCTCTATCTATGGCTCTATTGGACATCTATAGCATTCTATTTTCATCAATTTACTTCAATTTCTCAAATATTTACCCTAAATTCAACTATACATTTTTGTGAGAATTCACTAATAATAACCCAAGATCTAGAGGCCAATGAAAAGCACAAGAATAAGAGAGAAATAATATGAGACAAGAAAAAACATTATTCTCATCAATGATGCAATAAGATTGATTAGAATGTAAATTATCCTGCTTATAAAGGCAAGGCTATAGGAAAATGAGAGCACACAATCATGACATGTGGTTCAATGAGATACAAGGGTAGGTAGGGGAAGGTGGGAGAAATAATAGATAATTCCACTGAAGGTGGATCAACCACCAAAGGTGGAATAAGATAACAAGATAACACCATAAAAGGTAGAATTTATCCTATAACCAACTTCCTTAGATGCAGACTTCCCTAAGCATCTCATATGCAAGCTACAATGAATGCATTATCTTATGTCAACTTAAATAAGTGTAATTATGAGACACATAATTTACACCAACAAATTTTAAATTCATTTTCAACTCAAACAAAAGGGGAATAAGACTTCAATCAACATTCAACACTTTTCTTAATAGAATTAAGGTTGGATCTATTGCATTTATCCTCCTTTGAATGTGATGCATGTGAAAGTTAGGTTATTTCCTAGTTTACAAAGCATAACTTGTGAAACCCTAGTTTTTCCATCCATTACAAAACCAATTTGCAAAATAGAGTATTCGAAAGGGAATAATTCCAAAGGAATAAAGTAAAATACAACACTCTTAACACAAGGGAAAGAACTAAACTATACAACATGAGAAAATTTCTACAAAATGCTATTCATATTTGGCACAAACATTGCAACATGCGAAAAGAAAATACGAAACATTTATCCATTATGTGGGAACAATATCAAGTTAAACACATAAACATTCCTAAACATGATTACAACATTAAATAATTTAATTAATAATACTTACTTTTCATTATTTTAAGATTACAAATATGATAACAATCTAACAAGATGTGGTGTAAAAAAATACAAATTGATAACAATAAATTATATCCTTAAGGGAGGAAAATCAAATATTAATGACAACAGGAGAACACTGAGTGAGAAATGTAGACCCTAAACAAAATCTCATACAATGGACATGGAGGAGGATTCAAACCTCCTCCACATAGGTTTTAATTTACCATTGAGTAAGAGACCCCTTAATCTTTATCTCCTCAACTCCTATATGTATTATTTCTATGTTCCTTGTTGAGCGGTTTTATTCTTATCTTGTGACTATGCATTGTTATCTATGGTGCCTTTCTTGGATTTGTACCAAAATTTAATGCCCTTAGAAGTGATGATGCTAATTGTACCATATGGAGTGAAATCCATCCATGGAAGTGGGAGATAACCCACCATTAAAAGTGTTCTAAAACAAGGTGAAGAAAGCTTGCAATATGAACTTTAAATGAATATAATTGCAAATCTGAAACTAAAGATAAAACCTTAACAAAGTGATTATAGAATCAAAACAAGAACAAAACCATAACACATGAAATACTAGATTTGCATGGAAAAACTCCACCACCAAAAGATAGGAAAGTATGTTACTAATCAAATGATGATTACAAAAACAATACACTTCTCTTGTTGACCTTTGTAAAATATGACAACCCTTTGTTATCCTGGAAATTGAACAAGACTGAATAAATAACTCTATCTCAAGGCCTCAATTTATAGAGATTTGTGAGGATGAATACCACCATGGTATCACCGAACAATAGGATACAAAACCACCTAGAAAATATCATGTGTATCTCCTTGAAATGAGTCAAAAACTCCCAAAATAGCCTCTTATGAATGTTCTTACAGTTGTCATAAGGTGTCTCTAATGCATGGGCACCTGCGTAAGGATTCTATAATAAATATTGTTGTAGAATCAATAATGACTGCCATTATTATCATAGATGATCTCACAACCCCTTACAAGTGTGTAACCACCTCAAAATAGAAGCTTGCAAAAGGCGTCACTTAGCTATTTTGTCCCTTTCCTTGAAGACAAATGGTAAAAGTAAATTTTTCTTTACAAGGTCTCTTTCACCACTTTTGGTTTAAACAGTTTAACCTCTTATGGGTAAATTATAAAATATGTTAGGAAAATAATAACTTAAAGGATTTACAAGGTTGATGGAACCTAAACCCTAACAGTCTCCCTCTTAACATCATACATTGTAAATTACCCCATAGAGATACAAAATACAAATCGAGTATAGTGATCAAGGACTATGGCCTTCCTGTAGCAACATAAATTATCTATGGTCATTGGATTTGTGAGAGAATCTGCAACATTATCCAAAGTGTCAATTCAATCAAGACCTATTCACTCTCAACCATTTATTGCATAAAGTGATAGTGAACATCAACATATTTAGTACAGGCATGATATTGTTAGACAGTTCAAACAACCAGAAGACAATTGAGAGGGGGGGGGGGGGTGAATCAGTTGTCACAGATTACCAGAACCATTATCAATTTTAAACTTTAATACCAGAACCCGAAACATTAATACTGGAATACAAGCTAAACAATTTAAGCATAAACAATAATCACAGAATAAAAGCCATCGACATAACACCAAGATTTGTACGTGGAAAACACAGTAAAGGGAAAAACCATGGTGAGGAGCCTACCCATAGTTAGATAATACTTCTACAGTAAGTATGTGAATTATGATTGAGGGGGGCTTGCACTTCTAGGAAGGCCAACAACCTAGAGTACATTGCTTATCACAAAAGGAGCCTCACTGAATAAATAGAAATCTAGAGTAGAATCTGGAGAAGTGTTGAACTGCAAAAGATAGCATCTCCTATGCCTGAGTACAATTTTGGTTAAGCTCAATACCAGAGGACTAAATCCTCTTACATAAACCCAATTCAATCTCTAATGATCAACCAAATCCTCTGCTTGAATGATATTACATTATTCACACATTCCAGTCCTTGACCATGACCTCTAACATTAACCATGATGATCTACAATGGGATCTTACATGTATTTATAAAAAACCCTCGACCATAAACAATCAGGTTGGCCACCAAACAATAAACCAATACATAATTACAAACCATGTCAGCGTTAGACTAAACAAATAATATCAACACATAAGATATCTCAAAAATACATCAGTAGGTCTTATCCATACGTTACATTAAAGCCGGTCCATAACCTAGATCAATCGGGACCAAGTATAGGTCCACATGCCACAACAATGATTTTCAATTGTGAAATCTTGAATATGATCACCAAAAGCATCCTAAAACTCCATCAGAATTTGCACTAACACCACTTATGCAATTCATGAAAGATCTCCACCAAAAGCTTAGCTGGTGAAACCCTCACCGGAACTAGAAATCAATCTTCTAAGCAAGTTGGATAGCATCCGATCTCTAGACCAAAACAACCTAACCAAATATGAGCATGAGTATCATGAACAAGATAATTCCATCACTAGACTATACTGGATCCTATCGGATCATGCCAGATCCAAGTTAACCATAAACTACTTAGCCTACCGGGACTAGAAGGGTGTCGATAAAGCATCCAAACAACTAGTGTTAGAATCAATGACAAAACATCAATGCAACACATAATCAATTCCACCAAATGGCCAACAATCTCCCCCTTTGGAATTGATGTCAAAACTAGATGTGAAAAACATATAAGTACTAAGAAATGCCAAACAAGTCTCCCCTAATGGAAGACAACCAACAATCTCCCACAAATAGCTCTGAATATCAATATCTCCTCCTGTGAATAATATCTCTGGAAAGTTGTATGCTAATCTCTCTTGATATAACATAAACCCATGTAAGAGGACTAAGCTCAAAAACTAAGATAAGTCCCGAAGAACCTATTATATTATCTGTAATATAATCAATCTAATTTTGTGTCTTTTTAATCTCCTCATCAATACCCTCTATCAAACAATGAGGTTTACAGGCTTCTCTATACAACTCCTTATACTCCAAAATTGTAGAATTAAGTGTCGGTAATAGTGAATCTAAGTGGTCTGTATAATTTTTAATAGTGCTCACAAAGAATTCACACTTCTCTTTATCAACTCTCTCCTTAACAGTAGCCTCATTCACCTTATCTATAGTTACATTTTCAGCAATAAATTTGGACAATGTGTCCAATTTACCTAAAGAATCCTTAATGTGATCTATCTTATAGGTTGGTGCAATCATCTTTAAGATAGTTAATGTGTCATCAATTGCCTTAAATGATAAGGCATTACAATCTGTTATCCTCTTAATAGAATCCAATAGAACCTCTGTTACATTAGTGGGTCTAAATTGATCTGTAGATGTGCTCAATTTAGAAATAGCTTTCCTCTCAACAAATGCTTCTTTGATTACCTTCACTATTTTCTCATTCTTTCCATCAACTGCTTCCTCTTTATTCACATTGTCTACTGGTTTCTCTGTCTGTGTTATTTCCTCTACTTCCTTTGGTTTTTAAGTTTGATTAAGCAGCTCTGAAACTGCTGGTTTCTCAGACTCAACATGAACCTCTACCTCAGATTGTTTCTCAATATTAGTTCCTTTATCTTTTGTCGGTATTCCAGTCTCTGGTTGCTTAGTTTATGTTGGTTTATCAGTGTTCTGAAAGTCAACAGTTTATGCTGGGGATTCAGAGATCTCACTGATCTTAGCATCATCTGCCTTAACCTCTATAGTTTCCTTGTCAACAACAACATTAATATCCTGTTTATCAACTTTCATAGAAAAAAAGAATCTCAAAATCTGGGTTAGTGTTATCAAGAGTGACATTTTCAGTTCCCATATCAAGTGGACTGACTGAATGTACTGGTGGGATATCCTGAGTTGGAGGTGGAAGATTTTATGTAATCTTTATTGAAGGAACACCACCAACTTTTCCTTTTCCCTTATCCTTTTGGTATACCTTAAAGGTCTTGTCCATTTTTGGTCTACTCCTTTCTTCTTGCTTTTCCTTTTCAACAAAGAATATATCCCATTTATTGTAGTCTCATCAACAATCTCCTTAACTCTCCCAGCCATTAGGCTCACTTGCCGGTGTCCACTGTTGAATACTGACCGATTTTCTTTAGTGATTAATTCATCAATTTCCTCTTTCAAATTTATAGGATGTACCACCAACAATGCTTCAACTTTCAACTTCTTATCAAGTTCCATCACTGATAATCATTTAGCCTCAAGTCTTAGATAAAGATCATTAGGCAAAACATCCACAACCTCAATCAAAACTTTCTTATAGATGTCTAGATGTAAAATTATGCTCTCTTCTATTGTTTCCCAGTCAAAATCATTAAAATAATTATACAATTTGTTCGCATTTGATATATTTCCTTCCTGTGTTATCTCATTCAATAGTTCTTCCAGAGTAGGGTTAACCGGTGTCTATTTCTTTTTTGTGTAAGCTTCTTCTTAGGTTCCCTAACTGCCTACTGCTTTTTCCTTAACTTGATCTTACCTTCTTAGGAGAAGGAGAAGGTACCGGTGAGGGTTTTCTCTTTTTCCTCCCTACTCCCTTGAATTCAACTTCTTTTCCACTATCGGTATCAGAAGGAGTGACAATTGGTGAAACACGTGCTTTCGGTTTCAGTCCTTCAAGTTCACTGGTTGATATATGACTCATATTCATTACATTTTCCTTGATTTCACTTGCCATATTGGATGCATCTCTAATAAAAATTTATCTTCTTTTTCTCCTCTTCTGCATTGTGACAAGACTCTCAATGGTTTCAGCATTACCAAAGAATTTCTTAGATGGTTCTCTAAGTGCATCAAGTAGTGTTTTTGCATATGCCTCAAGAACATTTAGATCAACTTCATAACCCAAATAGTTCTAGGGATAACTGCTTCCATCCATGTCTCATCACATTGAATAACAAAGAAAATTTGTTTGTCATACTTATCAACTATTCTCTTTGGTAACCTCTTTCTTGCCTTCAATTTAGTTTGAAATGTTTTGAAGTAATCTATTATGATCTTGTCACAGTGAGTGCCCATACCGGTGAAAGCTTCCAAAATCCTTATGACCAATACCGTGTATCTCTTTGGTGAAGTAAAGAATTAGATAGACAAGTAAGTTGCCAAATTGAAAAGTCCCCTTCTTGTCACCTTTAATCTTCTTCAAGTTATCAATCAATTCATCCTTAAGCCATTCACAAATATCAATTTCAGTGTCGTTCTTTACCATCTCATATGCACTGTGAATACAAAGGCTAGAAACTAAATTCAATCTGTTTGCATAAGTTGATCTATAGCCAAGTACCTTACTCACATATCTAACATTTGCATTAGTAATGTCATTGACTCTAAGAGATCTGTCGTCGGATGTGGCTCTAGTTAACTCCATAAATCCTTTGTTAGGTATTTTCTTGGTTTTGTCAAGCCTACTATTGGTTGAGGGTAAACCAATAACTGCCTTAATTGCTTCCTTGGTTATTTTGCAAACTGACTAACCATATAAATTCTCCATGGACTCTTCTCAACACAAGATGGACTAATTCCTTCAGAAATTTAGGAATGCTTAGAATTTCAACAAAACCTAAGTCTTCAATAATCTTATTTTCAGGTTTAATCAGACCTTTCTCAACAGTAATAATATCATTAAACATTTTCTTCAAGTCCTCAGTCCCTAGGTCTTCTATGTTGCAGTGGATATAGATTCTCGGGTCTTCAACAAAAGCGACACCCTTTCGGAATTTTCAAAAAAATTCCGATAGAATCATCATATTTACCAATTTCAGGGATAATCTTGAAAATAGGTCTAGGGTGCTTGATGTTCTCTACCACAGTAGAGTTCAAAATAAACTCAGGAACAAAAGATGAAGATGCCATTTCAAAAGATAAATACGTCTTACTCAAAATTTGAATGTCTAAAAATCATTTCACTGCTTTGCCTTAGAATGCCCTTGCTCATTTTTGCGCTCTTTGGGTGTTTGAATGATTTGTGAGTCGAAATGAGGGTTTTCTGATACTTTATAACCAAAAAGGCTCTCCAACAACCACATTAAATGCTTGTCGATTAAGTGAAAATTTAACACATCTACCGGTAAAGAAGAAATGTATCTTCTCACCATCAATAGAGGGTAGAATGCATGATTTTCAACTTGCTGCAATACCCCCTAAGGATTATTCCTTAGTTAGATGAAGAATCTCCTACCGGTGGAGGGTTACTCTATTCTACCGGTGTAGAGAAAGATTCATCAACTCTTTCATCTCTCTTCTTAATCCATTGTTTTGAAAATTCTTTCTTTATTTCGCTTACCTTTTCTTTTCCCTTTTCATTAGATCCTTTATTGTTTGTCGATGAAGTCTTGTTTCTATAAAATTTTGCAATATGCCTAATCTTGTTACACGCATAACAAGTTACATTATTCCTCTGAATAACTTTTCCATATCCTTGATCGGTTTATGTTCTGCATTGATTAGATAAATGTCCAAATCTACCATAAACATAGCATTTCAAATTCATTCGACAATTTTCTGAATTATGACCAACTTTATTGCATTTGGAACATTGGCTGGTGGGTAAGATTGTATTCTGATTGTTTCTAAATCTACACTAATTTTCTCTATGACCATATTTGTTGCAATTGAAACATTTCCCATTAAATTTATAAGCATTAGGTTGTCTTACTGGTTTACTGTGATCTTGATTATTTGTAGTCCCAAAACTTTCTCCAACTTCAAATCCAAGTACAATTGTATCTTCATTAGGTTTTTGTCTTTTCAACATGTGATCAAGTCTTTCTAAACTTTTCTTGAATTTGTCTTTGTGTTCATTTGTAGTGATCAACTCATTTTCCAGAATTCCAACTTGTCTCACAAGCTCATCTTTATCATGTTGCATGTGAATCAAATCTGTCTTTAGCATATCATTCTCATGACAAAGTCTCAGATTTTCATTTCATGCATCATTAAGTCTCCTAGTCAAGTCTTCTTCATTCTTCTTCCTATCTTCAATATCCTTACATAGTCTCATGGTCATATCTTGCATTTCATTTCTCATGTTACTGTTCTCTTGCCTCAACTTATCTGCAATGTTTCTAATCATCATCATTCTGCATTTTCTCATGAAGTTCCTTCCTCTTGTTTTGTGCTATAACAAGGTTCTCGTAAAGTCCTTTAATGAATTCCTTAGCAGTCCTTAGATCATCTTCAAGTTTGATATTCTTCAATTTTTCTACATCAAAATCTTCTAGAGCTCCTTCCAACTATTTTCTCAAATTTTCCATCTGTACCGGTTAAAGAATCTTCCTCAAGCTGTTAGGCTTTTACAAATAGAGGACAAGGCTCTGATACCAATTGTTAGATGCAATGGTAGTCCCAAAGACACTGAGAGGGGTGGGGGGGGTGAATCAGTGTCTAACCGGTGTATGAAAAATTTAAACTTTTTTATAACTTTGCAACCCAAATCAATGTACCGGTAAATAATAAATAATGTAGTAAACAAAAATAGCAGAGACAACATAAGTGCACACCATAACACAAGATATTTTAACGAGGAAACCCGGTGTGGGAAAAACCTCGGTGGGATTTGTTACTCACAATATTTACTCACTGGCCAATATGAATAAATATTACTTACAATAGGGGACTGCACATGCAGGGAGGCCAACAACCTAGAGCACACTGCTCAATCAAGAGTCTCACTGACTACAATATGGATAATTAAATCCAATACAATATACTGCTCAAAATAGCATCTCTAATGCCTGGTTCATTACCAGTTTAAGCTCAGTCATATACCATAACCAAAACCTTCACTGTCCACTATCCACTATCTCACCTTATACAATAATTTCTTATTATATTCAACCATGTCTACCACATCAAAATGACCTATAAGATCTCATACCTATATCAGTCTTTACAATATACCAAGTCGTCTTTACAAAAGATAATTATATTTACAATACAATTTGCATGAACAAAACTTGTCACATGTCAGCCTGGGTGCCGATATACTTCATTGCCAATGTAATCTGGATGCCGGTGAATATGCCTGTCGGTGTTGGTGCCTGTCGGTGATTGTGTCTGTGATGCTAGTGCATGTAGAATCTTGATACCGACTGGTTGCCATCAATGACAACATCAACCATATTCTCATTAGAGTGTAGAATGCCAATAGATCTGATAGAGGAGGAGAATTTAAATCAGGAGATTTTGATACATTCTATGAGGAATGAAATTAGAAGACACTTATATGCTCCTAGAACCCCTCAGCAGAATGGAGTTGTTGAAAGGAAGAACATAACTATCTTAGATGTTGCAAGGACTATACTAATTGAAGGAAATGTTGTACAAATATTTTGGAGAGAATTTGTTACTGCTGTTTACACATTATTAAAGTGATTCTAGTAAGATTCCTTATGAGATATGGTTTGGTCATGTTCCTATGATTAGATATTTCAGAATTTTTGGAAGTAAATGTTATAACAAGAGAGATGAGGATATAGGAAAGTTTGATGCAAGATGTGATGAAGGAATCTTCTTGGCATATTCTACTAAGAGCAAGGCCTACCGGTGCTACAATAAGAGATTGAAGAATATGGTTGAAAGTGTAAATGTAAAAGTGGATGGGTGTCTTGGAAAGTAGATTAGAGCATGCAGTTATGATCTTGATGATAAAGATTTCATTCCTAAGCTTGTGCAGACTGAGATCTTGAAGCAGATTGATCATGTGGAGACAATTAATCTGGATATTGTTGTTATCAGTGAAGAAATGCAAGAGCCTAAAAATCAGAATAATTAGAAGACATCGAGGTATGTTAGATTGAATCATTCAAAAAATCAAATTATTGGTGACAAGAATAAAGGTGTAATGATAGAAGAAGGATTGCTGCTGAAGCGATATGTTTGATTTCAAAGATTGAGCCTAAGGATTTTGCAAAAGCATGTAAAGATAAAAACTGGATAAGAACAATGGGAGAAGAGTTGAATCAAATTGAAAAGAATAACACTTGGGAGCTTGTTTTGAGACCTAAAGATAAGAATGTGATTGGTAATAAATGGGTGCTTCGGAATAAACTAAATGAAGTCGGTGAAGTTGTTAGAAACAAAGCAAGATTGGTATGTAAAGGGTGTTCTTAGATGGAAGGTATTGACTATGAAGAAACTTTTTCTCCTATAGCTAGAATTGAAGTTGTTAGGTTGTTGCTTGCATATACTACTTATAAGAACTTTAATGTATATTAGATAGATGTCAAGTCATCCTTTTTGAGTGGTGATTTGGAAGTGAAAGTTTACATTGAGCAACCGGGTGGATTTTCTCTATCTAATGAAGTAGATATGGTATGCAAATTGAAGAAAGCTCTATATGGACTGAAGCAAGCCCCCAGAGCCTTGTATGCAAGATTGGATAATTATTTATTAAATTTGGGATTCTGTAAAGGTATTGTTGATAGTAATTTATATTTTAAAGTTGAGAAAGATAACATTTTTTATTTTTGAGGTCTTTGTTGATGATATCATTTTTGGCGGTGATGATGATTTGAGTATGAAGTTTGCTGATGATATGCAAAAGCACTTTGAGATGTCTATGATAGGTGAGATGAAATTCTTTTTAGGACTATAGATTACTTAGAGTGGTAAAGGTATTTTCATTTCTCAATCTCAGTATGTGAAAGAATTGTTGAAGAAGTTTGGCTTAGTTGATTCTAAGCTTGTTGGAACTCCTATGGTGACTAGATGCAAGTTGTCTAAAAATGATAAATCTCAGAAAGTTAATCAGACTTTGTATAGATCTATGGCTGGTGGATTGTTGTACTTAACTCAGACTAGACCAAATATTATGCATGTTGTTTGTCTTTGTGGTAGATTTCAAGTAGATCCTAAAGAAACTCATGTCACTGTTGTGAAGAGGATTATTAGATACTTGAAAGGAACTATTGACTATGGGTTGTGGTATCCAAATAATGATGATTTCTTGTTGTATGCTTACACTAATGCTAATTGGGCTAGTGATGTTGATGACCAGAAGAGAACTATCGGTGGAGCATTATTTTTAGGGAAGAAGTTGGTTTCATGGTCCAATAAGAAACAAGATGTTGTATCTTTTTCTATTGTTGAAGCTGAATACATTACTATTGCTAGTAACTGTACTCAGGTAATTTGGATGAAGTAGATATTGAAGGATATCAAAGTTATTTATGATGAGCCTACTATTATATATTGTGACAATTAAAGTGCTATCAATATTTCAAAGAATCTAGTGCTACATTCTAAAATAACGCATGTGTCCATAAAGTATCATTTCTTAAGGGAGAAAGTTAGTAATGAGGAAGTTAGATTGGAATATTTATCTACAAAGGATCAGATTGTAGATATTTTCACTAAGCCTTTGCCTACAGATACATTTTTCTATTTGAGAGACAAGTTAGGGGTCTCTGCTCCTCCTGTTGAGAACTATATGCATGAAATTGCATCAATCTAGTGGATTTCAAAGTCTTGTCTCTTTGTCCGGGTTGATGAGTTGGTGCTGCTACTCAGTCGAAGTAGTCAGTGTGTGGTTTAGTTGGTCGGATGATTTGTAGATTGAGTTTATCCTAAGTGGGAGATTGTCCTTCTTAGAGGATGTGTCTTGGGGGAGAGAGAGCGAAATTTGTATTTTGTCTTTGGCATTGTTGTCAAAGGGGGAGGGAGTCATGTGAAAAATTATTTTATTCTTTGGAGCTCTATGTGCATGATTATAGGGGGAGTTTCGCTGGTGTTGATTCATTCCTTTGCATTGATTGTTTTTCACATTCATATGTTTCCATCAATGCCAAAGGGGGAGATTGTTGGATATTGCTATTGCTAGGATATGTTGTTGTCATTGATGTCAACATATTCCAATGTTGCTGAGAGTTTGGTATTTCCTCTAGTGGTTTTCAGATTGGTTTATTGGGATCTTGGTTTGGTATATGGAGTATTTCTAGTATCCATATATCTTTCTATATTGGTTTCAGTGATCCAGGAGTTTAGTTTATCATATCATATGATCTCGTTTATAGTTGGGTTCTTCTGATTAGTGCTTTGCAGAGTTCGGTATTTCCTCCGGTATATTCTAGTATGATTATATCTTGAGTTGCAGTTTTGGGAGATTTTTTGGGATGTTCTTATGTATCTTCATTTCAGATGGTTCATTATTTGGTGCTCCGCAAGTTATCTTTCCTTGTGGCATTTGTTCATGTTTGAGTGTTCTTGAGTTTCAGATGTTGATCGACAAAGATTTGAATAAGTGTTCTTGGTGGCATAGTGTGTTGCGCTTGATCTTGGCATGATTCTTGATGGTGATGCATGTTTGGAGATTTGGTTTAGGTCCAGGTTATGTCATGTATATCATTATATTGGTCTGGTGGTTCTCACATGTATTGTGTGATGTAATTTTGTAATTAAGAGTTGAGGGTTTAGCCGACCTTGTAGTCAAGGTTGATGATTTGTATAAATAGGTTGTATAGTCATGTAATTTTGGGATTGGTGTTGTGTCTGCATTATCAGAAAGTGGTGTATGTGGTCCTTAAGCAAATTTATCCTTTGGTGAGGTGTATTGAGTAGAGATTCTTGCAGGGCAGATAAATGTGTTTAACTAGAAGTGTCATTAGGCATAAGGAGATGCTACACTTGTAGTTCATGGAATCCATATTGTAGTCCAATCATTATTGTAAGGTAGTGAGCCTTCCCTGAGGGTTGTAGTGAAAAGATTGATTCTTTCTCCACATACATACAAATTGAGCCAAAGGGGTTACTATTTGGTTCCCTCAAGGAAGGAACACCATTAGATGCATGTAAGAAAGTTTTCAACCTAGACCAGTTCCTGAATGGCTCTGATAACAGATTTTGTTGGAGAATTGTAGACGGGAAAAGGCATGCCATAGAAGTTGAAATAGAGGCATTTATTAATGAACCCTATGATTGTGAAATGGGTATGAATTTTCATTCTTTTGAAACTTTTGACGTAAAGATTGAAGAAGAAGTTCTATTTAGGTTTGATCCTATGTTGTTAGAATGTGATGCCTAGAGGTCATAATGGGTAACATGCACATATTCCATTTTAACTTTGGACATGCAAGAAAAAAATTTAATTCCCAATACTTCTTTGGTATGTTCATCTGAAGTTGCAAGTAGTACCGTACCTAAATAATATGTCACCATGGTATTGATAGATGAGAGGCAACCAGGAGAGCCCAAGAGTAAATATGATCAAAGAACTTTCAACCCATTATATGTGCCAATAGGGTTTGATAAAAATTCAAGAATTTGGGATAATCCTCTTTTTGAATAATTTGATTCCTAGTCTCCTCATAGTGAAATTGAAAAGGAGAGATATGTTCTTAAGATCAGCTCTGATATCATGAATGATAGATTTAATTTTTCATGCTCCTATACACAAATAGAAGGTGATTATGTTCATTGTGTTGACTCTCTTAAACCTGACTCAAAGGTTTGTACTGATGATGGCTTGTCTATGAATGAAATTGCTAATGATCTCTCGACAATTGAAGATGCAAACATCCTATTAATGTTGGGTGAATTGCTTGGAGAAGAAAGTGATAAGGAGGATGGCTTTCAGCTACCCCAAGAAAATTGTAAAAGTAACATCATCTGTGATCAAGAAGGGTGTCAAGAAGGATAGTTGTTTGGACACGAATGCATATACAAGGCATCTTTATTTGGCACTAGAGTTGTCACCGAGTACTGGACATTTTTCCTTGTATCATATGGTCATGACTCTTTGTTTCACATAGGTATATATTGTTGGCATTTTTGATGTTCATGTTATGATTGTCATTGATGGACACACACTTGCATTAAGATCCTCTTTATATATATGAGTTAGAGCACAATTGGTATTTGTTCCAACCGGTATGTTGTGTTATAGTCTTTAGACTATTGATATTTTGCAGAATGTGTTTCCCAGTCTGAAGCGACGTGATTGACCCCAAGCGGTTCGTGGATACCAAGTGGTACGAAGGACTAAAGTGGCATAACACATTTTTAAAAGTCTTCATTTTTGACAAACCGGCAACCGGTATTTTGTATGAACTGGTAATACTCTGTGATGAGTTACCAACCGAAATTTTGTGATGAGTTACCATCCACAGATCATTTGACGGTGCTGATACTCTGGCGGTGCTTTTTGTGTCGTGTTATCAGATATGTCTAGATGCATTGAACCTAGGAAATTGTATTGTAATCCTATTGGACCAACATGAAATCAGATTCCTTTATAAGGACATCATGTCTAGGGTTTTTAAGTTGTTGTTGAGGTTGATGTTGTTGCTAGGGTTCAAGGTAGCTGAGGAGTTAGAGAGAGTATGAATGTGTAGAAGATTGAAGTAATGCTGTAATGCATTAAGATCGAGCTATCAAGGATATAACAAAGAAATCTATGCTATTTGCTAGATCACTCACTTGTTGATTACTCACATTTTCGAAAAGTCTATAGCCCTTAATTGGGTAGGCCCAAAAGCCTCTTGTAAATCCTCTAACAAGGTGGTTCACATATGTGGATCTAAAATCCTCTAGCATGGTAGTCTTTAATCAAACTTATCTCCTAACAAAGATTGAGATTCCTAACAGGATCTATTTTGGTAAAGAACATTGTAAGACCTTAACCGGTCTGGTTTCTATTCTACATAGTTACTTGTGAGTTCCATCTCACAGATAGTTACTTGTGAGGTCCATCTCATCGTGGTTTTTCCCATTTGGGTTTCCACATCAAAATCTCATGTTATGGTGTTTGTGCCTCTGTGGGTGAATGAATTATTTGCTATTTGGTTTGCATGTGTGCTAACTGGTTTGTCTGTTAAATTGTTTTACAGGTTTACTGTTAGTCTTGCAATGTGTTTAAGTTCAAAGATTTTTTGCATACTAATTCACCCCCCCTCTTAATATTCATCAATTGGTATTAGATCCTACCTTTCTATAATTTTAACCACTTGGAAAGAGATATGGGGGACTACACATTGAGGGAACTTACTCATTGGCTCACTCAGTCTGAGCAAGCCTATGATGAACATATGGCTAAATATAAGATCTCTCAAGCAAAAAGGAGAGAACATGTTGAAAAGCTGATGGAGCTATCTGAAAATAGTTCTTTAGATGAAGCAGACATGGAAGCCCTAATTGCAAAAGTAAATAAGCTGAATGAATCAAAATCCTACTTGAGAAAAGAGTTGGAAGGATTGACTATCCGGATGTGTCAAGAGCTTGAGAATCGGAGGAAAATTGAAGATCTAGTGAAGGACAAAGATCATGAGATCTCCAAGTTGAAACAAGAGATCAATGCACTAACTGCTCAACTCCATGCGAACAAAGTGGAAAAGGAAGACATGCAAGGTGAACTGAACAGTGCGATCTCTGAGAATGAAAACCTGATGGAAATAAATGCTGCTATTTCCAAAGAACTCTCTGAGTCAAAGGAAATACTTGCTAAGTTCAACAAGAGCACTGTCAAGCTAGAGAAAAAGCTTGAATTTGCCAAACCTGTCAAGAAAACTGATGGACTTGACTATTCCGGTCATGAGGAAGGTGAGAGCTTTGGTAAAAATGCTAGAGCATCAAAGAAACAACTGGCATCAAAGGATAAAGGTAAACAAAAGTTTAAACTTGTTTTCTTTAACTGTCTTAAAGAAGGACATACTACCAATGTGTGTAGGAGTAAGGCTTACAACAATTTTCCTTATTTTCTAAATGATAAGCCTAGATCCTATAGATTCAATGGTAACTGCTATGCATGCAACAAGTTTGGGCATAGAGCATCTAAATGCAGGTCTGTTATGAATAACACAGGAAGATATCCTTAGAGGACTCAAGGAGTTGGTCCTGAACCTTTTGTGAACCGGAATCACAACTGGTTTAATGTCTTCAATCATCTGCCAAGAAGCGGTGGCTATCAAGCGGAAACCAGATGGAGAGCAAACCGTTGGGTTTGTCATGATCATGGTCACACTGCTGCAATATGCAGAAGAAAGAATGGAAACATGAACAATGGACCTTGGAGAGCACCTGGATTGGTTTGCTATCACTGTAACAAACTGGGTCACATTGCTAGATTCTGTAGATCAAGAAAGGACATATTTGATGATATACCGGTCACTTCGGAAGGAGAAATTGATGTTCAAACAGTTCAAGTGGATATGAACAAAATCTGGAAGAAGAAACCAGTGGTGTTATAGGAGGAACCGGTTTCTGCACCTAGTGTGGAAATTACGAAATCGACAAACTAAGCCTCTAAAAAGCTTAGGCGGAGCAAACAGCGAAATGCTTTCAAACCCCCAGTTTACACTAGCAAAAGACCTTAACCGGTGTGTGTTTCCTATCATTTGGTGGAAGACCGGAAATAGTAAAAAGGCAAATTAGGGTTTAAACCCTAATAGTAGAGCATTAATGACGGTAGGTGAGGAATATGCTTAAAAGCATTTTTCAAATCATTTCTCACTATTAGTTTTCGAGCGAAGAAAAGTTTTTCAAAGAGAAGAGCAAAGAGAAGGTGATTTGAGCTGAGATTTTGAGAAATTGAGAAATCGCCAAGGAGATTCAAATTCAAACTGCAAACGGTCAAGTGGAGAACACCAAGTAGTCATTCAACAACCAATGGAGTGTAAAGTGAAGGAGAATCGGCAAGCCCTAAATTCACTTGTTTCAAAAGGTATTTCTTGAGTTCTTGAAATTTCAATAATGGCTTCCACATCTCATACCAGTTCTAATGCATCTGTCGAGCCTGCAAGTTTTATTCAACGAAAGTCTAAGTATAATGTTCTATCACAAGTACCGGCTGGTGTGATAATAGAAGAGGGAATTTTTGACTACATAGATTGCAAGATTGAAGACCTAGGGTCTCTAGCTATCCACTCCCAGTTAGGTTTGTTTTGTGGACAAGATAAGATGATCAAACTGGAGTATAGCATTTTGGAAAAGAACAACCTCCACAATGTTGTTTACATCCTGGAGGATTTCACAGAGGATTATATAAGAATCATTTTGAGCAGAGTCCATGGTGACAAGATGTACCTGGAAAGAATGCATGATATTACGCCACAAGCAATTCATGCCATCACCGGTTTTTGCAATACAGGGGAAGTGCCAGCCCTAAGGATGGTTAGCAAAACTAAAATGTCCAAGCTCACTGGTTCAGTGAGCAACTCACGAGGCATGACAGTCAATTCAATCAAGGATGATCTAGTGAATTATGCATGTATGGTGATTGGATACCGGACATTCTCAGCCAGCAGAATTAACTCTGTATCTGCTGCAATGGTAAATGCCACTTACCGAATGATAAAGGAGGATGCATCATTTGATCTATGTACTGATATGCAGAGGCAACTCCTATTGAACCTAAAATCAATCAAACATGATAATGCATTGAGGTTCAAGTTTGGACAACTACTAGTTGGGTTGTTCTTTTACTTTCAAGGATACTTCCCAGGAGTAGAAGACATTTAGTGGTCTATGGACCAACCAGTTACCAAACAGATAAAGGAAAGTTTGTAAGTAGTGGGAACTAGTTACCCTGAAGTTTTGAACAAATATTTTGATGAGTTCAGGTGGAAAATGAGCCAAAGAATGAGAATATCAGGTGACATCATCAAGAAATATGAAGATGATATCTGTTTCACCATCAAGGTGGACCAATGCATAATGGAATTAGTAGAGCCTAGAGTGGAAGAAGTGGAGCCAATGAGCTATGAGGTGATGTATGACATGTTGGAAGGGTATGCCTCTACCCTTATTGCCTTGCCGATTGATCCTAAGGCAAAGAGAACCAACACCTACCTAGAAAGGATAGCACCGATTGAAGAACCACTAGCAAAGAAAGGAAAAGAACCTTTAGTGAAGAAGGGAAAAGAAGTGCCATCTGCATCTGCACTGGTTACTACAGCGAGTCCAAAAGTGACCAAATAGTCACCGGCCAAAAAGAAACCGGAAGCAGCATCGGCTAAAGTCTTCGAGAGGAAAAGGAAGACAAAAAACAATTCACCAGACT
This sequence comes from Cryptomeria japonica, assembly GCF_030272615.1. Lineage (NCBI taxonomy): Eukaryota > Viridiplantae > Streptophyta > Pinopsida > Cupressales > Cupressaceae > Cryptomeria > Cryptomeria japonica. Next base: position 70,671,831 of record NC_081405.1, on the reverse strand, counting down.
TAGAGGAAACTGTGTCTAAGGAGCAGCCCAAGAAGGTGAGATAGACAAGAAAGAAGCCAAAGAATGATCTGGCATCATCTGCACCAGTAAATATAGATATCTCTTCCTATACACCTTTGACACATTGTCAAAGAACAATAAAGAATATTAGAAGAAAATTACTACATGATTTAGTAGATTACTATGATGATTTTAGTGATGAGGAGAAAGAAGAGGTACTACAGGAGATTATAAATTATTTGTGCAAAAATGACCGGTCACCATCAAAGATTAAATCTCAAACACCAGATTCTTTGTATATGTTATTAGATAATAGATGGCACATTGCCATAGAAATGGAATAGGAGATTAGGGAGAAAGTTTTTGCATAGTACTTTCCTGACTTGTCAAATTCTGAATTATTTGATGTTATTGACTAAAATAAAGGACTCTTATTCACTAGGAAAAGAAGACTCTTGCTGTTAGAAGGAAGAGTTGATGATGTTGAAAAGGACACTCATTAGCATATAGTAACCGCTATCCAGTCTCACAAAGTGCATATAGCCAAGTTGCAAACTAAGAAAGAATCAGAAATAACAAAACTGGATGAAGCATTTGACGATGAAGGAAATCCGATTGTTGAACCGATCGACACCATTGATCTTGATGCTCTGGATGCAAAGGATGTTACTCAGGAAACACCATCTGAGGCAATAGGACAAGAGCAATATTTTAAACAGGTTGATAAGCAAGCCAAGGACAGACAGGAAGCGACAAAGGAAGAGGCCAAGCAGAGGAAGAAGAGAAGAAGAAAAAGGAAGAAGAAGAGAAGTGGAAAAACAAAGAATAAGAGAAGAAGAAAAAGGAAGAAGAAGAGAAGTGAAAAAAGGAAGAAGAAGAGAAGAAGAAAAAGGAAGAAGAAGAGAAGCAGAAAAAGGAAGAAAAAGAGAAGAAGAAAAAGGAAGAAGAAGAGAAGCAGAAAAAGGAAGAATAAGAAAAGAAGAAAAAGGATGAAGAGGAGAAAAAGAAGAAAGATGAAGAGGAGAAGAAGAAAAAGGATGAAGAGGAGAAAAAGAAGAAAGATGAAGAGGAGAAGAAGAAGGATGAAGAAGAGAAAAAGAAGCAAGAAGAAGAAAAGAAGAAGAATGAAGAGGAAGATAAGGAATAGGAGAAGAATAAGGAAGCAGAGAGGAAGAAGAAGGAAGAGGAAGATGAGGAACAGGAGAAGAAGAAGGAAATAGAAAAGAAAAAGGTTGAGGAGGATAAGGAAGCAGAAAAAAGGAGAGAAGCGGAGAAGAAAAAATTGGAAGAGGACAAGGCATGAGAAGTGGAGAAGAGCACCCAGATGGAGACTCCAAAGGCAACCGGGAGTCAAGCTAAACCAGCTGATCTCACCAGTCCTATCAATCTCCAGTCTACAAGTGAAATGGAGCTAATGTAGAGCATCAAGGTATCTCAAGAGCGCCTTGAAAACATACAAAGGAAGAAGGAGCAGGATGTAATTCAAGTGGTTGTGGACACACTTACCGGTTTGATACCCGATACTAACCTTTTGAGCACTGAATCATCACTGGCCAAACTTAAGCTCCTATGCACAATTGTGGATGATCAGGTGCAGAGCCTAGAAGAGGCAGCAGAGGCAAATGTCAAGAAAGATCATCAAAAAGCTCTTAATATAGCTCTGGTAAAGAAGTTGAATGAGCTCTGGTCGGAACTACAAAAAGAACAAAAGGATATAAGGGACGCTCTGGATGAGGGGAATCTGTTACTCAACAAGATCTGTCAACCCCATATGTTCTATAATGATGTGCTAGCTCAGAAACAAAAGCTTCAAACAGACTTACAGTCCTACATGAGCATATTCAAGCTGCCTTATGACTCCTTTACAACTTATGGGCAAACTGTTCACAGGTTTCACATCCAGTAAGCAAAAGTGGAGCAAGAGATCAACACCTGGTCTAGAGATTTGCAGGAGCTACAACTGGATCTACTCCCACATCTGCAAATTCTTCAGAAGTGCTACCTAAATCTGGATGCCTTAACGGTTACACAGGAGATGAGCACAGTTGACGCCATGGAAGAACAGGTCTCCCATATGCAGATAGAAAAAGAAGTAGCCACCTCCCTACTTGAGTCCTAGTCTTTATCAATGAAACAATTCCTACCAGACTTTAAATCTGTTTTTGACAAGTATTATTCCTTATTGTCATAAAATTTTATTACTTTAATATCAAATGAAAACAGGGTTGTTTAGCTGTACTTTGTCATTGTTGGTAAAGGGGGAGAAGAATTCTATTTGGGAGAAGTATAGGGAAAAATATCTGGTAATCAAAATTTTGATATATTCTCTAAATATGCAAAATTGTTATACATTGTATTGTTAAAGGGATAGTGTATATGCTTAGGGGGAGCAATTTTCCTAATGGCATAATTTTGTTGTAAAACACTTAGATGTCAAAATTTTATTTTCTTAAGTATTTCCATCAATGCCAAAGGGGGAGATTGTTGGCATTTTTGATGTTCATGTTGTGATTGTCATTGATGGACACACTCTTGCATTAAGATCCTCTTTATATGTATGAGTTAGAGTACAACTAGTATTTGTTCCAACTGGTATGTTGTGTTATAATATTTAGACTATTGATGTTTTGCAGAATGTGTTTCCCGGTCTGAAGCGGCATGATTGACCCCAAGCAGTTCGTGGATACCAAGTGGTACGAGGGATTAAAGTGGCATAACACATTTTTACCAATCTTCATTTTTAACAAACTGACAATCGGTATTTTGTATGAACCGATAATACTCTATGATGAGTTACCAACTGACATTTTGTGATGAGTTACCATCCACCGATCGTTTGACGGTGCCGATACTTTGGCGGTGCTTTTTGTGTCATGTTATCAGATATGTCTAGATGCATTGAACCTAGGAAATTGTATTGTAATCCTATTGGACTAACATGAAATTAGATTCCTTTATAAGGACATCATGTCTAGGGTTTTTAAGTTGTTTTTGAGGTTGATGTTGTTGCTAGGGTTCAAGGTAGCTAAGGAGTTAGAGAGAGTATGAATGTGTAGAAGACTGAAGTAATGATGTAATGCATTAAGATCAAGCTATCAAGGATCTAACCAAGAAATCTATGCTATTTGCTAGATCACTCACTTGTTGATTACTCACATCATCGACAAGTTTGTATGCCTTAACCGGGTAGGCCCAAAAGCCTCTTGTAAATCCTCTAACAAGGTGGTTCACATCTGTGGATCTAAAATACTCTAGCAAGGTAGTCTTTAATCAGACTTATCTCCTAACAGAGATTGAGATTCCTAATAGGATATGTTCTGGTAAAGAACATTGTAAGGCCTTAACTGGTCTAGTTTCTATTCTATAGATAGTTACTTGTGAGTTCCATCTCACCGTGGTTTTTCCCATTTGGGTTTCCACGTCAAAATCTCTTGTGTTATGGTGTTTGTGCTTCTGTGGGTGAATGCATTATTTTCTATTTGGTTTGCATGTGTGCTAACCGGTTTGTATGTTAAACTATTTTACTGGTTTACTATTAGTCTTGCAAAATGTTTAAGTTCAAAGATTTTTGGCATACTAATTCACCCCCCCTCTTAGTATTCATCATATATTTCTCTCAACCATTAATGGTTTTGCTTGAAAAGTTTTGAGCATCTCTAGGATAGGGTGTTGAAATGTGGTGACTGATCAGCAAAGTACTGTACACTCAGCACGTATCCTTGCCGGGGTCTAGGGCCGGGCCGGGCCCCAGGCAAGGCTTCGGGGGTGGCAGCCCCCGAGAAAAGCGGGGGTTCGAGGGCGGCAGCCCCTGAGAATTTTTTTTGCCATTTTTGTTGATGAAAACCGACATTGTAATAAAACCCTAAAAAAGGCCGACTTTGTTTGTTGCCCTAAAAACACATGTTATAAGCGGCTGGGATGCTTAAGGCATTGTAAGGTTGATGTATTTTTTTTTTGCTGGATAATAAGAAAGATTGGACGGCTGTGTATGGTGGACGTAACCCATTCCGGGTGAACCACGTTAAATCTCTGTGTTATCTGTGTCCTATTTTATTTCTTTATCTTTTGTATTTAAATCTGCATATAATTGTTAGTTCATATTTGCTTCGGATCTGCTTGAAACCCTAATAATTGGTATCAGAGCGAGGTTTTCTGTAAATTGGCAGGACTTTCAGATTTGAGTGGGAGCAATGGAGGATTCCAAATTCAAGGTCGAAAAGTTTAACAACCAGAATTATCAGTTATGGAAAATGCAGATGGAGGATTACCTGTATCAAAAGGATTTGTGGCAGCCATTAGAAGGAAAGGCAAAGAAACCGACCACAATATCAGATGAAGAGTGGGACATTTTAGATAGAAAGGCACTGGGATCCATTCAATTGTGCCTTGCATCATCTGTAGCATTCAATATAATGGAAGCAAAAATGACTGTAGATTTGATGGCAACATTGGCAACTATATGAGAAACCCTCGGCTTCGAATAAGGTATTTCTTATGAAGCGTTTGTTTAATTTGAAAATGAGTGAGGGAGGATCTGTAACGGAGCACTTAAATGAATTTAATACAATTACCAGTCAATTGTCTTCGGTAAAAATTACCTTTGCAGAAGAGGTTAGGGCTCTCTTGATTTTATGTTCTTTGCCAGAAAGCTGGAATAGCTTGGTTATGGCTGTAAGTAACTCTGTCTCTAGTAAAAATACTTTGGTATTTGATGATATTGTTGGTGTTATCCTAAGCGAGGAAATGCAAAGGAAAAGAACAAGTGAGACTCCAACATCATCAGGTAGTGTTTTGAATGTGGAGAACAGAGGAAGATCAAAGGAAAGAGGAAAAGGCCCTGGGAATGAGAAGTCACGAGGGAAGTCAAAGAAAGGACGCTCTCAATCTAGAGGAAAGAAAGATTGCTGGTACTGCGGAAAGCCTGGTCATCTAAAGAAAGACTGTTGGTCAAATAAAGAAGGAGACAAAAATGAAAATGATAGTAAGGAAGCTAATATTGCAAGTAATACTTTACAAGATGCTTTAATCTTATGTTTGGATAATGTTAATGATTCTTGGGTAATAGATTCTGGGGCTTCATTTCATGCTACACCCCATAGAAAATATTTTCTAGATTATGTTCAAGGTGATTTTGGACAGGTATATTTGGGTGATGATGAGCCCTTTCAAATTGTTGGAAAAGGAAAGATAAAGATCAAGTTGCAGAATGGTAATGATTGGTTTTTGCAGGAGGTAAGACATGTTCCTATTTTAAGAAGAAATTTAATTTCTGTAGGGCAACTAGGTAGTGAAGGTTGCATAGTTACCTTCTCAGACAGTATGTGGAAGGTCAATAAAGGATCATTAGTAGTAGCTAAAGGTGTGAAGATAGGCACATTATATCTGTGTACTAGTAACACTTACTCTACCTTAGCTGCTACAGATAAAGTTACTGCAGGGACAACAACAATAGATGTTGCAAGAACAGATTCGATAATGTGGCACCATAGGCTTGGGCACATGAGTGAGAAAGGGATGAAAATCCTTCACTCCAAAAATGTATTGCCAGGACTAAAGAAGATTGATTTAGAGTTCTGTGAAAACTGTGTTTATGGTAAACAGAAAAGAGTCAGATTTCTCAAGGATGGGAAAGAGAAGAAGAGTGAGAAGTTAGAGCTTGTACATTTAGATGTATGGGGACCGGCTTAGGTATCATCTCTTCGTGGCTCTTGTTATTATGTTATTTTTATTGATGACTCAACTAGAAAAACATCGGTATATTTCCTAAAACAAAAATCAGATGTTTTTGAAACTTTTAAGAAATGGAAAGCTTTGGTTGAGAATGAGACCGGACAAAAGTTGAAGTGTCTCAGATTGGATAATGGAGGTGCGTATTGTAGTAAAGAATTTGAAGATTACTATTCCTTAAATGGGATTCAAAAGAAGAAGATAGTTCCAGGAACTCCACAAGAAAATGGTGTGTCAGAGAGAATGAATAGGACCATCATGGAACGTGCGAGGAGCATGAGATTGCATGCTGGATTACCCTTACATTTTTGGGCAGATGCTGTACATACTGCTATCTATTTGATAAATAGAGGACCTTCAACCCCTTTGGATGGTGGTATTCCAGAGGAGGCATGGACTGGTAAAAAGGTAAATTATTCTTTTCTAAAAACTTTTGGTTGCGAAGCTTTTGTCCATGTTGATAAAGAAAACAGAACCAAGCTTGATGCTAAATCTCAGAAATGTACCTTCATTGGATATGGGATAGATGAATATGGCTATCGGTTATGGGATTTTGAAAATAAGAAAATAATTAGAAGTAGAGATGTTATATTCAATGAGAAGGTTATGTATAAAGAACAGATGTAGGAAAAGAAGCATGAACAAGACAAACAAGAATATGTGGTGTTGGATGAGATTCCTGAAAATGAAATGCCACAGGTACCTGATGCTCAACAACAACAGATTGTCCCACAAACTCCTGCAAGTGTTAGACATTCTACGAGGACAAGTAGACCCCCTAAAATATTTTCTCCTCTTTGTATTCTATTTTATTAACGGATTCTGGTGAACCAGAAGAATATGAAGAAGCAATGCAGGTGGATGCCAAACAATAGTGGTAGCTAGGCATGAAAGAGGAGATGGACTCCTTGATGAAAAATAAGACTTGGGACTTAGTCCCTTTACCTGCAGAAAAAAGAGCCTTGCCTAACAAATGGGTTTATCGGCTGAAGGAGGAGGAAGGAGGTCAGAAAAGATATAAGGCTAGACTTGTGGTAAAAGGTTTTGCACAGAAAAAGGGTATAGATTATGATGAAATATTTTCTCCAGTTGTAAAAATGACTTCAATTAGAACTGTACTTAGTCTTGTGGCTGTAGATGATTTACATCTTGAACAATTAGATGTCAAAACAACTTTTCTCCATGGAGATTTGGAGGAGGAAATTTACATGTTGCAACCATAGGGATATGAGGTCAAAGGTAAGGAGAACTTGGTGTACAGGTTGAAGAAAAGTCTGTATGGCCTAAAGCAAGCACCCCAACAATGGTATTTAAAATTTGATAGTTTCATGGCTGAACATGGTTATCATAGATGTCATTCTAATCATTGTGTATATTTTAAGAGATTTGATAATGGCAGTTATATTATCCTGTTGCTTTATGTTGATGACATGCTTGTTGCTGGGTCTAACATGCAACATATAAATGATCTTAAACAGAAATTAGCCAGGTCATTTGCTATGAAGGATTTGGGTGCAGCTAAGCAAATTCTCGATATGAGGATTACATGAGACAGGAAAAATAGAACCTTGAATTTGTCCCAAAGTGAGTATATAAAGAAGGTGTTGAAAAGATTTAACATGCAGGATGCAAAAGCAGTTAGTACACCTTTGGCTAGTCATTTCAAATTGACTAAGGAGATGTGCCCAAAGGCACAGGAAGAGGTTAATAAAATGTCTAACATCCCGTATTCATCAGCTGTTGGCAGTCTGATGTATGCAATGGTATGCACAAGGCCAGATATTGCACATGCAGTGGGAGTTGTGAGCAGGTTTATGAGTAATCCGAGTATGGAACATTGGAATGCTGTGAAATGGATTCTTCGATATTTGAAAGGAACTACTACGAAGGCATTATGTTTCAAAGGATCTAATGCTGCTCTAAGTGGATTTGTTGACTCTGATCTAGCAGGTGATATTGATTCATGGAGGAGTACTATAGGGTATGTTTTTACTATAGGGGGAACTGCAGTCAGTTGGATTTCTAGGCTGCAAAAGGTTGTTGCACTTTCAACCACTGAAGTTGAGTATGTTGCTACTACAGAAGCCAGCAAAGAGATGATTTGGTTGCAATCTTTTCTGAAGGAATTGGGTCAAACATAAGAGGATAGCCCATTATATACTGATAGCCAGAGTGCCATTCATCTTGCGAAGAACTCTGCTTTTCATTCAAGGACAAAGCACATTCAACTCAAGTACCACTTCATTCGGACTATTTTGGAGGAGGATCAGTTACGGCTTGAGAAGATTCACACAAGTGAGAATCCTGCCGATATGTTTAGAAAGGCAGTTCCATAGGAGAAGCTGATTTCTTCATCAGTTTCTATTGGTCTTCTTGATTGATAATTGTGGAATTTATACGAGTCAAGTCCTAGTGTTTTATCTAGGGGATGTTGCATGTACAGTGGTGTCGTGTAGTATCAGTCTCCAAGTGGGAGATTGTTCGGTGTGGAGCCTGATCAGTCTCCAAGTGGGAGATTGTTGAAATGTGGTGACTGATCAGCAAAGTACTATACACTCAGCACGTATCCTCGCCGTTTTTTGTTGATGAAAACCGACATTGTAATAAAACCCTAAAAAAGGCTGACTTTGTTTGTTGCCCTAAAAATGCATGTTATAAGCGGCTGGGATGCTTAAGGCATTGTAAGATTGATGTATTTTTTTTTGCTGGATAATAAGAAAGATTGGACGGCTGTGTATGGTGGACATAACCCATTCTAGGTGAACCACGTTAAATCTCTATGTTATCTGTGTCCTGTTTTATTTCTTTATCTTTTGTATTTAAATCTGCATATAATTGTTAGTTCATATTTGCTTCGGATCTGCTTGAAACCCTAACATAGGGCCCTATGGCCATGTGTATATTTAGGTGATTTTGGCTTGTGGTTAGTTTAGTTTTCCTATGTTTTGTTCCCTTGGGTTTGTTCATTTGGGTTTGTGTCCAATCCCTCTCGACCCATTTGCATAAAATAACCCTTCCTTTCTTCTTTTCTTTTTTATTGTAACCCAATGGATAAGGCACTGATCGTATTCGAGATTCTAGGGTTCTCTATGTCCTTCTAGTCCTTGTCCCCATTTAGAGCCCATGTTACATATGAATTTTAAATTTTACCATTGTGTCACAAAGTTTTCCATTTCTTGAAGTTCTTCATTAAGGTTTTCCTTCATATACTTTAATAATATGAATTCTGAGTCACAACCTTATGAATTTTCAAAAATAAGTCGCCAGTCCCTTGCCTTATTAACTTTGTCACGGGGTTGTCAAGTTTTGAAAGTACTCGATCACCCAACATGGTTGAGAGAAATCATAAAAGGCTGATCACTCTTCATAAAGATCCAAGGATGATGAGTTTTCAATTGATTTTTGTAGTAGTTCAGACTTTGTAATTCTATCCAATTTACCAACACACTCATGTTGTTGATTCATGAAACTTTCAAGGAGGCACCACCACCTGATTTGGAAGTTGGCACCTTTCTCAAGGACATGAATCAATATTGATATAATGGGCCTGCTGAGGTGGCAATGTGTGTATTAGCACGGAATGAGTTATAATTAGCCATTGACGGAAATTATTTGAGTTTATCTACTCTATGAAGGCAATCGCTTTTTTAGTTACCAATTTCGATCCATCGTGCCAAGATGTGGCACACATTCTCCAAGAAGATAATCATGAAGATTTGCTTGGTACCATCATTAATGACAAGAATAAGCAGTTGAGGACACATAAAGGTGGCAACATGTGCTATAGCACTTGATACTATCACCTTTGCAGATAAAATTTAATACACCAACTTTTGAAAATGGCTAAAGGAGCATATGCTATCATGTTTTGTCCATGTTAGAATGGCTTTGCCTCATGATGACAAATTGTTGTTTTGAAACACAGACTTGAATTGGCTAGAAATTGAACAAGAAGATATCATGCGATAATTACGGTCTTTCATGTGGGAAGAGTATACCAACTTCAGCCAATATAGAAAGGCTATCGCCCTGTTAGAGAAAATCATGGATAGTGAAAACCTTAGTGGCTAATATTCGCCAATTGGCTATTTTGGGAAATTTGGGAATCAAATTTGGCTAATAATTTCAACTTTTAAGTTGACCCAAATTGCCACATTTTTACAAATTTGTATTTTAATATTATTTAAATCACGAGAGAATTTATTTTATTAATTTTTTTAACTTAAAGATTCGCCACAATATTTGATACATGATTGGATCAGATTTGCCAACATTTTATAATTTATTGTAGAAATCTAGATAAATTCACCAATAATATATCATAATTATTAGTTACTTTAGGGTTATATCAACAATCTTTTATTTCCACCATTGATTTAAAATATAATATAATAACCTTCATTGTATTCCATGAGGTAAAATGTACCTACAAGTTGTAATGCTTGTGGGGTTTGAAATTGATTTTGAATTGTTGACTTCAATGAAAACCAATGGTCTAAAAGAAATTTTTGGCCCCGTGAGTATTACAAATTGTTTGTAAATTTTATCTCACAAAATAGAAAGAGGGCTATTAGATTATTTTAAGTTAATGGTAGAAACCAAATTAAGTATAGTCTAACCCTTAAACTCATCAATGGTTTCAACGTTCATGCCTTTACTTTTTTTATAAAAGATTATTTTTAAATGAAAAGAAATGCAATAGTAATTAATGCATACAATGATTATTTTCCAAGATTTGCCAATAAAATTATAATTTTTTTTAATAAAAAGGAAAGATTTGCCAATAAACATTATTATTATTTTTAGAAAAAATTAAATATTCGCCAAGATTTTAGACAATTTTTTGAGGGGGGTTTCTTAAAGTTATCACTGATCACGGAGCAAGCTAAGAATCACAAACAATGCCTATAGGAAGAACTTTCTATATAGAGGATTCCTGATAACTAGTCTTTTCAAACATCGTCAAGGATGGTGCTCAAAGGCAAAGTTCCCCTGATCCAACCTGATGTCAAATATCTATAGGATGATATTCTTCTCGACATGACTAACTACCTCTGGGCAACTATACTTGATGAGGATAAATTTACTGAAGTCCTTTTGGTGCTGATTGAAGAAGAAAGGAAAGTGAACAGGACTGACTGTCAGATTGCAGGACTAAATCCAATGCCTGATGATGAAGGTGCATGAGATTAATGGTTCATAAATATGGTTTATTTGATAATTTTGGTTTTCTTTAAAATCATGTTTAAAGTGGTCATTTTCAAGACTTAAAAGAAACCATTTCTTGAAAATAGAACAAACTTTAGTTATAAATAGATAGATGATAGATGGTAAAAGGGGGAGGAAAATGTTCAAAAAGTGCTGTCATATTTTAAATTTTGGAATAGTTAGCTATCTTTTAAAAAGTTTTGTTTTTCTGGGTATCTTTGGAATGAATGAATATATCAAAAATTTGTGCTTGCTATATGTTGGCATTTTTTGATGATTGATGCTGTGATTATCATTCATGGACACACACTCAACTTGAGATCACTTTTGTATGTATAAGTTAAAGGTCAACCGGTATTTGTTCCAACCGGTATGATGTATTATAGTCTTTAGACTATCTGTGTTTTGCAGAAAGTGTTTACCGATCTGAAGCGGTATGAAGACCCCAAGCGGCTTGAGGATCTCAAGCGATACGAAGGAAAGAAGTGACACAACTCATATTTCCCAGTCTTCATTTTTTCAAATCGACAACCGATATTTTGCTTAAACCGGTATTCTGTATGAACTGGTAATACTCTGTGCTGAGTTACCAACTGACATTTTTTGATGAGTTACCATCCACTAACTATTTGGCGGTGCCGACACATTAACAGTTCTTTTTGTGTTGTGTTACTAAATATGTGTAGATACGTTGAACCTAGGAAATTGTACTGTAATCCTATTGGACCGACATGAATTCAGATTCCTTTATAAGGACATCATGTCTAGGGTTTTATGTTGTTGCTAGGGTTTAAGGTGGTTGATGAGTTTTTGTAAGGGCAAATACAGAAGAGAAGTTTAGGTTTGTAAGAAGAGACAGAGAGTGAATGTGTTGAAGGATGAAGTAATGCTGGAATGCATTAGAAATGAGCTATCAAGGACCTGACCAAGCAATCTGTGCTATTTGCTAGATCACTCACTTGTTGATTACTCACATCTTCGACAAGTCTGAAGCCCTTAACCGAGTAGGCCTAAAAGCCTTTTGCAAATCCTGTAACAAGGTGGTTCACATCTGTGGATCTAAAATCCTCTAGCAAGGTAGTCTTTAACCAGACTTATCTCCTAATAGAGATTGAGATTCCTAACAGGATCTGTTCTGGTAAAGAACATGGTATGACCTTAACCGGTCTGGTTCCTATTCTGCAGATATGTACTTGTGAGTTCCATCTCACCATGGTTTTTCCCATTTGGGTTTCCACATCAAAATCTCTTGTGTTGTGGTGTTTTTACTTCTGTGGGTGAATGCATTATTTGCTATTTGGTTTGCATGTGTGCTAACCGGTTTGTCTGCTAAACTATTTTACTGGTTTACTAGTAGTCTAGTAAAGTGTTTAAGTACATAGATTTTTGGCATACTAATTTACCCCCCCCTCTTAGTATTCATCAATTGGTATCAGAGCCAACCTTTCTATAAGTCTAACCACTTGGAAAGAGATATGGGGGAATACACTATGAGGGAACTTACTCATCGGCTCACTCATTCTGAGAAAGCCTATGATGATCTTATGGTCAAATATAAGGCCTCTCAGGAAAAAAGGAGAGAACATGCTGAAAAACTGATGGAGCTATCTGAAAATAGTTTTTCTGATGAAGCGGACATGGAAGCTCTGATTCAGGAAGTAGAAAAGTTGAATGAATCCAATTGCAACTTGAGAAAAGAGTTGGAAGGACTGACTATTCGAATGTGCCAAGAGCTTGAGAACCAGAGGAAAACTGAAGATCTGGTAAAAGACAAAGATCATGAAATCTCCAAGCTGAAGCAAAAGATCAGTGCCCTAACTGCTCAACTCCATGCGAGAAAAGTGGAAAAGAAAGACATGCAAGGAGAACTGAACATGGCCATCTCCAAGAATGCAAACTTGATGGAAACAAATGTTGCTATTTCCAAAGAACTCTCTGAGTCAAAGGAAATACTTGCTAAGTTCAACAAGAGTACTGTTAAGCTAGAGAAAAAGCTTAAATCTTCCAAACCTGTCAAGAATATTGATGGACTTGGTTTCTTTGGTCATGAGGAAGGTGAGACCTCAAGTGCAAATGTTGAAGCATCAAAGAGGCAACTGATATTCAAAGGTAAAGGTAAGCAAAACTTCAAACCTGTTTGCTTTAACTGTCTTAAAGGACATACTGCCAATGTATGTAGGAGCAAAGCCTATAATAATTTTCCTTACTTTATAAACAATGTACCTAGATCCAATAAGTTCAATGGTAATTATTATACAGGCAACAAGTTTGGGCATAGAGCATCTAAATGCAGGTCTGTCATGAACAACAGTGGAAGATATCCTCAGAGGACTCAAGGAATTGGTACAAAATCTTTTGTGAACCGGAACCCCAATCGGTTTAATGCCTTTAATCATCAGTCAGGAAGCGGTGGCTATCAAGTAGCAACCAGATGAAGAGCAAACTTTTTGATTTGTCATGGTCATGGTCACACTGTGGCAACATGTAGAAGGAAGAATGGAAACATGAACAATGGACCTTGGAGAGCACCTGGAATGATTTGCTATCACTGCAACAAACCGGGTCATTCAGCAAGATTCTGTAGAAGTAGAAAGAGTATATCAGATGATATACCGATCACTCTAGAAGGAACGATTGATGTTGAAATTGTTCAAGTGGATATGAACAAAACCTGGAAGAAGAAACCAATAATGTTGCAAGAAGAACTGGTTTCTGCACCTAGTGTGGAAATCACGAAACCAACAAACTAAGCATCAGAAAAGCTTAGGGGCAGTAAATGGTGAAATGCTTAGAACACCCGGTTTACACTGGTAAAAGACTTTAACTGGTATGAGATACTTGTCAAGCGGAGGAACACTGGAAATGGTAAAAGGCAAATTATGGTTTATGCCCTAATATTGGAGCATTTATTATGGTAGGTGGAGAACCTATTTAAAAGGAATTTTGAATTCATTTCTCACTTATCATTTTTTGAGCAAAGAAGTTTTTCAAGTGAAGAGTGAAGGAAAGCGATTTACACCGCGATTCAAAGAGTTTATAAAAAATCTGGAGAAGAATCTACAGTTGTCATCTGTTGAAGGAGTGAAGAACGCAAAGCGGTATTTTAGTAACCGAAGGAGTGTGAAGCGAAGTTCAAATTGCGAAGCCCTAAATTTGAATTTGCGAAGGTATTTTCCATAATTTTTTGTTTATCATGGATTCCGCATCTCACGATAGTTCTAGTGCAACTGTTAATTCTATGGACTTCATACAACGAAAATCAAAATATAATGTCTTGTCTCAAGTACCGGCTGGTGTTATAGTAGAAGAAGGGATTTCTAATTACATAGACTACAAAATCAAAGACCTAGGGTCTCTTGTGATCCATTCCCAGTTGAGCTTATTCTACGGAAAGGACAAGAAAATTAAACCGGAATTCAACATTCTGGAAAAGAAGAAACTCCAAAATGTAGTTTACTTTCTTGAACAATTTTTGGATAATAACATTCAGATTATTCTAAGCAGGGTATAAGGTGACAAGATATACCTAGAGGAGACACATGATATCACATCGAAAGAGATTCATGCTGTCACCAGTTTTTGCAATACAGGGGAAGTGCCAACCCTAAGGAAGGTCAACAAGACTAAAATGTCCAAGCTCACCAGTTCAGTGAGCGACTAACGTGGCATGACCGTCAACTCAATCAAGGACGATCTGGTCAAGTATGCCTGCATGGTGATAGGTTACTAGACATTCTCTACTAGCAGAATTAATTCTGTCTCTGCTACAGTGGTAAAGGCTGCTTACAGGATGATCAAGGAAGATGCATCATTTGATCTATGCACCTAGATGCAAAGACAACTTATGTTGAATCTTGTCAATTAAACAGGACAATGCACTAAGATTCAAGTTCGGACAACTATTGGTTGGGTTGTTCTTTTATTTTCAAGGCTACTTTCTAGAAGTAGGTGATATTTAGTGGTCTGCCAACCAACTGGTAACAAAACAAATTAAGGAGTGCCTACAAGTGGTTGGAATTGGCTATCTAGAATCATTGAACAAATAATTTGATGAGTTCAAATGCAAGATGAGCCAAAGGATAAAAAAATCCAGTGATTTAGTCAAAAAGTATGAGGAAGACATCCACTTCACCATCAAAGTGGATGAATGCTTAATGGAGGTTGTTGAGCCTAGGCAGGAAGAAGTAGAGCCCATGGGGTATGAGGTAATGAATGATATGCTGGATGGGTATGCTTCTACCCTAATTGCCTCACCCCTTGATCCTAAGGCAAAGACAACTGACACTTATTTAGAAGGGTTACACCAGTTGCAGAACCCTCAGAAAGGAAAGGAAAGGTAGTGCCTTCAGCATTGACACCGGTTACTACAGCCAATCCCAAAGTGACCAAGTGGTCACCAATTAAGAAGAAACCAGAAGCGGCACCTGCAAAAGTATTTGAGAGGAAGCAGAAGACAAAAAGCAATACACCTAACTGAAAAGAAACTGTGTCAGAAGAACCACCTAAGAAGAAGATTAGGCAAACAAAGAAAAAGACAAAGAATGAAGCGACATCATCTGTACCAATAAATATTGACATCTCCTCCTACAAACCTTTGACACATTGTCAAAGAACTATTAAAAATATTAGGAGAAAATTATTGAATGATTTAGTAGATCATTTTGATGATTTCAATAATGAATAAAAGGAAGAAGTTGAATAGGAAATCATTAAGTATTTATGTGTTAATGACCGATCACCATCAGATATCAAATCCGTGACTCCAGATTCTTTGTATAATTATTTAGACACCAAATGGTGCATTGCTATTGAAAAAGAACAGGAGATGAGGGAGGAAATATTTGCACAATACTTTCTTGATGTATCCAACTCAGAACTCTATGAAATCATGGAGAACTTTAAAGCCCTCTTCTTCATGAGAAGAAGAAGATTCATGTTGCTTGAAGGAAAAGCCTTTGAAGTAATAAAACATACTCACTCTCATACAAAATCTGCTATGAAATTGCATCAAGTATCAGAGGCAAACCGGCAAACTAAAAAGGAACCAAAAATTGGCAAACCGGATGAGGTGTATAACAGTGAAGGAGAACTGGTCATAGGACAAATGGACCCCACTGATGTTGACACCTTAGATGGTGAAAATGTTACTCAAGGTACACCATCTGAAGGAATAGGATAGGAAAAGGAGGCAGAAGAAGAAAAGAAGCAACACAAAGCTGAAAAGAAGAAAAGGCAGATGAAGAGGATAAGAGAAAAGAAGAAGAAAAAAGGAAAGAGGAAGAGGATAAGAGAAAAGAGGAGAAAAAGAAGAAAGAGGAAGAGGATAAAAGAAAAGAAGAGGAGAAGAAGAGAAAAGAAGAGGAAAACAATAAGCAAGAGGAAGAGAGGAAAAAGAAGGAAGAGGAAAAGAAAGAAGAGGAGAAGCGGAAAGAGGAAGAGAAGAAATAGGAAGAGGAAAAGAGGAAGAAGAAAGAGGAGAAGAAGAAGGATGAAGAAGAGAAGAAGCAAAAAGATGAAGAGAAGAAACAAGAAGAAGAGAAAAGAAAGAAAGAGGAAGAGGAGCAGAGGAAGGCTCAAGAAGACCAGCAAAAAGTCAAGGACAAGGAAGCAGCGGAAAAGAGCACACAGGTGGAGACTCCAATGGAAACTGGTAGTTAGGCCAAACCGGCTACAATTACCAGTCCTATTGATCTCCAGTCTACAAATGAATTGGAGCTATTGCAGAGCATTAAGCTCACTCAAGAGCGATTGGATGCTCTAAGGAGGAAAAAGGAGACAGATGTTATCCAAACTACGGCGGAAACACTTACCAGTTTGATACTTGATACAAACCTTCCGAGTACCAATTCGTCACTTGCACAATTGAAGCTCCTATGCTCAGTTGTAGAAGATCAGGTACAAAGCCTGGAAGAGGTCACAGATGCTAATGCCAAGAAGGCACATCAAAAGGCTCTGGATACTACCCTGGTGAAAAAGCTAATAGAGCTTCGGTCTGATCTCCAGAAGGCACAGAAGGCCATTAGAGATGCAATGAATGAGGGAAATCTTCTACTCAGCAAGATTTGCCAACCTCATTTATTCTGTGATGATGTGCTCATTCAGAAGAACAAACTGCAATCTGATATGCAGTCATTTATTAGCACCTTCAAGATGTGATATGATTGCTTTTCCACATATGGTCAAACTGTTCACCGACTTCAACTATAGTCTGTAAGACTAGAGGCAGAGATAAGAAACCAGACATGAAATTTATAGGAACTTCAACTGGTTCTACTGCCAAGACTTCAACTTCTCCAGAAGTGCTATCTAAATCTTGATGCCCTAACGGTCACTCAAGAGATGAGCACGATAGATGCCATGGAAGAACAGGTCTCCCAGATGCAGACAGAGAGAGAGGTAGCTACATTCCTACTTGACTCATGGTCCTTATCCATGAAGCAATTTTTGTAGGACTTCAAATCATTTTTTGACAAGTTTTACTCTTTATTGTCATAAACACTTATTCTTTTAATACTAATGAAACAGGGGTTGATCTGTAATATTTTTTTTGTCATTGTTGGCAAAGGGGGAGAAATATAAATTTTGAATGTTTTGATATATACTTTCATGGTAATTCAATTAAGGAGTAGTATACATTGTATTTTCTTTGAAAGGGATAGTCTATATTCTTAGGGGGAGTAATTTTGATTATGGCATATTTTTGTTGTAAAACACTTAGAGGTCAAAATTTTGCCTAAGTGTTGCCATCAATGCCAAAGGGGGAGATTGTTGGCATTTTTTGATGATTGATGCTGTGATTGTCATTGATGGACACACACTCGACTTGAGATCACTTTTGTATGTATAAGTTAAAGCTCAACTGGTATTTGTTCCAACCAGTATGATGTATTATAGTCTTTAGACTATCGGTGTTTTGTAAAAAGTTTTTACCGATCTAAAGCGGTATGAAGACCCCAAGCAGCTCGAGGATCTCAAGTGGTATGAAGGAAAGAAGTGAAACAACTCATATTTCCTAGTCTTCATTTTGTCAAACTGGCAACCGATATTTTTCTTAAACTGATATTCTGTATGAACCGGTAATACTATGTGATGAGTTACCAACCGACATTTTGTGATGAGTTACCATCCACTGACTGTTTGATGGTGCTGACACGTTAACAATGCTTTTTGTGTCGTGTTACGAAATATGTCTAGATACATTGAACCTAGGAAATTGTAATGTAATCCTATTGGACTGACATGAAATTAGATTCCTTTATAAGGACATCATGTCTAGGGTTTTATGTTGTTTCTAGGGTTTAAGGTGGTTGATGAGTTTTTCTAAGGGCAAATACATAAGAGAAGTTTAGGTCTATAAGAAGAGACATAGAGTGAATGTGTTGAAGACTGAAGTAATACTGGACTGCATTAGAAATGAGCTATCAAGGATCTAACCAAGCAATCTATGCTATTTGCTAGATCACTCACTTGTTGATTACTCACATCTTTGACAAGTCTGAAGCCCTTAACCGGGTAGGCCCAAAAGCCTTTTGCAAATCCTCTAACAAGGTGGTTCACATCTGTGGATCTAGAATCCTCTACCAAGGTATTCTTTAACCAGACTTATCTCCTAACAAAGATTGAGATTCCTAACAAGATCTGTTCTGGTAAAGAACATTGTATGACCTTAACGGGTCTGGTTCCTATTCTGCAGATAGTTACTTGTGAGTTCCATCTCACCATGGTTTTTCCCATTTGGGTTTCCACGTCAAAATCTCTTGTGTTATGGTGTTTGTACTTCTATGGGTGAATGCATCATTTGCTATTTGGTTTGCATGGGTGCTAACCGGTTTGTCTGCTAAACTGTTTTACTGGTTTACTAGTAGTCTAGTAAAGTGTTTTAAGTATAGAGATTTTTGGCATACTAATTCACCCCCCCTCTTAGTATTCATCACTATATTGTTTCCTATTGAAAGTAAGCTTTGAAATACTACCATTTTATTTGATATTTATTTACATGCTTTGGTTAAATGCGGATGATGTAGAAACTTTGGATTTTGTATGTTCCATTTAGTTATTTGCATCACATTTCAATATTTTTCATGTAGTTAATTGTGTTGTGAGAAGACTATGTGTTGTTCGCATCCCTTTTGGTAATCTAAATCTAAATTTCATCTTTTTGTATATGGGAAGTGTGTATCTTTTTTTTTCTTGCTTTCTAGTAAAAAGCATACTTCAAAACCTAGGAGTAAATTTGGGAGGGACCTGTACATCTAAAATTCAAAGGAAGATTGCCAAAATAATTGACGATCTCTCCAATTGTTAGTTACTTATTTTTATTTCATGTTGGGCACATTGATTCATTATGTTTCTTTAGAAAGAAAAATCTGTTAACCAACACCCACCCTCTCTCCCCCTCTTTGTTGATACTTTCCTCCCTCCCCTCTCCCATCCTCCTAAATAACTTCTCTCTGAACCTCTCTCTTTTAACATCTCTCCCCATCTCTCCCTCTCTCTCTTTATTGATACTTTCCCATCCCCCCATCCTCCTACCCCCTAATTACCCCAAACTCTCTCCCTAATTCTCTCTTCTACAATTGTTGTCTCTCTCACACACCTATCTCCTCCTCGAACTTTACCCCAACCCTCTCCCATTCCCCCTTCCCCCAAATCACCCTCTCTCTGACAACTCTCTCCCCCTTGAGCCCTTCTTTAATAATACCCTCTCCCATTCTCCCCCTCTCCCCCTCTCTCCCTCCTCATAATTACCCTTTATGTATCTCTCTCTTCACTTCGCTCCCCATCTCTTCTTCTCTCCCTTATTTTGATACTTGCCCCTCTCCCCCTTTCCTCATACCCTCTTATTTCCCCGACTCTCTCATTATCTCCTCCCACCAATTACCCTTTCTCTCTTTAACATCTCTCCCCCTCTCCCTTTATTAATTGTTTTCCTCACCCCTCTCTAACCCTCCCCCTAATTACTCTCTCTACCTCATTCTCTCTCTCATTCTCTTTCCCCCTAATTACCCTCTCTCTTACACCTTTTTCCCCTCTCCCCCTCCCTCTAATTACTCTTTGTCTCTCTCTTGATCTCCATCCCCATCTCTCCTTCTCTCCCTTTGTTGATACTTGGCCCTATCCTCTCTTCACCTACCCCTAATTATCCCCAAATATCCCTCTCTCTCCCTTCCACCCAATATCCCTCTCTTTCTCTAACCTCTTTCCACCATATGACCCCTTAGGGCATCATATGACCCATTAGGACATCATATTGTCCTAAGGGGTCCTATGGTGTCCTAAGGGGTTGTATGAGTGTTGGCAAGAGACACTACATAGGTCATCCAATATTTTCATTGATGGAAACCCAAGTTAGTGTACCCATCTGCAATGAATGATTTGCTTATACCGGAAGTCAGATTGTAGAATGGTTTAAGTTTGACAAGCTTAGAATAAAGCATATGACAATGTTTGATATCTTGGAAGGTATTTTATTTCGGGTTAACATTTTATGCTTCAAATTAGAGGGAAGCTAGATGGATGTTTGAAGTACCTTATTCCATAATTTTATCCTTTGGTGATGATTGGTATGTGAGTTAGAAGATCTAGTCTATTGGGTTTTGGTTTCACAGTGCATAATGGCCAACTAGCATGATAAATCTTTGTGTAGATTTGATGGTGTGGTTTTGATGATTATTTTTGTGATTGAGCATGTTTAGGTAGCATATGTGGTAGCATGCATTTAATTGTTTTGGTCCGCTCTAGCATTTGAGTTCAGTTTTGCTGCTAGTTTATACATGTTTAAATAAAGTATAAAATGTTCTTGAGCTGATATGTAGCCAATATGATCTCTTGTTGCAGCTATATAAGAGCGATGGTTTTGATCATTTTGGGAGTGAAGCATTCATGATTGATTGTGTGCATTTTCATGTGTGTAGGATAGAGATTGATGCTCTCTATTATAGCAGAATAATGAAACAGATCAGGATAAGACAAGGTATGAAAAGTATGCTTAATGTGCTTAACCAAAAATATAACCAGGCATTTGTAGATGCTATTCTTAATTCATTCTCTTCAATAATATGTTGTAATTCATTTGTAGGCAGTGAGCCTCTCTTTCTTGAGCACTGAACTCTAGGAAGTGTGCATGAATGCATGCACTTTCCTCAATTGTAATAATTCTATACTTCTGTAGAGTATACTTATATTGTGGGTTCATCCCCACCGTGGTTTTTCCCTTGACTGGGTTTTTACATGTAAAAATATTGGTGTTATGGTGTTGTGGTTGTTTGTTTTGAGTTCTTGCATCTTCTTTTGGTTAAATGCATTAAGTGGTTGAAAGAATAGTTAAATAAAGTTAAAGATTACAGAACATCGATTCACCCCTCCCACTCAGTGTTCCTTGATTCCAACAATGGGGTCCTAAGGGGCCACACATGTGTTTGAACACCATGCATGACCCCTTAGGACACCATTTGGACATCATGGTGTCCTAAGAGGTCATATGGTGTCATTAGGGATCACATGGGGTCCTAAGGGGCCACACATGTGTTTGAACACCATATGACCCCTTAAGACACCATATGACCCATTAGGACATCGTATTATCCTAAGGGGTCATATGGCGTCCTAGGGGGTCATATGGGGTCCTAAGGGGCCACACATGTTTTAGAACACCATATGACCCCTTAAGACACCATATGGACATCATGTGGTCCTAAGGGATCACATGGTGTCATCGGGGGTCAGACAACATCCTAAGGGGTCATATGGTGTTGTTACGGGTAATATGGGGTCCTAAGGGACCACACGTGTTAGAAGACCATATGACCCCTTAGAACACCATATGACCCCTTAGGACACCATATGACCCATTAGGACATCATATTGTCCTAAGTTGTCATATGGTGTCATAAGGGGTCATGTCATGTACTAGGATGTTAAAAGGGGTCATATGGTGTCATAAGGGGTCATTTCATGTACTAAGATGTTAAAAGGGGTCATATGGTGTCCTAAGGGGTCATATGGTGTCACAAGGGGTTATATGGTGTCCTAAGGGGTCATATGGTGTCATTAGGGTTCATATGTGGTCTTGAGGGGCCATAGATGTGTTGGAACACCATATGACCCCTTAGGACACCATATGACCCCTTAGGACATTATATTGTCCAAAGGGGTCATATGGTGTCCTAGCAGGTCATATGGTGTCGTTAGGGGTCATAGGGCTCCTAAAGGGCCACACATGTGTTAGAACACCATATAACCCATTTGGACACCATATGGACATCATATGGTCTAAAGGTATCATATGGTGTTATGAGGGATAATGTGGTGTCTTAAGGGGTCATATGGTGTTGTTAGGGGTTATATGGGCTCCTCATGAGCCACATGTGTTAAAAGACCATATGACCCCTTAGGACACCATATGACCCATTAGGGCATCATATTATCCTAATGGGTCATATGATGTTATAATGGGTCATATCATATACTAGGATGTTAAAAGGGGTCATTTCATGTCCCGAGGGGTCATAGGTGTCCTAAGGGGTCATATTGTGTCCTAAGGGGTCATATTGTGTCATCAGGGGCCATATGGGGTCTTAAGGGGCCACACATGTGTTAGAACAACATATGACACCTTAGGACACCATATGACCCATTAGGACATCATATTGTTGTAAGGAGGCATATGGTGTCCTAAGGTGTCATATGGTGTCATTAGGGGTAATATGGGGTCCTAGGGGTCACACATGTCTTAGAATACCATATGACCCTTGAAGACACCATATGGACATCATATGGTCCTAAGGGGTCATATGGTGTTGTGAGGGGTCATATGGCATCCTAAGGAGTCACATGGTCTTGTTAGGGATCATATGAGGTCCTAAGGGGCCACACATGTGATAGAAGACCATATGACCCCTTAGGACACCATATGGTGTCCTAAGGGGTGATATGGTGTCATAAGGGGTCATGTCATGCATTAGGATGTTAAAAGGGGTCATATGGTGTCCTAAGGGGTCATATGGTGTCGTTAGGGGTCATATGGGGTCCTAAGGGGCCACACATGTGTTAGAACACCATATGACCCCTTGGGACACCATATGACCCATTAGGATATCATATTATCCTAAGGGGTCATATGGTGTCCTATGGGGTCATATTTTGTCCTAAGGGGTCATATGGGGTCCTAAGGGGCCATACATGTGTTAGAACACCATATGACCCCTTAGGACACCATATGGATGTCATATGCTCCTATGGGGTCATATGGTGTCGTGAGGGGTCATATGGTGTCTTAAGGGGTCATATGGTGTCGTTAGGGGTCATATGGGGTTATAAGGAGCCACACATGTGTTAGAAGACCATATGACCCCTTAGGACACCATATGATCCCTTAAGACACCATATGACCCATTTAGACATCATATTGTCCTAAGGGGTGATATGACGTTATAAGGGATCATGTCATGTACTAGGACGTTAAAAGGGGTCATATGGTGTCCTGAGGGGTCATATGGTGTCATAAGGTGTCATATGGTCTCCTAAGGGGTCATATGGGGTCTTAAAGAGCCAAACATGTGTTAGAACACCATATGAATTTTAGATATTGTTGCTGCTAGGATATGTTGTTGTCATTGATGTCAACATATTCCTATGTTTCGATGTTGCAGAGAGTTGTTTGGTGATCCAGTGATTGTAGTGAGTTAATCTGGCTGGTTTATCTATTTAGGATGTTGAATCAACTAGAGATAGTTCATTATTTATTGATTCCATGATGCTATGTGGTCCGCATTAATCATTGTGTGAGTTATTGAATATATTTTGGGTTTGGTCATACTCTTCATGTTATGTGGTATTTTTGATGGTGTAACATGTTGCAGTTGATCTTGGTGAGATTTTTGATGGTGCTAAATGTTTGAGGATTTGATTTAGGTCCATGCTATGTTGTCTATGGCATTGTATTGGTCTAGTGGTTTATTTATGTATCGTGTGATGTAATTTTATAATTAGGTGTTGAGGGTGAGACAACTTTGTAGTCAAGGTTGATAAATTGTATAAATGGGTGTTAGATTCATGTAATTTATGTGTGATGGTTGTCTCTACATTATTAGCGAGTGGTATATGTGTGAATAAGCATATTCATCTTTTGGTATGATGTATTAAGAAGATATTATTGCATGGCAGACAAATGAGCTTAACCAGAACTGTCATCAAGCATTAGAAGATCTATTCCTTCAGTTCACCCTAACTAGATTGTAGTCCAAATAATTGTAACGTAGTGAACCTTCCCTGAGGGTTGGAGGCTTCTGGGTCATCTTATTTTGAGTAGTGATATCTAGGAAGTGTGTCTAAATGCATGTGCATTCCCCATTGTAATATTTACACATACTTCTACAGAGTATTATCTCATTGTGGGTAGGTTCCCACCATGGTTTTTCCCTTAACCAAGTTTTCCACATCAAAATCTTGTTGTTATGTGTGTTGAGGCTTTTATGTTCATCTTTATTATTGTTATAGTTAATTAAATCTAAGCTTGTTCTTAAATTGTTTGATCTAGTGAAAACTGATTCACCTTCCCCCCTCGTCTTAGTTTTCTTTCATTGTTTTTGCCAACAATTAGTGTCAGAGCTAGATCCTCTGAAATAAGCTTGGTCGCTTGAAGATATTTGAGATGGAAACTTTTTTGTTCAAGAAGGAGATTCTAAGATTTTATGGAAATAACTACACTGTATGGAAGGACCAGATGGAAGTTAATTTGAAGTGTCTTGGAGAAGAGTATTGGAAGATTACAAAGAATACCTATAATGTTCATCAGAATGGACTGGTTATTGCTATTGAGATTAAGGAGGTTGAACATAACATAAGAGATAAGGAAGCATTGCTAAGTACCTTGACTGATTTAGAGATGACTGATGTGATGGGTTTGCAGACTACACATGAGATCTGGGAGAAGTTAGAAACCTTGTATAAAGGAGATAAACATGTTAAAGTTGCTAAATTACAAAGTTTGAAGGGTAAATATGAGATGCTGAAGATGGGAGAAGATGAGAACATATCTACCTTTATGGCTAAGGTGAATGAACTTGTTGTAGGTATTAGATGTGCTAGTGGAACTCTTGAAGAAGATGTGATTGTTGTTAAGGCACTAAGATCTTTTCCTCCTACTTACAAGCCTAAAGTAGCTGCTATTGATGAGATCCAAAGTGTGACTATTGTGACTAGAGATATGCTAGTTGGTATGCTTGTTTCCTTTGAGTTGAGTGAGTTTGGAGAATCGTAATGAAAATTTGAGATTGCATTCAGAGCCCCTATATCTGGGAAGCAAAAGTATGATCCATGAGAGAGATCATGTTGGGTTTCTAGATATGAAAGAGAAAAGCGAGAGATGGAAGATAAAGAAAGAGCATTGGATGAACTTGAAGCCCTTATTGCTAGAAGATTTCCTAAGGGAGTCTGTAAGTATTATGGAAATTTACCTTTGAAATATTTCTCTTGTAATAGGATAGGACATTTTTCTTCTAGGTGTCCCGAGAGAATGTCTAGGTACGATAAGCATGACAAATTTGAAAGGCATGATAGATATGTGAAGCATGACAAGTATGATAAGCCCTATAAGCCTAACCAAAAGTTTAGATATCAGAAGAGATGTTATTGTTCTATTGATGAAGGTGTGACAGATGAAGAGTGAGAATGGGAATTTAGAAGATGAGTTTGTATTTATTTCTATCAAGGAAGATGACCCCGTACTAATGAATTCTACAAGTTGCATTGTTGAGGAGAAAGCTTTGGCTGCTAAGATTGAAGAGAAAAATGAATGGGTAATTGATAGCAATTGTTCACATGATATGATAGGTGATAAAAGAAAATTTGTAAATATGGAAAGGTATCATGGTGGTATATTGAGATTTGGAGATGATAAAGCTTGTGTGATCTGTGGTAGAGGTTCAATTTCTTTTGATGGTAAACATAATAGTGATGATGTCTTGTATGTTGAAGGTTGGAAGCATAATATTTTGAGTGTTGGATAGATGGTTGACAGGGGATATGATTTGTAATTCAAGAATGGTAAATGCAAGATCCTAAATGCCTCCCATATAAAGGTTTCATCAGGGACTAAGACTAAAGGTAATATATTTTACTTGAATTCTAGTGAGAAAAGTTGTTTGATTGCTCAGATTGATGAAAGTGCGTTGTGATATAGAAGGATGTGTCATGTTAATTTTGACTGCATGATAATAATAAGCTCTACTCAAGCTGTTAGAGATTTGCCTAAAATTTTGAATCCATCTAATCCGGTATGTAATGAATGTAAGCTGGGAAAGCTAACAAGAACTACATTCAAGAGTAAGTTGTATTCATCTAATGGATTATTATATCCAGTGCATGATGACTTGTGTGGTCTTATAAGAGTGCGAAGTATGCAGGGTGACAGATATTTCATGTTGTTGATTGATGACTACTCTAGGATGACGTGGGTTACCTTTCTAAGAGAGAAATCTGAAGCGTTGGAGAAATTCACGATATTCAAAGCTAAGGTAGAGATAGAGAAAGGGTTGAAGCTGAAGGGCCTGAGATCTAGCAAAGGAGGAGAGTTTACATCTAGTGATTTTGATTCATTCTATTAGAGGAATGGAATTAGAAGACAATTATTTGATCCTAGAACTCATCAGCAGAATGGAGTAGTTGAAAGGAAGAACATAACCACTTTGGATGCTGCAAGGACTATGTTGATAGAAGGAAATGTTTTACAAACCTTTTGGAGATAATTTGTTAGCACAATTATTTTCATATTCAACTAGGTGCATGTAAAAGGTGATTATGGTAAGACTCCTTATGAGTTATGGTTTGGTCATGCTCTACAGTTAGATATTTCATAATTTTTGGAAGTAAATGTTATATCAAGAGAGATGAGGATATAGGAAAGTTTGATGCAAGATGTGATAAAGGAATATTTTTGGGTTATTCTACTAAGAACAAGGCCTACCAATGCTACAAAAAAAGATTGAGAAAGATAGTAGAGAGTACAAATGTGAAGGTTGATGAATGTCATGGGAAGCAGATCAGAGCAAGCAGATATGAGTCTGATGATCAAGATGTTGTTTTGAAGCCTGTGTAGACTGAGATCTTAAAGTAGAATGCTCTGGTAGAGATAGTTAATATGGATATTTCTGCCATCGGTGAAGAAGTTCAAGAGCCAGTGATTTATAATAATCAAAAGACTCCAAGGTATGTAAGACTGATTTATTCAGAAAATTGGATTATTGGTGATAAACATAAAGGTGTGATGACTAGGAGAAGGATTTCTACTAAAGAGATATGTTTGATTTCCAAGATTGAACCTAAAGATGTTGCAAAACTCATGTAAATATGAAATTTGGATAAAATCTATGAAAGAAGAGTTGAATCAGATTCAGAAGAACAACACTTGGGTACTTGTTTCGAGACCTAAAAATAGGAATGTGATTGGAACTAAATGGGTGTTCCGGAATAAATTGAATGAAGCTAGTGAAATGGTTAGAAACAAAGCAAGATTGGTATGTAAAGGGTGGTCACCGATGGAAGGAATTAATTATGAGGAGATTTTTGCTTCAGTAGCTAGAATTGAAGTTGTTAGATTGTTGCTTGCATATATTGCTTACAATA
The DNA here is from genome assembly GCF_030272615.1 of Cryptomeria japonica. NCBI lineage: Eukaryota > Viridiplantae > Streptophyta > Pinopsida > Cupressales > Cupressaceae > Cryptomeria > Cryptomeria japonica. The sequence continues at coordinate 70,644,273 of NC_081405.1, read as the reverse complement.
ATTTCAAGGTTATCAAATGGATGTTAAGTTAGCCTTTTTGAATGGTGATTTTGAAGAGGAAGTCTACAATGGGAAACCAGATGGATTCTCATTATCAAATGAAGGGGACATGGTATGTAAATTGAAAAAAGCATTCTATTGACTAAAGCAAGCTCCTAGAGCCTAGTATGCTAGGTTGGATAGGTATTTGATGAAGTTGGGATTCTATAAAGGTACTATTGATAGTAATTTATACTTTAAGGTTGATAATGATAAAATTTTAATTGTTGAAGTATTTGTTGATGACATTATTTTTGGAGGAGATGATGACTTAAGTATGAAGTTTGTTGATGATTCACAAAAGGAATTTGAGATGTCTATGATGGGTGAGATGAAATTCTTCTTAGGATTGCAGATTATATAAATTGACAAAGGTATTTTCATTTATCAATCTAAGTATGTGAAGGAATTGTTGAAAACATTTGGGTTAGCTGATTCTAAACCTGTTGGAGCTCTTATGGTGACTGGATGCAAATTGTTTAAGAAAGATGAATCTCAGAAAGTTAATAAGACTTTGTATAGATGTATGGTTGATGTATTGTTATACTTGACTCAGAGTAGACCAGATATTATGCATGTTGTTTTTCTTTGTGCTATATTTCAAACTGATCCTAAAGAGAGTCATGTTAGTGCTGTGAAGAGGATTTTTCAGATACTTGAAGGGGACAATTGACTATGTTTTATGGTATCCAAAGAATAATGATTTCATGCTATGTGCTTATATTGATGTTGATTGGGCAGGTGATGTTGATGACCGAAAGTGAACTACTAGCTGAGCTTTCCTTTTAGGGAAGAATTTGGTTTCATGGTCTAGTAAAAGTTAGGATGCTATATCTCTATCTACTGCAAAATTTGAATATATTGTTATTGCTAGCAACTACACTCGGGTAGTTTGGATGAAGCAGATGTTGAAGGATATTAGAGTTGTGTATGATGAGCCTATTTCCATATATTGTAATAATTGAAGTGCTATTAATATTTCCAAGAATCCAGTATTGCATTCCAAAACAAAGCATATATCAATTAAGTATCATTTCTTGAGGGAGAAAGTCAGTGATGAAGAAAACAAATTAGAGTATGTATCTAAAAGGATCAGATTGTAGATATTTTCACCAAGACTTTGCCTACAGATAAATTTCTCTATTTGAGAGACAAGTTAGGGGTCTCTACCCCTCTTGATGAGAACTAGATGAATGCAGTGTTAGGCCTAATATAGAAAGCTAATGTACTGAGAGAGGAGGGGTGAATCGGTACTCCAAAAATTTTCCTTTGTAATAACCTTACTGTTATGCATAAACAGAATAGTGCAGTAACATAAAATAAAACTATAATCAATAGATAACAATCATACATGATTCACTCCATAACACATATATTTTGGTCACGTAGAAACTCTTGGTTAGAGAGAAAAACTGTGATGGGGATGGCACCCACAACTTCACTACTGCAATAATAAAGAATGCTTGGTTAGAGCTACATTTAGCTATTTTTGATGGCTTACCCTGTTAGGAGTATTAAGATCAGTTAGATCTACCTTACTAAAGGATTTGTACAACACTATATAAGTGTAGCACCTGGTTAAAGGATTTACAATTTATAGACTTGGTTAGAGTCTTTTACCCTGTTAAAGGTTTCTCTTACAACTTCAAAATATTACAATATAATCATTACAAATATCTGCAACTTTACATCTAAAATGTTAAAGCAGATTCTATGTGCTCTGAATAAGATTACCTAGCTTGTACCATACCTTGGTAACCTAGAATGAAACTTGGTAAACCCTTCTATTTACTCTATTCTTCGACTATTTTTTGATAACCTTCTCGGTGACCTCTCTGTGTCTCTGTAACAGTCTTCCTTCATGTATACACACTTCTATCTCATTGCATCTCTTATTACATCATATTATGTCTTGTTTTTAACCCTAGAATCATGTTGTATATATAGCTCTCTTATAGCGGTGATCTGATTCATTGCTTCGATCTTACAAAAAGATTCTTCGATTAAACAAAATATCTCATAGGTTAGATTGATCTTGTAATCATGCACAATCTCCTAGTGCAATTTCCAATGCAAAAAATGATTAGATGTGCCTCGATCTTGTAACACATTTTCATGTGCATGTCTAGGTTCAATATATCTAGTAAGACGTTTCAGTCGATGAATATCAACTTGGTGAGTTAACTTTACCACTCGGTAGCCATGAACCTTTACTCGGTAAACAACTTGGTGAATACTATGTTCTGTGACTGCTTTCTTCAGTAACCGACTAGACTATTCATACCGACTTCTCTATGTGTACCGACTGCATGATACTAACCGACTAGAATATAATATGACTTTGGATATGAAACTAATGGCAATTTGATAAGTAGTAACAATCTCCCCTTTTGACATTAGTTGAGATGTTTGACAAAAAACTACTTACAAAGTCATAACTAAAAAAAAAATACTTGACAAAATGACTATACTTGACAATATGTACAATAGTCAATAGTATATGTAGATATACTCCCCTTATCATTATCCTATACATAAATCTGAATTTTGCATGTTCGGTTTGGTTCTGTACTGTACTTGTGTGCTTTGTATATTCTGCATATTCTGCTCGGTAGATTCCCCATGTATACAATACTCAAAATTGTGTTATCAAAACTGTACTAATCTCCAAGTGTAGAATTACTCCCCCTTTGTTGGGCTTTCCTCCCCTATGTAGTAACATAATATTACTCCCCCTTTTTGACAAACATTAAAAACTTAATTTGCATCCGGAGGCGGTAACTGATCAAAAATAGTCTTATACTTGGTCCAGGTGTCAGTGAGGGTGACTGAGAGTGAGTCCTTGAGACTTTCCATTAATGAGTTCTGTGCTTGAATATTAGATAAGAGTGATATCAAGCCATCAAGAGTGCTTCCCTCTTGGGTAGTTGATAAGCTTGTAGCTCGGTTAAGCTGCTCTTGGACTATTGAGAGATGAGGAAGGAATAATGTTTGAAGGGTCATTATATCCATCCTAATTTTATGCTCTTCATTCCTCAGTTGTAACTATTGAGCCATGAGCTGTTGTAGCTTTTTGTAAAAAGTCTGAACTAAATTAGGCTTAGTGGTCAACTTGGAGGAGAGATCGGTTATCTCTTTCTCAATTGCATCAGTTTTATTTTTGATGTCTTTAATAAATAAAGAAAATGTACACAATTTCTGGAATAAATAAAGAATGTGCTTGAGTTGAGGGGTCAACTCAGCAATGAATTTGACAAGTTTTACCTTGCCAACAGCAATTGATTTTTGGACTTCCTCAATCATTTTTGTTGTGAGCTCTTTATCCTTGAGCTTGCTTAGGTATTTGGATGCATCAACTCCGAATGTTTCAATCTGATTAAGGAGTTCATCCAATTGAATATGGATGGCTGCATCGGTTGACACTGTTGCTGATTGTAACATTTCTGTGAGCAGTGTCCTAACCTTTTGAAGTACCTTGTTCTTTTTCTGTATTGCCAGTTGTTTCTCCTATTTGGCCTTTGCTTAACATAGTTCACCGAATTCAGTGAGTACTTGCCCTTTTAATTTGGAGATTTTGACATTGGGCAACATGATTGGTTTAGATAAGTCAAATTTAAAACCATGCTTTCTCACCTTTTTCTCTTTTCCTTTTGTTTGGGGCACTAATACAAGTGCTTGTGAGGTGTGCTATCCCTTGGTAGGTTGCTCGGTAGATGCAACACTTTGCACTATTCTTGTAGCAGTTGCAGTGTCGTTGGATGGCTCGGTGCTAGGTGTCTCTGCTGTAATATTTGTTGTGCTTGTCTATCCCTAAGATGATTGATCTTTTTTTGTGTCTACTGCAACTTCAGATTTGTTACCTGCATCTTCTGCAGCTTCAGATTTGTTACCTTCGGTAACTTGTTCGGTGTCCTTGGGGGCTTCGGTTGGTACTGTTGGCTTCACCTACTGATAAGGCTGAACTTGTTCTAAGACCGATTCCCTAGACACAAGTTTTGCATAAGTGGTGCCTTCAATCATTTCTTGCTCCGGTGCGGCTTCATCCATTACATCTTCATCAATTTGTATTGTGTCAACCGGGTCTGGACCTTGCTCGGTGACATCTGGATCTTGCTCGATGACATCAACAATTTCAATTTGAGATTGTTCACCGACATCCTTTTGTTTGAAGATCTCCTGCCACTTGGCCTTAGTCTCATTCTCCACGTCAATATATAGCCCATTCATCAATTTTAAGGCTCTCTATTTCACAAGAAATTTTGAATTGTATGTGGACAAATGCTCCTTGATTTCAGCTATGGACATGTCAGGAAATAAGTGGCCAATACTTCTTTCTCTTATTTGTCTCTCTGAATCCATTGCATATTTCCATATGTTATCAATATGTGAGTAGAGTTCACTTGGAAGTGACTTTGCTAGTTCCAATGGTGCTAACCAAAACTTTAGAAGTGTACATATGACAACTTCTTCAATCTATCATTTCTCATCATTGTTCCTAGACTCATACTTAACATATCTGAATCCTGCAAACCCATCGTATTCCTTAAGATTGGCACAAAAGTTTTCAACACTGTGAATGTTTGCCTTTTTGCTCTTCACAATCTGGAATTTGCTAGCATCATCAGACTCTATATCACTCGACTGTTTTGCCAAAATGAGTCTTCGTGTAGATTTCCTGTAAGTCTTTGTTACCTTAGGAGCAACAACAGTCTTTTGTTTCTTTCTTGGTGATGCAGTTGATGCTCTGGTGTTGGTTCTCTTTGTTGGTGGATTCAGTAGGGCCTTCGAAATGTCCTGTTTCTTTCTTTTTAGAACTTTTTCCTTTGGCAACTCTGTGCTCAATGTTATTGCAGCCTCCTACTCTTTTGATTCTTCCTCGGTAATGGCAAGATTGCCTTTGATAGGTGTAGATGAGGATTCTTCTCCGAATTTCTCAGATAAAGCTTTTATCATCTGTATCATCCTAAAATTGTGACACTTGCAATTTTGACTGCATTTCGGTCTTCATAATGGCGACGCAACACGTAACCTGAATGGAGACCCTGAAACTTGCTCACGACACTGAAAACTGCATTTTTCAAGCACCCTGGCCTGAACCTCCTTGCACCCTGCTGTCCCGGGAGGTGGGACCAGAGCGCCCAATGCCCTGGTCCCTGGGTCCTATTTTGAGCCCGGTCTCCTAAGGGGCTCGGGTCTTTTTGTTTGCAATTTGGAAATTAACTTTCCTGGTCGGCCTAAGGTCAGGAAAATCAGTCTATCAGCCCTAAATGACAAGTATATAAACTACATTTTCCTCTTTCATTCGACATGATGGAAAAGGCGTGGAAACTATACTCAAGCATTCAAGCATTCAAGCATTCAAACATTCAAGCATTCAAGCATTCCTTCAAGCAATTAATCATTTCAAGTCTCCATTCAAGGCTAAGTGTTGCATTCAAGACAAGGATTCAACCATTGAAGAGGAGATCACATACTACATGCTACAACATACAACATCTAAACCTTCGCACATAAGGATACAAACATCCTTAGAACAAGGTATTAGTACTTGTTTTACATACATTTACATTTACAGCTCTTGCTCATTTCTTGGTTAATTGCAAAACTGGGGTTTGACCTAAAGGCAAACCCCTAATCCCTAACCCCCCAATCGTCTTCGCTTTTCTGTGTGTAGGTTGCAGGTACGCGGCTGAAATTGAAGATCTGGAATCCTTGTGCAGAGATGAACAGATCCCCCTTCGTTTCGCGGATTTTTCGGAGGATCATGGCGCCGGGTGCCATCGTCCCGACAACTTTTGCTCAAATTTGCAGGACAGTGCCGTATCGACATTTTACTGCTAATTCCAGGTCCGCAGCTTCATCCTATAACCCGAACTCAGTTTATAAGCGAATCTTTATCACTTTTTATGCATGCTTAGCTTAATTTCCTTAACAACATTCTTTACAAAAGAGGGTAGCCTTGCTTTCCTAACCCTTGAAATTCATTTAGCATCCAATCTTACATTGTGTGGGATTGGATCTTATGAGTTTCAACCCCTCTTTTGAATGTAAAGTCTCTCCCCTAAGTGAAAAACCATCGAATCCTAGCGAACCTCCCTTCTCTCTCCTCAGAGTCGGAAGAGGGGAGAACAACTAGGGTTCGATCGCGATTTTTCCGCTTTACATCATCTTTGTTGCTTTCCTTGTAGCCTTAGGAACTACAATGCTGATTTTTACTTTCTCCTTTACCTCTTCATAGGTTCCATACCTTAGTTCAATTGCATGCCTTAGCAATGATAGGTAGGCATCAATTTGTTGCTGTGTGATGTCATGATCAGTTTCATAACCCATTGTTTGCAATGACTGAATCCTCGGTTCAACAACATTTACATAGCAGTAATCACTGTCAACTTCAAAACAAATATTGTCCTTGTATTTTTCAACTAGCTATGGTGGGATCCTATACCTATTGTGCATTTCTCTTAGAATTTGCTAAAGTAATCATCCATGACATCATTAAAGTTATCTCCTAACTTTTTGATGTAATCATTGATCTGATGGGTGATAGGTCAGTGTAGCTCCCATACTACTTTATCGACTGAGGGAAATAACTTTTCAAAATAGAAAAACATACAGACAAGTAGTGAACCGAACTTGAGTGTGTTTGCCGAGTTGTTCTTCTTTGACTTCCTTATTGTGTTCAGGTTCTCGAATAAGTTCTTTAGTAGTACTTCACACAAGTCTACTTTCATTCCCTTCTTTACTATTTTGTAGGCTAGGTCCACTGCAACACATGGTACACTGTTTTCCCTTGCAGATTAGAAGAAGCAGTAACCAATGACTCTGATTGCAAATTTCAGTTCAGCATTAGTGACATTATTCAATTTCAGTCCTTGGTAATCAAATTCTACTCCGGTTAGACTGATTAGCTCCTTTTGTGATATCATTTTCTATGCACGAGCATGATCGTAGATGGGATATCCGGTGATCAGGTGAATGACTTCCTTTGTGATCTTGAATGGTTGGTCTTGTAGCCACATGAAATTGTCATGTACTCTTCTCAATACAAACTTAACCCATTGGGGTTTGAACACATGAGGATAGACTAGGGCTTCAGTTAATCTCTTGATTCTGATATGTTCAAATTTACTATCCAGTTTGTCGTCAGTGCATAGTTCATCATATGTGTCACTAATCTCTACATGACCGAGTTCCTCAACATGGCACTTGGTAAAGAATCTGACATCTTCTACCAATAAGACTTGATCCAGGATGAGTGAAAATGTAGTTTTATCATCTGGTTCTGAGGTGACTTTAGGAGTTAGGGAATACTTCAGAGATGGCTTCTCTATATTTTGGACAACTACAGGGTCTTGGATCTTGGGCGCCATGGTAGATCTCGAGTAAAATTTCAATAGGTTATCCTTAGGGTTTACAAGTAGCTTACTCTTTACACTCGGTAGATACTAGAAATTTGACTAGATCAGAAACCAGCTAAACAATGTTTATAGATTGATGTAAATACCTTGAAAATTCACTCTGACTGAAATTTGGTCACTTTGATTCGCTCTGCTCTGCTTCTTGAAAACTTGGGTGAATGAAAATGACCGCGAAAACACTTTTTAGTACTCAAAAATACCTTATCGGGCTTCGTGCAAGTTAGGTCATGTTATTAAATGCACTCAGTTCACCTTTTACCGATCTACTTCATTTTTTGTTTTCACCGAGTATTCAACTTTTCTTTGTTAACCGACTTGATAGGTTTCCTGTATAGTATGTAAACTGAGTAATTGCATCTTAACTATGCAGATTTTGAATTCTGTTCATAATAAAATAGGAACTGTTATGATTTAACTTTTAAAGAATGCAGTCCCTTCATACCTTTTCTTGACTAATTTGAAATAGGTGCACCTAACTCGGTAGGTAAGGTGCTTTCTTCATCAGACATAATTTCTTTCTTTTTCCAAATCATCTTGAATTTTTCTTTTATCTCCTCAGTGTCTCTTCTCGGTTGATCTCTACAATCTCCAGCTAAATGTCTAGCTTTGTGACAATGAAAACATGCCATACCGGGATTTCTCCATGATCTCCGGTTGTTCATTCCAAACCTTATAAAATAGTTGGCACTTATATGTCCATATCTTCCACAACATTCACACCATATCCTCGCATTGTAATCCCATGGTACTACTGCATATTGTTTGTAAGAATCTATGTGAGTTTGGTAACCTCCAGTGTTTGTTCGGTGTGGATACTTCATTTAGTTCTTTCACTTAAACAAACATCTCTTGGTACTATGTCCATATCTATTGCAGTTTTTACAAAACCCTTTGAATTTTGCCTTCTGATGGTTGTTAACAGACTCTGTTCTACATTGATTAGGTATGTGACCATATTTATTGCAATTATAACAATATCCATTGGACTTAGAGATATTCAGTTGCTTACCTTTTCTGATTTGGCATACATTGGCAGTATGACCTTGATTTCCATAGTAGTAGCAAATAGGCTTCTTCCTTTTGATGTTATTTCTTTTTTCAGCTTGTTTTGATGATTCTCTTTTCTCAGTAGTATTAATTCCTTTGTAGCTGAGTCCTCCATCTTTGTAGAGTCTTCTTGTATTCAGTTGCTCATCCAACATCTTTGATGCTTCATAACTTTTCTCCAATGATTCTTTGGATTTCTTTTCTATTTCAAGTTCACTAGTCAACCTTGATACTTCAAGTTTCAATGATTGATTTTCATCATTCTTCAGAATTGCTTCATGATGAGCATAACCTAGTTGTTCTATCATATTTTGTTGAATACCGGTTAACCTCATGATTTCATCATCCTTATCAGATACTAGAGCTTCAAGTTGTTGTTTCTCTCTTTGTAGATCTCTTGCTTTATCCTCAGCTATCCTTAATGCATCTAGATTTTCAGTCATTTGTGTACTGAAATGTTCATGTTCTCTTTTCATTGATTTTAGTTGATTAGCCAATGCTTTGTTCTTTTCTTTCAACATTCCAATAATTTCTTTAGTTTCTTTAGATATACTGTTCTCAGATGATGTCTCGATTTGTTCCACTAGCTCTTGAGAATCCTGCAAGTCATCAAATAATCTTCTCGTTACTTTCAGAGATTTTTGCATTTGCTTCTGCATGTCTGCAATCACTTGATTTGCATTATCCAGCTCTTCTTGAAGATGCACAATCCTCCAAGATTGTTTGTAGCCTTCCATTACTAAGATCTTTCTCTTCAGGTGGTTAAACCCTTTTGCAAGATTCGAGCTCTGATACCAATTGTTAGGCCCAATATAGAAAGCTAATGTACTGAGAGGGGAGGGGTCAATCACTACTCCAAAACTTTTCCTTTGTAATAACCTTACTATTATGCATAAACAGAATAGTGCAGTAACATAAAATAAAACTATAATCAACAGATAACAATCATACATGATTCACTCCATAACACATATATTTTGGTCACGTAGAAACTCTTGGTTAGAGAGAAAAACTACGGTGGGGATGGCACCCACAACTTCACTACTGCAATAATAAAGAATGCTCGGTTAGAGCCACATTTAGCTATTTCTGATAGCTTACCCTGTTAGGAGTATTAATATTAGTTAGATCTACCTTACTAAAGGATTTGTACAACACTATATAAGTGTAGCACCTGGTTAAAGGATTTACAATTTATAGACTTGGTTAGAGTCTTTTACCCTGTTAAAGGTTTCTCTTACAACTTCAAAATATTACAATATAATCATTACAAATATCTGCAACTTTACATCTAAAATGTTAAAGCAGATTCTATGTGCTCTGAATAAGATTACCTAGCTTGTACCATACCTTGGTAACCCATAATGAAACTCGGTAAACCCTTCTATTTACTCTATTCTTCGACTGTTCACTGATAACCTTCTCGGTGACCTCTCTGTGTCTCTGTAACAGTCTTCCTTCATGTATACACACTTCTATCTCATTGCATCTCTTATTACATCATATTATGTCTTGTTTTTAACCCTAGAATCATGTTGTATATATAGCTCTCTTATAGCGGTGATCTGATTCATTGCTTCGATCTTACAAAAAGATTCTTCGATTAAACAAAATATCTCATAGGTTAGATTGATCTTGTAATCATGCACAATCTCCTAGTGCAATTTCCAATGCAAAAAATGATTAGATGTGCCTCGATCTTGTAACAGATTTTCATGTGCATGTCTAGGTTCAATATATCTAGTAAGACGTTTCAGTCGATGAATATCAACTTGGTGAGTTAACTTTACCACTCGGTAGCCATGAACCTTTACTCGGTAAACAACTTGGTGAATACTATGTTCTGTGATTGCTTTCTTCAGTAACCGACTAGACTGTTCATACTGACTTCTCTGTGTGTACTGACTACATGATACTAACCGACTAGAATATAGTATGACTTTGGATATGAAACTAATGGCAATTTGATAAGTAGTAACATGGAGATGCATCAATTTAGTGGACTTCAGAGTCTTATCCTCTTATCTGGAATGATAAGTGGGTGTTGCTACTCAGCTGGAGTAGTCAATAAGTGATTCAAATGTTTAGTTTATCCTACGGGGGAGATATTGTTCTTATTAGAGAGATTATTTTATTTGGAGAGAGAACAATGATTTGTTTATGTCTTTGGCATTATTGTCAAAGGGGGAGAGAAGCATGTAAAAAACTGCATAATCTTTGAAGCTTTGTGTGCATGATCTTAGGGGGATTTTGTTGGTTATTGCTGATGTTGATTTATTCCTTTGCATTGATTTTTTTTCACATTCATATTTTTCCATAAATGCCAAAGGGGGAGATTGTTGGATATTGTTGGTGCTAGGATATGTTGTTGTCATTGATGTCAACATATTCCTATGTTTTTGTGTTGTAGAGAGTTGTTTGGTGATACGGTGATTGCAGTGAGTTGATCTAGTTGGTTTATTTGTTTGGGATGCTGAATCAACTAGATATACTTCATTATTTATTGATTCCATGATGCTATCATGTAGTGATTTGGTCAAGTTGTAGATTTTGGTATGAAGATTAGTTTTTAGTGTTCTGGTATTTGATCTGTTGTGCTCCGGTATGATCATATCTTAAGTTGCGGATTTGGGAGATTATTTTGGATGTTCATGTGTATCTTTATTTTAGATGGTTCATGAGTTGGTGCTCTGAAAGTTATCATTCTATTATGAATTGCTATCATTGAACGTTCTTGTGTGTTAGCATGTTGATCGATGAAGATTTGAATAAGTGATGTTGGTGCAGCTATTACAGATGGTTCTAACATGCTTGCTGATGTTTCTTGATCATGTCCTATTTGTTTTGGTGGTCCATATTGATCATTGTGTGAGTTATTCAAGATCTTTTGGGTCCAGTGATATTCTTCATGTTATGCGGTATTTTTGATGGTGTAACATGTTGTGGTTGAGCTTGGTGAGATTTATCATGGTGTTGCATGTTCGAGGATTTCATTTAGGTCCATGATATATTTTCTATGGAATTGTATTGGTCTGGTGGTTTATTTATGTATCGTGTGATGTAATTTTATAATTATGTGTTGAGGGTTTTGAGTCGGCCTTGTAGTCAAAGTTGATGAATTGTATAAATGGGTGTTAGATTCATATAATTTATGTATGGTGGTTGTGTCTACATTATTAGTGAGTGGTATATGTGTAAATCAGCATATTCATCTTTTGGTATGATGTATTGAGAAGATATTGTTGTAGGGCAAACAAATGAGTTTAACCAGAACTGTCATCAAGCATTAAAAGATCTATTGCTTTAGTTCACCCTAACAGGATTGTAGTCCAAATAATTGTAAGGTAGTGAACCTTCCCTAAGGGTTGGAGCCTTTTGGGTCATCTTATTTTGAGCAGTGAGCTCTAGGAAGTGTGCCTAAATGCATGTGCATTCCCCATTGTAATATTTACACATACTACTATAAAGTATTATGTCATTATGAGTAGGTTCCCACCGTGGTTTTTCCCTTAGCCGAGTTTTCCATGTCAAAATCTTGGTGTTATGTGTGTTTCTTATTTTGTGTTCATCTTTATTATTGTTGTAGTTGATTAAATATGAGATTGTGCATAAATTATTTGATCTAGTGAAAACTGATTCACCTCCCCTCTAAGTTTTCCTTCATAGCTATTTCCAGCAATGACCCCTTAGGACATCATATGATCCATTAGGACATCATATTGTCCTAAGGGGCCATATCATGTCCTAAGAGATCAGATGCTATCCTAAGGGATAATATGTTATCATTAGGGTTCATATGGGGTCCTAAGGGGCAAGACATGTGTATGAACACCATATGACCACTTAGAACACCATATGGATATGATATAGTCCTAAGGTGTCATATGGTGTCATGAGTGGCCATATGGTGTCCTAAGGGTTAATATAGTATCGTTAGGGGTCATGTGGGGCTATGGGGCCACACATGTGTTAGAAGAACATATGACCCCTTAGGACATTGTATGACCCCTTAGAATACCATATGACCCATTAAAACATCATATTGTCCTAAGGAGTCATATGGTGTCATGCACTAGTATGTTAGAAGGGGCCATATGGTGTCATGAGGGGTCATATGGTGTCCTAAGAGGTAATATTGTGTCCTACGAGGTCATGTGGTGTTATTAAGGGTCATATGGGGTCCTAAGGGGATGCACATGTGTTAGAACACCATATGACCCCTTAGGACACCATATGACCCATTATGACATTGTCTTGTTCAAACTCAAATGGATCATATGGTGTCCTAAGGGGTCATATGGTGTCCTAAGGGATCATATTGTGTCGCTGGGGGTCATATCGGGTCCTAAGGTGACACACATGTGTTAGAACACTTGATGACCCCTTAGGACACCATATGGACATCATATGGTCATAAGGGATTATTTGGTGTTGTGAGGGGTCATATGGTGTCCTAAGGGGTCACACATGTGTTATAACACCATATGACTACTTAGGACACTATCTCTGTCTCTGTCTCTCCCTCCTTCTCTATCTCTCCCCCTCTATCCTTCTCTCACCCTTCTATCTCTCTCTCCATCCCTTTTTATTTATCTCTCTCCCTGTCTCCCTCTCCCCACCTTCTCTGTCCCTTTATCCTAAGCTCTCACTCTCTCTACCTTAGTCTCTCTTTGTCATTATTTCTATCTATGTCTTTTTCTTTGTCTTTATTTCTGTCTCTATTTCTCTCTCTCTCTCTCTCTCTCTCTCATTCTTTCTTCCATCCAATAAACATCTTTTTCCTCTCCCTTTATTGATACTTGCCCCTCTCACCCCCTAATTATCCCCAACTCTCTCTCTCACCTAATAACCCTCTCTTTGTCTATTCATTTGTTGATACTTCCCCCTCTCCTTTCTTCTCCTACCCCCTAATTATCCCCAACTCTCTCTCTCTCTCTCTCTCTCTCTCTCTTCCACCAACTAACCCTCTCTTTTATTCTCCCTTTTTTGATACTTCCCTCTTCCTCCTACCCCTCTTCTCTTTGTCTCTCCCCACCTCTATCTCCACTTCTCTCCCCATCTCTCCCTCTCGTAGTCTCTATCACTCTCTCCCATATCTCCCCCATCTCCCCCTTCCTCCTTAGTAATAAAATTCATAGGGGAAAGATATTGCACACACCTCATCAGGAACTAAGATCCAAATATAGCTAACACAAAACCATATAAATTAGAAAGATAAAAAGATCCATTACCAATAGGGAGAGATATATCTACATAGATAAAAATAGAGATAGAGAGGGAGATATAAATAAAAAGAGAGGAGAGGGATAAAGAGAGGTAGAAGAGATAAATATATAGAGAGGAAAAAATAAAGATTTATAAAGATAAAAATTTAAATAAGGAGAGATATAAGGGTGAAGAGAAATGAAGAGATAAAGAGAGGGACATATAGAATGAGAAATAGAGAGAGACAAACATACCTAGAAAAGAGATAGAGACATAAATAGGGATATAGATATCAAGGACTATGGAGAGAGAGGGAGAAATACTAAAGGAAAAGGATGGATATAAAGAGGAAGACATATCTAGATATTGAAAAGGAGAGAGGAATATAGAGATAAAAATGAAGATAAAGGGAGAGGGAGATGAATATTTATAGAGAAAGAGAGAGGAAAAGACAAAGATAAATATATAAAGAGATACAAAAAAATGGATAGAGAGGGGTAAAGAGAGTGAGATAAAAAAAGAAGAGATAGAGAAATATAAAGGAAGAGGAATATACATAGATAGGGAGATTTATATAGTGCAAGAGAGTGATAAAGATAGAAATAGAGATTATAGACAGGGATAGATAGAAAGGGAGAGAGAAAGAGGGAGATGTAGAGAGATATATATAGGGGCTATAGAGAAGGATCGAGGGAGAGAGATGGAGATATATAGGGAGGGAGTAAATAAAGAGATAAATATAGAGAAAGGGAGAGATACATAGAGAGGGCCATAGAGGAAGAGAGGGAGAGGTAGATTAATCATGCATAGAGGAAGATATATAAAGATAGAGGGACATGTAGAAAGAGGGACTGATAGGGAAAGAGATAGAGATGTGAAGATGGAGAAGGAAATAGATATGGATAGAAATTGATAGAGAGAGTAGGACAAACGGAGGGAGAGATGGAGTGAATAAGTGAGATTTAGATATAATGAGATATAAATATACATGAAGATAGATCTATAGGGATATAGAGATAGAGGGGACAAGGTAGGGAGAGAAAGGAGGTGATACAGATGAGTACTAAATAAGCATAGGTAGGCTAATGTAGAGGATGGATATAAATAGAGAGAAGAGATATTATTAGATAGATATAGAAATGAGTGACAAGGATAGAGTGGGAGAGGGAGAGATAGGAATAAGAAGAGGGATATATATGTAGATATGGATGTAACTTGGGAAATATCTAGATGGGATGAGAAAAGGAGTGAGATAAGTAGAGAAGGAAGAGATAGATAAAATATATTTATACTAGTATAGATAGACAAGTGATAGATAAAGGAGGTGATAGGAAAAGAAGAGTTTGTGTATGAAAAAATTGCGAGTATTTAAAGTTTTAAAAATGAAGGATTAACTTCAAATGATTATAATTAATATTTTGTCTACAATATAATAAAATTACCTTATACATTTGATAGGTCTCTGATGTTGGAAATTGACACTCATTGGATTCATTTTGTTGTCATTGATGGAAACAAGATCAGATAGAAGGAAACAAGACTTGATGGAAGTCACGAACCATAGGAGGCATATATAGGCATATACCAGCATTGGAAGCATTCAGGGCTACACTGGCACCGACACTGGCACCGACATCGACATTAGTACTTCAAGAAGCCGACATCAATGAAGATTTTTTTTGTAAATCATTTTGTAATTATTTTCGAGGTCGAAATTGAATATATTTTGTAAATACATTGTAAGCCGACATAAGGCATATCATATGTAATAGGTATATAAGTTAGTCTACTAGATCAATTAACATATAGATAAGAGGGCATAGAGATAGATATATAGAAAAACTGTGAGAGCCAAAATATATGTATGGAGATCATTTTTGTATGCGAACATTGTATCTTGCAATGATCTATGGATAGCTAGGAAAGCACTCTTGGAGGAGAAGCAATATCGGAAATAGTTCAAGACTGAGAACTGGTACAGAGCAGAACTAGAACCGGAACTCTATCTGGCATAGCAGATGCATTCTTGAGTTTATTTTCAGTAATTTACTTTGGCAGGAATCTTGTAGTTAGTGAGGCTCTTTAGTAATGAGCAGTATGCTCTAGGAAGTATGCCTTCCTACAAGTGTAGGCCCCTCTTTATGTAATATCCTTTCATATGGCTAGTGAACTAATATTGTGGGTCACAAATCCCACCGTGGTTTTTCCTCATTGAGGTTTTCCATGTACAAATTTTTTGTGTTATGGTGTTTATTTATGTGGATGACTTTTTGCTTCTTGTTATATTCTTATTTGTTTACTGGTACATACATGCATGGTTTAGAAAGTTAAATATTGTTGATTCCGACAAAAAATTGACTCACCCTCCCTCTCAGTGTTCTCATATCCCAACAATTGGTACTAGAGCCTGGTACCTCGGAAGAAGTTTAACAGCTTGAGAAAGATCCTAAAACTAGAATGTTTGAATATGGCTATGGAAAGGCAACTTGAGATGGCTCTTGAGGATTATGATGCTGAAAGGATGAAGAACTTCAAATTGCAAGAAGAACTAAATTCTACAAATGAATTCATTTCTATTCTGCAAGAAAGGTTGTCATTTGCTCAAGCCAAAAGGAAAGAACTTATGCAACAACTGGATGATGAGGAGAAGAATGCTCTTAAGGAACAATGTTAGAAATTAAGTCAAGCAAATATGCTCATGAAGAATGAAATGCAAGATATGACCATGAGGCTATCAAAAGATATTGAGGACAAAAAGAAGAAGGAAGATAGCCTTACTTTATCTTTGAAGATCAAGTTTGATGAACGTGGAAGACTGACTCATGAGAATAATCTTTTGAGAACTAATTTGGCAAACTCCTAGAACAATAAACAAGAACTTGAAAGGCAAATAACTACTCTGAGAGGTGATCTATCTACTACAAGCAGATATAAAAAAAAGTTTAGGATCAGTGCTGCACAATTGGATGACTTACTAAAAAGACAAAGATATATTGATGATTCTAGAGGACTTGGATTTGTACAAGGTGAAATCTTTGGTACTGCTAATAAAGATTCGACAACCAGTATGCAAAACTCATCAGAATAGAGGAAACCTATAAGGCAATCTAATGCTTATTTATTCAATGGTAGATGTTTTGTTTGCAATAAATTTGGGCATATGGCTAAATAATGTAGAAATAAGGCAAATCAAAACTACAATTTTGTTCCTGGTCAATGCACAAACTGTAAGAAATATGGTCATAAATCAGAAGACTATAGAATGAATATTAAATGTCATGCATGTGGAAAGTTTGGACATTTTGCTAATCATTGTAGGTCCAGAAATAATAATAATACCAGATATGTCAAGGCAATTTAGAAGAACAATGTTACATGTTATGCATGCAACAAAATAGGTCATATTGCTAAGTACTGCAGAGGCAAGACTCAATAGGATAATAATGATAAAGACAATGAGAAAGGAAAGTAGAAGGTAGATGAAATAAAAAAAGATCACACCAAGAGATGGGTTAGAAAATATGAAGAACAAAGTGGAGATGGATCTATACCAACAAATCCACTAGTAGAATAGAGTTTTCCTCCACTGACAGAAAATTCCACTGGTAACTAAGGAATAAGCCTTAGGGGTTGGCAAAGTCATTGCTAAATTCTACATATTATCTCGATAGAGATCTAAGGAGATCTGAAAAGAAATTTGAAAAACTATGTTTATTATCGATGAAGGTTACTCCGACACTTAATTGTGAAACTGGCATCCGTAGGGTTGGTGGTGAAGTATTAATGATATAAAATTAGGGTTTTATTCATGGATAAAAGAAGCTAAGAGAATTCATTTTCACTCACCAAGAAATCAAGCAAGCAGAGTGAAGTAAAGGCAAACTAAGAGCGAGCAAAAGAATTGAGAGAGGATTTTGAGCAATTATTAGAAGCACTCCAATCGACCACTGACATTCACTAAGGTATTTTTTTCGCAATGGCATCTAGATATTTTTCTCCTACTTTCATTTTAAATAAAACTATCTTAAAAGTTAAGGATAGGTTAAGGCCAGTCTTTAAGGAGGTTCCCAAAATTGCAAAGAAGGAAGACTTTGTGGGAGCATTTTCTAGGGTTCCTGAAGGAGTAATGTATGTTGATGATGTGAGGGCATACATCCACTGCACTCTTGAGGATTTGGGTACTGAAGACATAAAAAGAATGTATCAATCAGTGATACTGGGAGACACCAAAAATATTAAACCAGAATTTAAAGCAATTAAGGATCTAGGGTTAACCGATATTCTGTATACCAAAATTCAAGGATGAGATGATCAGATACGTCTTGAGAAGGGTTCATAATGAATTCATTTGGTTAGATAGACCCTACATGATCACAAAGGAATCTATACAAGCTATCATTGGCTTACCTAGGGTTGGACGAGAACCTGGTAAGAAAATCTCCAACACAGAGGTTCAAAACTCACTGGTTCCACACCAAATAATAGATCAATGAGGATAAGCACAATCACCAACTTCGACATAAAATTTGAAAGAATGATCATAGGATACAAGGTAACTCAATTCAGCTGATTGAATTCTATTGTAAGTTCATGCATTCATGACGCATATCAAATGTTAAGAAATAATGTGAAATATGACTTATGTGAATGGATGAGGAGTGAGTTAATGTTAAACCTTAAAAATATAAAAGGAACCAAGAAAGGAAAATTTAGATATGGAAACTTAATTGTTTGTTTGATGCTCTATTTCCTAAATGAGCTACCCAGTTTAGGAAAGAAACAATGGGCTTATGACATACCGATAGGTATGCAAATCAAAATGGCTATCACCAGTCTTGGTACTAGCAGGGATGGAAAGCTTTGGGGTTAATTCAAGACATTTCAAGAAAATATGAGGCAAAGGGAAAGAATCTATAAGAAAATTGTGGAGAAGTATTCCACTGACATATGTTTCATGGTGAAAATTGATGAAACACTCATGGAAGTAGTTGAACCCAGGCAAATATGGATCACTAAGCTAGGATATGAGGTAGATGACAATATTTTTGGGCTTTATGCAAAGATGTTGTTAGATGCCCCATTGGATGGCAAGACAAAGCACTTCGATACAGCAACAGAAAAGGCTTTTGAAGTCAAAACAGGTTTCAATAGAAAAAGGAGAGAGAAGAAAATTGATAAAATGTCTACATATGTGCAGAATGTGATTTATAAGATAGACACCTTATTAGATACTTGATCAGTCCCAAAGACATTGAGAGAGGGGGGGTGAATCAGTGTGTAACCAGTATAAGAAATATTTAAACTTGTTTGCAACTTTACAACCCAAATTAATGTACCGATATACAAGTAATAAAGCAATAAAGACAAATAAGAGACAACATCAAGGCACACCATAACACAAGATATTTTGGCAAGGAAACCCGGTAGGGGAAAAAACTCGGTGGGATTTTTGACCCACAATATTTACTAACTAACCAGTATGAAAAAATATTACTAATACAATAGGGGCCTACACATGTAGGAAGGCCAACAGTCTAGAGCTCATGGCTCAATCACAAAAAGGAGTCACATTGACTACAAAATTGGATGATTAAATCCAATGACAATGTACTGCTCAAAATAGAATCTATAATGCTTGATTCAGTACCGGTTTAAGCTCTCTCAAATACCTTTACCATAAACCTTTCTTTGCTCTGCTCTGCCCTTATTCGCTAATCAAAATTATTACATCAAAATGCATATACAGATATTCACTCTCATAACCCACTTGCATTAATCACCTATACATATTTCGCATACCTTTCACATAGCTATGTCACTTTCTAAATGACCTATAAGATCTCATACATATATGAGTCTTTAAAATAAATCATGTCAGCTATACAATATAATTATAATATAATTTCCTTGTCGACTAGGGTACCAGTAAGATCTTCTGTCAGTGTAGACTAGGTGTCGGTGTGAATAATCATGTTGTGCCTGCTGGTGCCGGTAAATGATGTTTGTTTTTGTTGTATGTTGTGAACCATATTACAAGTTGGTTGCCATGAATGACAACATCAACTATTCTCATCTGAGAGTAGAGTGCCAACAATCTCCCCCTTTCGTATTGATGGCAACACTCATGAGAAAAATCCAAAAACTGATATCCAAAAATGAAGTCCAAAACTTGATTAAAAAAAGTGCTCCCACTAAGCAAATGATCTCATCTATACATTTTTCTCGATACTACTACTCCCCCTTTGACATAAATGACAAAGGATGTCAAAAAGAATCAAAGAATTCAAAATTTGACCTCATAATGTATCTGGTTATGTATAATTTGAAATATATCTGCCAAAATCAGATTAAGACTTTGCATGAATTTGGTGTTGTCAGAGATAATGGTTTCAGTCTACTGGATCATACCGGTCAGATAATGCATCTATTGCTCCGGTGATCTTTCTCCTTGAATTGTTTCTTTAGACAACTCAACTCACTGAGTTATAAGGTTGTCCAATCTAGGACCATTTTTTTTTCAGCTTACGTGCCTTCATTCTTAACCTTTCTTTCTCTTTTTCTAGTTTCTCAATCTTTTCCTAAAAAACTGCCATTTTTTGATCAAAAACTGATGTAAGTTTTGAAGAACCTATCATATTGTCTTCTATATCATCAATCTCTTTTTGTGTCTTCTTTATCTCTTCCTCAATGTCTTCTGTCAAGTTGTAAGGCTTGCATGCTTCCTTATTATATTCTTTATATTCCAGAATGGTGGAATTAAGTAACGATAATAAGGAATCAATGTGCTCAGTACAATCCTTCATAGTTTTATTAAAGAATTCATTTTTCTCCTTATTCACCCTTTCCTTAATAGTATCCTCATTAATATTATCTATGGTTAACATATTTGGATCAATAAATTTGGACAATGTGTCCAATTTACCTAAAGATCCATCAATGTGATCTATCTTACAAGCCGATGCAATCATCTTCAATATAGGTAATGTGTCATCAATGGCCTTGAATGCTAAGACGTTGCAATCTATGATCCTCTTAATTGAATCCAAAAGTACATTAGTCACATTTGTATGTTGGCATTATGTGAACCGGTATGAAGACATAATGATATTGTATGTTGTCATTGATGTTAATATGTGACATGACGTGAACTGACACATGTGAGAAGAGAGAACTGGCACATATATATGAACTGGTATATATGCCAAAGTGAAGTGATATATTTGTTCAAGATGAACCGGTATGTCAATATGAACCGACATGAAGTTATGGGAACCAGCACATGGAAGCATTGTATGACTACTGGTTGGTAGGTAGTTTCTACCTCAGGATTTTTGATTGGAGTACCTCAAGCCTGTGTGATTTAATCGGTGATCTCTGTGTGATGAGTTAGTGGTATAATAGAGAACAAATCATGTTGCCACGTAAGCCCTATGTGCATGAAGGATCTTGCATGAAGAAGACTATCCCTATCTACCTTGGGAATGTGCGAAGTTTGTCAAACGGTGATAACGTGTGATGGGTTATCAACCGCCATGAAATCAATGGATAATGGATGATGGAGAATGTCTTGAGATTGATTCAAGATTATTGCATTTAATGTAGTATGATTCAATGGTCAGGAGTGAACCACTTGAATTGCTTAACCTAACAGGTTTTAGGGTTTAGGGTTTTTGCTACCAACCTGTCTGTTTCCTATAAGGTTGATGTTGTGTTTCTTTCTAATGTTGTTGGAAAAAGTTGTATGTGTGTATCCAAGCGAAGTGATACGTGATTCTTGCATGACCAAAGGAGAGAAGAGATACCTACAAAGTGAATGTGCAGAAGGTGAAGAGGAGCTAAAATGGATCTGCATTAGCATTAGCTGTTGTTACCAGATCATTGTAATTCCTATTGATCTTTAACCACTTCAACAGTTGTGAAATCCCTTAACAGGGTAGCTTTAACTGGCTTGATACAAATCCCTTAATAGGGTAACTCAAAGTTATTGAGTTCTGGGAAGCTATAGTGCTCTGGAGATCCTTTAGCTATTGAGTTCCAGAAATCCTCTAACAAGGTAACCCTAACCGGGTTTAACCCTTAACCGGGTGATCCCTAATAGGATCGGTTCCTAGCAGAACCTATTGTAATGTCTTTAACCAGACAAGGCTTCTAATAGAGTGGACTTCTAAAGAGTTCAAAAAGAAGCTTGTGGGTATTCATCCCCACCGTGGTTTTTCCTAGTTGGGTTTCCACATGAAGAATATGTGTGTCATGTGTGATGCTTTTATCTTGTGATGCTTTGTTATTACCTATTGAGCATATGATGGTTCTATGTTTTATGCCTATCTATTAAACATATTGAACTAACTATTGTGAAGATCTGATGATAGTTTACCTATTCATGCATGAGGGTGTAATGGTACTATAGTATTGAGCTAAGAGGAAAGCTTAGTGAGTAACTAGTTTATGATTGTTTTAGTTGTTCTGGGTCTTACCGGTTGCACTCTGTTTCAACCAGTATCACTCTTTGCCAGTCATTTGGAGTATTTGTTGTCAAACCAGTATTGGACTGTATTTTTGTCTGTACTGATTCACCCCCCCCCTCTCAGTACCAGTTTGGTACTATTCATTCATCATTGAGTTATCAATTGGTATCAGAGCACTCTAGGTCCTCTGTGTTGTAAGCTTAACCACTTGAGGTAAAGATCCCAATCAAATGATGAAGAGGGAAGGTCCAAAGTTTAACAAGGAAAATTTTGGTATATGGAAAGATAGAATGAAGATATTCATCAGAAGCATGGGTGCTCAACATTGGAGTTATGTTGAGAATGTCTATGTTGTCTCTACCATTACTCTCACTGATGACCAAAAGAGAGAGATACAAGAAAATGGGCAAGTCATGGAAGCCCTTATTAGTAGTATATTTGACATTGAGTTTATTGATGTTCACTGCTAACAACTTGCTTGATCTTGTGCATACTGATTTGTGTGGTCCCATGAAAACTAGAAGTGTGCAGGGTGGGTCACATTCTTGAAAGACAAGTTTGAAGCCTTTGTGAAATTCAAAGCTTTCAGAGCATTAGTGGAGAAGGAAAGCTGTAAAAGGATCAAATGTCTTAGAACTGATCAAGGAGGGGAATTCACTTCTGGTGAATTCAACAAGTATTGTGAAGAATTTGGCATCAAGAGACAACTGTTTGCCCCCAGAACCCACAACAAAATGGCTTAGTAGAGAGGAATAATCGGACTGTGGTTGAAGCAGCTAGAACCATGTTCATTCAAGGGAAGGTAGCTCACACCTTTTGGAGAGAAGCAGTGAGCACTGCAGTCTGCACAATGAACCAGGTACTCATCAAGAAAGGTAAGGACAAAACTCCTTATGAGTATTGGACCAGTAAGACACCTATGGTTAGCTACTTTAGGGTATTTGGTAGTAAATGTTACATCAAGAGGAGTGAACATCAGGGAAAATTTGAAGCTAAATGTGATGAGGGAATATTCCTAGGATATTCCACCAAGAGTAAAACTCTCAAGTGTTACAACAATAAAACTCAGAGAATTATGGAAAGTATCAATGTAAGAGTTGATGAATCCTTTGAGAAAAATGAGGAAACCGACAGTGAGCAAGCTGTAAATGAATCGGTTGCAACCTTCTGGGAACCAGTTGTTAGTCAACCAAGTACCAGTAATAGTGTTCCTAAACTGGTGAATGTTGATACTGATGAAGACGAGGATGAAGAGGAAAAGCCAGAAGAACCAGTCAAGACCATTCCTTGGTATGTCAAGCTGAATCATGATCCTAAGCAGATCATAGGAGATAAGGATGCAGGAATCCTTACAAGAAGAAAGATCAGAGAAAACTCATGTATGATCTCTAAATTTGAGCCTAAATCATTCAAAGAGGCTCATAAAGATGAAGACTAGATCAAGGCAATGGAAGAGGAACTTGACCAGATAGAGAAAAATGGTACATGGTCCTTGGTACCCAGACTAGAGCATAAAAATGCCATTGGCACCAAATGGGTGTTCAGAAACAAGCTGAATGAGGATGGCACATTGATTAGGAATAAAGCCAGATTGGAGTGCAAAGGATATGCTCAAGAAGAAGGAGAAGACTATGGAGAAACCTTTGCTCCTATAGCCAGATTGGAAGGAGTTCGTATGCTTCTTTCATATGCAACTTTTAAAGGGTTCAAAGTATATCAAATGGATGTAAAATCTGCATTCCTAAATGGTGTACTTGAAGAAGAGGTGTATATTGAGCAACCAGATGGGTTTTCCCTATTTGAAGACAGTGACATGGTACGTAGGCTACATAAAGCCTTATATGGTCTAAAGCAAGCACCTAGGGCATGGTATGGGCACCTACATTCCCATCTTGTGAAGATTGGATTTGAAAGAACAAGTGAAGATAGAAATATCTACTTGAAGTCTGAAGGAGATTAGATCCTGATCTCTGAGGTTTTTGTTGATGACATTATCTTTGGTGGAGATGACAAGATGAGTCATGAGTTTGCTGATGGGATGAAGAAAGAGTTTGAGATGTCACTCATAGGGGAGATTAAGTTCTTCATTGGACTATAGATCCAATAGATGAAAGATGGAATCTTTATCACTTAGTCCAAATATGTCAAAGAGGTGTTGAAAACCTTTGGCATGGAAGATAGAAAACCGGTTGGTACACCGATGGGGACTGGTTGCAAATTGTCAAAAGAGGATGATTCCACACTAGTTGATGAGAAAGAATACCAATCAATGATTGGTAAGTTGCATTATGTAGTGCATAGCAGACCGGATATTGCACATGCAGTTGGCATTACTGCAAGGTTCTAGAAAAGTCCAAGAGAATCCCACTTGGTTGCAGTCAAGCGGATTCTTAGGTATTTGAAGGGAACAATTGACTATGGATTATGGTACCCATACAACAATGATTTCATTATGAAAGTATTCACAGATGCTGATTGGGCAGGTAATGTGGATGACCAAAAAAGCACAATCGGTGGTGCATTCTTTCTCGGTGGTAGACTGGTCTCATGGATGAGTAAAAAGCAGAGTTGTATGTCTCAGTCTATAGTGGAAGCAAAGTATGTTACAGCCTTCATGAACTGCACTCAGACAATTTGGATGAAGCATGTTTTAAATGGTTTCAAAATCCTTGTATCTTAACCAGTAAGTATATTCTGTGATAACACAAGTGCTATCAATATTTCAAAGAATCTAGTTTTACATTCTAGAACCAAGCATTTTGAGCTTAAGTATCATTTCTTGAGGGAAAAGGTTCAGAATAAAGAGATTGCACTGGAACATGTTTCTAGTAAGGAGCAGTTAGCAGACATATTCACCAAGCCTCTCCCAAAGGCTACATTTGTGCATTTAAGAGGTGAATTGGGGGTACTTCCCCTTCAGGAGGTGAACTAAAAGTATTTGTTCCACATCAGTCAGGTATTGCATAGTCAAATTTTCGTTGATTGATGTGTTGAAGGATGCTACTCCTCAGGGGGAGTAGCATAATGGAACAGGGATGCTTGTGCCTCCACTTTGGCATTGTTGTCAAAGGGGGAGAAGGAGTGAAGCGGAAAACATATCTACAGAAAATGAGGGAGAAGATGTGAAGCAGAGAGATATCTTTGTATATTGCCATCAATGCCAAAGGGGGAGATTGTTGGCATTATGTGAACCAGTATGAAGACATAATGATATTGTATGTTGTCATTGATGTCAATATGTGACATGACATGAACTAGCACATGTGACATGTGAAAAGAGAGAACCGACACATATATATGAACTGGTATATATGCCAAAGTGAATCAGTATATTTGTTCAAGATGAACCGACATGTCAATATGAACCGACATGCAGTTATGGGAACCGACACATGGAAGCATTGTATGACTACCGGTTGGTAGGTAGTTTCCACTTTAGGATTTTTGGTTGGAGTACCTCAAGGCTGTGTGACTCAATCGGTGATCTTTGTGTGATGAGTTAGCAGTCTAACGGATAATAGATCATGTTGCCACGTAAGCCCCGTGCGCGTGAAGGATCTTGCATGAAGAAGACTATCCCTATCTACCTTGGGAATGTGCGAAGTTTGTCAAACGGTGATAACGCGTGATGGGTTATCAGCCGCCATGAAATCGGTGGATAATGGACGATGGAGAATGTCTTGAGATCGATTCAAGATTTTTTCATTTAATGCCATATGATTCAATGGTCCGGATTGAACCGCTTGGATTGCTTAACCTAACAGGTTTTAGGGTTTAGGGTTTTTGCTACCGACCTGTCTGTTTCCTATAAGGTCGATGTTGTTGTGTTTCTTTCTAATGTTATTGGAAAAAGTTGTATGTGTGTATCCAAGGGAAGTGATACGTGATTCTTGCCAGACCAAAGGAGAGAAGAGATACCTATAAAGTGAATATGCAGAAGGTGAAGAGGAGCTAAAACGGATCTGCATTAGCATTGAGTGTTGTTACCAAATCATTGTAATTCGTGTTGATCTTTAACCACTTCAATAGTTGTGAAATCCCTTAATAGGGTAGCTTTAACCGACTTGATACAAATCCCTTAATAGGGTAACTCAAAGTTATTGAGTTCTGGGAAGCTATAGAGCTTTGGAGATCCTTTAGCTATTGAGCTCTTGAAATCCTCTAACAAGGTAACCCTAATCGGGTTTAACCCTTAACCGGGTGATCCCTAACAGGATCGGTTCCCAGCAAAACCTATTGTAATGTATTTAACTGGACAAGGCTTCTAACAGAGCAGACTTTCAAAGAGTTCAAAAAGCAGCTTGTGCGTATTCATCCCCACCGTGGTTTTTCCCAGTTGGGTTTCCACGTGAAAAATATGTGTGTCATGTGTGATGCTTTTATCTTGTGATGCTTTGTTATTACCTGTTGAGCATATGATGGTTCTGTGTTTTATGCCTATCTATAAAACATATTGAACTAACTATTGTGAAGATCTGATGATAGTTTACCTGTTCATGCATGAGGGTGTAATGGTACTATAGTATTGAGCTAAGAGGAAAGCTTAGTGAGTAACCGGTTTATGATTGTTTTAGTTGTTCTGGGTCTTACCCGTTGCACTCTGTTTCAACCAGTATCACTGTTTGCCAGTCATTTGGAGTATTTGCTATCAAACAAGTTTTGGACTATATTTTTGTTTGTACTGATTGACCCCCTCCTCTCAGTACCAGTTTGGTACTATTTGTTCATCATTGAGTTATCATTGTATGCCTAAAATTAATGTTGGAAGGGCTAGGCTCAGCTATAACTTTCTTTTCTTCAGACACTTGTCCAATTGCCTTAACCACTTCTTCCTTATTTCCATTATTGACCTCTTGTTTATTCATTGTTTCTTCTTTTTCCTCATTCTGTGTTTCAATTTTTCTTTCAATCTTACTGTCTTCCTTATTCTCTATCCTAGTAACTCTTGGTTAAGGTATGCTCTGTTCAGGTTCTTTCTTTGCCAGTTTCTCTACCTTCTATTGATTATCGACATTTGTAGGTCCAATTTGTGTTTTTACCTCTGCTTTTGCTTGTTCTTCTATCGGTTTCCCAACTTGTGCTGGTATCTCAATGTTCTAAGAGTCAACAGTACTGATCGGTGACTCAGAGATTTCAATATTTGCAGTATCAGTTTGTTTTACCTCTATAGTCTCTTTTTCCATGACAATGTTGAAGTCTTGTGTGTCCGCATTCATGGTAAAAAGAACTTCAGATTCCAAATTGGTGTCATCTCTTGTTATTTCCTCTGCCTTCTCTTATGGCTGACTGTCAGATTGTACCGGTGCCTCTGCAGTTATTGGTGGGGTGTCCTATGCCAGTGAAAGAAGGTTATTCTTGATCGTTATATTAAGTACACTACCAATTTTACCTTTACCTTTATCCTTTTGATATACCTTTGTAAAAGACTTATCCATTTTTTGTCTATCCTTTTCTTCTTCTTTTCTCTTTCCACAAAGAATATGTCCCACTTGTTTGTTGTTTCATCTACAATTTCCTTAACTTGGCTTGCCATAAGTCTAACTTGTCGGTGACCACTTACAAAAAATGACTGGTTGGCTTCAACAATCAATTCATCAATGTCCTATTTGGAGTTAAAAGGGTGAACCGCCAACAATGCTTCAACTTTTAATTTCTTATGTAATTCCATAACTGACATCCTTTTAGCTTCTAACCTCAAATACAAATCATTGGGTAGATCATCTACAACTTCAATTATAACTTTCTTGTAGATATCAAGATGTAATATAATTCTTTCCTCTATAGTGTTTTTATCTACATCCTTGAAAGAATGATAGAGTTTATTTACATTGCTAAGGTTACCTTCTTGTGTGATTTCATTTATCAGTTCCTCCGTTGTAAGAGTGTCCAGTACCTTAGGTTCTAAATTCTTCTTAGGAGTTACCTTCTTCTTGGGACCACTGGGCTCTCTTACAACCTATTTCTTCTTTCTTTGTGTCCTTTACATCTTTGGAGATGGGGAAGGTGCCGGTGAAGGTTTTCTTTTCTTCCTTTCAACTCTTTTAAATTCAACTACTTTATCGCTTTTTGTCTCAGAAGAAGTAACAACTGGGGAAACATGAGCTATCGGTGTCTACTTTGACTGAATTTTTACTTTAGCAACAATACCGCCAAGAATCATCAACCCTTCTATAACTTCTTTTACCATTTTAGAAGCATCTTTCATGAATTTGTCTCTTTTCTTTCTTTCCTTCATCATGGCTACATCACTTTTAATTGTTTCAGCACTACAAAATATTTTCTCTGATGGTTCCGATGGAGCATCTAGGAGTATTTTTGCATATGATTCTAAGATGTGAGAGTCCACCTCATATCCCATTTCAGTAATCCATACTATTCTGGGTCTGATTGCTTCCATCCAGATTTCATCTCTCTTTACTACAAAGCATATTTTTTTATCATATTTGTCTACGATGCTTTGGGAAATCCTTTCTCTCTATTTCATTTTGGTTTGAATTTTTTTGAAGTAATCTTTGACCAACTCATCACTGTTAGCTCCTATATTGGTGATTGCCTCTATCTGATTTCCAACAGAAATATCATAGGAAAAATCTTTATGACCTATGTCAAGGATCTCCTTAGAAAAGTAAAGAATTAAACATACCAATAGATTTCCAAATTTGAATGTTCCTTTTTTGTCACCTTTTATCTTATCCAAATTTTCTAGCAATTTGTCCTTCAACCATTCACACATATCAATCTTTGCATTGTTTACAATCATCTCATGTGCACTGTGAATGCATGAATTTGACACAAAATTCAATCTATTTGTGTGACCAACTTTATATCCAATTATCATGCTAGCAAATTTAACATTTTTATCCTTTATGTCATTAACCCTAAGTGACCGGTTGTCATATGTAGCTTTGGTTAAGCTCATAACTTCCTTGTTAGGGATTTTCTTCTTGTTGTTAGGTCTAGAATCGATGGAGGGTAAACCAATAACAACTTTTATAGCTTCCTTGGTAATCTTGATTACGGAGTCCAACCACATAAATTCTTTGTGAGCTCTGCTAAGGACATAGCGAATGGCTTCATCTGAAAATTTTAGCATATGGAGGATGTCTATGAAACCTAATTCCTCAACTACCTTAAGTTTTGGTTTCACTATCCCATTCTTGTCAGTTATTTCATTCATGTACATGTTCATCAAATCTTCAAATCCTAAACTTTCTATGTTGCAATGTATGTATGCCTTAGGGTCTTCAATGAATGCAACTCCCTTCAAGATTTTGGAAAATGCACCAATAGAATCATCCTATTTTTCTATCTTTGGAATGATGTTAAAAACTGGTCTAGGTCGCTTAATGTTTTCCGCAATGGTAGGGTTTGCTATGAATTCGGGAATAGAAGACAAAGATGCCATTGTGAAAGATAAATACCTCTTAACTTTGAAATCCTTGGATGCCCTGAAAAAGATCTTTGTTGCTTTGCATTTAGAATACCTTTTCTCAATTTTGCTCTCTTTGAATGCTTGGATGCTTGGTGAGTTGAAATGAAAGGTTACAATGCCTTTATAACCAAAATTTTGACTTACAACAGCTATAAATGCTAGCTGGTGAAGTGAAAAAATCCACTTATATTTTCGGTAAAGAAGAAATATAATTTCTTACCATTAACCGAGGGTAAATGCATGGTTTTCAATTTGTTGCCTTACCCCTAAGGATTATTCCTTAGTTGGATGAAGAATCTCGTACCGGCACAAGATTACCCTATTCTGCCGGTGCAGTGATAGATTCATCACCTTTCTGATCTCTCTTCCTAATCCATTGTTTTGAAAATTCATGCTTGATTTCAGTCACCTTATCTTTGCCTTTGTTATTAGATCCTTTATTGTTCACTGGTGAATTATTGCTTCTACAAAATTTTGCAATATGCCCAATTTTGTTACATGCATAACAAGTTACATTATTTCTCTAAATAGCCTTTCCATAACCTTGACCGGTTTGAGTTATGCATTAATTAAATAAATGTCCAAATCTACCACAAACATAGCATTTCACATTCATTCTGCAATTGTCTGAGTTATGACCATTTTTATTGCATTTGGAACATTGACTAGTGGGTAAGTTTGTATTCTAATTATAAGCATTAGGTTACCTTACTAGTTTGCTTTGATCAAGATTGTTTGCAGTCCTTGAGCTTTCTCCATGTTCAAAACTAAGTCCAATTGTTTCTCCATTAGGTTTCTGACTTTTTAGCATATCATCAAGATTATTTGAACTTTTCTTGAATTTGTCTTTGTATTCATTTGCAGTGACCAACTCACTTTCGAAAGTGCTAACCTATCTCAAAAGTTCATCTTTGTCATGTTTCATGTGGATCAAATCAATTTTGAGCATATCATTTTCATAACTAAGCCTTTGAGATTCATCTGATCTTTCATTTAGTCTTCTGGCCAAATCTTCCTCATTCCTCTTTCTATCTTCAATATCTTTTCATAGTCTCATGGTTAAATCTTGAATCTCATCCTTCATGTTATTGTTCTCTTGTCTCAATTTGTCTGCAATATCTCTAAGAGTTTATTTTTCTTCACCATCTTGATTTTGCAATTGCATATGTAATTCTTTTCTCTTGTTCTTTTCTATAACCAGGTTATTTTGAAGTGCTTTGATAAATTCCCAAGCAGTTCTGAGTTCATCTTCCAATTTGATATTCTTCATTTTTTCTGCATCAAAATCTTCAAGAGATCCGTCCAATTGTTGTCTCAAACTTTCCATTGATATCGGTTTTAGAATCTTCCTCAAGTTGTTAGGATTTTGCGAATAGAGGACTAGGCTCTGATACCAATTGTTAGATACTTGATCAATCCCAAAGACACTGAGAGGGCGAGGTGAATCAGTGTCTAACCGGTATAAGAAATATTTAAATTTGTTTGCAACTTTACAACCCAAATTAATGTACCGGTAAATGAGCAATAAAGAAAAATAAGATAGACAACATCAATACACACCATAACACAAGATATTTTGGCAAGGAAACCCAATAGGGGAAAAACCTTGGTGGGATTTGTGACTCACAATATTTACTCACTGGCCAATATGAATAAATATTACTTATACAATAGGGGCCTGCACATGTAGGAAGGCCAACAACCTAGAGCTCACTGCTCAATCAAAAAAAGGAGTCACACTGACTACAAAATTGGATGATAAAATCCAATGATAATGTACTGCTCAAAATAGCATCTACAATACTTGATTCAGTACTGGTTTAAGCTCTATCAAATACCTTTGCCATAAACCTTTCTTTGCTCTACTCTTCTCTTATTCACTCATCAAAATTATTACATCAAAATGCATATACATATATTCGCTCTCATATTCCACTTGCATTAATCACCTATACATATTTCACATACCTCTCACATACCTATGTCACTTTCTAAATGACCTATAAGATCTCATACATATATGAGTATTTACAATACATCATGTCGACTATACAATATAATTACAATACAAAAACATATAATTTCCATGTCGGCTGGGGTGTCAGTAATATCTTATGTCGGTGTAGACTGGGTGCCAGTGTGAATAATCTTGTTGTGCCTGCTGGAGCCAGTAGATGATGTTTGTTGTCGGTGTATATATTGTGAACCATATTACAAGTTGGTTGCCATCAATGACAACATCAACTATTCTCATCTGAGTGTAGAGTGCCAACACACTTAACTAGGTTCCCAATCTAAACTGGTAGTCAAACCGACATAGGTTGCTACTGAAGAAGTGAAGAAGCCACAAGTTCACATTTCCCCAATCACTTCTAACTTTGATCTTGAGTATAATGAACCTCTGGCTTTCAGGAGGGTGAAAAGGAAGGATGTGGTAAAACCACTAGTAGAACAAAAAAAGGCAAAACCAAGGAGGAGTCTTCTCAGAAAGGCATCTCAGCCTACTGCACCTCCACCACCGGTAAGGAAGCCTATGCAGAAGAGGAAACCAGTCATACTGGCATCAAGAAGTAAAAAACAGAAGGATGATGATACCGGATCTGGTAAGACAACAATGACCTACTCTGAAATCATTGATGAAGTAACAAAAGATGGGATATTAAAGAATATTTCAAAATATTATGAAGTTTTTGAAGAGAGTGAGAAAAATGAGTTAGAGGAAGCTATTTTATCGTATATAGATATCTATAAGAAGGCATTAGTTGAAATTTTGAAAGAGATACCTATATCTCTATACAATAAACTTGAAGCTAGGATACTTGATGCTATCAAGAGGGATAAGGAAATCAAGGAAGTTGCACTTTTGGAGCAATGTGGTTCTATAAATAATGAAGAGATGAAAAGATGGATAGATACTGCTAATAGGATAGTTTTTAGTAGTAAAAACTTGTAGATAAGTCTTATGTTAGGTAGAGTAAATGAGGTGGTAAACGAGACAAGTAAGGGGTGGACAAAATTCTTTCAGAAAAACCCAGCCTTTCTCACATCTCAGGAAGAATATGCAAAGGCAACATCCCCTACAATTCCTAACAAATCAAAAGGAAAGGGCATTTTAGGCAGTTCTACTCCAATTTTGACATAGTCACAACTGGTTGTAAGTATAGGCACACAACCACAACCTACAGTCACAAAAAGTGTACAGTTTATACTAGCACAAACCAATTTTGAGCAAGAGAGTATACATGACACTGGAAACACTATAGATAATACTCCATCGACAGTAACCCATTCTGCACCAAGTGGTGAAGCCACTGGTGCAAAAGAGGTTGAGATAGATAAGGTTAAATCGACTGAGTCCATACTGGCAGGAAAAACAAATTCACCAGCAAGAGTTTTGGTAATTGACACTTCTTAGGTCGAGAAGAAATCAGTTTCTGAGTTAAGTCCAACAGAACTAATGACGATGACCACTCATAAATTGTTGAAGGAAGGGACTGTATAAAAGGAGTTAATTGATAAATCGGTCTCTGTATTACACAATATAATGCCTGACTATACAATAGAGGATGGAGCAAGCCCTTCTGGTAAGCTCTAAGCTTTATCATAACACATATCAAATAACTATCAATCCTTGAGACAGGTTGCAAACCGACAGGCTTTGGACAGTTTCTCTCCTGCAAAAAGAGCAACTTTTGATTAGCTTATAGTAACTGGGAAGAAGAAGATAGAGGACAAACTTATCTCTATTCATGTTTGTTTGAAACAATGCACCAATATTTACAGAGTATGTTGTAATATAAGAAGTCTAACAACCAATGTAAACAACAGATTGAAAGAATTATATGACAAAATGGCTACTATTTCTAATTCTTTTGATGGGATAACTACACTAACTACATCTGTTGATGGACAAATTTTCTCCTTGGAGAACCAAGTTTTTTTATTTGAGAAAGTAAAAGATAAAATACTGAGGAGAGCAAGAAATTTAAGAGGACTGGTGAGTCCAAGACTTGACTCTTTGGGTGTTCACAAGAGAGAATGCATGGATATGATATCAAATCTCACACCAGTAGATACCCAAGAGAAGGAATCATTTTCCCACTTACTCAGTGGACTTTCATCGGTATCAGACACTTTCAAATCAGGATGGGACACATATCTTCAGTTGCTACAAAAAGCATACCCAAAAATTCTGAAGATGACTAAGCTTGAATGACTCTGACTGTATTCTTTCATTCTTTCACTGATCTTTGGCATTAATGTCAAAGGGGGAGTATATACATCTATGAAAAATATCAGGGAATAAGTTATCAATTGAAGTGTGTTGCTTAGGGGGAGCACATCGGTAGGGAATCCATTTTTCACATGAGTGTTGCCATCAATCCCAAAGATAGAGATTGTTGGCAATTGACACTCATTGGATTCATTTTGTTTTCATTGATGGCAAAAAGGTCAGATAGAAGGAAACAATACTTGATGTAAGTCACAAACTAACACTAGGAAGCATATACCGGTAGATACTGGCATTGGAAGCATTCAGGGCAACACCAACACTGCCACCATCATTAGTACTTCAAGAAGCCGACATCAAGGAAGATTTTTTTTTGTAAATAATTTTATAATTATTGTCAAGGCCAACATTGAATATCTTTTGTAAATACATTGTAAGCCGACATAAGGCATATCATATGTAATAGGTATATAAGTCAGTTTGCTAGATCTATTAACATATAGATAAGAGCATAGAGATAGACATATAGTAGAACTGTGAGATGCAAAATATACATATGGAGATCATTTTTGTATGTGAACATTGTATCATGCAATGATCTATGGATAGCTAGGAAGGCACTCTTGGAGGAGAAGCAATACCGGTAATAGTTCAAGTCTGAGAAAAGATACAAAGAAGAACCAGAACTAGAACTCTATCTGGCATATCAGATGCATTCTTGAGTTCATTTTCAATAATTTACTCTGGTATAAATATTGTAGTCAATGAGGCTCTTTAGTGATAAGCAGTATGCTCTAGGCAGTATGCCTTCCTGCAAGTGCAGGCCCCTGTTTATGTAATATCCTTTCATATGGCCAGTGAATTGATATTGTGGGTCACAAATCCCACTGTGGTTTTTCCTCATTGAGGTTTTCCAGATACAAATACTATGTGTTATGGTGTTCATTTATGTGGATGATTTATTTGCTTCTTGTTATATGCTTATTTGTTTACTGGTACATACATGCATGGTTTAGAAAGTTAAATATTTTTTTATTCTGGCAGAACACTGATTCACCCCCCCCTCAGTGTTCTCATATCCCAACATATGAATTATCTTTCCAACTCTTATAAAAGATCAAAATTTCGATAAGAAATGCAAAAGTTATGCCCATTTTACTTAAGTATGTTTTTTATGTTGAGAAAAATGGATATTCAATTTGGAAAAACATGACATGACAATAATGTTGTCACCAAATGAATATTCATTATTAACAGATATCCGTTAATATCAAATATTTTGTTATTAATAGACATCCATTTTGGTTTGGTATCACCAAACCAAATTCAAATTTTGGCTGACCCATACAAAAAGTCAAAGCAAAATTTGGCGTATTTGGCAAAAAGTTAAAATATGTTTTTTTTCCATTGCTACTTTTTGGCTCCTCATTATCCTGCACATACCTTGTAGTTTTTTATCATTAATGCAGATGGTTGACAATTGAAGATGTTCTTTATTATGGATGTCAACCATTTTGGTGTTAATGTGTACACTCAGTTTGTTTTGTTGATTCTATGGTGGTTATAGAGATGTTATCTTGGTGATATCATATTTAGATGAGGATTAGAAGCATTGAGATGAGGATTAGAAGTGTTTAAGATGAATATTAGAAGCATAATAATTAAGTGGATATGTTTCTAATGGTGTTGATAGTCTTGTACTTGATACAACCTATTGTGATGGTTTTCTTGTTGCTCTTGATTGAACAAATGGTGCTACGAAGTGTTATGGGATTTAAAAATCAATGAAGTGTGTAGATGTAAGAAATTATGTTGAAGATACTCTAGTAGAATTCTTTGTGTTCATCTATATTTGGTGCTATGGTCTTGTTGTATTGGATGTTATGTTTATGCTTTGTAGATGTTGCACTCCTATCTTTTCATGTCCCTATTGTTGTAGATGATGTGTTTGGTAATGGTAGTATGTTGGTAGTTTGATGACTAGTTAGGACTAATCTACATTACTATCCATTATTTATGGTGTTGTGGCTTGGTGGACATTCTTATAACATTTATGCAGTGTCCTATTTCAAATTTTAGGTGATGAATTATTTTGAAAGAATTTTTGTCAGCTTGTTTTGGTTTTTCACAATGGAAGAAGTGTTTTGAAATGTATTTGGAAAGCTAAGGGTTGCCTTCATTTGGTTCGCATGTTCTTAGTTGATCTTGTTGGAATTGAAGTCATTGATGTCAACATGTGTGTGTGCAAGGTTAATTTATAGAATTTACAAAAGTGATCACTGTGTTGCCATTGATATCTACAAGGTCATGTCGCAAGTTGCAGATGAGATGAGAGGTAGTGAATTGCAACGCAAGTACAACCTGACAGAGATTGTGCAAAGAGGCATATAGGACACCCACTAGATGCAGATGTAGTGAGATGCAAAGGCATGCAAAGAAGATTGATGTTGACAGTTGTAATACTAGATAAAGTGTTAGTGCAACATAACATAACACAACATGTTAGTCCCACATGAAGATATAGAAGGAAAGAATGTGATGTGCTATTGGGACAAGTTATTGGATGAAGAAGAAAAAGGCCAATGCAGTGGTAAAGCCATTGAGAAAATTGGTTTGAATCAGAAAAAGTAAAACTATAATTGTGTATAACACGTCATGTTAGTCACATGCAATTACAAGGAGTGGTAGTCGTAGCTGTGTATAACATGTCATGTTGGTTACACAAATATTACAAGTGTGAATAACATGCATGCTATATCAATCTATAAGACTATTGAAGGTGTTTGAGATGTCAATAACATGATGCTTATGTGACTTCAAATGTTAATAACATGATGGTTATGTGACCAGTCATGTCAATAACATGATGAGTTAGTTGTATTGGTTTTGCGATAGAGGATGTAAATAACACGACATGATAGTCACCCTGCTATCCCACAATAGGAAGAATGGAAGTTAAATAATACTATGGGGCAACCTTAAAGTAGTGCAAATGGCATCCCCCACCATCCCACACCATGCAAGATGGTAACACAAACTCTGATGGTCTCGTGCGAAGACAAAAAATGAAGGAAAATAATTTATCCCACTATTCCATCGCCATTAACATGGATGAGAGACAACCGCATGGGGAAACATAAGCATTTGCGAGGATGTGACCCCTACTATCTCACAAGCTTGAAGAATGAAGAAGAAAGTCTTCATGATGTAACATGGCATCTCCTGCCAGCTTGCAAGGGTGAGAAGGAAAAATTCACTATGGCGTAACACCAAAGTGAAGTGAAAAGAATTCCCTGCTACCCCACGACATGGAAAAATGGAGAGTGATGGTCATGTGGGGTAACATGAAAAGCGAAGCCAATGACATTCCTTGCCACCCCACACCAACGAGACCTAAAGAAGGGTGACCACATGAGGAAAAATAAACAAAAGAAATACAAAGTGCCCCGCTACCTTGCACCAACTAAAATGAATATGGGATGGGGTTGCAGGCCAAAAGAAATAAGAGAAGATTAAGACTCCCCGCTATCCTATGCAGCTGGATGACCAAATCAAATTTCTTTTGTGGGATAAGAAAATGAAGGGAGAATGGAACACCCCTCTATCCTACACCGAGGAAGACCAAAGTAAAAGTGGTGCACGAGGTTAAAAGGTTGCACAAGGTATTTTGCAGGCTAACAAGAGTGAAGAGGGTAGTGATCCCCACTATCTTGCATTGAGAGAACAAAAGAAGGATTTTGTTGAAGCTTACCCCACACGGGTAAAATGGGCTCGTAAATGATGATGTCAGGTAATGAAGGGAAAGAAGAGAGTAGTTCTTGTCATCCCATAGGTATGCATGCAATTTAGAGAACACAAAAGGGTTTAATATCATTGTGACTGTTAGAGGTGATTCAGTCGACACGTTGGTTGTCTGATAGGCAAAATGGTCCATGTAGTAGTTGGACATCCAATGAGAAGATTTCAATGATACATTTGCATGTTGATAGGGAAGATCATCCACATTATTGTTGACCAAGTTTGACCAAGTAATTTGGATGTCAAATGTAATAACATGTGGCTTCATGGTGGTCGAAGAGGAAATCAGATACGCGAAAGTCGGTGATGATGGAGTAGTTGTCAATATTTTTGGGGCAGGTCAGAAGAGAATAGAGAAGGCATTAATGGTGACTGCGTTGCAAGTTGTTTGTGTGGCATGAGGAAGGATACTAGATCTCTTTTTTCAAATAGAAATTACTAAAGTTAGCAATTTGTATGTAGAGAATAAATCAAGAGATAGAAGGGATACATTAATGGAAGCTACCTATCTAAGAAGTATGTACAGAGGATCAAATCACTAGAAGATATGATTTCTCAAGAACTCGAGAAGAATTATTTTTAAATTCTATTTTGGAGGGAAAATATTATACATACCAATATTTGCTGAGCAAAGAAGGATAGAGCCATTTAATGTGGATGACTGCAAATTTGAGATAAGATTTTTCTTTGCTAAAGCTATCTATTTTTCAATTTATTTTTGGCGGGTTGATCTATGTGCACTCAAGATAGAAGGTAGTAAAAAAATTATAGAGGTTACTAAAAGAAGAAAAAAGGTAGCATTAAATGAGGACAAATACTAGAGTGAAATGACAATTCAGTGGCTCGAGAAGATTTTGTTTGATTTTCCTTTTGGAGGGAAAATATTTGGAGTATGTAGTTGACCACTAAGGAAGGAAAGTGTGTGTGGGTAGTGTTGACAGGTGTTTTGACACACTCACCAATAGTTAGGTAGTTTATGTGAACACTCACCACCTCTTTTGAAAAGTAGTAAGTTTTGGGAAACTAACTATTCCAAGGTCTCTATAGGTGGGTCTCGACGGTGATGGGTAACTCAATGGTTGATGCGATTGTACCTATCAAGGGGCCTACTGGTTGAAACAACTTCGAATTACCTACTTTTTTTTTGTATTTTCTGATTTGGACTCTCTAAAAAATAAACAAAAAAAGATAGATCAAGGGAACAAGGAAATAATAATGAAATTGATATAATAAAAACTGAATAATCCACATGGTCAAAATTTCATAGCCCAATATTATAAATATTACTAAATCAACATTCAAATGTTGAACTCCAAAAAATATATAAAGTCGGACAACTTCACATACCAACAAAATTGAATATCATCAAGCCAATAATCACCCTATCAATATAATCCTCATATAACATTTACATGTGCAATATGATTCATAAAATAATGAATTATCCAAAAGAACTAGTTGTTGATTCAAATAATAGAAGTTACCAGATAGCGAAGAACATGTTAGGAACTAGAAGGACAACTAAGAGGGGGGGGGGGCTGAATCAGTTGTCAATGAATTTCAACCCAATTATAAATTAAGTCAACTTAATACTTAATACTGGTAAACCAATCTTAATGTCAGTTAAACAGATTAATAATGTATATCAATATCAGTGAAACTTAATGCATGAAATAAAAAGAGAAACAATATCCACAACACATAGCACAAATATTTTTGATGTGGCAACCTTGTAAGGGGAAAAACCACGGTGGGAAACCTTACCCACAATCAGATGATACTGTATAAGAGAAAAGCGGGTCGATAGAACTCAATATGTGAAAAACGGAGCTCTATGGAGCCTTGCTCACACACCCACAAGACTTCTTGGTGAGAGCTATGGAGTAATGAAGTATCACTTAGCTTCCCAAGGTGGGTCCCATGGTTCTCTATCTTACATGGTCCCTCAAACCAACATTTTTGCTCTCAGATCACTGAGCAAAATGGTTTAGGGATGGCAAATGCAAGAACGAGGGATGCTTTTGTTGGTTTTAATATGAGATGCATCCTAAACTATGCATGATCTTAAAATGCAATAAATTAGATTATAAGATGACAAGGTTAAATTAAATACTATCCTAACATGATATATTAGTCCATGATTGAGCTAAATGATAAAGAAAGTATTCTAAACATGCATATTTAGACTAATTCCTAGTTAAAGAGAGGCTAAAATGATGAGCATAAAAATGATATATGAAAGCTTGAATGTATTTGAGCATAAGTGTGATACTACAAACTTGGATTGATCTCCGAAAATGGAGGAATGAGAGCTCTATATATAGCAAAAATAGGGCAATGGATGGTCAGGATTGAAAGAGTTGATCAAGGGTTGAGTTTGAAAGTTGGGGATCCATGTTTGCAATTTGCACCAATGAAATGGTGACAAGTGTCAACATAGGGATGGGTTGAGAGAAGGGGTTGGAGGCATTAAATACCCGAGAAGACCTTATGGTTATCTAGAGATAAGGGTTAAGCTTAAGTTAGGCTTACCCATTGGATTAAGAGTTAATCCAAGGATAAACCCTTATGCAAATGATTAAGAGATAATCATGGTCAAAGAATTAAAGGCTTGATGAGACCCTTGGGTTGGATGAAGGTTAAGTTAGGAAAAAAGTCTCTAACCATGTAACAGGGTTGAATTAACCATTAATGGTTTGGGAGACTTTGGGGATATTAAGTGGTTGAAGATTTGAAGCCTTTAATGGTTATTAAAGACTTTAAGGTTTTGAGAAGTGACCTCCCCTTGCTTAGGGATGTGACAAAGTTTAGAAAATGGGCTAGGCTAATTAGAAACGATTAGAAGAGTCTAGAAGAAATTAGGAAGGGGTTTAGGAAGCAAGTGGGAAATGTAGGAGAATGCAAGTGGATGGAGGGATAATAGGATTTAATTGAATTTAATGAATTTCATTCAATTTGGTTGCAATTAAATAAATTACATTTATTTAATTTAGGATAACTATTTAATTAAATTTGAATTTAATTAAAAATGGATAGGGGGGATTTAATTGAATAAAATGATTTATTCATTAAATGGGTATAGTGAATTTAATTTAGATAAATTGAGTAATTTACTTAATTAAATAGAGGAATGTGGGTAATTTAATTAAATTGGATTTAATTAAATAGAGAAATGAACATAAAATATTCATTTAGGAATATGGTCATTTTTATATGTCTACATTTTGCCCCTCTTTGAAGTGACGTGTGTGCACATGTTGATCCAAAGAAAATGATGTGTTATCGTGATTTATGATCAAATGAAATTTTTGTGTTGCTCTCATGGTTTGCAAGTTGTGCCCCAGATTTGATTTGATGCGTGATGCCACCTCGGGAGATGAATCAATATTTTGAAATTTTTTTATTGGAATTGATGAATTGTGTGTGGTGTGTATGATTTTGTCTATATGAAATGTGAAAATTGATTCATCTCCCGATAATGTACATTGTGTAGGGTATAGGGGAGACCGTGACCACATTACATGTCCGGTTGGCTAACCCTAATTTCATTTTCCTCCTATAAAAGGGGAAAAGTGTTTTAATTTGATTCATTTGTGCATTGTTGACTTTGGAGAAAGAGAATTTGGTCTGAAGTCAAAATGCCTATTCCGTATTCCAAGCATCGTTTTGAGCGCGTTCGGAGGTACCAGAGACCTGCCGCATATGGACCACCAGTAAGTCAACACTTTTGACCCTTTTTTGATTTTTGATTTGGTCATTTTTGGTTATTTTTTGATTTTTGAAATTCGGTTTTAGCGTTTTAGCGCGTCAAAGTCACAAAGTAACGCATACAAAAATTTAAGTAGCGCATGAAGATGAATTTTAGGGCTGCGCCCAAAATAAAATAGCGTAGCGCATAGAAAGTCTAGGTTAGTGCAGGGAGTGAAAATAGTGCATGCCGAATGTAGGGTAGTGTGTCAGGTCAACAAGGTAGCGCGTAGGGTAGACCTAGCACATGGGGGTCGCAAGGGTTCGCATGGGTAAGGGGTTTTAGCACGTAGGGTAGACCTAGTGCACAGGGTTGAACAGGTAGCGTCAGTGAGGTA
This sequence comes from Cryptomeria japonica, assembly GCF_030272615.1. Classification (NCBI taxonomy): domain Eukaryota; kingdom Viridiplantae; phylum Streptophyta; class Pinopsida; order Cupressales; family Cupressaceae; genus Cryptomeria; species Cryptomeria japonica. Next base: position 70,602,553 of record NC_081405.1, on the reverse strand, counting down.
TAGGTTAGCACATAAACAGGTTTTAGCGCATAGGGTAGGTTGGGTGGTGCATGGGGGCAAAATATTAGCGCGTAGAGTCGGTCTAGCGCATAGGGTAAATAGATTAGTGCGTAAGTAAAATAGCCTAGTGCATGGGTGGATTTTAGCGCAGCAAGAATCTGTTTTAGCACATCCAAATTTTTTTTTTGCGAGATGAGTTGATTTGTGAAATTGTTGTGTTTTGCTATCTTGGGTTTTATTGATTCGTCCAATATGAGTGTCGATATAACTTGTTTTGATTTGCGATATGTCAAGTTATGCATAGATATCAATGTGTTGTGTTGATCAAAAGATGATTTGTTTTTGCACTCTTGTTTTAAGTTCAATGTGTGAAGCCTGATCTTGTTACAAGCTGATATGCGTTGGAAACTTGAGTTGTTTTTACAAGCTGATATGGGTGGGAAACTTGAGGTGTTTTACAAGTTTATGTGATTTTGGAGACTTGAGTTGTGTTACAAGTTTTGATATAGTTTTTGATAACTTGAGTTATTTTGCAAGTTGATATGAAATGATAGGATTTTGAACTTGATGTAGATGAGCAAATTGTTTCATGTTGTTGATGTGAGTTGGATTGTGATATCTTTGTTTCGATGTGGAAACTGATATTGGATTTGTTTTTCTTGTTGACAGGAGCGATTAGGCATGGTTCAGTCATGGGAGCGATTTTCGAGGCCGTGGACATTGATACCGCATTTGACTCAGCCGACCTAGATATCATTGAGAGATGTGGGTTGATGTCCCTGTTGGATATGCCTCGATTCACTATGAACCGGGGGCTACTTACAACACTTGCAGAGAGGTGGCATAGCGAGACAAACACCTTTCATTTTGCCACAAGTGAGATGACAGTCACACTAGAGGACTATTATAGGATCCTGCGCATACCAGTAGTAGGTGCACTACTACCATATGAGCAGTCAGAGGAGGGTGGTACAGAGGTACTTCACCGCATTTTTCACGATGAGACAGTCTATGGATACGAGATCCCATGGCAGGAGTTTTATACTTGGATTATGCACCACTTCCATCAGTACTACCAGGGTTTATCGGTGGATTCCTTTGTCCTGATCACAGGTCAAAGGGATTCTCAGTGGGATGGGGGTTGGTTTTATAGGAGATGGTCACACAGGGCCATAGGTTCGCATGGGGATCAGCTATGCTAGCCCATCTATATAGGGATTTGCATGAGGTAGTATACCTCGGTTACGACAGTTTATCAGCTGGTGTGACGTTGTTACAAGTATGGTGCTGGGAGCACATTCCGGCTGCTAGACTATTAGCAGACAAAGATAGGCCCATGGGATGTGCATATGCTTATGGATATAGGGGTCTAGTTGTCCAGCAGAAGTTGGGCAAACTAGAGTATTGGAGGAGAGTGCTGGATGACATTGATACGGTCACATGGCGACCGTATACAGGGTGTGAGGTGTGGGCGGAGGACGGGCTAGAGATGCCCTACATTTTTATGATGAGATATCTGATTGGGAGGACCCCATTTGTTATTGAGAGGTTTGTGGTGACCAGAGTTTTGAGACAGTTTGGTCGACAGTAGGGTATACCTCAGGGGGCTTGCTTATATGCATGGCGGAGGTAGGACGTATCAGATTGGGGCCTAACCATTGATAGTGCGGTGGCGGTGGAGGAATTTGTTAGTTTGGCGAGTCAGATATGGGATTATGCCCCATAGATTTTGGATGCGGGCATGACTGATGAGTTCGCAAGATTGTTTGCTGCGCGGGTGGTAGCCAGGATATCTGATCCCAAGGAGATGTGACTAACATTCGATGATGATGATGAGGAGGGAGAGGTAGATGATGAGGATGATGGAGAGGATGGAGGAGGTCGACGAGGGAGAGGAGTGAGAGGGAGGTGGGGAGATAGAGGGAGGAGAGGAGATAGAGGTGTGGAGAGAGCAGTTAGACAGGGGGAGAGGTGGATTAGCTATTAGAGCCGGTGGAGAGGGGAGGGTGGGGGAGGTGTTAGCTATAGTGGGGGGTACTGAGGAGGCGGAGCGACCAGCGCAGAGGAGGAGGATAGATGTGCTCCCACCTCCAGCACCAAGGATAGGCAGAGTGAGAGGGGATGCCCCTGCACAGGTACCGCTACGGGTTTGGGTCCCTACCCATGTTGAGGATGCTTAGATTCGGACCCTGCAGGTGACTGTTCAGCAGCTGCAGGCACAGGGTTTGACATATCAGCGGCAGATTGTGCAGTTGACCACTGAGTGGGACACACAGAGAGAGCGGAAGGGTCGAGCAGAGGAGTTTGCAGCCTGTGTGCAGAGAGCAGCAGTGGGTGGTCCAATGAGAGACACCCTGAGAGAGCTATCATTGAGAGCTCAGGAGGCGGAGTACTACCGATGGCATTATGAGGCTATGGTACCTAGGGACCATCGAGTACAGAGCTTCACACAGTCGAGATCCAGTTGATCTCGAGATACTGGGTCGTGGTCTGAGAGTCGAGGTGTGACAGGGCCATCGAGACAGGACCCCCCTGGAGATCCAGGGGTGGGGACATCTAGAGCCAGACCATCTCCATCAAGGGATAGCCATACTTGAGAGACGTGGTCTTTGTTGTATTTTTTATCATTGTATTCTTTGTACTGGACACAGTGATGATATATTTTGTACATTTTGATCATTTTTGGGATATATAGATATATATATATATATACGACATCATTATCTTTGATCATGTGGTGTGTTATATGGATGGATGTGCTTATGTGTTCTTTTCGTTATGTGATGATGATGCAATGCTTTAATATATGATATAATGTATGATGCAGGATGTATGCTGTATATATGTTTGTGAGATGTATGTTTTTATATGTTGTGAAATGTATTTCTGAGATGTATGATAATGATATGTAACTAAGTGAAAAATGATATGCAACTAATTGTAAAATGATATGCAACTATATTTGTAAAATGATATGCAACTATGTTTTTGGAGCATCCTCATTCTGCATTTGTCATCCCGATACAACCTTATGTTATTTGCTTTCGAGATAAGTGTCATCATTGAGCATTGATTTGATTTTGGGATATGTTGAAAATTTATACAAGCATAATGGTATAATTGAACCATGATAACCTGAGAAAAATTTACATGATTTTTGATTTTGCAAGAGAGCACAAGCATCAAGGTATAATTGAACCAGGACCACCTGAGTGCATAGTGCGTATAAACAGACAAGATTAAATCATTTGTATGTGTGAAGTGGAATCATGCCTTTAGTGATATTCGATGTTTCACATCTCGAGGCAAGTATTCATACAGTACAAGTGATCACCTCCCAGACGGAAGACTAAGAAAATATTGGAAGTTCCCCATGATCTCTAGCTTTGAAGCATTTAGTGAGAAAAAGGAAGAGAATCCAATAATTTAAAAAGTTCAAAATGCAAAAATAGTCAAGATTTGTATGTGATAATGCAACATTCAGTACTTCAGAAAATCATCCATCCTTGGTATTTCTGTGATGATTGTTTTGTTTTGCTTTGCGATGAAGTGTAGTTTTGGTTGTTGGATGCCATGCTTCTGGGTTTTGCTTCTAGTTTTGACATCTTGAATGTTCACTACTTTTGATGATTTTAAATGCCCCTAGCTGAGTGTACCTCTTGATGTGAATATGTACAACGATTTCCAAGCCATGGTGGAATGTGTTAAGAGGATATATATAGATAAACCAGGATAGTGACTATGCGAAGTATGTCCTGAATGGATATGTGCTAAGTGTCGGGCGATGGCCGATAGTGTTTTTAAGGATATGGATAAAATGGTATGGATATAGATAGAGGAGCCATTCTTTCACAAGAGCGCATGTTTACCAGGTTTTCACCATTTGTTTTTATTGTACTTTGTTTTTTTGCTTTTTCTAGATTTTTTGATTTTTTTGCTTGTTTTGGTTTTTTCTGTGCACTAGGCTACTTAAGTGTAGTACTTCTTTAGATGGATGTTGTTAGTTGGTTCGTCGAGCACATCTCCTTCTGAAGTTGTTAGCTGATAGGCACCTGATCCATAGGTTGATATGATGACATAGGGACCCAACCAGTTAGGTTCAAATTTCCCTTTCTTTTCTTGATCTTGCTGATTTCTTAGATTTTCTTTGAGGACTAGGTCACCAACTTTGAAGTTGCGAGGGATGACCTTGTGATTGTAGCTCCTGCACATGCCTTGTTGATATACTTTGAGATGAGTGTAAGCATGCTGACATCTTTCATCTAATAGTTCAAGTTCTTGTAGTCGGTTAACTCGATACTCTTCATCTAGGATTAAAACTTTCAAAGAGACTTTGAGAGATGGGATTTCTACTTCCAGGGGTAAAATGGCCTCTGATCCATATACCAATGAGTATGGTGTTGCTCCTGTAGGTGTGCGGATGCTAGATTGAGTTGGACGTGCCAATCTTTGCCTGCATCATTCACTATTTTCTTTAGGATTTTTAGTATTGTCTTGTTAGATGCTTCTGCTTGACCATTTCCTTGTGGGTAGTATGGTGTAGAGAACCGATGTTGGGTTTTGAATTTTTCACACAGTTCTTGTACATCCTGGTTTTTAAAAGGTCATCCATTATCTGTGATGATTGAACTTGGAATACCATATTTGCAGATCAGATAATTTAGGATAAAAGAGGCAATTTGTTTCCCAGTCATTGTGGTTATGGGAACTATTTCGATCCATTTGATAAAGTATTTTGTTGCTGTTATAATAAACTTGTGTCCATTTGAAGATGAAGGATGAATTTTGCCAACTAAGTCTAGTCCCCACTGACAAAAGGGCCAAGATATTGTAAATGGCTCCAGTTCCTGTGTTGGTGCATGTATCAGATTACCATGGATCTGGCATTTAGGACATTTCTTGGTGAAGTGGTATGAATCTTTCTCCATTGTAGGCTAGTAGTATCCCATTCTTAGAATCTTTTTAGCAAGAGTAGTACCACTTGAATGTGTTCCACAAATACCCTCATAAAGCTTGTGTAAAGCGGAATCAGAATTATTACAATCAAGACAATGACGAAGAGTACCCTCTAGACCTCGATGATACAAATTATCAGCGGCAAGGGTATAACGGGCAGCTTGCTAGATAAAATTACATTTCTGGTTACAAGATTGGTCAATGGGTAAGATATTGTTTTTGAGGTAGTCATATATTGGGCCATATAACAGAGAATCTGAACCAGTCAAGGCATAGATAACATGGGATTCAGAGTGGTCATAGGCTGGGGAGAACAGTTGCTCTACCAGGAACTCATAATGACTCTGTTGCTCTAGAATTTGTAGTAATGAAGCGATTGTAGCCATTGCATCGGTTGCTTTGTTGTTCAACCTTGGTATGTGCTCGAAGGTGATGTGCACAAAATACTGTTTGAAGTCATCTACCATTCACTTGTAGGGTAGTAGCTTGTCATGTTTTGTCTAATAGTCATTTTTGATTTGATGGACGATGAGTTGGGAGTCTCCATAGACCTTTAACTCTATGATTTTCCATTCTACTGCCATTTTGATGCCTATAACCAATGCCTCATATTCAGCCACATTATTTGTGCATGGAAACATAAGCCTATATGATCTTGGTATAGTGTGTCCTTCAGGAGTGATGAATAAAATACCAACACCTGAACCATGTTGTGTATAGGATCCATCAAACTATAGGGTCCGTTGTTTGGTAGAAAGAGCAAGAACGTCCCTATCTGGAAATTCAATCTCCATGGTTTGTTTTCCTGGTGGCGGTGCTTCAGCCAGCTGATCTGCAATTGCTTGTCCTTTGATGGCTTGTCTTTCTATGTATTGGATGTCGAATTCACTGAGAATCATGACCCATTTAGCCAATTGGCCTGTAAGAGCTGCCTTACTTAGTAGATATTTGAGAGGATCAATTTTGGCGACTGGCTTAATGGTGTGTGCTAGCATATAATGTCAGAACTTCTGAGATGCGAAGACCACTATTAGGCAAGCCTTTTCAATGAATGTATAGTTGAGTTCATAACCATTCAATATCCTACTGATATAATATATGGCCCATTCCTTTCCTTGTTGATCTTCTTGTGCCAATAGTGCCCCCAGTGATATATCTATTGTTGAGATATATAGGATAAGTGGCTTTCCTGTGACTGGTGGTATTAGAACCGGTGGATTCATTAGGTACTGTTTGATCTGGTAAAAGATTCTGCACACTTGGTTTCCCATCTGAATGGTACATTTTTGTGTAGTAAATGGTTAAATGGTAGACTTTAATCTACTAGCTGAGCGATGAACCGCCTGATTGATTGAAGTCATCCTTATAGAGACCTGAGTTGACTGATATTATTTGGTGGTGGCATGTCCATAATGGCTTGTACCTTTGCTGGATCTACTTCAATACCTCTAGCTGAGACTATGTAGCCTAGTAAATTTCCTGATGTAACCCTGAAGACACACTTCTTAGGGTTGAGCCTAACTTGGAATTTCTCTTATCGATCAAAGATCTTTGTTAGGATGCTGAGATGTTCTGCTCGGGTGAAGGATTTAGCTAGTAAATCATCCACATAGTCTTCTATGAAGGTATGCATCATGTCATGGAATATTGTTGTCATTGCTCTTTGATAAGTGGCCCCTGCATTCTTTAAGCCAAAAGGCATAACATTCCAATAGTACGTTCCCCAAGGACAGGTGAACATGGTTTTATCTTGATCTTCTGGGGCTATTTTGATTTGATTATAGCTTGAGAAACCATCCATTAGTGAGAGCATTGCATGGCCTACTGTGAGATCTACAATTATGTCGATACTGGGAAGAGGAAAGTCATCTTTTGGACAAGCTTTGTTGACGTCTCTGAAGTCAGTGCATATTCTGATACTACCATCTGGTTTTGATACTGGAACGATGTTGGAAATCCATTCTACATAGTCAATGGGTCGGATGAATCCGAAGTCTAATAATTTTTTTAGTTCAGTTTTGACCATGAGTGCCACCTATAGATTCATCTTTTGTAGCTTTTGCTTGACTGGTTTAACTCTTGAAGAGATGGACAAGTGATGCATGATCAAGTGTGGATCCACTCCAGGCATATCAGCATATGACCAAGCAAAGTTAATTTGCTGTTCTCTAAAGAAAATGATGAATGCTGATCTTTCTTCCTCTATTAGAGATTCTGCAAGGTGTATGTTTTTTACTGCTTTTGTGGTACCAATGTTGATTGATTGAGTGGGCTCAATCAATATGGGTGATTGCTCATGAAAGTGCTCAGGAAGAGTGATAAGTCTCCCATCATTAGGTGCCTTAAAAAGGTTTTCACCCTCAGATTCATCCTTTATTTTTACTTTTTTGTGATCTAGAGCTGCCATTGACTGGTTTTCAGCATCAGATCTTTTACTTGGTTCATTTTTGTGACTAAGAGACTTGGCACTCCCTGGTTTGCAGACATCGTTACTTTGTTCACTGGTAGAGCCTATTTCTGGATTTACGGTACATAGGTAATGGATAATAGATTCATCATTTGGGAAAATTGGTATATCATGGATTTCAGGTTCATACCAATTGATGAGGTTAGGAAAGACAAGCGGTAAGGAATCATTAGGTGGATCAAGTTCTACTACTGTAAGTGTTAGGACAGAGTTTTCAGTGTGATTGTTCTTGGTTTTAAAGAAGTCTAGGATTTCATCAAGGTCTTCGATGGTATTATCTTCCATATAGACTTGTTCATAATGTTTATGTTCGCTTTCCTTGGCATTATAGATATTTTGTGGTCCAAATTCAAGAGGTCTATCTTCTGCGTTATGTTCTTCTTGAGAAAGGAATATGAAATCAGTATCATTAGGGATATCTGTAGTAGCATTGGAGCAGGTACCACATTCATATTCATTGGAATCAGTCTCTAAGGTATCATCCCAGATTCTATCAGTGTTGTAAACAAGTGTGTTGTATGGTGAAAACAAATCTTTGATGATGGATACCATTTTAATAGTTTTTGTTGATTCTGTGTCAGATCCTGCTTCTACTTTCTGTATTTGTTCATAGACTGTGCTTCCTTGGGGAGAAATAAAGGTATCTAGAGATGATTTTATTGATTATTAAGATATTGGTGTTTGAATATGAGCTACTGTTGCAGATATGGCCCTTTTGTGGTTTAGAAGCTTTTCTTGATTTAACTTTTGATCTTGATGTTCCCGTGCCTTGCAGATTGTTTTTGCTGATTCAAAGAGTGCTTCTTGCCAAGATTCTTCTTTGTACTTCTTCTTTACTTTCCATTGAGGTTTTGTAGTTATGTGGTGTGGCCCTTTTAATAGGAAAGTGAGCTAAGAACCCAATCCTACTTTGTTTCCACTGGGTTGTGAAGGAAGATCTATGGGTTCAGTGACTCCTTCTCTGTGTTTCCCAATAGGTCCTTTACCATCATATCCCATTTGTTGCATGATTAAGTATCCTTTTCCATACAGGTGTGTAGGTAGAACAATGTCTAGAGAAGCTGCTCTATTACCTTCTTCCTCATCTTTGTATAACTAGCTAAGAACATCCTTGTCTTCTGATTCATGTGCTAGAGTGCCTAATTGGATGAAGGTACCATCAAATTTGGTGATGGGTTGAGTGACTAGATGTGTTGATGTAGTAGGTAACCCATGAGATCTAGGTGATGCTGGCAATTTGGCCAAACATAGGGGCTCCAAAGAGTATTCTCCTATGCCTTGGTCTTTGATTTGCATTTTCTACTTGAAATCTCTAGATAAGGAGTTGGGCTTTGCTGTTTGTCGATCTGATGTTGAAGATCGCTGCTTTTCTCTATTATGAGGAACCAAACTATCTTGGGCTGCCCCCATTGCATTGCAATGTTGAAATGGATTGTGATCAGCAGATATTTAGACTTCTTGTCCGTCATAAGGAAATTTGACACACTGGTGATACGTAGAAGGCACTGCTTGCATTTCATGTATCTAGGGTCGCCCTAATAAAATATTGTAGGTGAGATCTGTGTCTAAGACCTGACACATAGTATCCTTTTGCACTGGTCCCACTTGAATAGGTAACATCACAGTTCCTTTAGAGGACCTTTCCTCATCATCATATGCCTTTATGGTAATCTTCTTACAAGGATCAATAGACTCTTCTGAAAAGCCTAATGCATGGATAAGCTTTAAAGTACATATATTAAGTCTGGCTCCTCCATCTATTAAGAATTGTTTTACTTAGTGTTTGCAAACAATGACTTCGATATGGAGAGGAGTGTTATGCAGATGGCTCAAGGAAGTATTGTCATGCTCTAAGAAGGTGAGGTTATGAGGTCCAGTCATATGGGCGACCATGGCTTGAAATCTATCTGTATCCAGATTTTGAGGTACATTGGTTTCCAATAGTGCTTTTTCCAATATGTCTTTGTGCTTCAGTGATAGTTTTAGCAATTCTAGTATAGATATCTGAGCTGGAGTTTTGCATAGTTGGCTAACCAAGTCATATTGGATTTTTGGTGTAGTAGTTGTAGTGACGTATGTCCTTTTAAGACATATTTCTGAGTTCAGGTTGTTACATTGACAGATTCATGATTACGCTAATCTCGGATGGTGATGACATTTACTTGATGATCTTCAGCTGATATGTGATTTATGGTGTTGTTGTAGATATGGTTGATATGAGCTCCGCATGTATCATCTGAGGTTGAAGCTCCATCTTTGCTGTAATTTAGGAGAGGATTTTTAAAGGCTCCATGATCACCATTTGTTTTGAGACCATCTACTGTTAAGTCACCTCGATCAGTCATATCTTGCACCATGTGTTTCAATCTCATGCAATTGTTCATCCGATGACCCTTGTTACGATGGTAATCACAATATTGTGAATCATTCCACCAAGGTGGTTTGATTTGGGGTTCATAGTTGCTGATTGGAGGCAAAGAAAGAATCTTCTTTGCTAAAAGTTCTCTGAATGCTGATTCTAGTGATAGCCCTAGTGGTGTGACAATATGCTTTTGGAAATTGTTCGTGTTGTTGTGCGAATTGTTGTTAGGTCTTGGATTCATGTTTTTGCTTTGATTATCATTGGTGTTGTTTGTGTTGAGTTGCCTTTGATCGGTGTTTGGTGCATATGTGTTAGCATTTGGATTAGTACTTTTAGGATTTTTCATAGCCTGAGAATTTCCAGATAATGCGAGCACTGGTTGCTTAGATTTCGGATCATGCGTTTCATTGTTGCCTTCGTTTTTGTTTCGAGTCTAGAATCGAGACTTGTCCAAGTTGTTGTTGTTTTGGTTATTGTAGTTTGATGAGTTTGTTCCTTCCTTGTAGAATTTGAGTGTTCCTTTTTTGACACATGCTTCCTCTACTTGAATGCCATTTTCAATCAATTTAGCGAAAGACGGTATGCATTGAAGATTTACCCTGTAACTCATTTCACCATTCAAATTGTCAATGAAGATTTCCATTTTCTCCTTTTCAGGAATATCTCGAGGATATCTGGAGACCATACATCGCCAGTGTTGAAGGAATATCATGAATGTTTCATTATTCTTTTGTTTGGTGTTGCAAACATCTAGCATGGTTATGGCATGTTGGATGTTATAGGAGTATTGAGATATGAATTTATTAACCAATTCATCAAATGATCTGATAGGTGGTCTAATTTTTGGATAACCATTCCATTGTTTGCCCTCCCAAGCTTCTTGGGAATAACCTCATCAGATAGGTGTCATCATGAACAAATTCAAGACTCATTATACAAAATTCTTGAACATGATCTCGGGGATTACTTTTCCCATCATATTTATCAAATTTGGGAATGTCTAAGTTTGGAGGAAAAGACACCATGTTCAATCTTCTGTCAAATGGATAAGGACAGATTTTGTTTAAAGAGTACCACACTGTTGTCCCTTGTTGCATGTCATGTATTTGTCATTGTAACATTTGCATTTGTTGAGTAAGAGTGGCCAAAGGTATATTGTCTTGTCGAGGGAAGAGTTCTTCCCTTGTATTGGTTCTCAGTTGAAAAGGTGTGTTAAATGGTATATTTTGCTCTAGAGTTTCTAGCTCGGGTATATGCATTTGTGGTATGCGTTGTTCTAGAATGTGTTGCTCAGGTATGTGTTGTTAAAAGTTACAAGTTTCTTCTTCTCTTTGTTGTTCTTGATATGCATATTGTCAAGGTCCATTTCTAAAGATGTTTGTATCTAAATTTTTGGGAAGTTTAACACCTTTACTTGTGAGCATGAACAGATATTTTTCTTTGTCATTTTCCATAAGCCTTTCTACAAGCTTTTGGAATGAAGGGTTTTCCTGACATTCCTGAAGAAGCGCTTCAAAAATTTCAGTCTTTTCCAAGTGTGGAACTTCAAAAGGATTTGACAACCTTCGATTCATACTAGACTCTACATGTGTCTCGCTTTGTTGGTTTCTTTGAGAGCGAGTAACAGACATTTTAGTAGAAACTTTCAGTGATGAAGGGGACAAAATCCTCGTTGATATGTTGCTTGGGGGTGGGTGGTTCTGGTCGAGATGTGTTATAAGTGATACACTTGTTGGGTAAGAATGCTGGATCGATCTTTCCTCCGCGGTTTATAATTTGATTAAAAGCAGACTTTTGACAGTAGGCTCTTGTTTTTAAGGGTTCTTTGTCAAATTCGTTGGATTTGTTTTGGATATAACATTTGACGTGATGAAGGAATACCCGATGAGATTTGAAGATTTGACGATTGATGTATAAAAACTTATTTCTTTTGATGAACTTGGAAAAACTAGGTTGTTGTTTCTTCAACATGATGTTACGATAAAAGTTCTTTCTTCTCAGAATATGGGGATTAGTCATGCATGAGTGATCAATGGTTTCCTTTGATTTGTTTGGATTTACCTGATCTTGTTTGAAAAATTTCAAGTCTTACTCTATCAAAGTGAAGGTTTAGATGCCCCTTCATGACAAAGTGTGTCAAATGATATGGATAAAAGCCTCCCGATATGGAGACTTGATTTGACAACTTGAAAATTTTAAACAAGTGTATTTGAGATGAAATTCGTAAGATGGTAAAGGATTCTGTTGATATTGATGATGAGGTTTCCAAATTATAATAAGATAGATATGTTTTATCATGCGATCAGTTTATGATTTTTACAATGTTTGTTTTGACACAAACTTAGCTCAAGAAATAGTTTTTAACGGTTTGTTTTTGCCACACTGCTTTGATGAAAAATGATGTTGATGGAAAAAGGTTTTTGAAAATATTTTCAAAAATTTTAAAATTCCTCACTGTTTTGCCCCCTACCTTTTTGATTTTGGTCACACACTAAAACAGAGACAGGATGCGCTACCCAATTTACTTCACGTGCTAAAATAAAGACCATATGTGCTAGGCTGCCCCCAGACACGCGCTAAAGTTTTGACTATTCAAAAATTATTTTTTATCTGTTTAAAAAGTCATGTGCTAGCCTGGGCCTGTAACGCGCTAACTTTTGAACCTGATGTGCTAATGTTGGGTTTCCACGCGCTAAGTTGATGCTTCCACGCACTAAACTGTTTCTCTGATGCGCTAAATGTTTTAACACTAGATTGATTTTGGGATAAAACACTACTATTTGGAATCGACTCGCTAAATTGATGGTTTGGATACACTAACAAAAGTACCTCACACGCTAAGAAGTTGCTCTTATGCACTAAACTACCCTGATTTTTTTTTCTTTCGTTGGTTTTTTTTGTAAATTTTGGATTTTTATTGTGAATTTTTCAGGTTTGATGGATGATTTTCTGAAGTAGTAAATGCAAGCACGACACAAAAAGTACAACCATTTTGCCTAATCTAACAAAAAGTGTATGTTCTGCGAGGATGTGTTCAAATCCCCAATGTTTTAACAGGTTTGGATACGAATAATACACTTCAGAAAGACTCTTTATTCAAAGGTCATAAATAACATCATAGCCCACTAGTCTCGATACTCCGTCAGCTCAAACAGCTGTGTCACCCCCTAGAGGGTGCCCATTTTTTTACCTTTTGCCAAAAATTTACTCAAAGTGAATCGCTTCACAGTTGAGTAGTTATCTTGGGAGATATATGGTGAGTAATCTTGGGGGCGGATTCTTCCCCACCCTTGCGCTATGATGTTATAAATGTCTGGTTACTGACTCGGTTCAAAACTTCTATTTCTATGGTTCATAATCAGGCTTCCCGTTCGGCCGTTAGTGATAAAATCCCTTAGGAGGTTTCCTAACCTTTAGAACAAAGGCTTTACGTATCTCCAGGATACCAGGGGAAGGCTAATCACTATGCGCAACCATTGAAAAGGACTTTCATCACTTTCCACGTTTGATTATAGTAGGTTGGAATTCTTGGCATCAAAGTCATTCCCCACTTAGGTCATTCCCTTCACACCAGCCATAAACGGCTTTAAGAGTTGATTCCAACTCCTCGAGAAGGCAAGCCTGCTAAAGGATGTAAAATGCTTTGAAGGAGAGAAAGCTTTTTAAGAGAGGTCTGGTTTTTTGGATCACCTAGTTAAGGGGAGAGCATATACCTTCCTCTTTTGATTCAAGGCAATCACAAATTCTTTTTAAACCTTCAATTCAGTGATTTTCTAACCTCTATTGGGAGATGTTGCTCCAAGAAAAAGCATGGTGTTGATTTTACTTCCTCAAAGCAATGATTTTTTAATCTAAGGAAATAACTGCATCAACAAAGCAAAAAGTTTGATTTGGTCAACAAATAAACATCGATAAACAAAAGGAGAATCGCTTCCCTCTTTAACTATAACAAAAATTTTGAGGTGAGGTTCTTTCCTTTGCAAAATAAAAGTGCATCCTTTTATGCACCAAAGGATGGTGAGGTTCTTTTTAAGCTCTATTTTTTTTTGCGAAAAAGAAAATTTTGTGTTTGTTCTTTTTAGAGTCCAAATAAAGTTTTTCTCCTATAAAAGCAAGAAAATTTCTGATAGTGGTACTTTTTATAGCCCAAAAGAAATAAGTGAGTTCAATTTTAAGAATAAAAGACATTCAAAAATTTAGACTAACTTACCTAAGTTAGTGAAAATCCTAACTATCTAAATATTCTAAGACTAAGCTCCTTTCTGCAACAAATTTGTTAGAATCCTGCAAGAAAACCGGAGAAAAAATGTTAGATGATTTGGTGGACTTCCACAAGTCTAATTTTTAACTTTCAGTTACCAATTTTAGTTCTTTTCTTTTCTATCTATGATGCACTACAGAACAAACTGTATGCGTTACAATATAACCGCGATGCGTTAAAATAAGGTTTCAACACACTACACTATTTTTGGGATGCGCTACTCTGTGCGCCAAAAGCGCTGCTCTATTTTTCTCCCATGTCGAGACCTACAGGAAAATATTAGTGGAAGTCATGCGCTAATATATGGACTTCATGCGCTAGATGATGGACTCCACGCGCTGAATAGTGAACCGAATGCACTAGGCTGTTAGCCAGTTGCACTAAACAGTTGACTTAACACGCTAATTCATTTTTTCCGCATGCCTGCAAAAGTGGTTATATTTCAAAACTAATTAGATATATGGGGTAATGCCCCATGGTGGGTGCCAGAAATGTATGCGGGAAAAGAGGTTCGATAGAACTCAATATGTGAAAAAGGGAGCTCTATGGAGCCTTATTCACACACCCACAAGACTTCTTGGTGCAAGCTATGGAGTAATGAAGTATCACTCAGCTTCCCAAGGTGGGTCCCATGGTTCTCTATCTTACACGGTCCCTCAAACCAATGTTTTTGCTCTCTAATCACTGAGCAAAATGGTTTAGGGATGGCAAATGCAAGAACGAGGGATGCTTTTGTTGGTTTTAATATAAGATGCATCCTAAACTATGCATGATCTTAAAATGCAATAAACTAGATTATAAGATGACAAGGTTAGTATAAATACTATCCTAACATGATATATTAGTCCATGATTGAGCTAAATGATAAAGAAAGTATTCTAAACATGCATATTTAGACTAATTCCTAGTTAAAGAGAGGCTAAAATGATGAGCATAAAAATGATATATGAAAGCTTGAATGTATTTGAGGATAAGTGTGATACTACAAACTTGGATTGATCTCCCAAAATGGAGGAATGAGAGCTCTATTTATAGCAAAAACAGGGCAATGGATGGTCAGGATTGAAAGAGTTGATCAAGGGTTGAGTTTGAAAGTTGGGGATCCATTTTTGCAATTTGCACCAATGAAATGGTGACAAGTGTCAACATAGGGTTGGGTTGAGAGAAGGGGTTGGAGGCATTAAATGTTTGAGAAGACCTTATGGTTATCTAGAGATAAGGGTTAAGCTTAAGTTAGGCTTACCCATTGGATTAAGAGTTAATCCAAGGATAAACCCTTGTGCAAATGATTAAGAGATAATCATGGTCAAAGCATTAAAGGCTTGATGAGACCCTTGGGTTGGATGAAGGTTAAGTTAGGAAAAAAGTCTCTAACCATGTAACAGGGTTGAATTAACCATTAATGGTTTGGGAGACTTTGGGGATATTAAGTGGTTGAAGATTTGAAGCCTTTAATGGTTATTAAAGACTTTAAGGTTTTGAGAAGTGACCTCCCTTTGCTTAGGGATGTGACAAAGTTTAGAAGATGGGTTAGGCTAATTAGAAATGATTAGAAGAGTCTAGAAGAAATTAGGAAGGGGTTTAGGAAGCAAGTGGGAAATGTAGGAGAATGCAAGTGGATGGAGGGATAATAGGATTTAATTGAATTTAATGAATTTCATTCAATTTGGTTGCAATTAAATAAATTACATTTATTTAATTTAGGATAACTATTTAATTAAATTTGAATTTAATTAAAAGTGGATAGGGGGGATTTAATTGAATAAAATGATTTATTCATTAAATGGGTATAGTGAATTTAATTTAAATAAATTGAGTAATTTACTTAATTAAATAGAGGAATGTGGGTGATTTAATTAAATTGGATTTAATTAAATAGAGAAATGAACATAAAATATTCATTTAGGAATATGGTCATTTTTATACGTCTACAGATACTACTGCAGATAGTATGTGTATACAAATGGGTTCTGCACGTGCAGAATGGATAATCGCCTAGAGCACACTGCTTAATAATGGGAGTCACAATGACTATAGTAGGATGGTTAAATCCTCGAATAATGTATTGCTTCAAAGTGCATCTGCAATGTTGGATTCAGTATTGATTTAAGCTTTGATAAACACCTTTAAACCTTCCTTTAACCTTCAAATGATTTTTGCTTGATTCTCTCTATGATTTGCTCATATGATCTTCAATATTCACACATATCATGACCATACCTTCATCTCACAAATGAGATCTTACATTTATACAAAACCTAAGACGAAATACTAAGGTCAACTTACTAAGAATATTACATTCAAATCAATTGCAAAATAAGTCTTAACAAGATGTCGATCTCAATACAATAACCAATAATAAAGCACCTCCATAATGTGTCGTGTTGATCTAGAATAGATAACGTATACCAGTCCAAAACCTAGACCTATCTGCCAGTAACAACAAATATTCCAACTCGATTAGACCAATAACCAAAACACCAAAACCAAGTATCTGAACCATGTCTTCGACATAATCAAGTGATCTCCAGATGATAACAAATCATCATTAGTACTAGTGAACCATATAACCTGTTGGTGAGCATATATCGGTGACTGTGCATAAGTCACTGACTTTGCCGGTGAACATAATGTGTCAGTTCAATAGTAAATCAATATAACCATTGTGCCAAATCAACAATGTATATCTCCAGAAGGATAAGTGTTGGCATCAATGACAAAACCAATGCAACACATCCATAATACCAACAATTCACCCCTTTGACATTGATGGCAACACTAGATGGAAAAACATCAAGTGCCAAAATAGAATGCCAAAAACCAACAATCTCCAGAATAGATCAATACTAGAAATAAAAACCAAAATACAAAGGGTATATATCTCTCCCCCAATGAATAATGTTTTTCCATAGAGATCTCTCCCCCTTTGACATCAAATGCCAAAGCAGTTAGGAAGAAATACTAGAACATACCACCAACTACTCCCCCTGAGAAGTAGCTCTCCTCCATCAAAGCCAGAAAAAGATTTCTCTGTTAGTTTTTTCAGATTTGATGCCAATCTTAAATCATATAAGTCTCTATCAGTGAGGGTATTACCCCAAGCTACTCTCTGAGATATTCAAAGGTTTCCTTAGGCAAAGGCTTTGTAAAGATATCTGCAATCTGCTCTTTATTATTCACATAAACCAATCTTACTTCTTTTCCTTCAACATTCTCTTTCAGAAAGTTATAATTGATAGAAACATGCTTAGTCTTAGAGTCAAATACCAGATTCTTTGATTTATCAATTGCTGCTGAATTATCACAATAAATGATTACCGACTCTTTTCATTTTACCTTTATGTCCTTCAACATTTTCTTAATCCATAATACCTGAGTACAATTAGTTGTTGCTGCAACATATTCTGATTCTGCTATTGATAATGATGTACAACTCTACTTCTTTCTTATTCATGAAATCAATCTGCAACCAAGAAAGAATGCATTGCTAGTGGTACTCTTTTTGTCATCTATGTCTCCTACCCAATTTGCATCGGTGTATGTACAGAAATCAAAATTTCCATCTTTAGGATACCATAAACCAAGATTTGTTGTGCCTTGTAGATACCGGAAAATCCTTCTTACTGCTGATTCATGATTTTCTTTAGGATTACTCTGGAATCTTGAAACAATACATACTGCATTCATTATATCAGGTCTGGTTTGTGTCAAATATAGTAAACCTGCACTCATAGATTTGTATCTTGTCGGATTAACAGGAGTTGAATCATCCTTCAATGTTAATTTATTAGTTGTAGTCATAGGAGTACTTACTGGTTTAGAATTTTCCATACCAAATTTCTTGAGTAGTTCCTTCAAGTATTTTGTTTGACATATGAATATACCTTTATTAGTTTATGAAATCTGCAATCCTAAAAAGAATTTTATCTCCCCAATCATAGACATTTCAAATTCTTCCTGCATCTTGTTAGCGAAGTCCTTACACAATCCATCTTCTCCTCCAAAAATGATATCATCAACAAAAAATTTAATAACCAAGATGTCATCATAATTAGTCACGTTGTAATATAAGCTACTGTCAGCATTACCTTTAATGTAACCAAGTTTCAAAAGATATTTGTCCAATCTAGCATACCAAGCTCTAGGAGCTTGCTTCAATCCATACAGAGCTTTCCTTAATCTGCAAACCATATCTTTATCATTTGTCAATGAAAATCCATCAGGCTGTTCAATGTAAACTTCCTCTTCAAGATCACCATTAAAAAATGCACATTTTACATCCATCTGATATATTTTATAGTTCTTATGAGCTGCAAATGCAAGAAATAATCTAACTGCCTCAATTCTAGCTACTGGTGCAAGGGTTTCATTAAATTCAATTCCCTCTTTCTATGAATATCCTTTACAAACTAATCTTGCTTTGTTCCTAATTACCTTACCATCTTCATTAAGTTTATTTTTAAATACCCATTTAGTTCCAATTACATTTTTGTCTTTAGGCCGGAGAACTAATGCCCATGTATTGTTCTTTTCAATTTGTTCTAATTCATCTTCCATTGATTTTATCCAATGTTCATCTTGATATACTTCAATAACAGATGTTGGTTCCATTTGAGAAATTAAGCATACCTCTTCATTTGCCAGTCTTTCTCTCATCATAACACCTTGATACTTATTCCCAATTATTTGATTTTCTGAGTGATTCAGTCTTACATACTTGGGTGTATTCACATGTTGTTGTTCTTCAGTCACTATGGAATTCTCTGATGATGCCAGTGTGACTGGATCCACATTATGTACTGGTGCAATCTATATTGGTTCATTTATGATCATCTCAACTGTCGGTTCAGAATCTATAGACCTTGTTTTTCCTGTAAAGTGTTCATCTATCTTCACATTAGTACTTTTAATGATCTTCTGCAATATTTTATTCAAATGTCTATATGCCTTACTCTTAGGTGAATAACCAAGAAATATTCCTTCATCACTTCTAGGATCAAATTTACCAACATACTCATCTCTCCTAATATAGAATTGGCTTCCAAATATTCTGAAGTATTTAAGAGTAGGAGTATTGCAGAACCATAGTCCATAAGGGGTCTTACCAGATTCACCTTTGATGTGAACTCTATTGAATGTGTAAACCGCTATATTTACTACTTCTCTCCAGTAAACATGAGGTAGATTTGCTTCCAAAATCATGCTTCTAGCTACTTCCAGAATAGTTTTGTTCTTCTTTTCCACAATTCCATTCTGTTGAGGTGTTCAGGGTGCTGATAGTTGTCTTTTGATTCCATTCACTTCACAGAATGTATTAAATTCCTTAGATGTAAATGTTCCTCCTTGATCTGATCTTAAACATTTGATTTTCTTACTGTTTCGTTCTCTACCACTGCCTTGTATAGCTTTAATTTTCCAAAAGCCTTTGATTTCTCCTTGAGAAAAGTAACCCAACATTTTCTAGAATAATCATCAATAATTAGCATAAAATATCTATCTCCCTGTAGACTTCTTGTTCTTGCCGGACCACACAAGTCGGTATGAATTAATTCAAGAACATTATTGAATTTCTCAGAAATTCTCTTAAAAATTGTTCTAACTTTCTTTCCCATTTGACATTCCTTACATACCGTATTATGAGGTTTCACAATCTTAGGTAAATCCCTTACTGCCTTAGTTGAATTGATCTTTACAATGCAATCAAAATTTACATGAGAGAGTCTTTTATGCCATAACCAACTTTCATCAATATGTGCAATCAAACATGTCTTATCACTGTTATTCAAATGAAAGATATTACCTTTAGTCTAATTACTGGTTTCAATCTCCAATCCAGTTTTGTTCATGATTTTGCATTTTTCATTCTCGAATTATAACTGAAATCCCTTTTCAACTAATTGACCAACAATCAAAAGATTATGCTTCAAACCTTCAACATAATAAATATTATCAGTATTGTGCTTACCATCCAAAGATATAGTGCCTTTTACTTTGATTAAATAAGCTTTATCATCACCAAATCTTACTAGACCTCCATTATATTCTTGAAAAGATAAGAATTTACTTTCATCACCAATCATATGATGTCAACATCCACTATCAATGATCCATTCATCTTTTTCCTCAATTTTATCTACTAAGGCATACTCTACCGGTGGGATAGTAGGTGTCGGTTTATATTCTTTTATTGCAACAAATTCCCATCCATTGTCTATCGGTTCTTCATCAGAATCATTTGTAACTCCTTCGTCAGCATAGTAGCATGATTTATCTTTGTTCTTCTTAAATCTGTATCTCTGATATCCAGGGTTAGGCTTATAGGTTATTTTATCTTCCTCTCTCAATCTTGCATGTCTATCAGGACATCTAGATGCTATGTGACCAACTCTATTACAATAAAAATATTTAAATGGTGCTATACCTTCATATCTACTTCCAACTTGATATTTAGGCATCTTCCTTGCAAATAGTGCTTCAAGTTCTTCCAGTTCTTCATTTTCCCTCCTGATATCTTCAAGTTATTTTGTATAAAGTGCTTTCCAATCAGATTTGTCAGATGATGATTCTTTGAAGGCTAAATAAATCTTAATTGTAGCAACAGGACCAAATTCCTCAAGCTCAAATGCTGAAAGTTTCCCAACCAAGGTATCTTTAGATACCGATGTATTAGGCATTGTTCTCAACTCATTAATAGTCGTTACTTTGATTTTGTAAGACGCTGGTAAAGCTCTTAAAACTTTGGAAACAATTTCATCTTCAATTAAGGATCCTTCACAACATTGTATTCCTAAAACAATTTCATTAACTCTTTCCATAAAGGCATAAATTATTTCATCTTCTTCCATTTTCAAATTTTCATACCTGACCCGGTAACATTCTAGTTTTGCAATTTTGACAGTGGTATCTCCTTTATTCAATGTTTCTAATTTATCCCAAATATCTTTAGCAGTAGGTCGGTCTGATAATCCCATAATTTTTCAATTTGATAATGCGCTCAGAAGTGCTTCTGTTGCTTTGCAATAATTCTCCAAGTCCTTACCCAATGTCATGGATTAGGTTGATTCAAAGTAGGACCAATATAGTCATTCTTTGTAACTTCCCATATGTCTCTACCAATGCAATTTAGATGTGTCTCCATTCTGATCTTCCATATATCATAGTTAGTTCCATCAAGTTTAGGACTGTCCTTCCTAAAAATGTTCGTTGCCATAGGATCTCCTCAAGCTATTAGACTTCTGCAAAAACAAGACTTATCTCTTATACCAATTGTTAGGAACTGGAAGGACAATTAAGAGGGGGGGGGATGAATCAATTGTCAATGAATTTCAACCCAGTAAACCAATCTTAATGTTGGTTAAACAGATTAACAATGTATATCAATATTGGTGAAACTTAATGCATGAAACAGAAAGAGAAACAATATCCACAACACAACAAAAATATTTTTGACGTGAAAACCTTGTAAGGGGAAAAACCATGGTGGGAAAGCGTGCCCACAATCAGATGATACTACTATAGATAGTATGTGTATACAAATGGGGTCTACACATGCAAAAAGGCCAACTGCCTAGAGCACACTGATCAATAATGGGAGTCATGCTGACTACATGATGGGATGTGGTTTGGGATAAACTAGCCTAGTCTATGCTCCTAGATCCTTTCCTTGGATCACCTGGTGTTCTCTACACACCCTAGGGTCTCTAGGAATTCCTTTTTCTTGAGGAATCCCCTAACCATGCCCAATCCACCCACCAATGAGTTGCAAAATTGTTCCTAAGGTCTCACCTACTCATGAGACTCAAAACCCCTTAGTATGGCTAATAAGGGCTAATTTTGTTCCACACCTTCCAAGGTCTTAGAAAGGTTGTTTCAGGTCTATTTCATGGTCTATCCACCCATTCATGAGCCCCCAAGAGATTTCAAGATTCCAATCCCTTACCAATTTCACAAATTTGGGTTTTTTTCCTTAAAAAAGGGCTACAAGGATTAGGACCAATTAGGCATCCTAACCGGTCTTCTAGGGCTCCATCTAACAAATGGTGCACAAACAACCCAATCTCCCAAAAAAAAAATGCCATTCATTTGGCAAGGACTCAAGGATTTTCTAATTTTTAGGCCTCCAAGTGTCCGTACACTATCCTAGGTGGATTTTAAGGTTTTCAAGGGTTTTGTGAGGGTTTTTAAGGGTCTGCCTGGGTCACAGTGAAGGTTTTGTATTCTAGCCACCTTGTTTGGATTGGTGGAGGATCCTCCTTCACACAAATGATGCTTCACTCACTCCTCTATTCTTCCTCCAAAGGATGCACTCTCCACTAATCAACCTTGCTCTCCAAGACCTCTGCACCAACAACCATTCCTAACCGGGCACTATCCATTCTCACCTAGGAATGGGTATTTGCTTGGCCTCCTTGCATTTCCAAGGGCCCTTCTTGGTTGGGACTATATTATAGGGTCTTCACATCCATTCCCCATTCTTTCATGGTGGTTCCACAACAGGGAATGGAGTTAAGACTTCATTTGCTCAAACCGGTCCAAGACTGGACAGTAAGACTGCAACTTACAAATTATTTACAAACACACTCAACTGGTAAACAAAAAGCTAATATAATCACTAAAAATGAAGATATATACACCAAATAAGACATTCCACATAGGTTTTCTTCCAAATCAATCCATTAGTTTGCTCGGTAACTACATTCAAACTGACTGGTAACCCAAAAACAGTCGTAGTCAACTTAGTTTGCTTGAGTCATACAATCTCTGACATCCAAACCTTTAAATTAGGGTTTTTAAAATATTATACTACCCATACCTTGGTTAGTGTGCCAAAATTAGGGCTCTCCATGCACAACAAGGGTCTATGACCATTTTGGGTGGAAAAGTTGCTTGACAACTTTTAAAAGTTGTCATGCAACTTTTGCATCTTTTGAGCAACTTTGCCATTGTTGCTTTTCATGACTCCTAGGCCTATTTTGGGCTATCCTAAGGACATCAATATGCCAATAAGGCCTAACACATATTCTAGGCACACTCAACCTCTCCTGCACAAGAAATCACAATAAAAACATTAAGGACCTAAAACTAGGACCTAGTCTAGCACACATGAGCTCATGGCTCTTATTCATGTACATTGGCTTCTAAAGAAGCATAACATCAACAAGAAAAAGAAAGAGAAAGAGTCTAGAAGGGTGCTTCTACACCATACTCCCTCTCGGCACACAACTAAGAAAAAGAAGAAGAGATGAGAGTTGGGTCTATTCCAAGTGTCTTGAACCTGCTCTCCTCCACCCATGTAGCTTCAAATACTGGTTGATCTGCCCATTTCACTAGGTGCTCCATGTAGACCTAGTGTCTAGTAGACTTCTTCACCCTTGATTCCAAGATCTCCTCTACTTTAGGCTTCTTCACTTGAGGTAAGGTGTTTACATCCAAATCTTGTAACACCTTGGCTTGGTTCTTAGTATGCTCCACTATCTCTCCCTTGTACATTACTAGATCAACAACATTGAAGACTAGTGAAATGGCTATGTCTGAAGGTAAATCCACTGTATAGGCATTCTCACCATATTTTTCTAGAACTTGACAAGGTCCTACCCTCTTCATCTACAGTTTGGTAGGCTTACCACTTTGCATCCTAGCTTTGCTCACATGGACCATCACATAGTCACCCACCTTGAACTGAACTTCTCTCCTTTTCTCATCCACTTTGACTTTTAGTTTTTGAGTGGATTCAAGGATGGCCTTCTTAAATTTCTCTTGGACTTCCTTGATGGTTTGAGTGAAGTCCTCTGCTTTCCCACTCTTCATCTCCAAACTACCAAGATCTCTCAACTCACACAATCCCCTTGGATGTCTGCCATACACAACCTCAAAAGGACTTTTACCAGTGGTCCTATTCACACTATCATTATATGCATACTCTACTTGAGGAATGATAAGGTCCCATGTCTAACCATATTCCTTAGTTAGACACCTTAACAAGTTGCCTAACACTCTATTGATGACTTCAGTTTGACAATCTGTTTATGGATGGTAAGCTGAGCTAAATGACAAGTTAGTTCCTAGTCTCCTCCATAATGTTTGCCAAAAATGACCCATGAACTTGTTGTCCCTGTCTGAAACAATGCTTAAAGGGAGTCCATGAATCCTAACAATCTCTTTGAAGAAGAGATGTGCAACATAGCTAGCATCATGCGTAGTATTACATGGTATGAAATGACTCATTTTGGAAAATCTAGCTACTACCACATAGATGTTGTCCATACCTATTTTTCTCTTGGGAAGTCCTACTACAAAGTCCATGCTTATACTTTCCCAAGGTCTATTAGGGACCAATAATGGTTGATATAAATCGGCATTGCTTGATCCACCTTTGGCTCTTTGGCATACACCACACTGTTCTACATATCTTTTCACATCCCTTGGCAACTTTGGCCAATAGTAGTACCTCTGTACTAAATCTAGGGTCTTATTAATCCCAAAGTGTCCACTCAAACTACCATTATGCTTCTCTTGGATGAGGTTCTCCCTCATGGATCCTCTAGGTACACACAACTGGTTACCCTTGAACAAGAGACCATTTTGGAGAGTATAATCTGCATACTCACCATGGAAATGGTTCTCAAAATCTTTGCAAACCTTGTCAGCTGATGAGAAGTCTTCATCTCCTTCATAGAGGTCTTTGAAACCTTCTATGCCTATGCTCTATAATTGCAGTTCTTGAACTATCAACAACCTCCTGCTTAATGTATCTGCCACCTTATTAAGTTGCCCCTTCTTATGCTTGATGGTGAAGGTGAAGGACTGGAGGTATTCCATCGATTTTAGATGTCTATTTCTTAGCTTCTCTTGAGTGTTGATGTAACGCAATGCCTGATTGTCTGTGAACACTACAAATTCTTTTGGAAGTAGGTAATACCTCCATTTCTTTAGAGACTGCACTAATGCATATAACTCTAGGTCATAGGCTGAGTACTTCTTTTTTGCTTCATTAAGTTTCTCATTGAAAAATGCCATAGATCTTCCCTCTTGACTCAACACACCACCCACTGCAATTCCACTTGCATCACACTCCAAAGTGAATATCTTATCAAACGTAGGCAGGAGAAGGATAGGTTTTGTGGCTACTTCTTGTTTCAACAACTAAAATGCTTTGTCAACCTACTCAGTCCATCTAAACTTGGTTTTAAGACCTCCTTTAATGGTGTCAAGGACTGGTGCACATATACCACTGAAATTCCTCACAAACTTCCTATAGAATTGAGCTAATCCATGGAAACTTCTAACTTCAGTCCCTGTTTTAGGTGCAGGCCAATTCAAAATTGCCTCCACTTTGCTTGGATCCATCTTCAAGGTTCCCTTAGACACCACAAATCCTAAGTAAACCAGCTCTTGTTTCAAGAAGTCACACTTCTCTAGGTTGATGGATAGCTTCTCCTCATGCAACCTCTTTAAGACTAACCTCAAATGCTCAAGGTGCTCTTCTTTGGTTTTGCTATAGATGAGAATATCATCTAGGTACACCACCACAAATCTGCCTGCGAAATCCTTCAACACTTCATTCATCAACCTCATGAAGGTGCTTGGAGTATTGGTGAGTCCAAATGGCATCACAAGCCATTCATACAATCCATCTGTGGTCTTGAAAGCAATCTTCCACTCATCACCCTCCTTAATTCTTATCTGGTGATAACAACATTTAAGGTCTAGCTTGGTGAAATACATAGCCCCTCCTAAACAGTCCATTAGATCCTCTATTCTAGGAATAGGAAACCTATACCTTATGGTAATCCTATTAATTGCTCTTGAGTTAGTGCAAAGTCTCCACTTACCTCCTTTTTTTGATGCTAGCACTACCGGGACTGCACATGGGCTGATGCTCTTCTTAAATAGTCCTTGTTCCAATAACTCATGCACTTGCCTTGCTACCTCCTTATTCTGATCAAGTGTGAGCTTATATGTAGCCTTTTCAAGTAAGGATGCACTGGGAACAAAGTCTATTTGATGACTTATAGACCTTCTAGGTGGGAGTGTTGTAGGTGTTCCATCACTCACTATATCTAGATACTCTTGCAACATTTTCTTCACCTCCTTGGGTACTTCTGTCTGCAACTTGTCTTCTTCCTCCTTTGGTTTCACAAAGATGGCACACTTCACTATCTTCTCCTCATGTAGCAAGTTCAAAAACTTTTTACCGGTAGCCATTAAGACCGAATCTTGAAGGTCTTGCTATCCTTCTTAAAGGAAATGGAGTTCTCCTCTCCATCATAGATCACCTTCCTATCAAATTGCTAGGGTCTTCCTAGCAATAAGTGACATGCATCCATAGGCAACACATCGCAAAGGATCTTATCCTTGTATCCTCCAATAGAAAAATCTACCTAAGTCTATTCATTGACTAACACACTCTGCTCATGATTCAACCATGTCACCTTGTATGGGTTAGTGTGGGGTATCCTTGTGAGTTTCAACTTCCTAACTGCCTCTTCTAATATGATATTGTTAGTTGAGCCTGAATCAACTATCACCTTGCACACTTTACCAAGAATCTTGCACCTTACCCTAAACAATGCTCTCCTGTGCTTAGGTTCACTCTTGACTGGATGCCTTATCAAGACCGTATTAAACATCAAATTTTCTCCACTCTTTGATTCAATATGATCCACCTAAGGTGTCTTGCTACTTGAAGAGTCTTCATGTGCATAAGCAACCCTCTTTCCACTGTTTGATGATGTAGGCTTGTCAGGGCATCTATATGTCGGGTGTCCCAATTGTCCACAATTGTAACACTTCATTGTTGCAAAATAGGAGTTACTTCTGCAGATACCTCTACCCCTATTTGGACCACCTTGTGCCCCTCTTCCTCTAGAATGTCCTCCACTAGGATTGGTTTCATTTCCATGTTTAGTCCACTTGGCTTCTTCTTGGTTCCTCTGCTCATTTGTCTTGCTTTGGTAACCACCTCGGTGATTCACTTGATCTCTACCTCTGCCTCTACCCCTGTTATTGGAGTCTCCTTTCCTTTTGTTCCTCTCTTCTACCTTGGGAGCAAGCTGATGACATTTCTGGATAGTAGTAGGAGTCCATAGGCTTATCTCCTCTTGAATGTTCCACTTTAGGCCACTTAGATACCTAGCCACCTTAATGGATTGATCTTCTTGGACTTTGGACCTAAGACATAGCTTTTAAAACTGTTCTATGTAGGAGGCCACATCAAGAGCCTTCTGCTTCAATCCTTGTCTCTTCTTATGAAGTTGGACTTCATAATCCTCTGGTAAGTAGTCCTCCTTAATCTTACCCACCATAGCTTTCCAATTTGCAATAAGTAGCTTCCACATACTAAATCTTTCTTCTTGTAGGTACTTCCACCAGGTCAAAGTTGCTCCCCTTAATCTTGATTTGGCAACTTTAACCTTCTGAGCCTCTATCACTCCTTCACACTCAAAGTGGTTTTCCATGCCCTCTATCCATTCAATAACAGTTTCTATGTCCATTCTTCCACTGAAATGTGGCAACCCTTCAAAAGCTTTGGTGTTCAAGGCCTTAATAGCCTTTACAAATGGTTCTTCATTGAACAAGGGATCTAGTTCAAGGATGATGTCATCTATGTCTATAGTCTTCTTGCCTTTACCCTTGGTGTCTTCATCCCAAGGTTCACGTGTCCTCTGATCCACCACTTCTTGCAGTTTATACCTTATCTCACTCATAGCTACTTCAAGGAGACTATTCTTCTCCTTCTCTTCTTCCATCTCTCTAGCCAGCTCTGCATTAGTGAGCATTTTACTCTCCCCTACTGATTCACCATTATATAGAGACATACATAGTCCAACAAGTCTTTTACTTGCTCTGATACCAATCTGATGGGATGGGGTTTGGGATAGACTAGCCTAGTCTATGCTCCTGGATCCTTTCCTTGGATCACCTGGTGTTGTCTACACACCCTAGGGTCTCTAGGACTTCCCTTTTCTTGAGGAATCCCTTGACCATTCCCAATCCACCCACTAATGAGTTTCAAAATTGCTCCTAAGGTCTCACCTACTCATGAGACTCAAAACCCCTTACTATGGCTAATAAGGGCTGATTTTGTTCCACAGCTTCCAAGGTATTAGCAAGGTTGTTTCAGGTCTATTTCATGGTCTATCCACCCATTCATAAGCCCCTAAGTGATTTCAAGATTCTAACCCCTTACCGATTTCACAAATTTGGGTTTTTTCCGTCAAAAAGGGCTACAAGGATTAGGACCAATTAGGCATCCTAACCGGTCTTCTAGGGCTTCCTCTCACAAACGGTGCACAAACAACCCAATCTCCCAAAAAGGAATGCCATTCATTTGGCAAGGACTCAAAGATTTTCTAAGTTTTAGGCATCCAAGTGTTCGTACACTGTCCTAGGTGGATTTTAAGGTTTTCAAGGGTTTTGTGAGGGTTTTTAGGGTCTGCCTGGGTCACAGTGAAGGTTTTGTATTCTAGCCACCTTGTTTGGATTGGTAGAGGCTCCTCCACAAAAATTATGCTTCACTCACTCCTCTGCACTTCCTCCAAATGATGCACTCTCCACTAATCAGCCTTTCTCTCCAAGACCTCTGCACCAACAACCATTCCTAACCAGGCACTATCCAGTCTCACCTAGGAATGGGTCTTTGCTTGGCCTCCTTGCATTTCCAAGGGCCCTACTTTCTTGGGACTATAGTACAGGGTCTTCACATCCATTCCCCATGTTTTCATGGTGGTTCCATAATGAGGAATGGAGTTAAGACTTAATTTGCTCAAACCGGTCCAAGACTGGACAGTAAGATTGCAACTTACAAATTATTTACAAACACACTCAACCGGTAAACAAAAATTGAATCTAATCAGTCACAATGAAGATATATACACCAAAGAAGACATTCCACATAGGTTTTCTTGCAAATCAATCCATTAGTTTGCTCGGTAACTGCATTCAAACTAACTGGTAACCCAAAAACAGTCGCAGTCAACTCAGTTTTGTGGTAGTAAAAAAATGTCTTCAAAAGACAGTCAAAATTGCATGTACAACGACTAAATGTTCATCCTCTACTCCTTTTATAGCTCATATAGTTACTAATGTAAGATGCAACTGTGTCTTCAGGAGGATCGACAACATATGAAATCCGGAACTCAGACTTCTTCAAATTTGATTTTCCTGCTCCCAACTATCAACCAACTATTCAATCACCCCCTTTGCATGTATACACTGAGAATTAAAAAATGAGTACTTATCCATTAACCCTATATTAAACTTAGTTGTAGGTATAAAATGATGAGCTACATACTGGTCTCATTGATCTAACACTACACCTTCCTTTAGGCAACCATCTCTCAAAATGTCATGACCATGCATCCCTAGCATCTTATTTACAAAATTCTCATATTTACCAATTGAATTCAAAAGGGGAGCATATGCCTCCAAAATATTCGACCTACACTGCTCAAGCACTTCTATTTAAAATTCTATTATAAAAAAATAAGACTACAAACTATCAAAATCATCTCCTCCCAGCAAATCTTCATTTTTACACACTTCTTCCCCCAAGGCCAATATTTTATTCAAATTTATACACTTCTTGGTGAAGTCTCTAATTCTCACTTCCAATTTGTTGAAGAGTCTTGTATTGCTTTCTTTGTTTCAAGGACTCTTTCATAAATTCTAGTTGTATGTTGTAGAAACAATTTTACCTTTGAGATATTCTCCTTTGTCGATGATTTTGTAGTAACTGCTACTTTTCTTATTTCTATTAAAGTTCTCACATCACCTTCTAGGAGTGATGATGTGGATGGAAGTGTGTCATCGACCCTTGAATCTAGAGGATTTTCCATTTCCATGAGCAACTACTTATATTTCTCTAATTGTGCCTTCACCTGCTGCTGGGAGTTATGATCCTCTCCATCCTGCTTCTAACTATGCTAGTAGCAAATTCAAGAGTATCAATCTCCCCCCACTTTTTCTATTTCCTAAGCCTAACCTATGATACTTTGTATGTATAAGGACCTTCCCCTTAAGACTCAACAAGGGATGCGATGTCAGTGATTACTTCACCGGAGCTAGTTCTAGATAAATGATGAATCATTTCAGCCTTCTTTTCTTTCTTTGGCTCCTCCATAATAGCTTGTTGTAGTGAGAGTTTGGGAAGCACCACCATTTGTTTCTTATTAAAAGTGAAGGTTAACCATTGTGTTGTTCCTTCATCTGTATCTCCTACCTAGGTGGTTATTTGTGACATCACTCTCCCAACTTCTTGTGATGGTTCTTCCTCTTATTGTTGTTCTTGTTCTACATCATGTGTATCGGGAGGAATTTGGGTCTCTTCTTGGGTAGGAGGCATCAGTATGGCAATTTGTTGTTGTGAAGATATTTGTTGAGCCAATTTTTTCTATAGAGCATTATCAACATCAAGTTATTGTTGGTATTCTTACAATCTCCCGCTCACTTGAGCATTACAATCTTTGGTCGGCTGTTGACCTTGTTGTTCTATTTCTCCACCTGCAATGTCTTTCAACAAGTTTTCCACATCTCATGGAGTGAGAACAAGTCTTTGATCATGCTCTTCATCTTGTGTTGGTCCCATTTCCCCCTTTTCACCTTGTTGCTATTGCTGCAGAC
Organism: Cryptomeria japonica; assembly: GCF_030272615.1. NCBI lineage: Eukaryota > Viridiplantae > Streptophyta > Pinopsida > Cupressales > Cupressaceae > Cryptomeria > Cryptomeria japonica. Next base: position 70,571,887 of record NC_081405.1, on the reverse strand, counting down.
CTTGATCATCTATAACCATGGGGGTTACCTGTTCAAGTTTCTAAAACCTTTTGCACAATGGGCCCCCTTCGTTTCTCTACACTAAGTGTCATTTTTTTCCTCTTCTTGGGCTCTTCCTTCTTTGGTGCTGGCTCCACCTTCTCTTGATCCAAGTCTGACTCCACATTATGAATAATTACCATCTCCTTTGTGGGAGTCATTACAAGCACCGACATCTGTGAAACAATAGAAGGTGGGGTGACTATTACCATAACCAAGGGTGGAGGCATTATTGTCATAGGTAGTGCAATAGATGCAGTTAATGTGGTAGTGGGAGTTGTTGCTGCAGAAGTCGTGGCAGTGGTAGTAGGAGTGCTGGTAGCCATGGTAGTAGTGGTGGTGGTTGTGGTACTGGAGGGTTTAGCCTCTAGAGCAAGCTGCTCTACCATAGCTACAACACCTTCAATAGTGGGCCTGACAGGATGAATTTTTTCTTGTGGTGTGGCCCCTAGGCCAACAGTAATCCCTAGACTCACCTATTTTGCCAAATATTCGACCTCTTTCATTTTCTTATTTAGCTTCTACTTTAGTTCTTCCATGGTTAAAGGAGTCTCGGCTTCTTCCTTCAGGTCTGTGGATGTATTCTTCCTTGACTCTAATCATGTTCTCCTTGTATATTCCTTGTGTATTCTTGATTGAGGATTGCCAGTTGGGATATTCTTTTGTTTCCCTTTGGAGGAAGCGGGTTTAATTATGATACAACCATTTCTTAGTTCTATCTATTACTAATCGAGAGATGGTATGAATATCTACAACTTCTTGTTGAGACCATCTGATTTGGGGTAGAGGCCTTTTATCTATTCCCGTTTATTTGTACATAGGATCCAACAAAATGCCATCATCATGTAATTGTTTGGGCAGGTTGGTCTCAATACCAAAATCCCTTATTTGAGGAACAATGAGGTGATGATAGTATTTCTCCCTTGCCTCAAAGCTATCTTGGAGGTTGGCCCAAAAATCCTCCAGGGCAAGTTGATGTCCTTCATACACTTTAGGCATCAATCCTTTTAATTTATTGTATGGATTAAAAAATTTCCTATCATAATTGAAAGGCTTCAACTGCAATTCTTGTAATTCTTGCTCTACAGCCTTGGCCATATGAATCTTTGGACATGAAAAGAATGATAAATTTAAAGGGAAGCCTTCACTTGTAACCCCCATCTTATGCCTTGAGGACAACAAGTTCTACAAATGTACCATTTAACTTGCATATTTCAACAAAATTATCCTATTTGTATAGTATGTGGGCAACAAAAATGGTTCTCTAGTGAATCCACTCACCCTCAGATAGGTAGACCAGGAGTTTTGTATGAACCAACACCCCAACTTCTTTACTAATTCTATAGCTTCCTTGCTTTGCCTAAATCCAGTATCACCTGTTAGTCTTTTAATAAAAGGAAACAAAAATGCATCATTTATTCTTTTATAGTGCAGCAGGGACTTTTTTAGTGGTAATTGGGTGTGATATTCCCATACTGCATTTTGTCCTTCTTCTTCTCCAAATGTGCCTTTAGTCTGTAGTGCTGGAAATTGGTCGGATCTGGCTGCCACCCAAATGATATAAGATGTGAAGAAAAATTTCCTTGTGTTGTGTACTTCCTTCAACTGGTCCCTTATGTTATCCGACAAAATTTGGGCCCAGTCGTAGTATTGTCAACCGTCCAAAATTGTTAGCATGAATGAAAACATACATGGTTGGAAATGTCAGCAAGTAGGTTTGTCCAAGGCCTTTCTAAGCATTATTATTAGGTCTCTTTGTGGCTCTTTGAAATCCTGCCTTGGAATCTCATTTTCCTTTAAGCCTGTTTTCCTTTCTTCCTTGAGCCAATCTTCGTTCATTCTCTTTTTACATTGGCTCACATTTTTGTTCCATTCCCTTTTTCCATCTTCCTCTCCCTCAACTAGTACTTCCTTCCTAATATGAATCTAGAAGACTAGGGCTAACATATCTGGAGACAAATCAACAATTGGTTTTTCATCTATGTCGACACATTGCCTAGTGTCGGGATTGTAAAATTGTGCCACTTGCATGATAAATTTAGGTGCTTGCACTGACTGTGGGAAGACGGTTGCCTCTACCAAGATGGATCTTTTAATCAACCTATATTTTGCACTCAACCCTGGTTTCTCCAATTGCTTTTCTATGTCTTCGAGCTCTATGTGCCTGATTTCAGTGTCTATAACCCATTGGATGGCATTGTCTAGCTTGGAGGTGTATGTTTGCCCCTGGTATTGATATTTCATGGTGATTGGCATCTTTTCAAGATATTTTTCTTTGTGGGAAGAGGATTCCATGAGACACTATTAGCCTACTAAACAAACCAAACAAACATCAAAAACTACTCAAAGAAACAACAATACAAAAGAAACTCACTTCAAGATTCCGGGCCCCAAGGTACCAAGAAGAGAAAACAAAACAAACTACAAAGAAAACATGGGAGTTTGGAAACCTGAGGTCCCAAGTTAACAAAACAAAAGGGAAGTACTTTGGGAACTCAAAAACCCACATTTCCAAAGTGGTCAAACTATCGACTAAGAAAAAAAATCCAGGACTTTGAGGTCTCGAAGTTTCGGGGTTGGACTCTAACACACAATACGGAACTTTGGAGAACCAAAGTCCTGACAAACTACAAAGACAAAGCAGAAAAGAAGGTTCAGGACCCTAGGACTACGAGGTTCTGAATCGAACATATAGGCAAAAGAGAAACCAATTTGGGAACTCGAGAACCCGGGTTTCCAAATTGGTTCAAACAAAAGACCAAAAACCAACAAAACCATCACTTTGGAAACTCGGGAACTTGGGTTTCCGAAGTGTTGGAAAACAAGCCAATGACCCCAATTTTGGTAACCCAGGAACCCGGGTTTCCGAAGTGGTCAAAATACCGACTAGGAAAACAAACCTGGGACTTTAGGGTCTCGAAGTTCTGGGGCTGGACTCTAACACGCAACACGAAAAAAGAAAGAAAACTCAAAAGAATACACCCACCCCAAGAAATCAAGAACTCAAGTTTTCAGGATGAGGAAACACTCAAAAAATAATCAACCTCAGGTACTCGTGAACTCAAGTTTCCAAATTGAAGGAAAAACTACAAAAAACAAAGGAACTTGAAAACAAACAAAACAAAACACCACTTTGGGAACTCAGGATACCAAGTTTCTGAAGTGAAACAAGCAAATCACCAAAAAAGGAAATCCGAGATCTTGGAAACCTGAGTTTTCAGATTGATCAAACAATAAAAAGAAACCTTCAACTCGGGAACTTGGGTTTCCGAATTGAAGGAAAAATAACAACAAAGACAAGGAAAACAAGAGAACTCTAAAATAAACAAAAATGAACGTTACTTTGGGAACTCGGGAAACCAAGTTTCTGAAGTAACGAGGCAAGCAAAATAGGGCTTTAACTTGGAAACTCAGGAACCCGCGTTTCTGAATTAGGGCACAAAACAATAAACAAATAGAAGAAGCCCTAATCTAAGGAAATTTAAGCTAAGAAAACTAAAATCTTAACTAAAACACTAAAATCAAAAGACAAGGAAAGAGAAATTCTACCAACCTAGCAGAATGAACACGCAAAATCAGGAAGCTGGAAGCGTGGGAAAGCCAAATCGCAGGGTCAGAGCTCAGAATCCTACCGCCTGGGTGCACAAATGAACCCAAAAGAGCCACTGACCACTATATATACCCCCTAAGCTGCAATAAATGCGACATCCCGAGTTCCCAAAGTCAAACACTTCTTCAAACTTGATAGGCCATCTGCAATCCGCGAACTCAGGAGCCCAAGTTTTTAGATTACAACAGAACAAAATAAAAACAAAGACTAACCTGAAAATGCGAGAACCTGAGTTTCCAAATTACAATAGAACAAAACAAAAATGAAGACCAACCCAAAAATGTGGGAACTTGAGTTTTCGAGGTGGAACTCAAAACCACAAAACAAAAACATCACAAATTAAAAAAAAAACAAGCTATGAAGCAACTAGAACTAAAACAAGAAACCAGTTCAGGAACTTGGGAACTCAATTTTCCAAACTAGAGCAGACAAACAAAAAAATGGTCACCTTGGGAACTTGGGAACTTGGGTTCTCGAAGTGACCAAAGCAAAAGCATAAAAAACTAAGGGAAATAGAAAAAAAGGTAGGAAGCAAAAAAAATAAATAAAGGGACCCATATTTTCTTGCAATAGAAAATGATGGGACTAGATATACAGTGCATAATAGGTAGTAGTTGAAAGTAGAATAAAGAGTGAGCTAGAAGTGCGTAAGTGTAGAAGCTTTGCAAAAATAGAGGTAATAGAATGGATGAAAAGATAGAGGGATGCAAGTGCGCATAACACAATGCCAGTATAGGTATAATTCTACAGAAGAGGCTGCATGCAAAATAATCAGAAAGTGAAGAGGAGATAAGTGGGAGTTGAAAGAAAGAGAAAAGATTTGAGAAGTGAGAGTAGAAAGAGAAAATAATGAAAGTGAGGTACAGATACCAAATGCTAGAGAGTGGAGAGACAAGGCAGATAACATAGTAGGTTAGTCACATAGATTGGAGTAGAAAAAGAGGACCGAATCAAGTAGAGATCAGAGAGTTGTATGTAGAAATAAGAAGAGACTAGAAAGAAAATGACAAAGCCTATGTGTAGAAATGAGTTAAGCCATTCTCAAAAATATATAACATAGTGAGGTACAAAACCTCATTTGTAACAAGGTGCTAATTTGTTATTGAATATTTCATTATTGTAATTATTTGAGTGGGTGCTCAGAGCAGGGCTTGGTGCCCATAAAACTAGGGATTGGTGCTCCTTTATGTTGGTGCCCATAAATTTCAGGGGTTGGTGCCCATAAAAGTTGTATTCAGTGTTGGAAAATGCACACTCCAATGATAAATTGTAGGTGATTTAAGGTATTGTCATTGATGACAACCTGCATGTGATACCGACAAGCAGACACAAGCACCGGCTCTGACAGACTCTACACCGACATATGGATCACTGACACCCTGGCCGATAGGAATTTTGTGTACATATATTTTATAATGAATTGTAAAATCTTTTGTAAAGCCAACTTGGTGGATTGTAATATGACTCATATATGTATGAGATCATTGTAGATCAATTAATAGGCGATTGATGAAAAGATGATAGTAGACCTGATATGTGAATTATTGGATAAGGGTTTATGTATGTAGCAAAGCTTAAACCGGTATTGAATCTGGCATAGTACAAGACATTGGATTTGTATAATCCATTTTTTAAAGTTAGTGTGACTTCTTTGTAATTGAGCAGTGAGCTCTAGGCACTTGGCCTTCCTGCATGTGCAGGCCCCTATTGTAAGCAGTAATATTCACTTATTGGCTAGTAAGTGAATATTGTGGGTCACAAATCCCACTGAGGTTTTTCCCACATTGGGTTTCCTCATTAAAATATTGTGTTATGGTGTGTTTCTTATGTTGTGGTTGTTATTATTCTTTGCTGCATTTTTTTTGGTTTACTGGTACACAGTTTTGATATGCTTTTCATGTTATAAGTTAAGAAAATTATTATACTGGTTAGATACTGATTCACCCCCCCCCCCTCTTAGTATATTTGGGAATCCTTGCAATTGGTATCAGAGCTTGGTCCTCTATTTTCAAAAGCCTAACAGCTTGAGGAAGATATTGTCACTAGTAGAGATGGAGATTTTAAGAAAGCAATTGGAAATAGCTCTTTCAGACTATGATGCAGAAAAAGTGAAAAATATCAAACTTGAAGATGATCTAAAGGCTACTCATGATATCATTCAAGGACTTCAAGAGAATTTCACTATTGCAAGGAAAAAGAGAAGAGAACTTTGTGAAAAGATGCAGAAAGATGAAGATGAAAAGTAAACTCTTAATGATCTGGTGAACCAATTGAGACAAGATAATTGTACAATGAAGAATGAGATGCAGGATATGACTATAATATTTTGTAAAGAAATTAAAAATCAGAAGAAGAATGAAGAAGACCTGGTTAGAAGATTGAATGATGCTGGAAATGAAAACACAAGACTTGGTCATGAAAATGATATGTTGAAAATAGATTTGATGCATACACAAAATGACACAAATGAACTTATGAGACAAAAAGGAATCTAGAAAGTGATTTGGCTACTACAAGTCAACACAAGGAGAAATTCAAGAAAAGTCCAGAAGAACTTGTTGACATGCTGAAGAATTAGAAACCTAATGGTGATACAAATGGCCTTGGCTTTGAAATTGGTGAAAGCTCCAGTACTGCAAACAATCACGATCATAGTAAACTGGTAAGACAATATAATGCTTACAAATTCAATGGAAAATGCTTTAACTGTAACAAGTATGGTCATAGAGAAAATCAGTGTAGATCTAGAAATTATCAGAACACTAATACATCCATTGGTCAATGTTCTAAATGCAACAAAATTGGTCATAATTCAGAAAAATGTACAATGAATGTAAGATGTTATGTTTGTGGAAGATTTGGATACCTATCTAATCAATGCAGAACATGAACCGACATAGGATATGGGAAAGCTATTCAGAAAAGCAATGTGTCTTGTTATGCTTGTAACAAAATTGGACATATTGAAATTTTTTGTAGAAGCAAGACTTCACCGGCAAATAACAAAGGTACTAGTTTGAAAGGTAAAGAAAAGGTTGAAGAGGTAAAGCAAGAATTCACAAAACAATGGATCAGAAAGTCATATCAGAATGTTGATAGGAATACTCCTCCACTAGAAAAATAGAGTATCACTCCACTGGCAGGAGACTCTTCATCTAACTGAAGGAAAATACTTTGGGGGTTTGGCAACAAAATGAAAAATATGCTATTATTCCCTCGGTTGATGGTGAGAAGTTGAAATTACTTCTATACCGGAAAATGAGTTAAGTTGTGATGTAACCGACAAGCATTAAATATGGTATTTGGAGAAAATAACATTATAAAGCAAGTGTTTTGGCTCCTTTTTCATTCACCATGCATTCAAATCTTTCAGAGCGCAAAAATTCCTAAGCGAAGGCGCCCTTAGCAAAGAAGTGAAGCAGTTCATCCAAGCACTCATCCCTAAGGTAGATTGAGGTATTTATATTCATGGCATCCTCCTGGACTCTTGAATTTATTGAAAACCCTACTGTGATTGAGGTTATTAAGCTCCCTAGACTTGTATTCAATCTCATTCCCTAAATTGCGAAGAAAGAAGATACCCTAGGTGCATTCTCTAAAATACCCAAGGGAGTAGTCTATGCTAAAGACCCTAGAATATACATACATTGTCATATAGATGAATTAGGTGATGATGAGATCAAAAACCTATATAGGACTATGATTTGTGATGAATCTGGAAATGTCAAGCCGGAACACAAGGTAGTAGAAACCCTAGATTTTGTGGATATTCTTAGCATTCCTGGTTTTCCTGAGGATATTATAAGAATTATGCTAAGCAGAGTCCATGATGAATTATTTTGGTTGGATTCAATGCATAAGATCACCAAAGAAGCAGTAAAAGTAGTAACAATGTTACCTTCCATCGGTAGCAGACCTGACAGAACTAAAAGGGTCTCAAATGACATAGTGATAGATCTAACCGACACAACATTTGACAAAAGGTCTCTAAGGGTAAATAATGTGAAGGACATCAATGTCAGATTTGTTAGTATGATTTTAGGCTACAAAGCTACACATACAAATAGGTTGAACTCAGTATCTAGCCTATGTATTAAAAGTGCATATGATATGGTTAACAACAATGCTAGAATAGATGTGTGTGAACGGCTCAAAGATGAATTAATAGACAATCTAAAGAAGATAAAGGGAGATAAGAAAGGAACCTTTAGATTTGGAGATTTACTTGTATGTTTAATGCTATATATTACTAAACAAGTACCCGATATTGGTAAGAAAGATTTTGGCTTTGATATACTAGTAGGAAAGTAATTATTGGATCTATTAAACAACATGTGAGATAACAGGGAGGAAAAATTAAATGAACATTTTCAAGCACTAAAAGCTCGAATGAAGACAAGAATAAGACTGTCACATGCAATTGTAGATAAATATCAGAAGGAAATAATTTTTATAATTAAAAAGGATGAAATCTAGATGGAGGTAGTTGTCCCTAGGACTATCTGGGTAACCGAAATGGGCTATGAAATAGATGATAACATCATAGAAACTTATTCAAAAGACCTCCTTGAAACACTAAAGGAACCCACTGAGAAAGTCTTTGGAAATGAAGAAACAATTGAAAGTGGAATTCAATCAAGAAAAAGGGTTAAAAAGTTGAAGAAATAGTCTGGAAAGGAACCCGTCAGGCAAAGGCAATTAAGGAAAATATTTTGAAATAAATTGCTATCAAAGAAAGTGAGCTGGAAGGACTTCAATTGGAAACTCATCTTTCACAGGTTGCAACTTCTTCTGAGAGTGATATACTGGCAGTATTCAAAAGGGTAGAAAGGAAAAGAAAACCCTCACCGACACCCTCACCCACACCTAGGAAAACAAGACAAAAGCAATAGGCAGTTAGGCCTCCTATTAAGAAAATGACTCCAAAGAAGAAGAAGATAAAACAAAATATTTCTCCACTAGATAAGCTCCTTAATGAAATAACAAAGGATGGAAAGTTGAAAAACATTAGCAAACTGTATAACATACTTTCCGTTGATGACAAAGAAAGCATTGAATAAGAAATTTTTGATGGAAATTGTTGATGAGATACCCAATGAGTTGTATAGAAGACTAGAAGCTAGAAGGGTAGCCATTGCTGAGTTGGATAAGAAAATAAAAATTGAAAAATTACTTGCAGTGCATCTAGTTAACTCACCTGATGAAATAGACCAATTAATTAGTGAGGTTAACCGAACAATGTTTTCAACTGCTCACCGACATGTAGCACTAATGGCAGGTAGAGTGAGTGAAGTCTATGAAGAAACAACAAAAGCATGGGACATATTCTTTGTTGAAAAAGAGAAACAAGAAGAGTTACTAAGACCTAAGACCATTGGGGTATATCAAAAGGACAAGGATAAGGGGAAAGGTAAGGTAGGTGTACCTCCAAGCCTAAAAATAACTGATAACTTAGGTGTAAATCCACCTCCTTCGGATACTCCATCGGTAGAAACTACAGACAATAAACCAGCCATTGAGAGTATGGAGACTCCTCTAGAGGATACAAATCCTGAGTCTAAAGTTTTGTATACTATGAATATTGACACACAAGAGGTAAATGTTGTGGTTGACAGAGAAACCACTAAGGATAAAAAGAAAGATGTGACTACTAAGTCACCAGCTGTAGATGTTGAGGTTGAGGTTAATGATACTATAAACATAAGCACAGAAAAACCTACTCACATAGAGAAACCGACAGAGGACACCACAGGTAAACCATTAGAAGAACCGGTAGATTAAACTGTAAAATAATAAGGAGAATCGGTAATGGACAGTGCAGAGGTACAAACTGAGAAATCAAAAGTGCATACAAAGACCACATCTAAGAAACCAGCAATTGAGAGCTCAGAAAAACCTTATGAGACACAGATGGAGAAACTGAAATAGAAACAGGTTGATGCACAGGTTCAGACCGAGATAGTGCCACTGGTTAAAACTGAAAAGCCTAAACCTTTTCTAATAGAAATGCAAACACATACTGACCTACCAGAGGTTGAAACAAGAAAGGTTATTACTACAACTGGCAGTATTGATATTGTGAAAATATTTGGACAAACATCTAGTACTTCAATGACTAAATACAGGCCTACAAATGTGACTGAGGTCCTACTAGATTTAATAAATAAAATCACAGATTGTAATGCACAAGCCTATAAGGCTATTGATGACACAATCCCTATTCTTAGATTGATAGCACCAAAGTGCATTGTAGACAATAAAGATTCTTTAGGACAATTAGACACATTGTCTAAATTCATCACTGGCAACATTTTGACAGTTGATCAAATAAATGAAGACACATTCAAAGAGAGAATGATTAAGGAGAAAGAGAAATTATTTCAGGAAATAGTGAAGAAGAACAAGGAGAAAATGGACACCTTATTACCGAAACTAGGAGAGACAATTTTGGATTTCAAGAAAATGTATAGAGAGACTTGTAAAACAAATATTCTAACAGAAGACCTAGACAAGGAAATCAACAAAGCACAAGATGAGATTAAAAATATTATTGACAATCTGATAGGCACATCAAATTCATTTATTGCAGATCTTGAAGATAAAATACAGAAGTTAGAAAATGATAAAGAAAGAATAAAGGGTAAGGCAAAGAGATTAAAATGTAAACTTGGTCCTAAACTAGATTACCTCATTTCTTGAGAAAAGAAATTACTGAGGCTCTGGTTCCTAGACTTAAGACACCAGAAGAGAAAATGCACATACTCACCGGTATAGTTCAGAGAACAAAAGAGGCATTACAGGATAGCAAAAGATTTAATGGCAATTTAAATTTGGTTTGGACAGATATTTTCTAGATTGTAACCCACTGGTTACAAGAATCTAGGCAGGAAACACACTCCACTGACAGCGAATGACAACTTTGCCATTGATGTCAAAGGGGGAGAAATAGAAATGAGAAAAATGATCAGAACAAGACATCATCTGCTCAGGGGGAGCATACATTTTTGGGCACATAGTTTTGGTAAGACAATTTTGGGAGATTCTTTTGGACACCATTTTTGGATTTTTCTCATGAGTGTTGCCATCAATGCCAAAGGGGGAGATTTTTGGCAAATGTACACTCCAATGAGAAATTGTAGGTGATTGAAGGTATTGTCATTGATAGCAACCTTCATGTGATACTAGCAGGCATACACAAGCACCGGCTTTGACAAACTCTACATCGACATACAGATCGTTGGCATCGAAAAGGAAGACTACTGGCACCCTGACCGATAGGAATTTTGTGTATATATATTTTGTAATTAATTATAAAATCTTTTGTAAATCCGACTTGGTAGATTGTAATATGACTCATATATGTATGAGATCGTTGTAGATCATTTAATAGGCGATTGATGAAAAGATGATAGCAGACCTAATATGCGAATTATTGGATAAGGGTTTATGTATGTACTAGAGCTTAAACCAGTACTGAATCTGGCATAGTAGATGCTAATCTAAAGGAGTACAACACATTGGATTTGTATAATCCATTTTTGTAAGTTAGTGTGACTTGTTTCTAATTGAGCAATGAGCTCTAGGCACTTGGCCTTCCTGCAAGTGCAGGCCCCTATTATAAGTAGTAATATTCTCTTATTGGCTAGTAAGTGAATATTGTGGGTCACAAATCCCACCAATTTTTTTTCCCACACTGGTTTTCCTTGTTAAAATATTGTGTTATGGTGTGTTTCTTATGTTGTGGTTGTTATTCTTCTTTGCTGCATTGTTTTTTGTTTACTGGTACACAGTTTTGATATGCTTTTCATGTTATAAGTTAAGAAAATTATTATACCGGTTAGATACTGATTCACCCCCTCCCTCTCAGTATCTTTGGGAATCCTAACAATCAGTGATTTTATTGTGAGGCTAGATTGGAGTAGTAGACTCTAGCAGCTATTCTCACCGAGGTTTTTCCCACATTGGGTTTTCCTTTTAAATTCTTGTGTTATGTGTTTCTCTTATGTGTGTGTGCAAATGCGTTTAATGTCTATGCTCGTAGTCTTTTTATTTATGTTAAAGAAAGGATTTGATTAGTTAGATAGTTCAAGATTTTAATTTCCATGGATACACCCCCCCTCCCAGTGGTCCATTTGTGTTAATAAAATCTCTTTGGTGTTGAATTGTTTTTGAAGTTGGTTTTCTAGGTAATTTATAATTATTTGGACAATAGGGCTTGTTCTCTTTCTTGTGACTTTCTCCCATAGTTTGAGCCAATATTGAAGATTGTGCTAGGTTGCATTTGGGTTTTTATATGGCCTTTCAGGATCAACATTGAGTTAAATTATTTGGAGGATATGTTTTTGGGTTGACTAGTTACATGCTACATGTCTCATCTATAGGTTACCTATTTCTGACTTAGAAGGATGTGTGCCAGCATGTGTGATAGTTGGGACTACATTAGAAGATGTAATAAAATGTTTTAGGTCCTCTCTATCTCCTCAATAGGACTAATTTTACCACAATTGTGTTTTGTGGCTGAATTTGAGGGGTTTTTCCTTGTCCCATATTGTAGTTGACCTAATTGATATTTATGGTCTTGCATATAGTTCAAATAGAAGATAAATTCATTTGCAAGAAGTGCAAAAGTTGTATGAATTGAGGAATATACAAATTTGAGGTAGAGGAAGTATGTGGTGAAAGTATTGGAGCTTGATTGTCAAATGGTTGCTTAAGGCAATAATTCAAGAGTAGCTACATTTCATGGAGATTGTTAGATTCTAAAAATGTTCAAGGACTATTCATTGTATCTCAAATATAACTGTATCTTGCTCACAAATAGTGTTTTTACCTAGCAAGTATTTTGTATCTTTCCTTTGGGTAGTGAACTTCAACTTGCAAGTCCTTCTAAGAGTAGTGAACTTCCTTGGGCAATGATCCCTATTATAAATATTATAATACTTGTTCATATAGTGAGCTAACTCTCACCATGGTTTCTCCCTTATTGGGTTTTCCATGTAAATATCGTGTTCTCTTGTGCATGTGTGTTCATTGCTTTATCTTTCTTTGATGTTGATCATATTAATGGTTTAAAGTTTAAATTGAGTTGTAATATAAAGTTTCATGATTTTCTATTCAAGTTTTATTCACCCCTCCTCTTAGTCTTGATTTATGTTTGATAATTGGTATCAAATCCAAGTTCCTCTGGTGAAGCTTAACCACTTGAGAAGAGGTTTAGTATGACACAAGATGGATCACATAAGGCATCTAAGGTTGATGGAACAAACTTCACATTTCAAAAGGTGAGAATGGAAAGATACTTGACCTCTTTAGGGTTTGGAGTTTGGAAATTAGTCAAAGATGGTTATACTTTTCCCCCTAATCCTCCAATAGATGAAATTGATATTAAGCTATATGAGAAAAATGACAAAGAAATAAATGAAATCATGAGAGGGTTTGGGAGATTCTAAACTTGCAAAGGTGATGCACTGTACTACAACTAAAGAGAAGCGGAAAAAACTTAACAACATTTATGAAGGAGATGATAGGATAAAACAAAACAAGTTGCAGAATCTCCAGTGCAAGTTTGAGAACTTGAATATGTTTGAGGATGGAGGGATTTCTATCTATATCCTCCAGGTTGAGGTTATGATTGGCATCAAGGGTCTTGGTGCTTAATTAAAAGAAGATGAAGTTTTGAATAAGGTACTTAGATCTCTTCCTTAATATTTTAGTTATAATGTGTGTGATATTTGGGAAAGTAAGGATCTAGAAAGTATACAATGGGCCAACTATTTGGCACTTTGACTACTTTTGAGATGAGAGAGTTCGGTGAAGATGTTCCTAAAGAGAATTTTCATGCAAATTTGGTAAGAAGGAAAAAGATGGAGTTGTTGATAAGCTTGATGTCCTTGATGAATTTGAAGAAAACTTTGTGAGAAGAATAAAGAAGTACATTGGCAAATACAAGTTTAAGTTACCTTTTGAATGTTTTAATTGTAGAAGAATTGCTCATTTTATTTCTAAATGTACTTTTAAAGAAGAAAGCCGTAAGAAAATAAAAGAGAGGTACCCAAAAGAAGTTGTTTTTTTATAAAGAAGGTAACTATTCATTTGAGGATGAGGCCTATAATGATTCAACTGATGAAACTCTATTTATGGATATGAAATTTGATGAAAAAGGGAAAATATTGAGAAATGTAGGATTTTGGTACCTTATAGACTAATAAAAATGAAAATTCAATGATAGTATGGATTTCTTTCCATCGCAAAGAGGAACCATATGCTTGGTTGATTGTATTAGTGTTCCAATCACATGACCAGTAATAGAAGTAAGTTCATCAATTTTAAAATGTGAAACAATGGATTAGTCAAGATTGGTGGTGAAGAGTCTACCCAAACCTGTGAAAAAGAAACAATAACAATTGATGGAAAGAACAAGACAAAGGATCTTCTCTACATAAAAGGACTAAAACATAATCTTCTCAATGTTAGTTAGATGTGCAACAAAGGATATAAAATCAAAAAAGAAAGCTCAGGAATATTAGTTGCAAAACAAACAATAACTAATGAAAATGTTTATCATATAAAAGAGACTAAAGAAAAAATATTTTTGATGTCTCAAATAGGTGAATGTTCGTGATGGTACAAAATGATGGGTCACATAAAATTTCACAATATGGTGAAGGTTAGCTCTACTCATACAATGACAAATATGACGAATATCAACAAACCTACAAACACTTTATGCAAGAAATGTCAAATGGGAAAGTAGACAAATACATTAGTGAGAACTTTAAGAACCCCTCCACTCGAAAATGGTGAAAAATATTGGCAAATTTTTTTGCTAGTCAGAGGTCGGAAAAAAAAACATCTGTTGGAGATTTTTTTTATTTTTATGGAAACATAATATATTTTGGTTGGCAAATTTCTTAGAATCAGAAAAAATCAGTAGAAAAAGTCAAGGAATATTTATCTTACTTTTCCAATATAAAAGAATTATTTTGGCGAAAGAAACATTTGATGTAAACCAAAAATTAATATTTGCGGGTGAAATTTTGGAAATATATAGAACTATAAATTTTATCTTGGCGAATCATGCTTCGAAAAAATAAGATAAAATAATTTTACTGCTGAATTACATCGCTATAATTATATTAATATTAAAAAAGCTTCTACATAGTAGATATTTCAAAACCACATTTATAGATCCCCATTAACAAAAATAGAAGCCTCGTCTTCCCCGGCGAAAAAGACAAAAAGAGTATAGAAGAAAATGGTGACATATCCATATTCTCTGAGTATATAGAAGTTCAAAAAGATAAAAAAGCATAATTAGAAGGAGAATTCATTCTCCAAACTAGTAAACCCCATCCTGCACGAGCTCTGTAAATGGAAACAACCAATCAAAATTGTCGACCACCTCTAGTGCCTTTATCTTTTGTAGGAAATCATGGCCCATTGTGGCCCAATGATGATGGTGACCAAGTGCTATGTTGTTCAAACCTAGAATAAATGATAGGTGAATGACTGGCTCTATTCCCTCCTCTAGTTTGTGGATATCATTCTCCCAATGGATAACTACACCAATTTCTACCCAGAGTGCCATATCCAAATTATCCACCAAAAAATCCCCATCAAATACCTCTCGTAATAAAAGGAGAAAGTCAAATTTTCTACACCCCAAATCTAGAAGCGAAGCTAGAAATATGGAAGAAATGTGCGAATTGACTTGGTAGTGATTCTCATCGACCAAAAAATCACACCCAAGCACCATTTTAATGGCTTCCAATTCCAATTCCCAAATGAAAGGAATGTAAAGACCTTTTGTAATGCACTTTATTCTAAAGGTTGAAATCATGCCCAAGAAATCCATTTGACGTCTTTTGCACCTCAATCTAATAGGATTGACCATGATAGGAAACTGCCAACTCCACACCAAGGCCAAAAAGCTTCATCGAGAGATTGAATGAGAATATGACACAAGTTCACAACACCACAAAATATAAAAGTCTCCACATGATTGGCCAACTCCTCGTCTTAAAATCTTAGTGTCATGCATATGTGAGATATTAATGCAGGCTGCTCATAACATCAATTTGATTAAATGTTTGTCCCATATGTGGTACTATCACAGCCATCTACCACCAAGTTGGCTAAGCTATTAGCTAAAGCTTCACAATCCTCTAAAAATGTGGTTGACCATATACTAAATGTATACACCTAAAATTGGCTATGAGAAATTAAATAAATATTCTTCTATTAAATAGTTAATTTGAAAAGATTAATTTATTTAATTCATTTTCATGCCTTTCTATTAATTAATATTTTATTAATTAATTATCCTATTCTTCTAACTAATTAAATATCTAATATTTAATTATCCTATTCCTCTAAATAATTAAATATCTAATATTTAATTATCTCCTTCAAAACAATTAAATGTCCAATATTTAATGGTTATTCTCCTATCCTATAGTCTCAAATATTAAGTAATTTCCTAAATTATTTAATCCTTTATCCAACTCACTCTCCATCTCCACTTCATCTTCCCTTTGCCAACTCATCCATCATGTGGCTAAGGAAATTAATATTTCTTAAATATTAATTCATGATTTATCTCCAACATCCAAACTTAATGAATATTGTGTACGTACACATATTTCATAACCATTTCCTATATTCTCTACAACACCCCTACATCTTAGGAAGGACTTGAGTCCACTTGTCCTCTCATGCCTAAATCTTCTCCAACCATCCCTAGATTCTCTCAGTCAGCAGCCTAGTCAAGGTGAGATGAGTGAAACTTGTCTTCTCCTTCCCCCTTTCTCTCAACCTTCATCTTTGCTCACAGTCATTCAAATCTACAGATTTGATCATGACCATTGATCTGAGCCACATCATCTAATCCTCTCATGGTCTATAAAATCAAGAGCTTCAGTTGAGAGAGGGAATCTTCAAGAGTCTTCAAAATAGTTTTTCAATCAATCATATGCATTCATGAGTTTTTGAAGCAAATAGCAATAGCAATTATCATATAGCATTATCATTTTAGCATAATCATGTAGCATTTGCATATCATAGTATCAGTTAACTACAAGTTATCAGTCCATTCTTCATATGCCATCTTGGAAGCCAACAGTGCATTGTCTGAGAGCACACCATCTGCAACCAGGAACAATGGAGTTAGGACATAATGAGACATAAGCCATGAAGGTAAAATAATGTTTTATTTTAATATGTATTTCATGTAGTTTCATTGGTTGAATTTGGATTTCCTGTATGCATTTCCATTTGTATTTTGTGAAACTAACTTATTGCAGGTAACATTCTAAGGATGAAATTGAAGCTCACACACTAAATAATAATCAACATTTTATGAATGATAGAAGCTTAATAGTTAATACTATTCTCTATTAACAAAAATCCAGCATGACATCAACTTCGCCAAGGAAAGTTTCACAAAAAATCGATGAAGAGATTATGAAAAATTCTCAAGCCCCAATAAACAAAATATCATGGAAAAAATGCTATTGGTAAGTAGGAGGTAATTTCCACATCAAGCCAAACTATGATATTACTATCAGGGTTCAACTATGTAGTTTTGGAGTCAAACTCATTGACCCATGTTTCACAGGTAGCAGTTCACAAGAACCCATCTCTCATGAGAATGAATTGTCCACTTAACACTCATTCATTCTCAATGAGAGATGGGTTCTTGTGAACTACCTGATGCAATGAGTGCTAAGTGGACCATTCATTCTCATGAGAGATGGGTTCTTGGGAACCGCTACTCGTGAAACATGGGTTAATGAGTTTGACTCAAAAAGCACACAGTTGTACCCTGATAGCAATATCATAAAAATGCTATTGTTTTATAAATTTATAGATATTAGACATATATAAAATCATAAATTTTTTGTTGATTTTTTTATATAAACAATTTGACATTAACTACAACCTCGGTGAATTAAATCCTTTTTATTTGTCCCTATGTCATTATTGCCCCTCCAATTTGGATTTCCTCAATTAATTTTAGCAATATCTTAGTATACGGATCCAGCTTTACTTTGGGAAGAATTTTTTTGGTTTTCCCACCTTTTAGTACGATATCCTTCCTTTTGGTTTTAACTTTTGTTTGTCTAATTAAATACATAAATTCCTTTTTAATGATATTAACTAATAATAATTCATTGCTATTGCACTCAGGATACAATACAAACATTCCACTTGTCTCAATTCTAGTAATGCTTTGAACAAATTTTCTTATCGGGTGTTAGGCCTGGAATTGATCCTTTATCATTGATATTTGATGATCTGAAGGTGGATGTAATTCCTACTTCCTATTCGACATAATATTTAGTATATAGATGGGTTATGTTTCAGTACAACTATAGTATGAGGTAATAGAAGGAGCTGTGTATATTTTGGTATGTGTGAGGTAATAGAGCGAGCTCCCTGAGAAGATTTGGAAATACTTCTAATTAACAGTACCTTGAGTGGCTATTTACATGTGTTATGGTAAGAGATGCATTAATGCCAATTAATGTGGAAAGGATTTAGGTGCCATAACCATCCTTAAATCATAATGAAAAGTCAAGAAGCCTCCTAATTTCAACCTTTTATTCATTGTGCTTGAGTTTCTTGCTGTGACTAAGCATGTTGCAATGGAAACACCTATTGTAATTTTGGCCACAAAGCTATAGATGGCATTCATGGGTGATATAAAGGATAAGCGGCTAGGTGGGGTACTGGTGAATGACCATGATTACATCTGACACATTGTGAAGGAGGTTTTGTGTAAGGAATTCATGTGGTCCCAACATAAATACAGGGTATCTTCTAATATCTCTTCTTTTTTCTTGGCTATGTTGTTGTATTCGGGTGTGTCCAAGCAATGGGCAAAGAAGCTCACCCAAATGTTGTTCAGAAACTCATTTTTGGGTAATATTGATGTGGTATTAGATAATGTGGATGAGGATTTGCATATTAATACTACCTGAGCCATGCACGTAGATTCCTAGTTGTAACCACACTACAACCAGAGGTGTTGCAAGCTCACAGGAATGTTGTGGACTGGAGTATCAATTTCCTGCTATGCATGGCTAGTATCAAAGCCCCTGATGATGAAGACTGACACTAGGAATACTTAACCACTAAATTATTTATGGATGAGGATGACTTTGCACCCGATGACACTACAAAGATGGTAAGCCTACTGGTGCTAGGTCGAGGTGGGGAGTGGATTCCAAATGATGATCATGACACGAAGGACATCACCAGAACAAAAGTTCACACCAACTATGGATGAGACTATTGGCCTAAGAAGAAAGCCAAGCGTGGAAAGTTTTTGAAGATGGATTAAGAAAGAGAGGATGCAGTTGGTAGGTCATAAGTGTGTATGTACTGGGTTTGGATAATTAGGTTCTAGTTTCTTTGCAATTTCATGGCTACCCGATATGGGTCCTTTTATTTTTTGTATAGATAATCAAACGGTGAACAGTCATAATGTATAGGTAGTGATGTATTTATGTATGAATCTAGTATAAATCAGTATGTAGGAGAGGTCTACTGGTAGGTCTGGCTTGCTTCATTTTGGTAGCTATGAAGCAACCTGTCTCCATGTTAAAGTTTTTTTTTTTTTTAATACAATGTGTATTGGCCCTAGCCAGAGATTATTCTATCATTAAAAAAAATTCATTAGGAAATATAGAATATTTTTAATAATTAAATAAATAAATTTCTTAGGCCAAAAATAATGTTTTTTGTTTCAATGTTTCATTTTTTCCATTGTTATTGATTGTGTCAAAGCAATTTTGTGTCATGGGATAGCGGGATCTGCTAAAGAGTCACTATCAAAATCCATGATTTCATCACAATGGTGTGTTTTGGAAAATTGATATAATATCGATTATTCACATATTTAAAGTGAGTGGTTAATATGTACAATTAATGTGGCACAAGTGATAAGACCAACTCACTCTCAAAGCATATAGAGGGAAAGATGGCAAGAATTGAATAGAGGTAGTATTGTGCATTAAAATGGTTATCAAAAAGTTAAAAGAAAGGATTAGAGGATAATCTTGTTTCAATAATTTCTTATGGATTTGATTGTCTATACCTATTTTTCATCATCACGCGTTGCCAAATTAGGATGATTAATAGAAAGGATGCCAAGATAATAATGGATATTATTAGACATTTCCAAATTGGAACAATTTATAAGATGGCAAGTGCAAGGTAGTTGAGGCTCAGGCAGGCTGTGGCAGACTAGCAGTGGAAGTAATCATTCCTCAACCTAGAAAGGGAACCCAAATTTATAGTTGCAAACTAGTAGCATCCATTTCCAAGTATTAGCGCCAAAAAAATGAGCAAGATACATTAACTTTTATAAAAAGAAGATAGGGGTCCAGGGGTTTTACTCATCATTTGTTTCATTGTTTTAGGAATTATAGAAATTGAGAAGAATAGGAGCCAAAAGCTAGTTGGTATGGAGTCCCCAATGTGGCTTATTGCCAACAAGAGGCAGACAACATTCTTAGGTGAAATTATAGACAAAAGGCTCTCAGAGGTTCTGAATTATTCTCATTGTTTGATCATTAGGGTAGTAAGAAGGATACTCAGAGAAAATTTCCTCTTCACAAAGAATAAATACAAAGTGAATACAGAGATATTGATGGTTTTTATGGTCTCCCTAGTGCATGTAGATGTCTCCAAGGACAAAATTGTGATGTTGTGTCAAAAATTGTTCAAGGAAGTTTTTTGGGGGGGAACTTGAAAAGGTTATGGAAAATATTTACGAGGACCTCACTATCCCATACCCTAAAGATTAGAACATCATCATTAGGGTTGGGAAACCAGTGCCTCATCTTCCAATTCTAGTTATTGAGGACCTGAATGTTTTTTGAGCTAGAAAATTTGATATTATGCAAAATGCTTGCTTCTTGTTGAAATGTTTCCATATCATGCATAACAAAGGGGGTGAATGGATCTATGGTTGCATGCAGGATGATAGAATTGACACCAGGGATGAAGAGGATATGGAGCCCATGAGTCAAGATGCTCTAGATGACATAATGAAAGAAGGATATCTAGGTCCCAGCACTAGCAATAGTACTCAAGCTGGAAGTAGCCACAATCACACTCCTAATTTGGACGTCAAAGGGAAAAGCATTGTCTTTGGGAAATTGGTAATACCATAGACTTTCCTACCTATTGTAATTTTTCAATTATGTCCATGTTGTCACTCCTTTAAATATGGTGGTTCAAATTGTTTTTGTGTAATTATCTATCTAGGTTTTTGAAATTTTGGGTATGGGTAGACTGGCAGTATCATAACCGTTATGCCATAAGGGTGATTTTGGTATCAATGCATTTACACTATGATACTATGAAATCTATGTTGGCATTGAGTTGTCATTAATGTCAACTGGTACTACAGGTTACTGATAGAATGTGTCAACTGACATGATGAAGATTGAACAGACATTAAGAAAGAGAAGTATGTTATGAGTTGGCAGATGATATCATCGATATGAGGTGAGATGCAAGAGTGTCTTTGAATGCTTGAGTATTAACCGATAAGGAATAAACTAGTATGATGGATGGATGTTTGTTTGTGATAAAGAGGTGGAAGGTTAGATGAACCACAACAACACTTGGTGAGATGAATAGAACAAATGGCATGAAGACATACCAGAAGGAAAGATGAACTGCTAGTATGATATGCTACCGATAAAAGATGTTGTCCAGTATGATGGCCATGCCGGTAAAGGTTTGTACTGGTAGAAGGGTTTGTGCTGGTAGGGATGCTCAAGTTTGAATTGACTCTTTGCTGGTGAGTTAAAAGTATGTTGATGTGTGCAATGGGGAGCTAATCTGGCAAACATGTAGAGGTCAATGAAATGTTCACCGACATGGTTGTCTGTGCAGTTAGTGGTCACTAAATGATAAAACCACAAGTCATGGGATGATATATGACTAATGTAGCTTGAGGAAGAATGGATGATAGAGGATGATTAGGTAGTTTCTAGCATGGTGATCGAGGCACCAAATCCAATTGTAGATTGACCTTCAGTTAGAAACAACTAGGTGCAATGATGTTGACAAAGATCAAGGTCTTAAAGAAGGGTAATGTTTGCTATTTTTAGAAAAAAAGAATTTGATGAATAAAAAAATGTAAAGATGCATCTCCCTAATGTGGATGAGAGATCTAAGATAGATCTAATCAAATTTGATACAGATTTGGTCGAAGGAAAGAAACCCTAACCACCTAAAGTTTGAATTTGTTTTTGGTGGGAAATTTTTTTCTTAAATACACAAGTCCAAATCGATGAGGGTGTTGCTGCGGACTGATATGTGATTATGCTGGTGAATAAAAGAGAGATATAAAAGATTATTTAAGTGAAAAACAAGAAAAAAATCAAGTGACTATGTGTTGAAGGAGAAACCGACAAGGTATGTGAACTGACAGAGTCAGAATCTGTCAAAGTGTGAGCAAGTGTGAAGTGAATCCAACAAACAGAGGAAGAGAATTTTTAATAGAGTAAGGACCAGCATAAAGGCATCATTGCAGTGTGTGTGGAGGTTTCACAGACCAGTAAGATTGAAACTGGTAGACCAGTGTATTGAAGGGTTGCAAAACTTCATTTGCAACAAGGAATTTATTTTTGTATTAGAATCTTCATATTGTCTTCATTGAGTAGATTCTTAGTGCAGGGGTTGTAGATCCTTTAGGTGGTAGCCTATAAATTGTTCAAGGGTTGGTGCTCCTTGGGTTGGTACCCTAGAATTATAATCAGATCATTTACATTATGAGGCTGCATTGGAGTAGAAGATCTCCAACAACTATTCTCACCAAGGTTTTTCCCACATTGGGTTTTCCTCGTATATCTAGTGTTATGTGATGTATTCTTGTGTATGAGTTATATTGATGTTATAGAAAATAATTTCACACACCTAGTTTACATTGTTTGGTCTACCCGTTAGCACTCTATTTGTTTTATATTGTACTGGTATAACCTTGTTTAAGAAAAAGTGTTTAAATCATTGACTCACCCCCCTCTCAGTGATCCATTGTGTTCAACAATTGGTATCAAAGCCTAGGTACCTTGTTTTGCCAAAGATTTCTCTAACTTGGGTAGGTCCTTTCAAGTGTTCACAATGGCAAGAAATGAATTCACCTCCTCAAAATTCCCTATGTTTGATGGTGTCAACTATTCCTTTTGGAGTAGAAGAATGGAAACCTATTTGTCCTCTCTAGGTTTTGATGTATTTATGTCAGTTGTGAATGGGTATATAGTCCCTAATAATCCCCCTACTGATCTAGATGGTAAGAAGGAATATAAGAACACTACTAAAGCTAAAAATGGCATTCTTAGTGGGTTATCTAAGAATGAGTTTGTTAAGGTCATGCACTGCTCATCTACCAAAGAGACTTGGGATAAGTTGCAAAAGATATTTGAAGGCAATGCTAAAGTCAAGGAAGCCAAGTTATAGACATTGAGAGCATAGCTTGAGGGTTTGAAGATGAGAGATGAAGAGAAGATTGCTTACTATCTCCAAAGGATTGATGAAACAACAAACACCATTAGAGGGCTTGGAGAAGAAATTAAAGATGAGGTGGTAGTGAAGAAAGTACTTATATCTCTCACATCTACGTATGATACAAAGGTTTCAACAATAGAAGAATAAAAAGATCTAAAAATCTTTATAATGGAAGAGTTGTATGGTTCCCTAACTACTTATGAGATGAGGACTACCGAAACTGAGGTTGTGAAGAAAGAAGATACATTCAAAACATCAAGTAAAGGAAAAGAAGAGTCTACTCAAGATGGAACTGGTGAAGACTCTGATGTATTCATGGCAAACTTTGTTAGAAGACTCAGGACAGGTTCAGGCCTTAATCCCTATGGGGGATAGATTTTCATCATTCATCATTGTTCCCGCTAGCCCGCATGGGAATCTCATCCCGATGAAGAGCATACTAACAATAGCACATGCTACTACAATGGAGTAGCCAGGAGAACATATTTAGTAAATACCTCTTCCCCCACATCACCCTTCATTGACTCCTTTCAATCATGCAGGATAGAAAGACTACTATCTTCTTTACTCTTAGAAAAATAATTTATGGTCCCGCAAGATTGTGGGGACCACCCAATTTCCTTTGACACTTAGCCTACAACACTTATATTTTTCTTCATGAATCCTTGTGGGATAAAGATGGCTTTATCTTCTCTAAGAATCACATGAGATAGTGGGGACACTCATTCCCCACTAATATGCTTTGCCCACAATATCAATGAACACAATCGATGAGGATCACAATTCATAGGATAAAGTCTTCAAAACAAACCCTTTATTCCCATTGTCTCGTAGGGTGTCATGGTCATCATGTCACCCGTGTTGGAACA
Source organism: Cryptomeria japonica (assembly GCF_030272615.1). Lineage (NCBI taxonomy): Eukaryota > Viridiplantae > Streptophyta > Pinopsida > Cupressales > Cupressaceae > Cryptomeria > Cryptomeria japonica. Next base: position 70,547,845 of record NC_081405.1, on the reverse strand, counting down.
ACACAATGCAGGGTTTGAATTTTCACTTCACTCCGGCTGATTTCTTATCCCGCATGGACAAAGTTTTAAGTATGAAGGTTGCACAAAATAATCTCAGTGGTTACCGATAACACTTCTCACTATCCTGCATGGCTTGAGACCATAACCTATGCCTATCGTGGGGTAGAATATTTAGCTCTAGAATGTAGATCCTACTATCTCATGCGGTCAGACTCTAGTAGGATCCATGTGCCATGTGTGCAGGTGGGGCTACAAAGTTAAGTTGAATGATCACTTTGAACTAACTGGACAAACACGCGGTGATCTGGACCATTCATCTCAAGGAAGGTGCATAGTAAGATAGAAAGGGTTGTAGTCAATGACCGGATGGCCAACACATGGGGCCAGTCATGACAATGATAGAATAGGCTCAAGTTACAACTAAAGTGATGGGGGATCAGCTACATGAAGTCAAAGATCAAATCACATCCACCATGTTGTCCTTGATTTCAGCATGGCTAGAATCATGAGGCAACCCTACGAAACTAGTTTGTTTCATACCATACATCCTCCGGGAGAGCTTGACCAACTCTGTCGATTAGCTCCTTTGGCTTTTCACCTTTTGTTTTTTATTGTTTTTAGGTTCTTTTAGTTTTGCAGTTTTGCCTGTAGGTCAGACTTTGAAGTCCAACTTGTAGGGTTTTCCCTTTTGAAATAATTGCACATCGGACTTTAAAGTCTGATGTGCAATTTTTTGGTTTTAATCCTACAGATTAGACTTTAAAGTCCGACCTGCAGGTAGTCCTTCTCCTCCAGATCAGACTTTAAAGTCCAACCTGTAGGGTCCTTGCCCCCACACATCGGACTTTAAAGTCTGATGTGCATTTTGATTTCAGTGGCTTGCATGTCGGACTTTAAAGTTTTACTTGCAAGAGGTTTAATCCTACATGTCAGACTTTAAAGTCTGACATGCATGGTGTGCTTAACAATTAATAGGGGCATTAATTGTTAATTTGGGAGTTATTTATTAAAATTTGCGGGTTTAATTCCTCATTTTATTTTGCAATCTCTCCTCCTCGCATGCCCTCCTGCTCCTTTCCTTTGATTTCTCTCTCAATAATCTCATTGGTTCATATTTTCATCGATTGTCTTGATTTAGGTAGGTTTTCTTTTTGGGTTTTTTCCTTTTATTTTGCATCTATAAAGCGGAAAATCGAACCCTAGGTGTTCCCCCACTCCATGGAGAGGGAAAGGAGGTCACTAGGATTGACGGTTTTCTCTTAGAAGAGACTTTACATTCAAAAGAGGGGTTGAAACCCACAAGATCCAATCCCACACAATGCAAGACTGGATTCTAAATGAGTTTCAAGGGTTGAGACATCAAGGATACCCTCTTTTGTAAAGAATGTAGATAGAAGGGTTGAACTAGGAATGCATGTAAAGTAAGAAAGATTCACTTGTAGATGGAGATAGGGACACGGGATGAAGCTACGGACCTGAAATTAGTAGTAAAATGTTGAGATGATGTTGTCCTGCAAGTTTGAGCGAAAGTTGATGAGATGATGGCACCCGGAGTACACACAGTCCTCCGAAAAATCTACGAAACGAAGGGGGATCTGTTCATCTCTGCACAAGGATTCCAAATCTTCAATTACAACTGCGTGCCTGCAACCTACACATAGAAAAGAGAGGAAGATTGGGGGGTTAGCGATTAAGGGTTTGCCTTTAGGTCAAACCCCGGTTTTGGAATTAACCAGGAAATGAGAATGCTCTAAATGTAAGTGTTTGTAATGTAATCAAGTACTGATACCTTGTTGTAAGAATGTTTGTATTCTTACATGCGAAGGTGTAATGATGTTGTATGTTGAATGTGATCTCCTCTTCAATGGTTGAATCCTTGTCTTGAATGCAACACCTAGCCTTGAATGGAGACTTAGAATACTCAATTGCTTGAAGGAATGCTTGAATGTTTGAATGTTTGCCTATCGCTTCCGTGTCTTGTACACATATATTTTTTTCTCTCCCCCTTTGGGAGAGGAAATGTAGTTTATATACTTGTCAATTAGGGTTAGGAGACTGATTTTTTTGACCTTAGGCTGACCTAGGAACATTATTTTCCAATTTGCAAACTTAAAGACCCGATGCCCAATAACAGACTGGGCCCAAAATAGGGCCAGGGACCAGGGCACTGGGCACCATGGTCCTAAGGGACCAGGGTGCTAGGCACCATGGTCCTAAAGGACCAGAGTGCTAGGTGCCATGGTCCCACCTCCCGGGACAACAGGGTGCAAGGAGGATCAGGCCAAGGTGCAGAAAGATAAAGTTTTTGATGTTGCAAACAAGTTTCGGGGTCTCCATTCAGGTTCAACGTTGCGCCGCCATCATGAAGACCCAAATGTAGTCAAAATTGCAAGTGTCACAAGTTTAGGACTCTACATTTAGCCCCCACTTTAGCAAGAGTATAAGCGTATGCCCATACTTTCGGTAAAGTACAAGGAAACAACATTGAAAGACTTTCACCACGTCAAGGAGGCAAGATACACCAAGCCCCCAGTGGACTCAGGATCTTACAACTTTGATTGAAAAAGTAAAAGGGAAGATCATGAGGGAGAACCATGACTGTCAGTAGTAAGGTTCCCTCACTATGAGTCATGGAAGAAAAATACCAAAAATTTTCAAGGCAAAGCTAAATTCGCCAAGACATTTTCAAGTATCTTGAAGAGATATGAATGGGGTGTATGCCCCCCTATGTTAAAGCGATCGCACATGCATCATCGGGGGTGATTTATTTAAGGTAGTGATACACATAAGAAATGAGAAGGGAAAGGAGCACGTTATCACAAGGATTTAGCCCCCAAGTGTGAGATAAGCCCAAGGATAATAGACACATCACACAAAGCACAAGATGACTTCGCTTTCCTCGAGGTCAGTATGCTATATGATAATTCATGTATATCATATGTATGTATGCATAATTGTTCTTCATTCCCAAATCAAGGAAGGTCACCTAGAAGAAGGGAACACATGTGTCTTTTGAGTGAACATGAGAGAGACCAAAAGAGATCTCAATGCTTTGCATCGTCCTCAAGTAAACAACACTAAGGACAACAAATAGAAGAATGAGAATAACACATAGAAGAAGTAACAAAAGAGATCAAGAGAGGAGGAGAGATTTTTCTATGCTAATGAAACTAGTCTAGCACATCATCTACCCCCCGATCTTGCTGATCAATCACAAGATCCAAACAAGATCCAACACAGTAGATGGAGCTATCACAAGATCCAAACAAGGGCTGTGTTCATGTTCCAAGCCACGTTGTTCTTGTCTAGGAGCTAGGATAAGTGCTTTAGAAAATGCGTTAGATAAATGGTTATCAACATCAACATATTCATATTCACTATCAGAAGAAAGAGGAGTAACATTTTCATCATGAATAACATTTTCATCTATATCATCAGCAAGATTTATAAAAATAGGATCTTTAACTCGCACAGGATCAAAACCATCATGTATCTTATGTTTGGGAGATTTTGGCTCAATTTTCGGCTGAGGAGAAAATGGAATAATACTAGCTGAAGGTGTTTTTGGGGATTGCAAAGTTTGAGAAGCAGCTGCACGAGCTCTAAGACGACGCTTTCATTGGCGTTCACATGCAGAATGATTACGTCTAGTCTTAGTAGGAAGTTGAGAAGATTGAGGAGGAGGAATGTTCTCATCCTTATCACTTGGGTGTTTAGGTTGTGATCTCTTAGGTTGGATAATAGGAGAAGAGGAAGGTCTCTTCTCTCTATAAGAGGAAGGAGGAGGAACTGCTCCATATAAAGGAGGAATATCTGGTTTAGGAAGGAGACCAGGTCCATCATGACGAGGAGGTATAGGTCTACCTTTAGAAAGTTTATTAGTCATAGACATAGTCACATCCATAGGGATGGGTTGGGAATCTTCTTGAGGAAAGACATTAGTTTTATCTTTAAAAGGAAGAACTTCCTTCTCAAGAATGATAGGAATATCAAGTTTTGGTGTTCTAAGTTCACTTAGAGATAGGATCATATCTTTTTTCCACTTTTGATAAGATTTGAAAAGATGATCACTTCGCGGTGGAAGAGATTGAAATTGTTTAGGCCAAAAATAATCAATAGGAACGCTAGAAGTTCTTTCAGCTAGTTTAAAGAGACTATGATTGATAATAACAATTTCACCATTATGGGGAAATTTCAAACACTTGTGAATAGGAGAAGCAATAGCTTTCATGGAAGATAGCCAAGGATAGCCTAGCTTCACATGAAATTGTTCGGATGATGGAATAATAGCAAAGCTCACATCAAGGGATTTGTATGGACCTCAATAGGTAATGTAATAGAACCAATTGCAGGAGAAGAAAATGCATCAAATAATTTCACAACCACATTTGTTTTGTCATAGATCACTTGATTCAATTACAAAGTAAAAAGAAATTCTTCAGTAATGACATTAATCATGCAAGAAGGATCAATAAGCACTCCATGACAAGGTGTATTCTTGACTTTTGCAACTATATATAAAGGACCGTCAGATGCCCTGATAGTTTCACTGGAATCAAATGTGATGGAAGGTTCTTTAGGGATTTTCTGCTGCTCTACAAAGTTAATCACATTTGGAGTCATAGACACAAGATCATCAGGTGAGAAAGAGGAATCATTAGTCTCAACCACATTAGAGGTATGAGAAGGTAATGGATCAGGAAAAATCTTAAGATTTTGGTTAGGAGGAGCTACAGATGTGTTGCCTTTGTCATTCACACCTGAAACAGAGATAGTATTATTATCAATCAAATCTTGAATTTTACCCTTTAAAGCAAAACATTTTTCAGTATCATGCCCAGGTTGATGATGAAATTGACAAAAAGATTTGTTATCAAAATAGGGTGAATTAATCTTTGCAGGATCTATTTGCCTTATAGGAGGGAGAGTAAGCACATTTTGTTCCAATAACTTATTCATAATACTATGCAATGATTCATTCAAAGGAGTAAACTTTCTTTCTTTCTTGAAAAACTTAGAAATAGGAGGCACACCTGATGCTACATTCACATTGTTGTTGATGATGTTTTCATTGAACTTAATGACCTCTCTGTTCAGTTTAAACTTCCCAAATGGTTGTTGACTACTATCACCCTTATCACTCAGAGCCATAGGATTTGCTTGTTCCATTTGACTCACAGTCAGTTGATAATTGTGAAGAGTTGTGCACAACTGTTGGAAAGAAGTAAACTCAGAAAATAGGAGTTTTTCTCTAATATCTTTTTGTAAATTAGAAATAAAGATTCTTTGAATATCATTGTCAGGTACTAGAAAAGAAATTTGAGCATACAAATGCTTATATCTACCAATGAAATTAGTCACTTTTTCTTTAACACCTTGTTTACAATGCATTAAATCAATCAGAGTAACTTTAGGACTTATATTGTTTTGAAATTGTTGAATAAAAGCATTTGCAAGTTGTTGGAAAGAAGTAATAGAATAGGAAGGCAACAAGCAATACCATTGTAGAGCCTTATCTCTTAATGTCCTAGTAAATAGTTTTGCAAGCAACCTTTGGTCATGAGCGAAATCGGTACATATTGTTTGAAAGGTCTTAACATGTGCTAGAGGATCACCTTTACCATTATAAAGCTCCAATTGTGGGACTTCAACATGCTTAGGGGGGATAGCTCAAACAATGTCAAGAGAAAGTGGGCTTGCAACATCAAATGTGGGCACACTAAACTTAGATTGATTCATAGAGGCAATTTGTTGTTGTAAAGAAGAGACAGTTTGTGCAAGATTGTTAATGGTCGCTTCAGTCGAAGAGTTCATATTAGACATGTTAGATTGTGATGGAGGTATTATGTTATTGAAAGAAGGTATTAATTGAGAGTATGGTGGTGGGACACTATGATAGTTAGTCATAGGAGATGATTGGAAAGAAGGAACAATACAAGGAGGAATGGAAGGGTTAAATGAATTGCCCCCTTGCGTCATGTTCATTTGTGGAGATATAATAGGAACAATCATTGAAGGAATGAATGAAGAAGTTGGATTGAATGAAGGAAGAGGGTTGATTGAAGAAGAAGGATTGCCCCCATGACTGGTGATCATAGGTGGAATGTTTTGTATTGAAGTAGTCATTATGTTTGATGTAAAAGTAGGTATACTAGCAATAGAAATTGTTAAAAGAATAGAATGATTGACTTGAGTAGGAGGTTGTGTATAACCTAAAGTTTCGGCACAACTCTTCATAGGCATCACATTTGAATCCACAATGTGTGCAATACCACACAAAATATCAATTCCATTCTTATCACTTTGAACCATACGTTTTAGACCGTTAATCAATGAAAGAGCTTCACTATCGGGGTATTCTTGAGACATCCATTTCTGAAAATCATCAAATTGGTTATCCAATTTCGAAAGTTGTTCTACATAAACCTCATGGAGAGCTTCTTCATCATTAAGAGGATTAGAGGAATTATCCGTGTCCTCATTAAAAAGGCCATTGAAATTAGGTTCCATCTCCTCGATAATTAAACCTTGGAAAGACTTAATTCTAAGGCTTCGTCTAACGAGAATAGTGTAAGTAGGGCTTATTGTTGTAAAACTCATGCACAACTTCCAAGAAAGGTAGGCACAATTGAAAATTAGGGCCAAGCACTTAATTTTAATTGTTATCTTGAAAATTGAGATCTTGAATTTTGAATTTATTTTCGAATTTAGAGGTAGCAAATTTCAATAAAATCAGCCAATCTCCTAGATTTAAGCTGTTAAATGCAATCATAACAATCTCCCAAAGTTTCAGAAAAAATGTCGGGGACCGTGGCGAAGAGAGTGCACACGGTCCTCGCAACTTTTTTCAAAATTTTCAGGGATGAAAGTTATGATGATTTTAAAGCTAATCTGAAAAAATTGAGTGATTTTACGATCTGTAGATAGCCAAAATTAAAGTTGCAATCTCAAAATTGAACCCTACCAAGATTGTTGAAAAATGCAAAATTTGAATTTTGAAAAGGAGAGGAAAACTGGAATTTTGAATTTTATGATTTTAGAGAAAATACTGAAAGCAATGCAAGCTTTGAAATTTAAAAGTTGACTCAATTTCATGCAAAATTCAAATTTGAAAGCGGAAATCAAAGTTGTTGCAATTAAACACTTAATTTCAATAGTCACAAACTACAAGAATTTGAATAAAGTACTGAAATTTCGAATGAATGCCAACACACTTTTCAGATTTAGGACTGTAAGAAACACAATTTTAACACAAAATTTTAATTTCAACAATTTTTGAATGATTAGAAGCCTTAATCCAAGAAATCACTAGACCAACTTTGACTTTAATTTTGAAAGTGTTAGAATTAATGAAATCAGCCAAGATTCTGGATTCTAGCAGAAAAATACAGTAAGATCTAGGTCCCGAAATTTCAGAAAAAATGTCGGAGATGATGGCGCTCGGGGTGCACACGATCCTCGCAACTTTTTTCAAAATTTTCAGGGATGAGAGATATTGTGATTTTGTTGCAGAATCCAAAGTTACAGCCGATTTGGAGGTGTTTGGTCAATGAAATCATCAGTCAAAGGTTGAATCAAGAGGGTTTTAAAAATTAGGGTTTTGACAATTAACCACTTAATTTTCAGAATTAAAGCACAAATATGAATTGACAATTTTCAATAGAAGGGTAGATCTGAAACAAGCATTAACAATTAAACATTTCACAAGCTCAATTACTAAAAAGAAAATTTAGGGTTTTTATGCAACTAACCTCTAACATTTGCAAAAGATCAAACATGGAAATGAAATTAAGGAAGCAAATTTTTCAGATCTAACCATGAATAATCAAAATTAGGATGTTCACGTCGGGTTCACCAAAATGTAAAGTGGAAAATCGAACCCTAGGTGTTCCCCCACTCCATGGAGAGAGAAAGGAGGTCACTAGGATTGACGATTTTCTCTTAGGAGAGACTTTACATTCAAAAGAGGGGTTGAAACCCACAAGATCCAATCCCACACAATGCAAGACTGGATTCTAAATGAGGTTCAAGGGTTGAGACATCAAGGATACCCTCTTTTGTAAAGAATGTAGATAGAAGGATTGAACTATGAATGCATGTAAAGTAAGAAAGATTCGCTTGTAGACGGAGATAGGGACATGGGATGAAGCTACGGACCTGAAGTTAGTAGTAAAATGTCGAGACGATGTTGTCCTGCAAGTTTGAGTGAAAGTTGACGGGACGATGGCACCCGGAGTGCACACGGTCCTCCGAAAAATCCGCGAAAGGAAGGGGGATTTGTTCGTCTCTGCACAAGGATTCCAGATCTTCAATTACAGCCGCGTACCTGCAACCTACACACAGAAAAGAGAGGATGATTGGGGGGTTAGGGATTAGGGGTTTGCCTTTAGGTCAAACCTCGGTTTTGGAATTAACCAAGAAATGAGAATGCTATAAATGTAAGTGTTTGTAATGTAATCAAGTACTGATACCTTGTTGTAAGAATGTTTGTATTCTTACATGTGAAGGTGTAATGATGTTGTATGTTGTATGTGATCTCCTCTTCAATGGTTGAATCCTTGTCTTGAATGCAACACCTAGCCTTGAATGGAGACTTAGAATACTCAATTGCTTGAAGGAATGCTTGAATGCTTGAATGTTTGAATGTTTGCCTATCGCTTCCGCATCTTGCACACATATATTTTTTTGCTCTCCCCCTTTTGGAGAGGAAATGTAGTTTATATACTTGTCAATTAGGGTTAGGAGACTGATTTTTCCAACCTTAGGCTGACCTAGGAACATTATTTTCCAATTTGCAAACTTAAAGACCCGATGCCCAATAAGAGACCGGGCCCAAAATAGGGCCAGGGACTAGGGCGTTGGGTGCCATGGTCCTGAGGGACCAGGGCACTAGGCGCCATGGTCCTAAAGGACCAGAGCGCTGGGCGCCATGGTCCCACCTCCCGGGACAGCAAGGTGCAAGGAGGATCAGGCCAAGGTGCAGAAGGATGCAGTTTTTGATGTCGCAAACAAGTTTTGGGGTCTCCATTCAGGTTCAACATTGCACCGCCATCGTGAAGACCCAAATGCAGTCAAAATTGCAAGTGTCACAATTTTAGGATGCTACAGCATCTTTTATTCTTCATTTTTGTCAATCCTTTCTATTTTTGGGTTTTCATTTTGGAGATTGGAGCACATCAGGTTTTGAAATCCGATTGCTCCCAATCTTTCCTTCCCGCCTCTTTCTTCATCTACATGTCGGGTTTCAAATCCTAACATGTAAGTGAAGGAAGATATCTCCTACATATCAGACTTTAAAGTTTGATATGTAGGAGATATCCTTCTTGCTAACAAGTCGGGTTTTAAAACCCAACGTGTTAGCAAGAGGGTTAAAACTTACATATCGGACTCTAAAGTCCGATATGTAACTCAGGTTTGTCAGATTGAAATGTTGGGTTTTAAAACCTGACATGTCAATCAATGTTCTTCCCCAATCACATCGGACTTTAAAGTCTGATGTGCTTATCCTTTTAGCATACTTTCCCTTGCACATCGGACTTTAAAGTCCGATGTGCTAATAACTTTTTCCCAACTTGCACATCAAACTTTAAAGTTTGATATGCAAGGAAGATGTTTTGCCCCTGCACATCAGAATTTAAAGTCCGATGTGCAAATTTTGACTCCTAAGGTGCAGATCAGACTTTTTTCCTTGACCTGCCAATTTTTGATAGTTTTGTTCCCAAGTCCGTTCTAACTTCAAATTTTTTATCCATTTGATAAAAATTGGCTTTTTTGATGATGATGACTGTCGAAGAATCTAATCCTTGGCGTTGAATGCAACAATTTGAAATTTTCAAATCCCTCTCAAGAAAATCAGAGCCTTCCTCAATTCAATTGGAATTCTCACCGAGCAAACCATCAGCAAAGAAGTTCAAGTATGATAAATACTTGAATATGTACCTAGAAAGCTCAATAGATCCAATATCAAGGAGATCAAGGATATGGAGATTGGTCATGTCAATATACAGGAGTTCATTGATTAAGTTGAGAAAGCTCCTTCACACCTGACAAACTTTATCAAATTAGAGTTGCACAAATATGCTTCCTTCCCAGTCGTAGCTCATGATCCAAACTTTGTACTTGCAGTCGCAGATCATTTTCATCCAAATACAATACAAGTAAAGGATGTTGATCAAAATGTGGTTATGAAATTACACAACATTTTCTTTAATAGTGATTCAAGGGTTCTCCAGTTGAGGAAGTGGCCAACGTTACTCAAGAAAGCGCTCAAGAATACTTTGAGAAAAATGAGGTAAAATGTAAGAAAGTAATTAATATAGTTTTTCTCTCTGTCGCTAGAAATTCCACCACTTCAAGATGGCCAAAGTATTTCCATAGAAGTGAATTCAATGAGGAATACAATAATATGGTTACCATGTTGGCATGGGTAAAGGGTTTGAAAGATTCTCACTATTTTCAAAGTTGGATGTGTTACTATATGAATATAATCAAGAAAGGAGTTACCAAGATAGATTGGGGTGAGCAGATCAGTGATGCACTTTGTGCACAATTGAAGTAGGTCAAAATAACAGTCAAATTCTATATGACCTCATACCTTGTATATGCAACCGCTTTCATGAGGCAATATCCAAGTTTATCTACAAAATGTGATAGGAGGTTGGTACCTATATGGGATTATTATGATTAGCTCATGATCAAAAATCAAGGGAGTCATTTCAAAAGAGTCAATGACACTTTCTTTGTTGTATGGAAGTGTATGTTTGAGAAAGGATTATAGAAGAAGAGACTGTTAGAGGCAGCATATAACAAGGTTTCTCATTTTGGATATGTTTTTGTTTACTTCCCTGCATTCACTTACATCCAGATAGGATGTTTCTCAGGAGAACCTTTCATTTTGCCAAGATATCTGTCTGACAAAATTATACTCATGGAGCTATGTCGGCAACTGATTTATGTGCATGAAAATTAGTCACAAGCCCATAAGATTGGATTAAAGTTCCCGAATTCTATTGGTCAGTATTCATCTATGACTAATCCCAAGGCCAAGAACATGGAAGAGGAAATGTAATGGAATACTATGAGGAGGTTCAAAGCACAAAATAATTTTGATTTTTGTGGCATGAAGAATAAGCTCAAAAGAAATTACACCCATGTTTTTAGGTTTGAAGATGTATGGGCAGATTGTCAAGATGAAGAAGACATAAGGAGAATGCATTTCAGTCGTCTTACCTTAGAGAAAATTGAAAATCTGGATTTGGCTAAAGTACCAATGACCATGGAGGATACTGATGACATAGTAGACCCAGTCTATTATGAAAGGAAAATTGTTGATTCTCCACTCCCACCAGTGCAATGGTCACAAAAGGAGAGTAAATGTATTACTTAAATAATTCCCCTATTTTGGCAAATACCAATACATGGTTGTTGAAGAAGAAGCTTAGAATGAAATGACTTCCTGCTAGTTTCGGTGATGATGACAACAGTGATGGTCCAATTAGTAAAACAACTACAGTCAAAACAAGAACCAAAAGCAAAGAAGATCTACAAACACCACCTTTAGTCCCTTCGACACAATCTAAGGGAAAAGGACCCAGAATCAAATTCACAATCAAAGGGTCTAAAAAAGGTGAGTCTTCTTCAGTAGTGCAAGAGACAACAACAAAGGAGCCAAAGAAGAAGTTTATTGAGGAAACTAAGAAGGAAAAACAAACAGAAGAAGGGGAAATTCCTCATCAAGAGGAAGCACAACTCGAAGAACCAACACATCATGTCGAGAGTAATATCCCAGCTACCTCACAGGTGTCAACCCATCCAGAAGTTGTTATTCATTCTATTGAAAATGACTCAAACTAAGAAGATTAGGAATTTGATGGTGAAGAATTAAATATAGAAATACCACAATAAGAGACTGCTCAACAATATTTTACACTATCCAATTTTTCCAGTTTGGATGATATTCCTTCAACCACTATTGAATCCTCAATGTTGGATTTTATTGAAACTATAGAGCGAGCATTTGCAGAACAATGGATGGTGAATTTACCTCCCCCAATGATCATAGCAGAAGTTCCACCTCCTGTAAGTACTAATATTATCACCACTGTACCTTCCACTCTCCCATCTATGGCTGTAACTGAAAGGGTGTCAGTAGAAGTTATTGTTACTACATTAGCTAGCATGTCACAGGACACTTAAGCCTTGATACCAATAATTACATCCACAACTACCATAACTTCAAGTCAGTTTGCCTCTGAAATACCAATTGATACTCAACAAGAGGCTACCACTCCACTTGCCAACCCATAATTACCACCTTGGATGGAGGTAGTATAACCCAAAAGAAAGATACAGGTAATTTAACTGGATGAGTTTGGTTTTGAACAATTGGTTCCCCCAAAACCCAAAGGTACAAAAAAGTCGAAGACTATTTCTTAGGTATTAGTAGATCCAACTACTAAGAGGAAATATGTTGAAGTCATGTTACCATCATTAGATAAGAATAAAGGTAATATACAACCTGACAACTACACCATGCAAATTGTAGAGATTGGAGTGGAAACTCATGAGAGTGTTAAGTTAGATTCTCAAACTGGTTTTAATTCTTTGTTTTGAAGATTTGATCAGGAAAGAGATGAGAAGAATGAGTTAAAACAAAAGTGTGAGCAATTAACCAATATTATTCTTAAGGTTACACAATCCTCCCAAGAAATCATATATGTTCCTCAATAGATATTGAGGCTCTCAATAAGGTTGAATAGGTGGGAGTCAAAGGCCGAGTAGTAGATGAGTGGATTGCATGATTGAAATCAGAGGGATATCATCTTCTAAGTTCAACAATTAATTTGTTGGCTGATTTTGAAGTAATTCAAAGTCAAATGCAAAGTATTAAGACTTCCTTATCTCAAGAAATTGAAGATATTGAGAGAAGTGCAACTATTTGGAACAAAATGGAGGACTTTAGAATAGACATCCTCATGGAGAATAAAGTAGTTCCAACAAGAGAAAAATATATCCAAATCTTGTCATTGTTGTCTCACAAGAAAGAGACAATAAGGTTGATGATTGTAGAGCTAGATCGAGGAAGGAAGAAAGGTGATGATGAGATTGATCTCATTTCGGCTAGGATTGCTAACATTCCTTGTTATCTATATGATGACAATCAAAATCTTGTTACTAGTGATGCCATCACATAGGAATTTCTTTCCCTAATGGATCATTGCACAAAATAGGATTTCTCTCTAAGTGCATTTGATAAATTGCTGGAGATTCAAGTCAGTTTTGAGGTCCTTGCATCCATGTTGAAAGATGAAAAAAAGAAATATATAAAGGCTAAGGATGCAATCTCCCATATTCGTATTATCACTAATTATACCCCAATTCTAGAAAAAGCTAAGATGGATGCCATCCTGACCAAGTTTGAAGAATTTCGCAAATCTAATGAGGAGAAAGATGAATAAAGTGTCCCCTTTTTGACATTTTCTTTTCATGTAGTTGCATAGTTAGATGCTCTAAGTTTTCTCACAGCTGCATATTTTCTTTCTATTGTAGTTGTAGTCAAGTGGGACTATGCGGTTGAATTAGTCAAGTATGCCCACATTTTTCTCCACTCTTTTTCTATATAAGGAGGACCCTCATTTGTATATATTTTATCTTTGATTATGCTTAGCAAAACTCTACCCAACTTTTATCTCAATCAAGACTTTACGCTTTCTATGTAAAAAAGCGGATTCAAGGAAATAAAGATATCAATTCAATAGCTACCAAACTGTGTGTTGGACTAAATATTTGATTGTGATTGGAATCATTCTTATGTTTAGTTCTCATAATCTATCTTTGTGATCTTGAATCTTTTGGTGAAATTGTTAAAGTTTATGAAAGAGCTTTCCAATTGTGCAAATAGACTTTGTGCTCCTTGCATATTTGGGAAATTTTATGATGTTAAGTGATTAGTGGTAAGCTTTGTATTGTTGCTATTACTTGTAGTTTAAGTATTGGGAGAGTACACTTGAAGACTTTGAGTTGCAAGTTGGATTTATTACCATTTGTGATAATTAGTTTAAGTTAGTGTTAAGTTCAAGAAAGACTTTGTGCTTCTTTATTGTAAGCTTTGGTATAATTTGTTGGATTAGTTTGTTCATTTCTTTAAGTATCAAAAGTGATAGATAATTGTAACAAAGTGGAGAGGGAATACATAGATTGAAAAAAGAGAGTTATATGCCCAAAAATTACCCACTTATTTAGTTTCTTGTTAATTAGAGAAGAAATTTCAAAGGGAACCTCCCCTTGATGAGAGGAGAGATTAATTTCTCAACAAAGGTGTGTGTGAAACATATATTTTATCATTGATAGGCTAGTGACAAAATAGTCACCCGACACACCATCAGATCATCAAATATCAACGATGAAGGTTCTACTGTATCACAAGGATAGAGCGATGAATTATTATTAGTTGAGCAAGGGTTTAGTGTTAATAAACCAAATGCTTATGGTGATTTATGGAAGTAAATGAATTCACTGACAAAAAATATTCTTTTTTTCCATGCAAATTATTTAAACAAAAGGTCGAAATCAAAAATATTATATTAATAGTATAAAGTTTTACATAATTTATAGAATGGTCAAACCACCAAACCATCTATCCATAGATTGTTGCACACAATGGATCATTGAGAGGGGGTGAATCAGTGATTTAAACACTTTTTCTTAAACAAAGTTATATTGGTACAATATAAAACAAACAAAGTGTTGACCGGTAGAACAAACAATGCAATCTAAGTGTGTGAAAGGATTTGCTATAACATCAACATAACTCATACACAAGAATGCATCACATAACACCAGATATACGAGGAAAACCCAATGTAGGAAAAACATCGGCGAGAATAGTTGTTGGAGATCTTCTACTCCAATCTAGCCACATAATGTAAATGATTTGATTACCATTTTAGGGTACCAACCTAAGGAGCACCAACCCCTGATTTATGAGAACTAACTCAAAGAAACACCAACCATTAAAAAATTTATAGGCTACAACTCTCGTACTAAGAACCTACTTAGTGAAGACAATATGAAGATTCAAATACAAAAATAAATTCCCTATTGCAAATGAAATTTTGCAACCTTTCAATACAGTGCTCTACCGGTTTCAATCTTATCAGTCTGTGAAACCTCTACACTCACTGCAACACTACCTTTATGATGGTCCTTACTCTGTTAAAACTTCTCTTCCTTTGTCTATTGGATTCACTTCACACATGCAAATACTTTGACAGGTTTTGTCTTTGCCTGTTTGTTCTTTGCCAGTTCACACGCCTTGTTGGTTTCTCCTTCAACAACCAATCACTTGATATTTTTCTTGTTTTCCACGTAAATAATCTTTTCTATCTCTCTTTTATTCACTAGCATAATCACATATCATTCCACAGCAGTAGCCTCATCAATTTGGACTTGTGTATTTAAGAACAAGATTTCCTGCCAAAAACAAATTCAAACTTCAGGCAGTTAGGATTTCTTTCCTTCGACCAAATTTGTATCAAATCTGATTCGATCTACCTTAGATTGCTCATCTACATTGGGGAGATGCATCTATACATGTTTTTATTCATCCAATTCATGTTTGCTAAAAATAGAAAACATTACCCTACTTTATGGCCTTGATCTTTGTCAACCTCATTGCACCCAGTTGTTTCTAACTAAAGGTCAATATGTAATCAAATTTCATGCCTCGATGACCATCCCAACAAATTCTTTATCATTCTCTATCATCCATTCTTCCTCAAGCCGCATCAATCAGACATCATCTCATGGTTTGTGGTTTTATCATTTAATGACCACCGACTGCACAGACAACCATGTCGATGAACATTTCACTGACCTCTGCATGTTTGCCAACTCAGCTCCCCATTGCACACATCAACATACTTTCAACTCACTAACAAAGAGTCGGTTCAAATCTAAGCATCCCTACCGGCACAGACCCTTCTACCAGTACAAATCTTTACCGATATGCCAACCATACTTGACAACAACTTTTACCAGTAGCATATCATACTAGTAGTTCATCTTGCCTTTCGGTATGTGTTTAGGCCATTCATTCTGTTCAGCTCTCCAAGTCTTGTTGTAATTCATCTAACCTTCCACCCCTTCATCACAAACACACATCCAACCATCATACTGGTTTATTCCTTATCAGTTAATACTCAAGCATGCCAACACACTCTTGCATCTCACATCATATCAGTGATATCATCTACCAACTCTTAACATACTTCTCTTTCTTTATGTTGGTTCAATCTTATTCATGATGGTTGACACATTCTATTGGTAACTTGTAGTATTAGTTGACATCAATGACAACTCAATGTCAACAATCTCCCCCTTTGGCATTGATGTCAGCACTTTATGTTCCAGTTTCTCTCCCCCTTTGAGAGTAATGGCAAAGGGAACCTTAGTTTAACATGAATCATATTACCACAATCTAACCATAATCTCTCCCTTTTCTGCAACTGGTAGGACACATTATCCCCCTGTGTCCATGCTTCATGATTCAAGAGTCATAAGATAGTAACAATTGTTGACTCCCCCTGAACTAGACAACTCCCTATACATTTAAGTGTTGTTAGATGGCGGGAAAACTCTCATCTTTTGTCTCAAGTACTCAAATGGGCCCAAAGGAAGTGGCTTGGTAAATATGTCACCAATCTACTCATTGATTCAAACATATTCTACTATGATCTCCTTGTCTACTACCTTCTCCCTCAAGAAGTGATACTTTATCACAATGTGTTTTGTTCTTGAGTGCATGACTGGATTCTTGGAGATATTGATTTCACTTGAGTTATCACACCAGATTGGAATAGGTTCCGATATCTCCACCTATATGTCCTTCTGTGTTTGCTTCATCCACAATACATGTGAACATGTAGCAACTTCTATATACTCTACCTTCGCAGTAGATAATGACATTGAATCTTTCTTCTTGATGTGCCATGATACTAACCAATCTCCTAAGTAGAAGGAACCTCCACTTATACTCTTCCGGTCATCAATACTTCCTATCCAATTCGCATCAGTATAAGCCTACAAAGAGAAGTCTCCTTTCTTTGGATACCACAAACCATAACTGATAGTTCCTTGCAGATACTTGAAGATTCTCCCGACTGCATGTAAGTGAGACTATTTAGGAGCAGCTTGGATTCTTGCAACCATGCAAACTACTTGTACAATATCTAGTCTAGATTTTGTTAGATATAACAAACTACCAATCATAGACCTATACAATGTTTGCTCAACTTTTGGTGACTCATCTAGTTTGCTCAATTTATAACCGGTAACCATTGGAGTACTTATCAGTTTGTTGTCCTCCATTTGAAATTTCTTCAACATGTCTTTAGCATACTTGGTTTGTGAGATGAAAATTACTTTCTCCTACTGTGAGATCTACAAACCAAGAAAATAGGACAACTCACCCAGCATGGACATCTGAAATTCTATCTTCATCTGATCTGCAAATTATTTGCACATGATGTCCTTGTCTCCACCAAAAATAATGTGATCCACATATACAATAACTATAATCATATGATCTCCATTTAGCTTGATATATAAGTTGATGTCTACATTCCCTTTCCAAAATCCTTGCTCTTTCAACTATTTGTCTAAACAGGAATACCATGCTCTGGGGGCCTGCTTCAAACCATACAAGTCTTTCTTCAACCGGCATAAAAAATTCTCATCATCATGTAATAGATATCCTTCTGGTTGTTCCATATACACCTCTCTTCAAGATTACCATTCAAGAATGCAAATTGACATCCATTTGGTAAACTTCATAACCTTTATAGGCAGAGAAAGCTAAAAACATTCTTATTATCTGTAACCTAGCAACTGGTGCAAAGGTCTCTTCAAAGTCAATACCTTCCACTTGAGCTTACCCTTTGCAAACTAACCTTGCTTTATGCTGGATTATCTTTCCTTATTCATTCATCTTGTTCTAGTAGACCCACTTGGTACCTATGACATTCTTGTCTGTCGGTCTAGGAACAAGTTCCCAAGTTTGATTTTTCTCAATTTGTTTCAGCTCTTCATCCATGGCATCTACCCACTTCTCACTTTTTCTAGCTTCATCAAAATTTATGGGCTCAAGTTCTATAATGAGGCAAAAATTTACCTGCTCATCATTTCGGGCTAGTCTCCTTCTCGTTTGCACACCTTCATTTTTATCTCCTATGATTTGTTCTTCCAGATGGTTCTTTTGCACATATGAGTTGGAGTTCTTTCTTGGTGCTTCTTCTACTGGTCCATTGTCAAATTATTCTTCATGCTCATTATCTCAATCATCAATATAGGGTGTCGGTGGAGATTATCTCTTATGTAGGTCTTCATCTATTCTCACATTTATACTATCAACAATTTTTCTCAATTTCTTGTTGTATGATTTGTAGGCTTTTCTATTGGTTGAGTAACCCAAGAAGATTCCTTCATCACTCCGAGAATCAAAACTTCCTAGTCCATCAACATCTCTTTTGATGAAATAATTACTTCTAAACACTCTAAAATGCTTGAAGAATATTCTCCACCCCAGTATGTGTTAGGATTCCCACAAATACTGAGAGGGGGGGGTGAATTAGTATCTGACTGGTATTTAGATTTTCTTAACTTAAAACATGTAGCGCATATTAAAACTGTGTACCAGTAAGCAAAAAGTAATGCAATAAATAGAGATATAAACAACCACATGAAAGAGACACCATAACACAATGATTTAACGAGGAAACCCGATGTGGGAAAAACCTTGGTGGGATTTGTGACCCACAATATTCACTTACTGACCAATAAGAGAATATTACTTACAAAAGGGGGTCTGCAAATGCAGGAAGGCCAAGTGCCTAGAGCTCACTGCTCAAGGGAAGTCACACTGACTTAAAAAATGGATTATATAAATCCAGTGTCTTGTACTACATCAGAATAGCATGTATAATGCTAGATCTAGTACTAGTTTTTGCTTTGCATCTTACATAAACCTTAACCTATATTTCGCATAATAGGTCAGCCTAATTACATTCTTCTATCTATCTACTCTTAAATGTCCTACAATGATCTCTTATATATATGAGTCATTTTACAATGTTGCCAAGTCGACTTCTAAAGATTTTACAATAATAAACAAAATATATTATAACAAAAATCCTGTCAGCCTCTGTGCCGGTATGCTTCCTTTCTCTGCCGGTGCTGGTGGTCTGAGTGCCAGTGTAGAGTTTGATCTTGCTAGTGGTGGTGTAATGCCTTGCCGGTGCCATAGGATTGTAAGGTTGCCATCAGTGACAAAACCTTCAATCATCTAGAATGTCTCATTGGAGTGTGCATATTCCAACAATCTCCCCCTTTGGCATTGATGGCAACACTCATGAGAAAATTCAAAAGTGTATCCAAAACTTGTAAAAAATGTTTCCAAAAATATAAGAACTCCGCCTGAGTAGATAAGTCTTATGCTGGTTATTTTCTCATACTACTACTCCCCCTTTGGCATCAATGACAAAAGTTGTCAAGGTGTCAATAGAGTTGTATTTTCAACCTTGTAACTAGGTGGTTACAATTTGAAAAAGATCCCCCAAAATCAAGTTTATACTTTCCATAAACTTCTTGTTGTCCTTTATTGTTGTCTCTATTTTTTGAACTATACCGGTGAGGTACTGCATATGCTTTGCTGGTGTTCTCTATCCTTGTACTAGTGCCTTAGACATTTCCTTTCGCAATGATGCTAGATAGTCCAGTCTTGGACTCACTCTTAGTCTCAGATTCTTTGCCTTATTCACTATTCTCTCCTTTTCTCTTCCAAACTTAAGTAGCTCTTCCTCAAAACTTGTTATCCTTTGTTCAAAAACTGATAATGTATTAGGTGAGTTAACAAAATTGTCAGCAAGTTTATTGATTTCATCTTGTACCTTGCTCATTTTCTTATCTATGTCAACTATTAGAAAGTTTGTCTTACAGATGTCTCTATATAGAGTTTTGAATTCCTTTAGTGAGTTGCACAGTTCCAGTAGAAGTGTGTCAAATTCCCTAGTACACTTCTTTATTTGATCTTCAAAGAATTTTTGCTTTTCAATTTCCCACTTATCCTTGAATGCTTCTTCCTTTATTTTCTCAACAATCACTATATTCTCAGTGATGTATTTACCCAAAGTGTCAAGTTGGCTTAAAGAATCCTTATTGTCTATGTTGCAGTTAGGAGCTATCATCTTCAAAATTGGGATTGTGTCATCTATAGCTTTATAAGCCTATGAACTACAATCTGTTATTTTTTTAATGGAGTCCAAAAGTACTTCAGTTACATTTGTAGATTTGTAACCTATTGAGGAGGAACCTATATTCTAAATTTTGCTGATGGAGGAAGTAACCAAGCTTGTAGTGACCTCTGGTAGGTCTGTCTGTGTTTCCATTTCTTTAAGCAATGGTTTTTGATCTTCTCCTGTTGTTGTTTCCATGTGAACATGTTCCTGTTTTGTAGCCTGTTGCTCTGCTTGTCTCTCTGTATGTTGCTCTACTGGAGTCTCTATCTGAGTCTCTACCTGTTGCTCTGTATTATCAATCTCAACTTTTCTTTCAGTATTGTCAATGTTGTCAGTTGTCGGTGGCTCACTAGCCATATCTATCTTGCCGGTTGTATCTTTGTCTATCATAATGTTGACCTTTTGTGTATCAATATCAACTATGTATAGTACTTCAGGATTAGGATTAGTATCCTCTATGTCGATACTCTCATCTACCAGTTGATCTTCAATAGTTGTTACCGGTGATGTAATTGGAGGTGGTGGGAGTAAGTTGTCTTTTACTTTGATGCTCAAAGGTCCACCAGCCTTTCCTTTTCCTTTGTCCTTGTCCTTCTGATATACTTTTATTGGTCTGGGGTTCCTATACTCTTCTTGTTTTTCCTTTTCAATAAGGAATATATCCCATGCATTTTTTGTTTCCTCTATTATCTCTTTTACTCTTCCAACCATTAATCCAATATGCCGGTGTGCAGTAGAGAATACTGACTGCTTGGCTTCTGCAATTAAGTCGTCTATTTCCTTAGGTGAGTTTACTGGGTAAACAACAAGTAACTTCTCAACTTTAATTTTCTTATCAAGCTCTACAACAACTTGTCTTCTTGCTTCCAATATCTTGAACAGTTCATTTGGTAGTTCATCTACCACTTCCATTAAGAACTTCTTATAGATGTCCAAGTGTAAAATGACATTGTTTTCAACTTGTTCTTTATCATCTGCTGATAGTGTATCATATACCTTTCCTATGTTCTTGAGTTTCCCTTCTTTTGTGATTTCATTTGGCAATTTGTCAAGAGGGGCCATGTTTTGTTTAGTCCTTTTCTTCTTTGGTGTTAGCTTTTTCTTTGGTGTTGTCTTTCTAACCGGAGACCTCACTACCTGTTGTTTTTGTCTAGTTCTTCTAGGCGAAGGTGTGGATTCTGGTGAAGGATCCCTTTTCCTTACAACTCTTTTGAATGTTGTAGGCATGTCATTCTCTGAAGAAGTATCTATCGGTGATAGGTGAGTTTCAAGTTGTAATGTTACTAACTCATCCCAAGTGATGCCGGTTTGTTTCAATACATCTTCTTTGATAGCTTTAGCCTATGTAGAGCCTCTTCTCACAACTACTTCAACCTTTTTCACTCTTTTCTTAGATTGAATTTGACTTTCTATGGTCTCAGCACTACCAAACATTTTTTCCTTTGGTTCCCTGGGTGCTTCAAGAAGTGCTTTAGCATAGGTCTCAATGATATGATCATCGGTCTCATAACCCATCTCAGTTACCCAAATTATTCTTGGGATAACTACTTCCATCCAGATCTCATCCTTTTTTATCACAAAACATATGTTATCCTTGTATTTGTTTACAATCTTCTGTGACAGTCTAATTCTTTTCTTCATCCTAGCCTTTAGTGCTTGAAAATAGTCATGGATATTCTTTTCCTTATTTTCACCCATGTTCTTGAATAAGTCTGTTAATTGTTTTCCTACCGGCATATCAAATCCAAGGTTCTTATTGCCTATACCGGGAACCTATTTGGTTATATGTAGCATCAAGCATGCAAGTAGATTACCAAACCTAAAAGTCCCTTTCTTATCCTTCTTGATTTTACCTAAGTTATCAATCAACTCATCTTTTAACCATTCACATACATCAATTTTCACATTGTCCTTAACCATGTCATAAGCACTCTTAATGCATAAGCTGGAAACTGAGTTAAGTCTGTTTGCATGAGTTTCTTTGTACCCTAAAATCATGCTAACAAATCTCACATTTATATCCATCACATCATTAACCCTTAGAGACCTTCTATCAGATGTTGCACTAGTTAAGTTCATTAGTAGGTCATTTGAGACCTTCTTAGTCTTGTCTAGTCTGTTACCGGTGGAAGGTAATCCTGTTACAACTTTCACATCTTCCTTTGTAATTTTGTGAACTGAATCAAGCTAAAAGAATGAGCCATGTACCCTACTCAAAACTATCCTAATCACTTCCTTGGGAAATTCTAGAATGCAGAGGATTTCGGTGAATCCTAGGGTTTCAACAATCTTATGTTCAGGTTTTACATTTCCAGAATCATCACAGATAACTATTTTGTACATGTCCTTGATTTCTTCATCTCCTAGTTCTTCTATGTGATAGTGGATATAAATTCTCGGGTCTTCTACATAAACAACACCTTTTGGAATTTGGGAAAAAGTACCTACATTGTCATCCTTCTTAGCTATTTCGGGAACTAGTTGAAATACGGGCCTAGAGCATTTTATAACCTCGACTACTGTAGGGTTTGCTATGAATTCAGGTGCAGAGGAGGATGCCATGATGATAAATACCTTTTTCTGCCTTTGGATGGATTGATTGCTGAAGCGCTTTGCCTCTTTGCTCGAAATGCCTTAGCTCTACAAATTTCGCGTTCTTCAAATGTTTGAAATCTTGGTGAAGTGAAATGGAGCCAAAATCATATATTTATAATGTTTATTTGCCATCTACCAGATTTAATGCATGTCGGTTAAGTAGTCACTTAACATTGTCTGCTGGTATAGAAGTAATTTCTACTTTTTACCATTAACCGAGGGAATAACAACATATGTCTCATTGATTGCCAAACCCTCAAGAAAATTTTCTTGAATTTGATGAAGAGTTTCCTGCCGGTGGAGTATTGCTTTGTCTTGCCGGTGGAGCACTACTCTATCCTGCCAGTGGAGCACTACTCTGTCCTGTCGGTGGAGGAGTATTCCCAACAATATTTAGGTCTGAATTTCTAATCCATTGTTTTGAGAATTCTTGCTTAACCTCTTCAACTTTTTCTTTTCCTTTCTAACTAGAACTTTTGTTGTCTGTCAGTGATCCTTACTTCTATAGAATTTTGCAATATGCCCAATCTTGTTACATACATAGAAAGTCACATTATTCTTCTGAATAGCTTTACCATAACCTATGCTGGTATGTGTTCTGCATTGATTAGATAGGTGTCCAAATCTTCCACAAACATAACATCTCACATTCATTCTGCAATTTTCAGAGTTTTGACCAACTTTGTTGCATTTTGAACATTGACTGGTGGGTGTGTTGATGTTCTGATAATTCCTAGATCTACATTGATTTGCTCTATGACCATACTTATTATAGTTAAAGCATTTTCCATTGAATTTATAAGAATTAGGTTGCCTTACTGGTTTGCTATGATCCTGAGTGTTTGTAGTACTGGAGCTTTCTCCAACATCAAAGCCAATTCCAGAAGTGTCATTTTTAGGTTTTTGATTCTTCAACAAGTCACCAAGTTCTTTTGAGCTTTTCTTGAATTTCTCTTTATGTTGATTTGTAGTATCCAGTTGTCTTTCTAAGACTTCTTTCTGCCTCATCAATTCATTTGAGTCATTATGAGTGTGCATCAGATCTATCTTCAATAAATCATTTTCATAGCCAAGTCTTGTGTTCTCATTTTCAGCATCACTTAGTCTTCTGGTCAAATCTTCTTCATTCTTCTTCCTATCTTCAATTTCCTTACAAAATCACATAGTCATATCTTGCATCTCATTCTTTGTTGTCATGTTCTCTTGTTTTAGCTTGCATATCTGCTCATTAAGAGTTTCTTTTTCACCATCCTCAATTTGCATCTTTTCACAGAGTTCTCTTCTCTTGTTTCTTGCAATGGTAAGGTTTTCTTGAAGTGCTTGAGTGATTTCCTGAGCTACCTTTAGATCATCTTCAAGTTTGATATTTTTCAACTTTTTTGTATCAAAATCTGAGAGAGCTGCTTCCAATTGCTTCATCAAATTTTCCATGTCTACCGGTGTCAAGATCTTCCTCAAGCTGTTAGGCTTCTGAAAATATAGGACTAGGCTTTGATACCAATTGTTAGGATTCCCATAGATACTGAAAGAGGGGGGTGAATCAGTATCTGACCGGTATTTAGATTTTATTAACTTAAAACATGTAGAGCATATTAAAACTATGTACTGGTAAGCAAAAAGTAATGCAATAAACAGAGATATAAACAACCACATGAAAGAGACACCATAACACAATGATTTAATGAGGAAACCCAATGTGGGAAAAACCTTGGTGGGATTTGTGACCCAAAATATTCACTTACTGGCCAATAAGAGAATATTACTTACAAAAGGGGCTCTGCACATGCAGGATGACCAAGTGCCTAGAGCTCACTGCTCAATGGGAAGTCACACTAACTTACAAAATGGATTATATAAATCCAGTGTCTTGTACTGCTTCAAAATAGCATCTATAATGCCAGATCCAGTACCAGTTTCTGCTCTGCTTCTTACATAAACCCTTAACCTATATTTTGCATAATAGGTCTGCCTAATTACATTCTTCTATCTATCTACTCTTAAATGTCCTACAATGATCTCTTATATATATGAGTCATTTTACAATGTTGCCAATTCGGCTTCTAAAGATTTTACAATAATAAACAAAATGTATTATAACAAAAATCTTGTTGGCCTCTGGGTTGGTAAGCTTCCTTTCTCTGCTGGTGCCGGTGGTCTGAGTGCCAGTGTAGAGTCTGATCTTGCTAGTGTTGGTGTAATGCCTTGCCGGTGCCATAGGATTGTAAGGTTGCCATCAATGACAAAACCTTCAATCACCTACAATGTCTCATTGGAGTGTGCATATGCCAACAGAATGATCTTAAGCGCTTTAACTAGTGTCCACTGTCATTTTCAATCATCCTTCTAAAAATATTGAATCTTTCAAATGCTTGTGATTTTTCATGCAAAAATGTCACCCAAGTCATCCTTGAGTAGTCATCAATGAATAGCATGAAGTATCTCTTAGCGGATAGAGCCCTTGTCCTTGTTGGTCCACACAAATCTGTATGTACTAACTCTAGAGGTCTTGAGATGTTATACTCTTTTGTTTTGCAACTCCCTTTGATTTTCTTGCCTCTGATGTATTCATCACAAAAAGTACTTGCTAGTTTAGTTATTTGTGGAATATTTCTCACATACTAATTTTTACTTGTCTTCACTAGATTATCAAAAATCACATGACCTAATCTTCGGTGCCACAACTAGCTTTCATCAACCTGTCTCATTATGAATTAGGACTCATAGCATTCCTTTAGATTGTAGACATTACCATCTATCCTCTTTCTTTCTACTACAACCTGATTGATACTCTGCTTGCTTATCTAACAACTGGTAGAGTCAAATGTGAACTTGTACCCTTTGTCACACATTTGACTTACACTAAGTAAATTATTATTTAGTCCTTTCACATAGTACACATCATAAGCCTTGAGCTTTCCATCAATATTGAATGTACCATGACCCTTAATCTTGATAGAGGATTTGTCACCAAACCGAACAGAACCACCATTCCAACCATCAAGCTTGATAAATGTTTTCTCGTCTCTGGTCATGTGATTTGTGAAGCCACTATCTACTACCCATAGATTCCTCCTTTTAGCAAGTAGAGCAATCTACACTATCAAGCTTGAATCTGTCTTGTTCTTCTCCTTCTCTACCCAAACCTATTTCTCTTCTTTCTTCTCCTCTTCATTCATCTTGTGTTTTGGTTTAGTCTCTATCTTCTGACCCAATACTATTTTCTTTTGCTCGTCAGTTCTCAACTTCCAATGCCTTGTTATCTGACCAAAATTTTGACACTTGTAACATTTTACATTAGCATTGAAAGATGTATCCAAAGCATTCTTGTAGGACATTTAGACATTTCTCCTACACTCATAACTCTTATGACCAAACTCATTGCAATTATAACATGTGATATTTGTACTTTGTAATGCAACAAATGAGTTTCTACTCTCAAAACTGGGGTTTACATTCATTTTCCTATAATCTTCCATTCTATGACCAAACTTATTACACTGGTGACAATAACCATGAAAGTTTGGAACATACCAGTTAGATTGCCTTGGTCCTACAAATGAGTGCCTCACCTAGGGTCTTCCTTTCATGCTACTAACTATGGTGAATCCTTCATGATCAACTCTTTCATTTCTCCTTGGATTTGCATGTCAGTGCATTGAGTATAGCCTCTGACTCATTGATTGTGTATATAGGTTTGTGTGGCATTTTCTAACAACATCTACATATGTTATCTTACTGGTATCCTTTCTTACTGTGAATGTCTTCTTCTCTTCACCTTCATTTGAAGAAGTAAACTGAATCTCCTTACCAAATGTGTCTTTGCTATTTGAACTTTGACTCTCTTCAAATCCTAAGCCACCGGTATCTTTAGATTTCTTTTGTTTTCTCAACATTTTGTCTAAAGCTTCAGTGTTGCCTTCATATTTGCTTCTCACTTTCATTTCTTCGTTACTTTTCCCTAATTCCTTCTAGAGCTTGACAATTTCTTCTTCTAGGTTCTGATGCTCCTTCTCCTTTTTAATCAAGCTAGTACTAGTAACTTCATAGATCCTCTTGGCCTCTTCCAATTGAAGTTTTAGATATGCAATTGTTTTCTTGGATTCTTCAAGAGATTCTTCCAACATCTCTTGTTCTTCAGATGCAACCTTTTTCGCCTTCTTCATATCTCTTCTTGTTTTCTTCAGCTCTTCCAAGGCATTGATGAGCTTTGCTTTAAGATCTACTTATCCTTCTTTCTCTTCCTCTCCCTCTTCTTTAGGTATCAGAACCTCTTAGACCATGAAAAGGTTTGCTTTGACTTCATCTTCACTGCAACAGTCATCTGAAGCACTTTCCTCATCTATGGTATCATTTTCATGTGTGTAAAGACTACTCTTCTTCTGGTACCCTCTTCTACCATGCCTATAGACATTATTCTTCTTGTCCTTACTGTATGACCTGTTGTCCTTACTCTATCCCCCATAGGGATTAAGGATGAATAAAAGAGGTGACATGGGGAAGGGAGTGTTGGTCTAGTTCATTTTCCCTGCTATCCCACAGTAAGGAAGATAAACAATAGGGACCCCTTCATAAGAAAAGAGTAAAAGAGTGATACCCATGCAAGACAATAGGAATGATGGTAGTGAAAGGAGATCCCTCTTGCGTAGGGTCCAAATGTCAAAAATAGATGTGGTGCAGGGAATAGATGGCTAAGGAATTCAATACTCCCCATCATCCTATAATGATGAAGATCAATGAATATAAGAAAAGTAAATCTAGATGAACAAAGGAGCTTGTGAGTCAGTGAGAACAAAGGAGAGGTAAGAGGGATAACTAAGGCCTGCAAGGGTAACGAAGGCCTATAAGGTGTGATGTGGGGTAAGAGGGATAGAGAGGGATAGTTATCCCCGTTATATTGCAACAATGGAGCATGGTATAAAGAACAAAGAATGATGTATTCTTCTAAAGAAGGAAATAATATCCCATGGGATAGCGGGATGGATGGCAATGGTAAGAAGGATTTATGGTGAGTTATCCAATTCAAAAAGGTGATGCGGGGTAATTAGGGAAGGAAAATATGGTTCTCCCCATTATCTCGTGGGATATAAATTTAAGCAATATTGAAGCTTTGATGTTCCAAAATTGTCTAAGGTGACCAAAGACTCATTGCGAATGTTCTCCTAGTTTGTAGTGCTCCCTTTCTATGACCTTAGTCAATTTCCAAATTCACAAAAAATATTTTGAAATTGGCAAAGTGTGAGGGTTTTTGAGTCTTTTATCTTTTGAAGCATTCAGATAGATATCCTCAATTCAAATTTGGCAGAAATTGGGTAAAAAATGACTAAGTTAGGAATGTTCAAAGTTTTAGCACATTCTTGAAACCTTGATAGGGCCCAACCAGGTTCCTATAACTTCAAGAATCTTGGACAATTATTATCTCCTACTCTTCCTCCGACTCGAATTCCCCTCATGCCTTAATTATTTTTCAAAAGACAAGTGCCAAGAGTAGTAGTGGTTCTTATAACCTCTAATGGTTCCTAGTTCCCATTGAAACTTCAACAAGCAATTGCGAGGGGAACGAAATAGAAATTGAGAAAATCTCAAATGAAAATCAAGGTGTGATCTCAGTCATTCGTCTGTCCAATCAACGATCAAATTAAAACTTTGGAGCCACCAACCTAGGATGCCATGCACATAGGAATTAATGATGATCAATGTAAATGCCATAAAAGAGAAATTTGAAGTCATTTACAAGAACACAATGATCAAAGAGAAACCAAAGTGATTTCAAGATGGTCAAAGAGAGAACTAGTGCATCCAAAGCGACTAAATTGCGCCCAAAAACCAATAAGTAACTAGAAAACCCATACATTTTCATTCTGTAAGCTGTGTCTTATTGATTCAAGAGGGTTTTTAGGATAAAAATTGTGACAATTTCCCTAGTTGCGGGGGGATTCTATCTTTTTCAATTGTGCATTTTTCTCCACTACAAAACATAAAAAAATGACATACTCCTCTGAAAGCACTCCCTCCTCATCTATTGCAAAAGCACAACCCGCAGGGACAATCTCTTTTATCCCTAAAATCACCCATGTTGTCCCACTCACCATAGTTCACCCCTTTCAATCTAAATTGAAATTGTACCTATTGTCAGCCCTACTCCTCTTTCTATTACTAGTGTTTTCTCCAAAGATGAACCAAGTGCCCTTCATAAGGAAAACCCTCCAAAACCAAAGAAAAAGAGGGTAACCAGGAAAATTGTGATTTTAACTGGGGAATAAATGTCAAATGACCCTAACCCTCCTCCAAAAACCAAGAAGACCACTTAAAAGAGGAGGCAGACAGTGGCAAAGCCCTCCATTCAAGAACCATCTGTAGAGGCTTCATCTGCCCAAAGTACACCCACTTTAGGATAAAATACACAAGGCAAGGCCTCAAATCCTAAGAGAGGGAGGCCCCTATGAAGAAAGCCACACCTCAAGCTTCTAAAAAGACAAAATATAGTCCTGCAAAAGGGGAGAAAGCTTCGGCTCAACCTGAGCAATCTGCAATAGTACCACTGAGAAGGGGGTGAATCAGTGGTTTCTAAACCTTTTGACTTTCAAAGTAATTTCAGAATACCAGTTAACCACTTAAGCACTAAAGAATCAAATTGGTAAAGCAAGAAGGAAATCCAAAGAGATCAATCATACAAATGCAACTCATAACACTAGATGTACAAGGAAAACCCAATGTGGGAAAAACCACGGTGAGAAAAGTTGTTGGAGACTACTACTCCAATCCAGCCTCACAGGTAAAAAAATCAATTACAAAGATTTAGGGCACCAACCCAAGGAGCACCAACCCCTTCTATTTTAGGGCACCAACCCAAGGAGCACCAAGCTCCAACTTGGCGATGTATATTTAAATACAGTTTAGATATAGTTAAGGCTTCTTGTTGCAAATGAATTCTGCAACTCTTGATTAAATATCCTACTACCAGTTGATAGTCTTTTCTCCTCCACTAAATCTCGCACTACCAGTTGTGATATTTTTCTCTCTTATTCTTGTCCTATGTTATCTCTCTCTCTCACATAGTCTCACAACACATCGTCTCACACTTGGATGTTGTCTTCTCTACCACACCTTGACAATTTTTCTTAACTATGAAACTACAATTATACCGGTACTCAATCACTGCCGATTAAACCCTCTCACTGGTTTTCTTGCTCACTTACTCTACAAATTTCTTAGAATAAGTTCTAAGGCTAACAATTCTTCTTTTCACTTAATCTCTCATTTATCTTTTTCTTCTTTGTAGCATCATCTTGCTCTGTCTTGAGCTCATATATTTATCATCATGATCTCCCGCCAAGAATGCATTCAAACACTGAGCGGTTAGGGTTTCCTTTACCTGACACAATCTTCATGAGATCTCATCTAACCTGTCTTGGATTGATCACATGTACTCCAAGGATGCATCTATACATGGTTTCTATTATCTAATGCATACTTTCTAAAGATAGCAATCACGTACAAGATTTCCTACCTTCAAATATGTCAACTTATAAAACACTTCACTTGTTTCCTTTTTTGAAGTCTTCTTGTAATCGGATTTAATTTGGATTGATTCAGGCACCAACTACTCCCTAATCTTCCTCTATCATTCTTTCTTCCTTGAGACGCATCAATCAGTTACAATCCCATGATTTGTGGCTATTTCATTTATGTCAACTAGCTGTTTCACTAACCATGTCGATGGTGGCTTTATCGACCTTTGCATATTTTCCACCTCAACTCCACATGGCATCATCATGGTCAATCACTTAGCTCATCGACACACAGTCAGTTCATACTTGAACATTCAGAAAAATTATACCGGTACACATCTTTACCAATGAGATCTTCTTCTTCTACTAATCAGGTAGCACACATTATACCGATAACACATCTTCACCTCATATGGTTTGTGATATCTTTAACATTCTCCCTCTTCATCATAAATAAGCAGCCAATCTCCAAACTAGTTTATTTCTCTACCGGTTGTTTCTCAATAATGTTAATACACATAGCCTTCATCCCAATTTATGCCTTACTGGTAAGCCTTCATTCCGTCTGCTCACTCTCATGTGAATTGTCATCATGTCGGTCTTTCCTTCTTTCTTACCGGTGACCTTGCCAAACCGGTTGACATCAATGACAACTTAATGCCAAAATGCCAACAATATCCCCCTTTGGTATTGATGTCAACTTATTGCAAGACACTTCATACCGGTACATTTATCCCCCTTTGATACAATGACAAAGGGTATGATACACTCCCCCTTTGATCCACATTGAGCTTCACCTAAGCCATATAATACCTTCTTAGGTGGATGACACAACCCCCAATTTGTGTTAGAGGTACTCAAAAGTGCTTACCGGTAAAGGTTTGCTGAAAATGATTGCTACTTGTTCTCTAGCAGGCACATAATCCATCCTCACCTCCTGTCCTTCAACCTTTTCTCTAAGAAAATGATACTTGATAGAAATGTGCTTTGTTCTAGAATGCATCACCAGATTCTTTGCTATGTTGATTGCACTCAAATTGTCACATTGGATGAGAATAAGATCAATGATGTCCATCTATATGTCTTTGAGGGTCTTCTTCATCCAAAGCACTTGAGAGAAGCATGTAGTAGCAACAACATATTCTGCTTCAGCAATAGATAGAGAGACTGAGTCCTACTTCTGATGAATACTAAGAGGGGGGGTAAATTAGTCTACCAAAAAAAATCTCTGTACTTAAACACTTACATAGTCTGAAGATAAACCGGTAAAACAGTCTAACAGACAGACCAGTTATCACACATGCAAACCAAAATGCGAATAAAGCATTCACCCACAAAAGCAATACAACCATAACACAAGATGTTTGACGTGGAAACCCAATTGGGAAAAACCATGGTGAGATGGAACTCACAAGTCACTATCTATAGAATAGAAATCAGACTGGTTAAGGTCTTACAATGTTCTTCACCAGAATAGATCCTATTAGTAATCTCAATCTCTATTAGGAGATAAGTCTGATTAAAGACTACCTTGTTAGAGGATTTTAGATTCACAGAAGTGAACCACCTTGTTAGAGGATTTTACAAAGGCTTTTGGGACTACCCAGTTAAGGGCTACAGACTTGTCAAAGATGTGAGTAATCAACAAGCGTTTGATCTATCTAACTACACAAACTGCTTGGTTAGATCCAGTATTGCTCACTGTTAATGTGTTTCAGCATTACTTCAGTCTTCTCTATCTCTCTCTATTACAACTTGATCTTCTCAAAATAAGATCACTCTTACAACAACTCAACAACCACCTTAAACCCTAGCCACAACATAAACCCTTTCAGCAACAACAACTACTACTCCTCAAAACCCTAGACATGATGTCCTTTTTAAGGAATCTGATTTCATGTTGGTCCAATACGATTACATTACAATTTCCTAGGTTCAATGAGTCTAGCCATACTTAGTAACACGACACAAAAAGCATCGTCAGTGTGTCGGCACCATTAATCAATCGGTGGGTTGGTAACTCATCACTGAGTATTACCGGTTCATACAAAATACCGGTTGCCAGTTTGACAAAAATGAAGACTGGTAAAAATGTGTTATGCCACTTTGCTCCCTTGTACCGATTGACATCTGCGAACTGCTTGGGGTCGACATACCGCTTTAGACCAGGAAACACATTCTGCAAAATCACCAATAGTCTAAAGACTAGAATACAACATACCGGTTGGAACAAATATCGGTTGAGCTCTAAGTCATACATATAAAGGGGATCTCAATACAAGTGCTTGTCCATCAATGACAATCACAACATAAACATAAAAAATGCCAACAATCTCCCCCTTTGGCATTGATGTCAACATTTAGGAAAATAAAATTTTGACATCTAAGTGTTTTACACCAAAAACATGCCATTAACAAAATTGCTCCCCCTAAGCATATACACTATCCCTTAATCAACACAATGTATAGCAATTTTGCATACAGAGCATAAACATTGAGATATCAGAGCACATAGCATATATCAAAAACATATATCAAAATTTTAAAATTAGATGCTTCTCCCTATTTGTCTTCAAAATAGATAGAGTACTTCTCCCCCTTTGCCAACAATGACAAAGTACCGCTGAAGAACCCTGTTTCCATTTGATATAAATAAAAAGTTGATGACAACAATGAATAATACTTGTCAAAAATTGATTTATAGTCTTGCA
This sequence comes from Cryptomeria japonica, assembly GCF_030272615.1. Taxonomy (NCBI): domain Eukaryota; kingdom Viridiplantae; phylum Streptophyta; class Pinopsida; order Cupressales; family Cupressaceae; genus Cryptomeria; species Cryptomeria japonica. Next base: position 70,514,740 of record NC_081405.1, on the reverse strand, counting down.
AAAATTGTTTCATGGATAGAGACCAGGACTCAAGTAGGGAGGTGGCCACTTCTTTTTTTGTTTGCATCTGGTATACTTGTTCCTCCATGGCATCAACTGTGCTCAGCTCCTATGTAACTGTCAATGCATCTAGGTTCAGGTAACACTTCTGAAGACTTTGCAGACCTAGAAGTAAAACCAGTTGTAGCTCCTGCAAATCTTTAGATCATGTACTGGTCTCTTTCTCCATTTTGGCTGACTGGATCTGGAACCAGTGAACGGTTTGCCCATATGTTGCACAAGAATCATAGGGTGTCTTAAATGTGCCCAAGTAGGAGTGTTAGTCTGTTTGAAGCTTTTGCTTCTTAGCTAGCACATCATCACAGAATAGATGAGGTTGACATATTTTTCTTAGAGGCAAGTTTCCCTCATCCAAGGCATTCCTTATGTCCTTTTGGTCTTTCAGCAGTTCAGACCGAAGCTCATTCATCTTTTCAACCAGAGCAATTTTAAGACCCTTTTGGTGCTCTTTCTTGACATTTGCCTCAGCTACTTCTTCCAGGCTCTACACCTGATCATCCACTATAGTACATAGTAGTTTGAGCTATGCTAGTGATGATTTAGTGTTAGGAAGATTGGTATCGGGGATTAAACCAATAAGGGTGTCTACAGCCACCTGAATTATGTCTTGTTCCTTTTTCCTGTGAATGATCCCAAGGCGCTCTTGAGCAACCTTGATGCTTTGCATAAGCTCCGACTCACTTGCAGATTGGAGATCGATAGGACTGGAGATATCAGCCAGTTTGGATTGACTCCCGGTTGCCTTCGGAGTCTCCATCTGTGTGCTCTCCATTGCTTTCGTTGTCTTGTCTTCTTCTTCCTTCTTCCTTTTCTCTGCTTCTTTCTTTTTTTCTTGTTCCTTGTCTTCCTCTTCTTTCTTTTTCCTGTCTTCTTCTTTCCTCTTCTCCTCTTCTTTCTCTTTCTCTTCCTTCTTCTTCTTTTCTTCCTCTTCCATCTTTTTCTTCTCTTCCTCTTCCTTCTTCTTCTTTTCTTCCTCTTCCTTCTTCTTCTTTTCTTCCTCTTCCTTCTTCTTCTTTTCTTCCTCTTCTTTCTTCCTCTTTTCTTCCTTGTCCTCTTCTTCTTTCTTCTTCCTTTCCTCTTCTTGCTTCTTCTTCTCTTCATCTTTTCATTTCTCCTCTTCCTCTTTTCTCTTCTCTTCCTATTCCTTAGCTACTTCTGGTGTGTCCTTAGCTTTCTCACCACCATGTTCGGCTTGTTGCCCCTATTCTATTCCTTCAGAAGGTATGTCCTGAGTGACATCTTCTACATCCAAGGCATCGACATCAATAGTGTCGATTGGTTCTTCAATCAGGTTTCCTTTTTCATCAAAAACTTCATCCGGTTTGGATATGACCGGTTCTATTTCTACTTGCCGGTTGACCATTCATTCTTTGTGAGCTTGAATAGCATGATTCATATACTTATGAGTGTCTTTTTCAACATCATCAACTCTTCCTTCCAATAGCTAGAGTCTTCTTCTCCTTGTGAAGAAGAGTCCTTTATTTTGGTCCAACACATCAAACAATTCTGAATTTGAAAGGTCATGAAAGTACTGTGCAAAGACTTTCTCCCTAATCTCCTATTCCTTTTCAATGGAAATGTGCCATTTATTATCTAATGCTTTAAATAAAGAATCCAGTGTCTGAGATTTAATCTCTAATGGCGACTAGTCATTTTTACACAAATAAATAATGATTTCCTATAATACTTCTTCCTTCTCCTCATTACTCAAATCATCATAATAATCTACTAAATCATGAAGTAATTTTCTCCTAATATTCTTAACTATCCTTTGAAAATGTGTCAATGGTTTGTATGAGGAGATATCAATATTTACCGGTGCGGATGCTACCGGTTCATTCTTCTTCATTTTCTTTGTCTGTCTAGCCTTCTTTGGCTTTTCATTAGACTCGGTCTCTTCAAAGTTCGGTTCATTTGCCTTCGTCTTTCTTTTTCTTTCAAAGACTTTTGTCGGTGTCACCTCCGGTTTCTTCTTTGCAGGTGACTACTTGGTCACTCTTGGAGTTGCAGTGGTAGCCGGTGCCAATGTTGCAAGCACTGCTTTGGCTTTCTTTGCTGCCGGTTCTTTTCCTTTCTTAATAGATGGTTCTTCAATCGGCGCAATCCTCTCCAAGTAGGTTCTGGTCTTTTTAGCCTTTGGATCAAGAGGTGAGGCAATAAGGGTTGAGGCATACCCTTCTACCATATCATACATAACTTCATAGCCCATTGGTTCCACTTCCTCCATTCTAGGCTCAATCGCCTCCATTAAGCATTTGTCCACCTAAATGGTGAAACAAATGTCATCTTCGTATTTCTTAACTATATCACCTGAGATCCTTACCCTTTGACTCATCTTTCTTCTGAACTCATCAAATTATTTGTTCAGTACTTCAAGGTAACCGGTTCCAATGGCTTGTATGCTTTCCTTGATCTACTTGGTTACCTGTTGGTCATGAGACCACTGGACATCTCCTACTCCAGGAAAGTAGCCTTGGAAATAGAAGAACAACCCTATCAGTAGTTGTCCAAACTTAAACCTTAGTGCATTGTCCTGTTTGATCGCCTTTAGATTCAATAGGAGTTGCCTCTGCATATCAGTGCATAGGTCAAATGATGCATCCTCTTTAATCATCCGATAAGCGGCATTTACTGTTGCAGCAGATACAAAATTAATCCTGCTGGCTGAGAATGTTCTGTAGCCTATCACCATGCAGGTGTATTTCACCAAATCATCCTTAATAAGATTAACTGTCATACCCCGTGAGTCACTTGTTGAATCGGTGAGCTTGGCCATTTCAGTTTTTCTTACCGTTCTTAGGGCTGGCACTTCCCCTGTGTTACAAAAACTGGTGACTGCATGAATGGCCTGAGGCATGATATCATGCATCCTCTCCAAGTACATCTTGTCACCGTGGACTCTGCTCAAAATGATCCTGATATGATCCTCCGTAAAATCTTCTAGAAAGTATACTGCATTATGGATTTTCTTCTTCTCTAAGATACTAAACTCCGATTTGATCATTTTGTCCTTGCCGCAAAATAAACCTAACTAGGTGTGAATAGATAAAGACCCTAGGTCTTCTATTTTGCAATCAATATAATTTGAAATTCCTTCTTCAACTATGACTGTGGCTGGAACTTGTGATAAGGTATTATATTTGGACTTCCTCTGAATAAAACTTTCCGACTCAATGGATGTGCTAGAACTAGTATGAGATGCAGAAGCCATTGTTGAGTATTTCAAGACCATGAAAAATACCTTTACAACGTGAATTTAGGGCTTCTTGATTTTGCTTCACTCCACTATCCGTCGGTTGCCAAATCACCGCTTTGTGTTCTCCACGACTACTTGTAAACTAGATTTGAATCTCCTTCAAGATTTATCAATTCCTTGAAATCTTAGTTCAAAATCGCCTTTTCTTTGCTCTGCACTTGAAAAATTTTCTTTGCTCGAAAATAGATAGTGAGAAAATGATTTGAAATATGATTTTATACATGTCTCTCACCTACCGCCATTAATGCTCCTCTATTAGGGTGTAAACCCTAATTTGCCTCTTTTACCATTTCTGATCTTCTGCCAAGTGATAGGTATCACATACCGGTTAAGGTCTTTTACCAGTGTGACCGAGGGTTCACAATCATTTCGCCGTTTGCTCCCCCTAAGCCTCTTTGGAAATTAGTTTGTCAGTTCTGATATTTCCACACTAGGTGCAGAAACCGGTTCCTCTTCCAACATTGTTGGTTTCTTCCTCTAGGTTTTGTTCATGTCCACTTGAACTTTTTCAACATCAACTTCTCCTTTCAGAGTGACCGGTATATCATCAGATATACTCTTTCTGCTTCTTTATAATCTTGCAATGTGACCCTATTTGTTGCAGTGATAACAAACCAATCCAGGTGCTCTCCAAGGTCCATTGTTCATATTTCCATTCTTCCTTCTGCATGTAGCCGCAGTGTGTCCATGTCCATGACAAATCCAACAGTTTTCTCTCCATCGGATTGCTGGTTGGTAACCACTATTGCTGAACTGATAATTGTAGTATTAAACTGGTTAGGGTTCTGGTTTACAAAAGATTCTGGACCAGCTCCTTGGGTCCTCTGAGGATATCTTCTGGTAGTGCTCATGACAGACCTGCATTCAGATGCTCTATGCCCAAACTTTTTGCATGCATTGTTAGGGTTCCCAAAGATACTAAGAGGGGGGGGTGAGTCAGTATCTGACTGGTAATGAGATTTTCTTGAAATTGAATATGCAGAACATAAAGTAACAGTATACCGGTATGCAAGAATTAATGTAAATAACAGAATCAAAAACATGCACATGAAAAGAACACCATAACAAAAGTTGTTTAATGAGGAAACCCAGTGTGGGAAAAACCTCGGTGGGATTTGTGACCCACAATATTCACTTACTGGCCAATAAGAGAATATTACTTACAATAGGGGCCTGCACATGCAGGAAGGCCAACTGCCTAGAGCTCACTACTCAATAAGAAGTCACACTGACTTACAATGAGGATTTACACAGATCCAATATTCTGTACTGCTTTACAATAGCATCTTCAATGCCAGATTCAGTACCGGTTCTTGCTCTGTTCTTTACATATACCCTTGACCTACAATTCACACATTAGGTCTGCCTTATAATTAATTTATGTTTTCCTATCCATATGCTACAAATGTCTACAATGATCTCTTTTATATGCAAGAGTCATTTTACAATTTGCCAAGTCGGCTTACAATAATAAACAAAATGTTACATATCAAAAATCCTGTCGGCCTCTATGCCGGTATACATGTTCTTTTCTGTGCTGGTGTACATCTTCTGTGTCGGTGCCAGTGCAGATTGATCTTGTTGATGCCGGTGCACTGTCTTGTTTGAGTAATGCTTTGCCATTATAATGTCTTGTCAGTGCCATAGGATTGCAAGGTTTCCTGAGTAATGATTTGCCAGTATAATGTCTTGCTAGTGCCATAGGATTGCAAGGTTGCCTAAGTAATGCTTTTCTGGTATAATGTCTTGCCGGTGCCATAGGATTGCAAGGTTTCCTGAGTAATGCTTTGTCGGTATAATGTCTTGTCGGTGCCATGGGATTGCAAGGTTGCCATCAATGACAAAACCTTCAATCACACACAATGTCTCATTGGAGTGTCCATATGCCAACAATCTCCCCCTTTGGCATTGATGGCAACACTCATGAGAATTTCAAAAAGATATAAAAAAAAATGTGTAGACCAAAAATGTTACCAAAAATGTGAGATCTCCCCCTGAGCATGTGATCCCTGTGTTTTGAATTTTCTCATCTACTACTCCCTGTTTGGCATCAATGACAAAGGTTAGTAGATTTTGTAGTTGTACCAATTCATAACCTCAACCTTGTAGTTGGGTAGTTATTATCTGAAGAATATCTCCCAAAATTAAGTTTATGCCATCCATAAACTTCTTGCTCTCCTTTATTGCTATCTCAGTTCTGTATACTATACCGGTGAGATGCTGCAAGTGCTCTACTGGTTTTTTGCTACCCTGTGTTAGTGCCTCTAATATTTCCTTCCGTAGAGATGCTAAATAGTCCAATCTTGGACTTAGTTTAGATCTCAAGAATTTTGCCTTGTTTATTATTTTTTCTTTCTCTCTTTCTAATTTGAGCAATTCTTCCTCAAAATTTGTTATCTTTTCCTCAAAAACTGATAATGTATCGGGTGAGTTAACAAAATTATCAGCAAGTTTATTGATCTCTTCCTATACCTTGCTCATCTTTTTGTCTACATCCATGGTCAAAAAGTTTATCTTACAGGTGTCTTTGTACAGAGTTTTGTACTCTTTCAATAAATTGCACAGTTCTTATAGAAGTGTGTCAAATTCTCTGTTACACTTCTTTATTCCTTCCTCAAAGAATTTTTGTTTCTCTTTTTCTACACTTTCCTTTACAGTTTCTACCTTTGTTTGCTCAAAATTTCCAGAAATATATTTACAAAGTGTATCAAAATGGCCTAAAGAATCTTTATTGGCTATATTACAATTGGGAGCTATTGATTTCAAAATTGGAATTGAATCATCTATCACTTTATAAGCTTGTGAGCTATAATTAGTTATTTTCTTGATAGATTCGAGCAATACCTCTGTCACATTTGATGGTGACCCAATAAACTGAGTGCTAGTGGAAGTGACCATGCTAGTATTGACCTTTGGTAGGTCTATTTGTGTCTCCATCTCTTTAAGCACTAGTTTTCCTACATCATTTCTTACCGGTGGCATCTATTCTAGAGCCTTTAGCTCTGTTGATTTCTCTGAATCTGCTGCCGGTTGCTCTTTGTTATCTGATTTATCTGTTGTATCCTTATCTACCACTATGTTGATTTTCTGAGTATCAACATTCACAGTATATAGGACTTCAGGATTAGGATTATTATCCTCTGTGTCCATACTCTCAGCTGCCGGTTGATCTTCTGCAGTTGTTGTTTTTACCGGTGGAGTGTTTAAAGGAGGTGGGGGTAAGTTGTCTCTAATCTTGATACTTGGTGGTCCACCAACTTTACCTTTCCCTTTGTCCTTTTGATATACCAGAATGGGCTTGGGATTCCTATATTCTTTTTGTTTTTCTTTTTCAACCAAGAATGTATCCCAACCATCTTCTGTTTCCTTTGAAACTTTAGTAACTCTACCTGCCATTAGTGATATTTGCCGATGTGCAGTGGAAAAAACTATCCGGTTGGCCTGAGCTATCAGATCATCAATTTCCTTAGGTGAGTTGACCGGGTATACTGCAAGTAATTTTTCTATTTTAATTTTCTTATCCAACTCAACTATTCCTTGCCTTTTGGCCTCAAGTCTTTTATATAATTCATCAGGAATTTCATTTAGGACTTGCATCAAAAACTTTTTATACATGTCCATGTGTAATATAACACTCTCCTTGACTTGTCCTTTCTCATCATCTGATAGGGTGTCATAGATTTTCCCTATGTTTTTCAATTTACCTTCCTCTGTGATCTCATTCAGTAATATGTCAAAAGGGGCCAAGTCAGTGTTTGTCTTCTTCTTCTTTTTGGGGGTCAGCTTTTTCTTAGGTGTGGCTTTCTTGACCGGAGACCTCACAGCTTGTTGCTTCTATCTTGTCCTTCTAGGTGAAGGAGTGGTTATCGATGAGGGGTCTCTTTTCCTAACAACTGTTTTGAAAGTTGCTAGCATATCTCCTTCTGAGGAGGTATCTATCGGTGATAGATGAGTTTCAGGCTATTGGGTTGCCGACTCTTCTTTTGTTATGCCGGTTTTCTTTAATACATCTTCTTTTATGGCTTTTGCTTGTCTGGTTCCTTTCCTCACAAATGCCTCAACTTTCTTTACTCTCTTTTTAGATTGAATTTGACTTTTGATGGTCTCAGCACTACCAAATACTTCTTCCTTTGGTTCATTGGGGGCTTCCAGAAGTGCTTTGGCATAAGTTTCCACTATTTGGTCATCTGTTTCATAGCCCATCTCTGTAACCCAGATTGTTCTTGGGATGACTGCTTCCATCCAGATCTCATCCTTTTTTATTACAAAACATATATCATCCTTGTATTTGTTGACAATTTCCTGTGATAGTCTGATTCTTTTATTCATTTTGACTTTTAGTGCTTGAAAATACTCATTGATATTATTTTCTTTGTTTTCACTGATGTTGTTGAATAAGTCAGATAATTGTTTTCCTATCGGTATGTCGAATCCAAAATCCTTGTAGCCTATATCAGGAGCCTGTTTGGTTATATGTAGCATTAAGCATACAAGTAAATTTCCAAATCTAAAGGTTCCTTTCTTATCCTTCTTGATTTTTGCTAAATTGTCAATTAACTCATCCCTTAACCATTCACAGATATCAATTTTTACATTGTCCTTGACCATGTCATAAGCACTCTTTATGCATAAACTAGAAACTGAGTTAAGCCTATTAGCATGAGTTGCTTTGTAACCTAGAATCATGCTAACAAATCTAACATTTGTGTCGGTCACATCATTAACCCTCAATGATCTCTTGTCGGATGTTGCACCAGTTAAGTTTGTTACCAAGTCATTGGAGACCTTCTTGGTTTTGTTGGGTCTATTACCGGTGGAAGGTAACCCTGTTACTGCTTTCACAGCTACCTTTCTAATTTTATGCACTCAGTCAAGCCAAAAGAATGAACCATGTACCCTACTCAGAACTATCCTAATCACTTCCTTGGGAAATTCAGGAATGCAGAGGATTTCAGTGAATCCTAGGGTATCAATAATTTTATGTTCAGGTTTCACATTCCCGGAGTTGTCACATATAACAAACTTATACATGTTTTTGATTTCTTCATCACCTAATTCCTCTATGTTGCAATGAATATACATTCTAGGGTCTTCTGCATAAACAACACCTTTTGGAATTTTTTAAAAAGCACCTGTGTTGTCATCTTTCTTAGGTACCTCGGGAACTAGCTGAAACATAGGCCTAGGTCATTTTATAACCTCAACTACTATAGGGTTTTCTATGAGTTCAGGTGCAGAGGAGGATGCCATGATGATAAATACCTTTTTTTGCCTTTGGATGGATTGATTGCTGAAGTGATTTGCCTCTTTGCTCGGAATGCCTTAGCTCGGAAATCTTTGCTCTCTCTGAAAGTTTGAATTCACGGTGAAATGAAATGGAGCCAAAAACCTTATTTTATAAAGTCTTTTCTGCTACCTACCACATTAATTGCTTGCCAGCAATGTATTAGCTTAACTTTATTTGCTGGTAATGAAATATTTTCAACTTCTTTTCTCTAACTGAGGGAATAATTGCACATGTGTCATTTGATTGCCAAACCCTCAAGATAATTTTCTTCAATTTGATGAAGAACATCCTGCCGGTGGAGCATTGCTCTATCCTGCCGGTGGAGCATCATATTGTCCTGTCGGTGAAGCATTTGTTGGTTCTACCAGTGGAAGAGTAACCCCAATATTTAGATCAGCTTTTCTAATCCATTGCTTTGAAAATTCTTGCTTAACCTCTTCAACCTTTTCTTTACCTTTCAAGCTAGTAATTTTGTTATCTACAGTGTACCTTTACTTCTACAAAATTTAGCAATATGACCAATCTTGTTACATGCATAACAAGTTACAGTATTTTTCTGAATAGCTTTCCCATAACCTATGCCAGTTTGTGTTCTGCATTTATTTGATAAATGACCAAATCTTCCACAAACATAACATCTTACATTCATTCTGCAATTTTCAGAGTTATGACCAATTTTGTTGCATTTGGTGCATTGACTGGTGGGAGGATTGAAGTTTTGATAATTCCTAGATCTACATTCATTTTCCCTATGACCAAATTTATTGCAGTTAAAGCATTTTCCATTGAATTTGTAAGTATTAGAAGGTCTTACCGATTTGCTGTGATCCTAGGTATTTGCAGTACTGGAGCTTTCTCCAACTTCAAATCCAATTCCAGAAGTGTCACTTTTGGGTTTTTGATTCTTCAATAAGGTACCAAGTTCTTCTGAGCTTTTCTTGAATTTTTCTTTGTGTTGATTTGCAGTTTGCAATTCCCTTTCCAAGATTTCTTTTTGTCTCATTAGTTCATTCGAGTCATTCTGAGTATGCATCAGATCTATCTTCAACATGCCATTTTCATATCTAAGTCTTGTGTTCTCATTTGCTGCATCACTTAGTCTTCTGGTCAATTCTTCTTCATTCTTCTTTCTATCCTCAATCTCTTTACAGAATCTCATAGTCATATCCTGCATTTCATTTTTTCTTGTCATGATCTCTTGTTTCAATTTGCTTATCATATCATTTAGTGATTCCTTTTCATCATTTTCATTTTGCAATTTTTCACAAAGTTCTCTTCTCTTGCTTCTTGTAACAGTAAGATTTTCTTGAAGTGCCTGAATAATGTCCTGAGCTGCTTTTAAATCATCTTCTAATTTGATATTTTTCAACTTCTCTGCATCATAGTCAGTAAGAGCTCCTTCAAGTTGCTTCATCAGATTTTCCATCTTTACCGGTTTCAAGATCTTCCTCAAGCTATTAGGCTTTTGAAAATAGAGGACCAGGCTTTGATACCAATTGTTAGGGTTCCCACAGATACTGAGAGGGGGGGGTGAATCAGTATCTGACCGGTAATGAGATTTTCTTGAAACTGAATATGCTGAACATAAAGTAATAGTATACTGGTATGCAAGAATTAATGTAAATAACAGAATCAAAAACATCCACATGAAAAGAACACCATAACACAAGATGTTTAACAAGGAAACCCGGTGTGGGAAAAACCTCGGTGGGATTTGTGACCCACAATATTCACTTACTGGCCAATAAGAGAATATTACTTACAATAGGGGCCTGCACATGCAGGAAGGCCAACTGCCTAGAGCTCACTACTCAATAAGAAGTCACACTGACTTACAATGAGGATTTACACAAATCCAATATTCTGTACTGCTTTACAATAACATCTTCAATGCCAGATTCAGTACCGGTTCTTGCTCTGTTCTTTACATATACCCTTGACCTACAATTCGCACATTAGGTCTGCCTTATAATTAATTTATGCTTTCCTATCCATATCCTACAAATGTCTACAATGATCTCTTTTATATACAAGAGTCATTTTACAATTTTCCAAGTCGGCTTACAATAATAAAAAAAGTGTTACATATCAAAAATCCTGTCGGCCTCTATGCCGGTATACATGTTCTTTTCTGTGCCGGTGTACATTTTTTGTGTCGGTGTCGGTGTAGATTGATCTTGTTGATGCCGGTGCACTTTCTTGTTTGAGTAATGCTTTTCCGGTATAATGTCTTATTGGTACCATAGGATTGCAAGGTATCCTGAGTAATGCTTTGCCGATATAATGTCTTGCCAGTGCCATAGGATTGCAAGGTTGCCTGAGTAATGCTTTGTCAGTATAATGTCTTGTTGGTGCCATGGGATTGCAAGGTTGCCATCAATGACAAAACCTTCAATCACACACAATGTCTCATTGGAGTGTCCATATGCCAACATGCATAACAATGACCATTGAACTTATTGGATCTAGGTACATTGCTGATAAAATATGGAAAATTATTGTAGGCTTTGCTCCTACATACATTGGTAGTGTGTCCTTCTTTAAGACAGTTAAAGCAAATAGGTTTGAATTTTTGCTTACCTTTTCCTTTGAGTGTTGGTTTCTTCTTTGATGCTTCAACATTTGTTCCTGAGGATTCTCCTTCCTCATGTCTAGAGAAACCAAGACCATTGGTATTCTTTATCGGTCTAGATGACTCAAGATTTTTCTCTAGCTTGACAGTACTTTTGCTAAACTTAGCAAGAATTTCCTTTGACACAGACAGTTCTTTGGAAATAGCAGTATTTTTCTCCATTAGACTTGCATTTTTAGAGATGGCTATGTTCAGTTCTCCTTGCATGTCTTCCTTTTCCATCTTGCTCTCATGAAGGCGAGCAGTCAGTGCACTAATCTCTTGTTTCAATTTGGAGATTTCATGATCTCTGTCCTTTACCCGATCATTAGCTTTCCTCTGGTTCTCAAGCTCTTGACTAAACCAGATGGTCACTCCTTCCAACTCCTTTCTCAGATTGGAGTTTGAATCATTCAGCTTATTTACTTCTGCAATCATGGCTTCCATATTAGCTTCATCTTTAGAACTACTTTAAGATGAACCAAGTGCTCTTCATAAGGAAAACCCTCCGAAAAAAAAGAAAAAGAGGGTAACCAAGAAAATTGTGGTTTTAACTAGGGAATAAATGTCAAATGACCCTAACACTCCTCCAAAAACCAAGAAGCCCACCTAAATGACAAGGAAGACAGTGGCAAAGCCCTCCATTCAAGAACCATCTGTAGAGGCTTCATCTGCCCAAAGTACACCCACTCTAGGATAAAATACACAAGGCAAGGCCTTAGATCATAAGAAGAGGGAGGTCCCTATGAAGAAAGCCACACCTCAGGATTCTAAAAATACAAAATATAGTCTTGTAAAAGGGGAGAAAGCTTTGGCTCAGCCTAAGCAATCTACAATAGTACCACTGAGAAGGGGGTGAATCAGTGGTTTCTAAACCTTTTGACTTTCAAAGTAACTTCAGAATACCAGTTAACCACTTAAGCACTAAAGAATCAAATTGGTAAAGCAAGAAGGAAATCCAAAGAGATCAATCATACAAATGCAACTCACAACACTAGATGTACGAGGAAAACCCAATGTGGGAAAAACCACGGTGAGAAAAGTTGTTGGAGACTATTGCTCCAATCCAGCCTCACAGGTAAAAAAATTAATTACAAAGATTTAGGGCACCAACCCAAGGAGAACCAACCCCTGCACCAAGCTCCAACTTGGCAATGTATATTTAAATACAGTATAGATACAGTTAAGGCTTCTTGTTGCAAATGAATTTTGCAACTCTTGATTAAATATCCTACTACCGGTTGACAGTCTTTTCTCCTCCATTGAATCTCGCCCTACCAGTTGTGAGATTTCTCTCTCTTATTCTTGGCCTATGTTATCTCTCTCTCTCACATAGTCTCACAACACATTGTCTCACACTTGGATGTTGTCTTCTCTAGCACACCTTGCTAGTTTTTCTTAACTATGAAACTACAATTACACCGGTACTCAATCACTGCCGATTAAACCCTCTCACCAATTTTCTTGCTCACTTCCTCTGCAAATTTCTTAGAATAAGTTCTAAGGCTAACAATTCTTCTTTGCACTTAATCTCTCATTTATCTTTTTCTTCTTGCTCTGTCTTGAGCTCATATATTTATCATCATGATCTCCCGCCAAGAATGCATTCAAACACTGAGTGGTTAGGGTTTCCTTTACCTGGCACAATCTTCATGAGATCTGATCCAACCTCTCTTGGATTGATCACATGTACTCCAGGGATGCATCTGTACATGGTTTCTATTATCTAATGCATACTTTCTAAAGATAGCAATCACGTACAAGATTTCCTGCCTTCAAATCTGTCGACTCATAAAACACTTCACTTGTTTCCTTTTCAAAGTCTTCTTGCAATCGGATTTACTTTGCATTGATTCAGGCACCAACTACTCCCTGATCTTCCTCTGTCGTTCTTTCTTCCTTGAGCCGCATCAATCAGTTACAATCCCATGATTTGTGGTTGTTTCATTTATGTCGACTAGCTGTTTCACTAACCATGTCGGTGGTGGCTTTACCGACCTTTGCATATTTTCCACCTTGGCTCCACATGGCATCATCATGGTCAATCACTCAACTCATCGACACACAGTCAGTTCATACTTGAACATTCAGAAAAATCATATCGGTACACATCTTTACCAATGAGATCTTCTTCTTCTACTAATCGAGTAGCGCACATTATACTGATAACATATCTTCACCTCAAATGGTTTGTGATATCTTTAATATTCTCCCTCTTCATCATAAATAAGCAACCAATCTCCAGACTGGTTTATTTCTCTATCGGTTGTTTCTCAATAATGTTAATACACATAGCCTTCATCCCAATTTATGCCTTACCGATAAGCCTTCATTCTGTCTGCTCACTCTCATGTGAATTGTCATCATGCTAGTCTTTCCTTCTTTCTTACAGGTGACCTTGCCAAACTGGTTGACATCAATGATAACTTAATGCCAAAATGCCAACAATATCCCCCTTTGGTATTGATGTCAACTTATTGCAAGACACTTCATACCGGTACATTTATCCCCCTTTGATACAATGACAAAGGGTATGACATACTCCCCCTTTGATCCATACTGAGCTCCCCCTGAGCCATATAATACCTTCTAAGGTGGATGACACAACCCCCAATTTGTGTCAGAGGTACTCAAAAGTGCTTATCGGTAAAGGTTTGCTGAAAATGATTGCTACTTGTTCTCTAGTAGGCACATAATCCATCCTCACCTCCTGTCCTTCAACCTTTTCTCTAAGAAAATGATACTTGATAGAAATGTGCTTTGTTCTAGAATGCATAACCGGATTCTTTTCTATGTTGATTACACTCGAATTGTCACATCAGATGAGAATAGGATCAATGATGTCCATCTGTATGTCTTTGAGGGTCTTCTTCATCCAAAGCACTTGAGAGAAGCATGTAGTAGCAACAATGTATTCAGCTTCAGTAGTAGATAGAGAGACTGAGTCCTTCTTCTGATGAATACTAAGAGGGGGGGGGGGGGGAATTAGTATGCCAAAAGAATTCTCTATACTTAAACACTTACACAGTCTGAAGATAAATTGTTAAAATAGTCTAACAGATAGACCGGTTATCACACATGCAAACCAAAATGCGAGTAAAGCATTCACCCACAAAATGAATACAACCATAACACAAGATGTTTGACGTGGAAACCCAACTAGGAAAAACCACAGTGAGATGGAACTCACAAGTCACTATCTGCAGAATAGAAACCAGACTGGTTAAGGTCTTACAATGTTCTTCACCAGAACAGATCCTATTAGGAATCTCAATCTCTGTTAGGAGATAAGTCCAATTAAAGACTACCTTGTTAGAGGATTTTAGATTCACAGAAGTGAACCACCTTGTTAGAGGATTTTACAAAGGCTTTTGGGCCTACCCGGTTAAGGGCTACAGACTTGTCAAAGATGTGAGTAATCAACAAGTGTTTGATCTATCCAATAGCACAAACTGCTTGGTTAGATCCAGTATTGCTCACTGTTAATGCATTTCAGCATTACTTCAGTCTTCTCTATCTCTCTCTATTACAACTTGATCTTCTCAAAATAAGATCGCTCTTACACCAACTCAACAACCACCTTAAACCCTAGCCACAACATAAACCCTTTCAACAACAACAACTACTACTCCTCAAAACCCTAGACATGATGTCCTTTTAGAGGAATCTGATTTCACATCAGTCCAATAGGATTACATTACAATTTCCCAAGTTCAATGAATCTAGCCATACTCAATAACATGACACAAAAAGCACCGTTAGTGTGTTGGCACTGTCAATCAATTGGTGGGGTGGTAACTCATCAGAAAATGCCAGTTGGTAACTCATCACAGAGTATTACCGGTTCATACAAAATACCGGTTGCCAGTTTGACAAAAATGAAGACTAATAAAAATGTGTTATGCCGATTTGCTCCCTTATACTGGTTGAGATCTACGAACTACTTGGGGTCGACATGCTGCTTCAGACCGAGAAACACATTCTGCAAAATCACCAATAGTCTAAAGACTAGAATACAACATACCGGTTGGAACAAATACCAGTTGAGCTCTAACTCATACATATAAAGGGGATCTCAATACAAGTCTGTGTCCATCAATGACAATCACAACATAAACATCAAAAATGCCAATAGCTTCTTGCTATTTCATGAGACCAACCGGTCACCTAGAAAAAATTCACCACCACTTGTGCTCTTCTGATCATCAATGCAACCTACCCAATCAGCCTTAGTGTATGCTTCCAAGATAAAATCTCATTGTTTAGGATACCACAATCCATAATTGAGTGTCCCTTGTAGGTACCTAAAGATTATGCTCACAACATTCATATGTGATTGCTCAGGTGCAACTTAGAATCTGGCTACCATGCATACAGCCTGAACTATATCTAGTCTTGAATCAGTTAGATACAATAGACCACCTATCATGGATTTATACAAAGTTTGATCCAACACCGGTGATTCATCATTCTTGCTCAATTTACTGTCGGTCCCCATGGGAGTACTTACCAAATTACAATCTTCCAGTTGGAATTTCTTCAACATCTCCTTTGCATACTTGAGTTGTGAGATAAATATTCCCTTATCTTTCTATAATATCTGCAAACCAGGGAAGTTTGTTTGTTCACCAAGAATTGACATCTCAAATTCTGATTGCATCTGATCAGCAAATTCCTTGCAGAGGGTGTCCTTGTTGCCTCCAAAAGATAATGTCATCTACATACACAACCACAATGATCATGTGGTTTCCATCTTTCTTTATGTACAAATTGTTGTCAGCACTCCCCTTTTTGAATCCTTGCTCCTTCAAGTATTGATCTAATCTTGAATACCATGCTCAAGGAGCTTGCTTTAGACCATACATGGCCTTCTTCAAACGACACACAAATGTTGCATTATCATATAGCATAAATGTTGGTATTATGGATATGTTGCATTGGTTTTGTCATTGATGTCAACACTTATCAACACTTATCCTTCTGGTTATGTTCACCGACAAGTTCAGTGACTTATGCATTATCACCAATATTTGGTTCACTGATAGGTTATATTGTTCATTGACATTGAGTATGACTTGTTATCATCTACTGATCACTTGGTTATGTTAAAGACATGGTTTGGACACTTGGTTTTGGTATTCTGGTTATTGGTCTAATCGTGTTGACATATTTGTTGTCATCGACAAATTGGTCTAGGTTATGGACCGACATCTGTTATCTATTCCAGATCAGCATGGCATATTATGGAGATGTTTTAATCAATTGGTATTGTTGTTGAGCCAATATGATGCATTACATCTTGACTTACTTGTAAATGATTTAATTGTAATATTCTTAGTGAGCCAACCTACACATTTGGTCTTAGGTTTTGGTATATATGTAAGATCTCAATAGTAAGATGTAAGGACATGGTATGTAAGGTTATGGTATTGTAACATGGTATGTGTGAATATTTCAGATAATACGGGCAGAACATAGAGAAGGTTCAAGGAAGGTTTGAAGGAGACTATCAGAGCTTAACTGGTACTAAATCTAGCATTAAAGATGCTACTTTGATCAGTACATTATCATTTTATTTAATCATCCAATTGTAGTCAGTGTGACTCTCATCTTGTGATTGAGAAATGAGCTCTTGGTAGCTGGCCTTTCTACATGTGCAGACCCCATTTGTACACATACTATTTGCAGTAGTATCATCTAATTGTGGGTAAGGGACCCATCATTGGTTTTCCCCTTACAAGGTTTCCATGTACAAATCTCTATGTTATGTGTTGTGGATGTTGCTTCTCTTTCTGTTACATGCATTAAGTTTCACCAGTATTGATATTAATTGTTAATCTGTTAACCGACATTAAGTTTGGTTTACCGGTATTATGTATCAAGTTTGATTAATTTATATTTGAGATGAAATTAATAGACAACTTATTCGTCCCCCCTCCACCCTTCTTAGTTGCCTCTGGGTCCTAACAATAAACCCTTATGGTTGCTCCATGTATACTTCTTCTAAATTTCCATTTAGAAAGGCAAATTTTACATCCATTTGATATACTTTATAACCCTTGTAGGCAAAGAAGGCTAGAAACATTCTAATTGCTTCTAATATAGCTACTGGTGCAAATGTTTCTTCAAAGTAAATGCCCTCTACCTGAGAGTATCCTTTGCACACTAGTCTCTCTTTATACCTAACAATCTTACCTTCTCCATTCATCTTATTTTGGTAGACCCATTTTGTGCCATTGATGTTCTTATCCACCGGTCTTGGGCCTAACTCCCAAGTCTTTTCCTTCTCAATTTGTTGCAGTTCTTCTTCCATGGTATCCATCCATTCTTGTCTTTTGCTAGACTCATTGAATGTTTTGGGTTCTACTTCAGTCATGAGGCATAATTTGACTTGTTCATCATTTTGGGCAAGTCTTCTTCTAGTCTACACACCATCATTCTTATTTCCTAGAATTTTCTCTTCTGGGTGATTCAACTGCACATACTAGTTGGGACCCTTCTTGGATGCTTCTTCTGGTTCATTGTCTTACTGAGCTTCATCATCTTCATTACTAGAATCATAATATCGGTTAACCTATGGTTGACATCCTTTGTACATATCCTCATCAAATTTTACATGTATACTCTCAATGACTCTTCTTAGCCTTTTGTTGTAGCATTTGTAGGCCTTGCAGTTAGATGAGTAACCAAAGAATATTCCTTCATCACTCTTGGAGTCAAAAATTCTTAGACCATCCAAATCTTTCTTGATAAAGTACTTGCTTCCAAATACTTTGAAGTATTTGACTGATGGCTTCTAATCATACAACAACTCATAGGGTGTCATTTTGTTGTTTGTTCTTAATTGAACCTGATTCAAAGTATATACATAAGTATGAACAACTTCCTTCCAATATGTGTCTGGCAGACTGGCCTCATTTAACATGGTTCTGGCCATTTCCTTAACTGTCATGTTCTTCCTTTCTACAACACCATTTTGTTGTGGTGTCCTTGGAGCTGAGTATTGCCTTCTAATTCCATGTTTTTCACAATAGTCTTGAAATTCATTTGATGTAAACTCTCCACCCCGGTATGATCTTAGGCATTTTAACCTGCACCCACTTTCTTTCTCCACCATCTTCCTAAATATATTGAATCTTTCAAATTATTGTGACTTATCTTGCAGGAAGGTGACCCATGTCATTCTTGAGTAGTCATCAATAAAGAGCATAAAGTATCTTTCTCCTACAAGTGCTCTTGTCCTAATTGGACCACACAGATTTGTATGCACAATTTCAAGTTGTCTTGAGGTGTTGTTCTCTTTTGTCCTGAATCTCACCTTATTTTACATACATTTCACACATTCATCACAAAATATGCTTACTGATTTGATGATGGGTGGAATATTCCTCACACACCCCTTTCTGCTTACTGCAAATAGGTTATCAAATTTTATGTGGCCTAATCTTTGGTGCCACAACCAACTTTCATCTACTTTTCCTAACACACATTTAGATTCATATCATTCCTTCAGATTATAAACATTTCCATCTACTCTCTTTCCTTCTGCCACAACTTGACCAGTACTATTTTTCTTTATTTAGCAACTAGTTGAATCAAAGGTGAATTTGTAACCTTTTTCACACATATGACTCACACTCAACAGATTGTGCTTAAGGCGTTCCACCTAATATACATCATGTGCCTTTAATTTTCCATCAATACTTGATTAATACTAAGAGGGGGGGTGAATTAGTATACCAAAAAATACTGTACTTAAACACTTTAATAGTCTAGTAGTAAATCGGTAAAATAGTTTTGCAAACAAACCGGTTAACACACATGCAAACCAAATAGCAAATAATGCATTCACCCACAGAAGCACAATCACCATAACACAAGAGATTTTGACATGGAAACCCAAATGGGAAAAACCACAATGAGATGAAACTCACAAGTAACTATCTGCAGAATAGTAACCAGACCAGTTAAGGTCAGACCGGTTAAGGTCATACAATGTTCTTTACCAGCACAGATCCTGTTAGGAATCTCAATCTTTGTTAGGAGATAAGTCTGATTAAAGACTACCTTGTGAGAGGATTCCAGATCCACAGATGTGAACCACCTTGTTAGAGGATTTACAAAGGATTTTCTAGGCCTATGCAGTTAAGGGTTTCTAACTTGTCAAAGACGTGAGTAATCAACAAGTGAATGATCTAGGAAATGGCACAGTCTGCTTGATTAGATCCATTGTAGCTCATAGCTAATGCATTTCAGCATTACTTCAGTCTTCAGTAACTCATCACTCTATTACAGCTCACAGACTTGATCTTTTGAGTTAAGATCGCACATTCAAGAAATTTTTCAACTACTACAAAACCTAACAGCTATACTTGCATACTCTCTCTCTCTCTCTTAAAACCCTAGACATGATGTCCTTAAAAGGAATCTGATTTCATGTCAGTCCAATAGGATTTCATTACAAGTTCCTAGTTTCATTGTATCTAGACACATTTGATAACATGACACAAAATCATTGTCAAAGTGTCAGTGAATGGTAACTCATCGCAAAAAAATACCGGTTGGTAACTCATCACAAAGTATTACTGGTTTGTCCAACTTTCTAGTTATTGGTTGGTAACTCAAAGTAATACCGGTTCAAACAGATTTCCGGTAGACAAAACTTGAAGACTGGGAAAAAGATAACTGCCACTTTTGGCTCCTTTGCTTCGCTCCGCTTGAGATCCTTAGACTGCTTGATCTCTCTAGGCCACTTGGGTCTTTCTATCACTTGAGATCAGTAAACACTTTCTGCATAACAATAGTAGTCTAAAGACTACAACATGATACCAGTTCGGAACAATTACTGGTTGAGCATAAGTCATACATTCTCAAAGTGATCTCATAGCAAGTGTGTGTCCATCAATGACAACCACAATATAATCATAAAAAATTCCAACAATACTGCCTTTTCCATTTATTTTGATGGAAGAGTTATCTCCAAACCTTACTGAACCACCATTCTAGCTTCAAGTTTGATGAATTTCCTTTTGTCCCCAGTCATGTGGTTTGAGCAACCACTATCTACAACCCATAGATTTTTCCTTTTAGCATGTAAGGTAGTCTCTACTATGAGACTTGATTCTACCTTTTCCTTTTCTTTCTCAATCCATACCAGTTTGGTTTCCTTCTTCTTGTCAATAGCTATATTGTGCTTAGATTGAGTTACCGATTTTTGATCAGGATTTGTCTTCTTCTGCTTGATCTTCTGGTCTTTACATAGCTTTTCTATGTGTCCAAACTCTTGACAGTTATAGAATTTTACATCTTCATATAAGGGAAAAAATTTAAAATTATTTTGGGGTACCGGTTTATTCTTCCTATATTTAAAACTTTTATGACCATATCCATTCCAATGATAGCAGACAACATTCATATCATAGAGTGCATTAAATGGATTTCTACTTTTATAACTCATAGAGGGCTTATTGATTAATCTACAATCAGCCATTTTATGCTCAAATTTGTTACACTAGTAAACGTAACCATGAAAGTTTGAAACATACTAGTTAGGTTGCCTTGAAGCTGAATGGGACTGCCTTATAAGGGGTCTTCCCTTCATGTTGTTGAATCTGGGGAAACCTTCATGATCAACCCTTGCATTTCTCCTTGGATCTGCATGTTGATACAAGAAATGTGGCCTCCAGTTCATTGCTATATAATTATTTGAGTGGCAATTTCCAATAGCATCTGCATATGTATTTTTGTTGGTATCCTTGCCCACAATGAATATCCTCTTTTCTTCACCTTCAAAAGAAGAGGTGAACTTTATTTCTTTGCCGGATTTATCTTTGTGGGTTGAACTTTGACCTACTTCAAAGCCTAAACCATCAGTATCTTTGGATTGCTTTTGTTTTCTTAGCATCTTGTCTAAGGCCTCATTGCTGCCTTCATATTTGCTCCTTATTTTTATTTCTTCCTTACTTTCTTCAAGCTCCTTTCTAAGCTTCACTATCTCTGCTTCCAACTCTTGATGCTCCTTTTTCTTCTTTGTCAGATCATAGGATGTAGCTTCACATATCCTCTTAGTTTCTTCCAGCTGCAATTTCAAGTTAGATATAACTTGACTTGATTCATCCAGGGATTGCTTCAAGAGATCTTATTCATCTACTGCAGCAAGCTTGACCTTTTTGAGCTCTCTTCTTGTTTTTCTCAATTCTTCAAGAGCACTGATAAGTTCACCTTCCAAGTCCACTTCAACCTCAATATCCTCCTCTTCATCAACTAGTTCACCAAGTGCCATGAAGAGATTGACTTTTCTATCATTCTCATGGTAATCATCTTCTGATGCATTTTCTTCATATGTTGTATCATCCTCAATAGTATATAGACTATTCTGATTCTGGTAGCCTCTCCTTCCTTTCCGATAGTCGTTTCTTTCTCTATCTTTGCCAGCTGATTTTCTGAACTCTCTTGACCCATCTCCATCAGTTTCTTTGTGAGGACAATTAGCAACAAAGTGTTTAACCTTCCCATAGTTGAAACATTTAAGTGGTAGTTTTCCTTTATACTAGCTAGATCCTCTTTTGAGCTTCCTGAAAAAGTTTGCTACTTCTGCATTAGAATCTTCATTGGATTCTTTATGAGTAGCTTCTTCTTTCCCCTTTTTGGTGATGTTGAATGCTGCTTCTTTCCTTAAGGAAGTGTCACTAATTGTTCTCATCTCATAGGCTGTTAGTGAGCCAAATAACTCATCTACTGTAAAGGTCTTCAAGTCCTTGGCTTCTTCTATGGCAGACACCTTAGTATCATACTTGGGTGTGAGAGATCTAAATACCTTCTTGACAAGAGTCTCATCTGCAATATCTTCACCAAGTCCTCTGATGGTGTTCATAGTTTCATCAAATATATGAAGATAGTCAGCAACCTTTTCATCATCTTTCATCTTGATGCTTTCAAGTTGGCCCCTTAGTGCTTGCAGCTTGGCCTCTTTGACTTTTGCATATTCTTTAAACAACCTCTATAATTCATCCCAAGTCTCCTTTGTTGAAAAACAATGGAAGACTTTGACAAACTCAGTATTGGACAAACTGCTCAAGATAGCATGTTTGGCCTTTGCATTGTTCTCATATTCCTTTTTGGCATCCGAATTAGTGGGAGGAACACTAGGAACAACATAACCATTCTTGACACACATCCACACATCAAAACCCAGAGAGGAAATGTAGATCTCCATTATTTTGCTTCAGAAAGTATTATTAGAACCATTAAACATGAGGGATTTTTAGGAAGTAGACTCATTTCTTTCCATTGTGTTCAAAGTCTACACTCTTCCCAAGGTTTAATGATAACTAGGAACCTAGGCTCTGATACCAATTGTTGAACACACAGCACCACTGAGAGTGGGGTGAATCAATGGTTCCTAAACTTTTTGACTTTCAAAGCAACTTCAGAATACTATTTAACCACTTAAGCACCAAACAATCAAATTGGTAAAGGAAGAAAGGAAAGCCAAAGAGATCAATCATAAAAATGCAACTCACAACACCAAATGTATGAGGAAAACCCAATGTGGGAAAAACCACGGTGAGAAAAGCTCTTGGAGACTATTGCTCCAATCTAGCCTCATAGGTAAAACACTGAATTACAAAGATTTAGGGCACCAACCCAAGGAGAACCAACCCCTGCACCAATCTCCAACTTGGCTATGTATATTGAAATATAGTTTAGATACAGTTAAGGCTTCTTGTTGCAAATGAATTTTGCAACTCTTCATTAAATATCCTATTGCCAGTTGACAGTCTTTTCTCCTCCACTGAATCTCACACTATTGGTTGTGAGATTTCTCTCTCTCTCTCTCTCTCTCTCTCTCTCTCTCTCTCTCTCTCTCTCTCATATTCTCACAACACACTGTGTCACACTTGGATGCTCTTTGCTCTACCACACCTTGCCAGTTTTGCCTAACTGTGAAACTGCAATTATACCGGTACTCAATCACTGCCAGTTAAACCCTCTCACTGGTTTACTTGCTCATTTACTCTACAAATTTTCTAGAATAATTTATAAGGATAACAATTCTTCTTTGCACTTAATCTCTCTTTTCTCTTTTACTTCTCTACAACATCATCTTTCTCTGTCTCGAGCTCATATATTTATAATCATGATTTCCCACCAAGAATGCATTCAAACACTGAGTGGTTAGGGTTTCCTTTACCTGACATAATCTTCACGAGATCCGATCCAGCCTATCTTGGATCGATCACTTGTACTCCAGGGATGCATCTGTACACAGTTTCTTTTATCCAACGCATAATTACTAAAGATAACAATCATGTACAAGATTTCCTGCCTTGAAATTTGTCAACTCATAAAACACTTCAGCTGTTTCATTTTCAAGGTCTTCACGCAATCAAATTTTATTTGAATTGATCCAGGAGCCAACTACTCCCTAATCTTCCTATGTCATTCTTTCTTCCTTAAGCCACATCAGTCAATTACAATCCTATGATTTGTGGTTTCATTTATGTCAACTAGTTGTTTCACCAACCATGTTGATGGTGGCTTTACCGACCTCTGCATATTTGTCACCTTGGCTCCACATGGCATTATCATGGTCAATCACTCAGCTCACCGAAACACAGTCGGTTCATACTTCAAAATTCAGCAAACTCATACTAGTGCACGCCTTTACCGATGACATCTTCTTCTTCTTCTTCTAATCGAGCAGTGCACACTATACTGGTAACACATATTCACCTCCGATGATTTGAGATATCTTTAACATTGTGCCTCTTCATCATAAATAGGAAGTCAATCTCTAGACCGGTTTATTGCTCTGTCATGTTAACGTTGGCATTGTATTGTCATTGATTTCAACCGGTATGGGATGACTACCAGTAGAAGAGATGTATATGAAACACAGTTATGTAGGAGTATAGGATGTGATATCTTGGATAGCACTTTGTGTTGTTGAACACCGGTAAGGTAAGGAAGAGTATTCACTGGTGTTATCGGTACACAAGTTAGTACTTGACTTGTGTGGATGAGATGGATAGGTTAGTGGTACAATGTATCACCGGAAAGGAAAGGATGTCAACCAGCAAGTGAAGTGTTGACAATGAGCAAGATGATTGGATGGTGTTTGTGATGACGAGGCAGAATGTTACCTGAATCACATTACCACCGGAAGAGAATAATGAATAGGACATCAATATGTTGTGAGGTTGCATAACAACAGGACTCCCACCAGATGAAGATGCAGTCACCATGGGAAGAGATGACTGACAGTGAATGTGTCCACATCAGATCACATGTGCCTATTTGAAGAGATGTTGCACAAACAGGGAAGTGACTTGAGTGCATTGCAAGATGTAGATGACAAGGTGTCACTCTAGCGGTAAGTGGAGCTTATCGCCTATTATGCATTGTGTGCATCATAGTCTTGTGAGATAAGGTAGATGAGGTAAAGGTGAGTGCTTAAAGGCTCACACTAAATCCACTGGTGAAACAAAATAATGCCTCAAGTGCATGGAATCAGGGTTATGCACTGGAGCGACTGAGAAGGCATATTGAGATGTCGGTACAGAGGAAGAGTGATGGATTTGTCAATTTGACAAACTGGTTGAGATATGGTTTGAGTTGATCAGAGTCGAAGGGTTAGATTGAAGATGGAGTTCATTGAAGGTTGATGACTACCGGTATGTAAGCCCACTGGTAATATGGACAAGGTGCAGATACAAAAGAATTCCCTCTATGTGGGAATGTTCATGCTTTCGATAGACATTTCTGAAGATTGGTTTAGGTGTTCCACTGATAGTTCAACAATGTACAAACATGAGGAGTCAACCGGTAAAGTGTGAGATACCGGCAGGGTCAGTGAACTGGCCGGAAAGAGGACCCGGTAGTGTGTTTGGTCAGTGATCATATCTAGACCAACATGAAGAGGTCAAGATAGTAGTTGGTTGACATGGATACCACATGGAGTGAAGGTAGCGGACCTACACTTGGATGAGGAAGGAATGTATCGATAGGGCAGATGCAAAGTTGAGTGATATTAATGGAAGATCCCACAAATCATGGGATGTGATGCAAAGGTTTGTGGCTCGAGGTCTGGAGGACAAGTTAGAGCCAGCTAAGAGTGATTGAGGAGATCAAGGTGGATTAAAGAAACAACAAGACCGATCTTGGTGTTTCACCAAGAAATCAGCCGATAAGGGAAAAAGCAGATCACCAAAGATGGAAGCCGTGATCAAGAAGGCCCATTAATGGCGGACTTGTACAGTTGGCTATCTGGGTGATCAAATCAGGCAAGATCTGATTGGATTTGGTTTGCATCGAGGTTGATGAGGAAGCCCTAACTGCCCAATTTTTTGAATTAGTTTTTGGTGGGAAAATGAGGCTATAAATAATGAAGCCAAATTCATTGAAGGGTGTTGTTGAATGGAAGAAGAGTGTGTTGGTGCTAAAGAGAAGAAAATTGTACTGTTGCGAAGTGATTGAGTGTTACTTCTACATGTAAGATAAAATCAGTCAATTACTCATCAATTATCTGAGAAGAGACCAAGTGTGAGGGTGAACCTAGTTGAAGTGTTCAACCGATAGAAGAGCAAAACCGGTAGTGTCCATACTGAGAGAGAAGAAGAGAGGAAAGTTGTAGAGAAGGCAGATAGAAAATTGGCAAAGTGTTGTATCGGTGATGAGCATAGAGTAAGGTGGAGATCCAGTAGAGCAGAAGAAGAGGAGAGATGTACCAGTAGTGTTTACCGACAGTTAAGTAGAAGAAGAATGAGTTGGTGTAGGAGAGAAGGCATCTCACCGATAGAGTAAGGTATATGAAATGGTTGCAAGATTCACTTGTTGATAAGTTGAGAGTTTGACATGTTTTTATCATCATAGCTCTTAGCTTTTTGACATTTTTTGGTTTGCATAGTAGTAGTGATTTACTGTAAATTGACTATATGTATTCCATGTGTTAAACTTGAACTTATGAAATCATGTTTGAACTTTGTCGGTTTATTCCTGCATCCATGCCATTTATTCTTGCAGCCATGTGATTTGTTCCTATTGCTATGTGGATTATTTAGGGTAATATCATATGTGAATTAATAGATGTATTAATTAAATAAAATGTGTATGTATGTCCTTGTATGCTGTTTTTGTTGTAGTGCAGGTAATAAATGATGTCGTGGTGGATATTCTCCTTTTGCGCTTGAAGAAGGAAAGATCACGTAAGAGATAACAGAAAACCAAACTGAAGAGGAGCTAAGCGAGTGCAAGGTACAGCATAGGCGGAGCAGCCAAGAGACACTACTGAGGTCTAACTTTAGTGGGCATTGAATTTGCAAACACCACCATGACATGCAAAGACCATGGTTTGGTTTAGATCTACGTTTCCTGCAGCCAAGCTCTACTTATCTTCTTTATCAGTCAATCATCCGCCTCTTCTTCTGGGTGTGATTTGTGTTCTCTATCATAGTTGATATTCTCTTTATTAATAAACTCTTCTTTTTTCTTTGAGGTTAGACAGAATAGAAACGAATAGAGCAGAGGATTTTTAATAAGCATTCTTAAGTTTCTTTTCAAAATATGTAATCACTTTCAGGAAGCAATGAATAAAAATTATGTTGTTCTGATCCGTTAAAGGTAGTTTTCTGGAAGCTTGATATCACTCATCCAAGGGGGCCCACTTGGTGAGTGATCCTGTGTGTGCTCATTGAAATTAATTTTTCTTTAGTTGCAGTAGAAGTTCTTGCTTTGACTGTTCCTACAACCACTGAAAAATAGATCCACTGACTGTTCCTGTAGCCGAGCTAGAACAGAGTAAATTTTGTTATCCATATTAGATCTTTCCAGCATTGTTTTTAGAAGTTTTTCCTGTAGCCTTCCATAATTTCCATTCTTGCCTTTCCTTTTCACATAATGTTAGTTGTTGTAGTAATGCAGAATAGCCATTGAAGGAACTTAGTGCATATATAGTGCAGACCCATTTCAAGTATTACGTCCCTGGGTTGACAATCAAATGAGAACTAGCCATGAAAATAGTAACTTTATCAGATGAATATCCAAACTTTGGGTTGAGACTTAAATTAGAGATAATAAGGTAGATGAGTTTCTTTATGAAGAGATATTTACAAGATATGGAGTACCAAGGGAAATTGTCTCAGACTAGGGACCTCAATTTACTTCAACATTGATAACAACTTTGGTCAATGAATACAATATAAGGCATAGAAAATCTACTCCATATCATCCACAAGCTAATGGCCAAGTAGAAGTTACAAATAGAGAGCTTGAGGCTATTCTTACAAAAACAGTATCTGTTCATAAAAAAGACAGGTCTCATAGGCTTTCAGAAGCAATTTGGGCATACAGAACAACTTGGAAAACACCAATTGGCTTTACACCTTTTGAAATGGTTTATGGAAAAACAACAATGATGCCTATTGAATTTGACAATAAAACCTTGAGGACAACTTTTTAATTAAATATGACATTATCTAAAGCACACAAAGAATGCATTCAACAATTGAATGATCTAGATGAATGGAGGAAAATAGTTGTTCAACAGACATAATTGATTCAAAATCAAAAGAGAAAAATGGCATGATAAATATATCAAGGAAAAGAAATTTAAAGCTGGTGACTGGACACTACTGTATGATTCCAGATATAAAGATGCTATGGGAAAACTTCAAACTAGGTGGTTAGGTCTGCATGAGATAGAAGAAGTTTTCCAGAATGGAGCTGTTCGTTTGTCCACAATTGATCTTGTTCGATTTAAACTCTTGGTAAATGGTCACCGACTGTGTCTATATCATAAGTCAGCCACCAAAGAGGAGTTCCTACAACAATTTGCTTGATAGGGTGAAACAAAGGTTCCTACAACAATTGACAATGATCCTGCAACAACTCATTAGCTTCCTATTGCAGTTGAGAAAGGTAATAAAGGTAAAGTTCCTGAAGCCTCTGTAGTGAACATGTTTGCTGCTTCATAATAAAATATTTCCATATCTTATGGGAATATTCTTCTATGTAAATAAAATTCTATCCATGTCATTCCATCCCACATTCTTACCTGTCATTTCACTTCATTTCGCCATCATTTTTCATACAACTACAGGTATGTGTATATTGTGTTTTGTTTTAATTATGCATTTATTAGTTCATTATGATTATTCCCTTTTTAAATCTGCTCCACTCCCCAAAATCTCATCAGCTTGTGTGGACACGTGCTAGGTTTAGTTGGGGGGTGCTTTATGGTTCGGTTTCCAAAGTTATTGATTATTCATCCTTTTTGGTACTTCGAATTGATTTCTTGCCATCATTGCTTATTATGCTATTATTTCATGCAAGGGAATAATAAATTCTACCGCTAGAATTAAGATATGTATGGGAATTTCAATTTAGAAAGTCTCTTAGATATTCTAGTCTTCTATTTCTCATCTGCAGAGTAAAAAATAGCAGAGTAACAGATGGGTGGTGATCCAATTCACCATGAGCCAACAGTTCATGAAGTGTTGCTACAGGACACTCTTTGTGAGCATTATTTTAGACACCATGGTTGGATGGATTACTTCTTGAAAATTAGAGATTATAAAGAAGAAATTGTTGTAGAATTTATGCATTCCTTTAATGAAGGAGAACCTTATTCACTACAAAATTTTTAGGAAGCTATGTAAGGAGCCTCCAGATAGATACAGTTAGGTAGGGAGAAATCCAACAATTGGTTACCATTGATCTTTCAGCCCCCAATCCTCATGTGGCCGCTTTTGGCATGTCACCCTACAGGACAGAACTATGATGCAGTCATAGAAGAGTCAGCTAGATGGTCCAGGCTGGAAAAAATGAAGGGATTTTATTGGAACTTGGCTTCAGGGGGGACACGTCAAGGCACTATTGGTGATTTGAGAGTTACTGCAAGAGTCAGAAATTTTCCTTTTACTATAGGATCAACAAGCTCTTAAAGTTAGGGGGCATGATAAGTTGAGACATTGTCATGTTTTTATCATGAAAACTCTTAGGTTTTTGACATCTTTTGGTTTGCATAGTAGTAGTCATGTATTGTAAATTGACTATATGCATTCCATGTGTTAAACTTGAACTTATGAAATCATGTTTGAACTTTGTCGGTCTATTCCTCCAGCCATGCCATTTATTCCTGCAGCAATGTGATTTGTTCCTGTTGCTATGCAGATTATTTAGGGTAATATCATATGTGAATTAATAGATGTGTTAATTAAATAAAATGCATATGTATGTCCTTGTATGTTTTTTTTTGTAGTGCAGGTAATAAATGATGTCATGGTGGATATTCTCCTTTCGCGCCTAAAGAAGGAAAGATCACGTAAGAGATAACTGAAGATCAAACTGAAGAGGAGTTGAGCGAGTGCAAGATACGACATAAGAGGAGCAGCTAAGCGACACTACTTAAGTCTAACTTTAGTGGGCATTGAATTTGTAAACACCGCCATGGCATGCAAAGACTGTGGTTCGGTTTAGATCCATGTTTCCTGCAGCCAAGCTCTAGTTATCTTTTATTAGTCAATCATCCACCTCTTCTTCTGGGCATGATTTGTGTTGTCTATTTTAGTTGATATTCTCTTTATTAATAAGCTCTTCCTTTTTCTTTGAGGTTAGATAGAATAGAAAGGAATAGAGTAGAGGATTTTTAATAAGCATTCTTGATTTTCTTTTCAAAATATGTAATCACTTTCAGGAAGCAATGAATAAAAATAATAATGTTTTGATCCGTTAAAGGTAGGTTACCTGGAAGCTTGATATCACTCATCCAAGGGGGCCCACTTGGTGAGTGATCCTGTGTGTGCTCATTGAAATTAGTTTTTCTTTAGTTGCAGTAGAAGTTCTTGCTTTGACTATTCCTGTAGCCACGAGAAACAAATCCACTGACTATTCCTGCAACCGAGCCAGAATAGAGTAATTTCTATTATCCATATTAGATCTTTCCAGCATTGTTTTTAGAATTTTTTCCTGTAGCCTTCCATAATTTCCACTCTTTCCTTTCCTTTTTGCATAATGTTAGTTGTTGCAATAATGTAGAATAGCCATTAAAGGAACTTAGTGCATATATAGTGTAGACCCATTTCAAGTATTAGGTCCTTGTGTTGACAATCAAATGAGCACTAGCCATGAAAATAGTAACTTTATCAGATGAATATCCAAACTTCGAGTTGAGACTTCAATTAAAGTTATTATTCTTATTGTTGGAGTAGACACTTGTAACAAGACAACTACTTTTGTAATTGATGTTTTCATTGTGATCACTGAGTTGTAGCTCCGTGCAGGGGTTGTAGCTCCTTTGGGTTGTTGCCCATAAACAAGTTAGGGGTTGGTGCTCCTTGGATTTGTTCCCTAAATCAGGGGTTGGTGCTCCTTGGGTTGGTGCCCTAAACATTGTAACATTTTTTCATTGTGAGGCTAGATTGGAGCAGTAGACTCCAGCAGCATTGCTCACCGAGGTTTTTCCCATCTTGGGTTTTCCTCATACTTGTTAGTGTTATGTGATGACCCTTTGTGTAAGAATGCATGTGTATTTTTGTCTCCCCACTAACCGATAAATCTGTATTGTGTTGGATCCCATAACTGGTATACACATCTAGGTTGTTAAAGGGAAAAGATTGACAACCACTGATTCAGCCCCTCTCAGTGGTACATTGTGTCTAACAATTGGTATATGAGCCTAGGTTCCTAGTTAGACGAGCTTTCTCCAGGTTGAGTAGATTTGAGCTTAAGGATACAATGGTTTGTTTAGTGTCAATCCCTGCTCTAGTGTTTGATGGATCAAACTATTCTAGCTAGAGTTGTAGAATGGAAGTCCTCCTATCCTCTCTAGGGTTTGATGTTTGGATGTCTTTTATAAATGGGTGCCCTAGAAAAGTTTGTCCTCCCACTAATTCAGATGCAAAAAGAACAAACCAGTGCAATGAAGAAGCCATGAAGGCTATATTTAGTGGGCTCACTGGTGATATCTCCTCACAGGTGGATAGATGCAAAATATAAAAAAGCTTATGGGAGAGATTGAAGAAGCTCTATGGAAATGAGCCTACCACTACAGGATTGTCTTGTGATGATAGTATGAGAAATATATCTCATGCTTATAGAGATGATGAAGGCAGATCGGCTAGCAGTTTCACCATTGATGAAGAAGGAACCCACCTCTTCATGGCTCAAGAATTAGAATATGAGTTGCACACATTTGAAGGTGATAAGGAAAATGAATCCTACTGGTATGATGTGTTTAGCAGTGATGATGAAGTAGAGGAAGACAAGGAAGATAGATCCATCCATTAGGATCTATTTAATGGTGAAGTTGAAGAAAAAGAAGAAGTGGAGATAGATCTTGAAGGAGAGCTTGTGAGTACACTTGAAGAACTCGGTAGAGTTAGAAGGGAATACAAGATATTCAAGAATGTTGCTATAGTAGAGTAGAACTGGCTAACAAAATGCATTGAAGAATCTGATAAATGCATCTCAAAGTTTAAGACTTAAGAAGAAGGCACCAAGGAATGTCAGTCTGAAGATCTAGAATTAAGGCTAGAAGTAAAAAACAGAGAATATCTGCAACCGGTTGAAGAAATGGAGATTCTCTGAAATAACCTTGAGAAATGTCAAGATGAGCTCAAGGTAAGAATTCGGTTTGATGGCAGCAGTGATTCCTCGGACAAAATGTTGAAAAAGAAAAAGCATGCCAAGGACACTAAAGGATTAGGAAGTGGTGCTGGTGAATGCTCCAACAACATGAATGTCCCCCATAATGACATTCTGTTTGTCTCCTCTAATGGACAAAACAAAGGCCAAACCTTCACAGTTAGAAATGCTCCCCAGAAGAAGGTTGATCTAGATACAACTGGTGAGGACTTGCAAACAAGAAAGAATACCGTTGTAGCAAGAAGGAGGAGCAATGCAGATCCCAAAGTAAAATGGAAGATGGGAGAAGACAGCTTCACCAGAAGCAAGAACATGAGAAGACAACAAATAGGACCTCCTACCGGTAGAGGACAAAAAAATGATACCACCCACAGGGCACAAGTATGGGAGAAGAAGAGACTAGATGGAAGACTTGTACAGAATGGACAACCTAGAGTCCATCCCCAAAGAAGCATAAATGGAGATGTTAAACAGGTAACATCTCCCCATGCATGGTAGAATAAATTTGTAAGTGACTTGCCATCCTTTACCAGTTATTTCTTTGGATGTAATGCTTATGGCCATAAGGCATAAGAATGTAGAAAGATATCTAGAATGAATAGTCTAGGATCTCAAAGACAACATGCATATGAGAAAAATATATCTGGGAGTAGATACATGCATGTCCCCTCTCTCAGTTATGCAAAGATTATTTGTTATAACCGCAATGAATCTGGCCATAGAGAGTTTGAATCTAGGAAGAAGAACTCGTAGTTAATGGAGGTTGGTACAACAGCTATGCTCTGCAGAAAGGTGAATACAAAGCATATGGAAGTCAAAGACCTAAATGGAACCAAAGAAGAAATTTCCTTGCAAGAGAAAGAGGTCCACTCATTTCATCTGCCATTGGGATGGATTCTATGTGCTACTATAGTACTACTTCCGATCGTGACGGAGAATTAGGGAAAGAAATGACCCATCAGCAGAAGAGGGTAAGACCTTCTCCCAAGTCAGTAAATGGGAAGAAGAACAAGACCAAACAGGTATGGAGGGAGAAGACCACAGACCGACACTAAGCATTTAGTGCACAGTTGATATCTCCTAAGGCCTAAAGGAGATGCAAGATCTTAGGGGGAGTAGCACATTGAATTTATCATCACCCCCTTAGTGATGAAGGCAACATGGAAGAACATGTTGTTGCTGGTATGAAGAATGAACATGAAAAGATAAGTGTGTGTAGAGGCTTCTATTGGGAGCATTTAAAACTAAGTCAAGTTTATAGGCCCATTTCAAAATTTTGCCTTGCATTTCCAAATGATTAAAATAAGTCAGTTTGAATGGCCTAGTTGGAAAGGGGGTAAAATGGAGCCGGTTGATTTTTAGAGGGTAAGGCTCGGGATTCATGTCCCACACCTTTCATTTGGCCTATGCAATGATGTGCAATTTTCAGAATTCAGTTTGGATAAGTTTACTAGGTACCCATTTCGAGGGGTGAGCTGAAAGTGCATTCTAGGCATAAGTGCAAATTTTATTAAGTAGCCTACTTTGGGTGTTTATATCTTTTTCCATGTTTATTATCATGAAGAATTTCAAATTGTATTGAATTTTATGCATAAATGTGAGTCGACATGCAAAATTTCAAGTCCTTATGAATCCGTTTGCTCAGTTTTCAAAGCTCAATCCATTTGTAGTTTGTGATGTTTGCACAAGTGTAAAAATGTCCTGGTGAGCGTCATGTCAGAATGTTTGTTTCGGGATAATGTTGGTATAAATGGTGAGCTATGTTTCAAATTTCAAGGCTCTACCAATCCGTTTGATCGGTTTTCAAAAGAGCTCATTTTGCCATCAAATTCAGTTATCCACACTCTAGTGTTATATCAGTTAATGTAGCCATTTTGGTGAGTGCGTCGTTTGCATCCTATCAGTCTGGTGACCAAACTGAGAATTAAAAGATTTAATATGTACTTTAAGGTACATATGTTCCGAATTTGAGGACCTATGGAGGTTGTTTGATATTTTTGAGAAAGGCATCATGTGTTGCCAGAACATTGACTTCATCAGGTCCGCAGTGTCGACAAAGCCAGTTGGGCATTTTTGAAAATTAATATCTCTTTGCTCGGGAATCATCTTGAGAAACCATTTGGTAGAAGTCATCCTTGTATATCAGAGTACACGCTTGTTAGACGGCCAGCTCCAGAAAGGTGTTTTGATAGGTTTGAAAATTACGTCTTCGTGATTAAATGCGAAAATTGTGGCGTAATTGCCTGAAGGATGTAAAATGCAATTTTATGATCTGAAAACGATGTCGATCGTTCCCAGAGGTATATTTGAGGTCCGTGAAGATATTCCAAAGGCCAGTAGCTTGAAAACGAATTTTTTTTTTAGTTGGACCCACTTTGGGGCCCGACCTGGCTCATGCCTGTGCCGTATTATTTTATTGGCAACTTTGTTTAATAAAGGATTTTCAGAATATCTAAGTGCGGATTGTGATTATGTGACATGTCATAAAAGTTGAAAAGACTGTAGACCTCCAGGCAATTTCAGATTGGTGATTTTAATGCTAAATCTCCTTCAGCGACAAAGAAGAGACATCAAAAAAATGCGCCTGGCAAGTAGAGGTTTGGAAGAAGGTTTTAGAACTTTCAAAATGCAATTGGCAACCATAATGCTAATCAATTTTACCCAAATCTCCTCCTTGTGGTAGTTTATGGAAGGGCATTAGAAATTACCAAAGTAATGAAGCTTTCAGCAAATGTGAAAATGGAGTGGGAAGTTTGAGCTTCTTAAACAATGCAATTCCAAGTGCCATCTATGGTGAGAAGGCATTCAAACTCAAAACAAATACGGTGGCATGTGAAAAGTGAAGGAAACTTTGATTTAAATTATCTCCAGCCAACATCCTCCTAGGCATATGGTGTTTGGGGAGTAAAGTTTTCAAGTTTAAAACAAGTTTCAGCAAAATCAAATGCCAATGGCATTTTCCATTCAAACTAATATAATACCAATAGGCACTATATTATTAGCAGCAGACAGGATGAAATATTAGCAGCAAATGGAGATTTGCAACGTATGTGGCACGGTGGAAGACTATTTTAAAGGCTTAAACAAATGCAAATTGGCTGGTGTAAAGCCATCTTCCCAAGCTCCTCCCTACTGGAACGTGGTGATTGGTAGGGGGCAGTTTTGAAGTTATAAACCATTGCAAAGGGGCAGCAAGGAGTATAGTAGTCCAGAGCAAAGCCTCAAGCAATTCCTCACATGGCTGTCTAAACTAGCAAGAAAATAAAAATTGGCAACCATGGCAATTTTCCCTCTTTGTTGTAGCTAATCACATGGCTATATGGAAGTCAATAAACTTCAAATTGGTAGCAATTGAAACCATGGCAATTTTCCCTCTCAACAAAGGACATGGAGAGTGAAGAGGAAAACAAAAGAAATTCCAAGCAAATCAATCAAGCGCCATGAAAAACTCAAAAATCTTCAAAATACACAGTCCCAGGCTTAATCGCATTATCCCACATGCATTGGGAAGTGTTTTTCTTAAATTTTTATATGCAAATGCTTGCTGTAGTAATATGTCTAAGCCATAAAAGCTTTTGACGGATGGTGCCTACGGGCGCCCAAGGTGGACCCATGTGCGAGCATGTTTCCCGAGGTGACAGAGGAGGTGACTGGGCGACGACCAGGTGGACCCCACATGGGCATGCTTCTCGAGGCAGACAAGCAAAATTTTGTAGAGGAAGGTCGGCTTAACGAGTGAGCAGGTTCGAGAGAGATCAACGGGTCGCACTATTTCGTGAAAGGAAGATGCAGGTTGTTTAAAACCAGCGAAATAGCGAAAGTGAACAAGAGCTATCCACTTGTCGTGATAGGTGGCAGTCCAGCAGGTGGGTCCCGGTGAGGTGGCACACAGTTCGCGCACAGGTGGTAGTCCAGTGGTGATGACGTGGCGGCCAGGTGGCAGTGACGAAGCAGATGATGTGGCGGTGATGAGGTGTCATCCTAGGTGGCATCTGATCAACCCCATCGACCAATCAGAGGCCACCATGTGGCAAGGCGTTAGAGCACAAATGGAGGCAAAAACCAAAATTAAAATGAATAAATGATATAGTTCTGACTATATTAAAATTCGAAATATTTAAATGACTGAGCACAAATGGGAATTAATTCGCCCAGGGTCTAAATTTTGGACAAAATATAAAGTATTATATATCACCGGAAAGCTCTCGGAGTGAGGAATCTGATTATGAAGTTAATTTTGACAAATGTGGGATATTTTGGAGGCAGTTTCCATGGAAACAAAATTTAGTCAGAGAGGAGACACTTGGCAATTCAGTTGCAGATTTGATTTTCTTCCCTCCTCTTTTTATTCTGAATTCTTCTCAGTTGTAAGGGTTCCAAAAATTTGGAAAATGCTCCAGATTTGATGGCTTCCACTTTCTGAATATCATGACCCAGATTTGTGAATGCTTTTGTTTTGGTTTCAGGGTACAGAGATTGCAGTGCATTGTTGTAAATATGATTTTAGTTGCAGGTCTTGCTTGTGTCAGGCATGAGTAAATTCCTCACAGTATTGTCTCTAAGTACACATTTCATTATCATAAATTGAATCCTCAAGGAGGATGAAGATTTGTCAATTTTAAGGAAATTGTGTGACTGTTTATAGGTATCTTTCAAGGAAGGTTTTAAATTCTGTAGTCAGTCATGAATGATGAAATGTGTATCCAAATCTGATAAATTTGTGAATGAATCAAATAGTGCATTAATATAAGGTATTTGTGCATGAATATTTTGTTTAAGGAAAATAAGCTTGCATCTATGATTCATATTTGTAGTTCTGTCTGTGACTCTATTGCCCAATGAACAAGGCACTGGTCTTGCAAGTTTGGGGATGTTTTCAGATATATATTTTAAACGACAAATCTAATTTCCCTCCATGTTTAGGGGTGTTTGTGTTCCATTTTTTCCAAGCTGTGTTTCATCCTATTGTTTGTACAGATATAGCCAATTTGTAATGTTTCTTAACTTGTTGAGCTTGTGAAATGATTTATCTGCTTAGTGTTGATGTAGTTATGTGTCTATAATTGTTGTATTTAATGCATCAAAAGGGTGTCCCCCCCTAGGTCTAGCAGAACCTAAAGTGCAGGAGGATCATTAGGATCCTATGTTATGTTGTCCAAGCCCTGAGGTGTTTCATTGATTGAGATTGGCTATCTCATAGATAGATTTATAGGTATCTTGGGTTATCACTTTTGGTGAACAACAAAAATGGCGACTCTGCTGGGGAGTTCATGGATCTGAATGTTTGATTGATGAGGTCAGAAGTTGAATGTATCCTTCGTTCTATCAATTTCATATCCAGCCAGTCTGTCCATTGTGTATGCACAGAGTGTGAAAGTGAATTTATGAGTTAGAAAGTGTTCCTTGTTCTGGATCTGCAGAGTGATATGGGGTACATGTCATATTTTATGAAGGAGTAATAGCGAATGCATTGTTGAGAGTTGTAAAAAGTTCTTGCAGCTGTATGCAAATTTTTCCCCAATGTCATAATTGGGTGGCGACTCTAGTCTTTGTACCAGTGCTTGAAGGAAGATTGTATTCCAGGACTTTCACAAGATTGGTTGATAATCTTATGAATCATATTAAGATGCAGATGGATCTAAGTAGCAGATGCTCAGACATGGTGCTTTCATCATAAAAGTGTTATAAAGTAGATGCAGTAAAAGATTTCAGTCACACATAACTCTGTGGTTCATACCAGTATTAAGAAGCCTGGAAGATGTTGATTGCAATGAGATCAAAGGAGTAACAGAGAATTAAATTTGTGATTGAATGGTGTTCTACTGTTCAAAATATCCTTTGTGCAAGAGGTGGCGACTCTGTGATAAAAGACCGTGCTAAAGTGTGAAGTAAATCTCCAGATCTACAAGAGTTTACAGCTGCAAATCTCCAGGTATTTTCAGAGGTTTCAAATGCAAAGATGTTTGCTCTGAAAATTAGAATGTGTAATGTCGTTTTCCCATTTAGTGAATAGCACTAGTCTAGAGGGAAAGAGAGAATCTCAAAATTGATTTGCATATCTATGCTGCTAAAATATTTAGTGTATGTTATCCTCCGTAGTATGCAAATGTGGAAGAACTTTATGTCAAGCAGTGTTATGAATAGATCAGTATAAGGATACTTGCTTGAAGTTTTCTATCCAAGATTTTGTAATCATTTGTGGAAGTAAGAAAAATAAATAGTAAAGATTTTCAACCTTGTGTATTTCGACATAGAGCCATGCCTGGTGAAGTGTCACAGCCGTATAATAGGAGAAGTTTCGTCATGAACCATTATGCTGCTCTAAATTTTAGAGATATTCCAAGTTACCCAAATCCCATACCCACAGAAATCAGAAAGTATTTGCCCATATTCAGTGGGAAGAAATCAGAATCAGCATGTCAACATTTGAAAAGATTTTCAGATTTGATAGGAGAGTTTGAAATTTGTCAAGAAGATGTATGCATGAAATTGTTTATTCAGTCATTGAAAGAGGATGCAAGAGATTGGTTCTCTTTTTTGCCAGTGAATTCTATTACCTCATGGGAAGAATTGGTTTCAAATTTCATGGATCAATTCGATGAGAAGGTGAATGATTCCGACTTGTTGAAAGAGTTCACTTATATAAAAATCAGGGAAGATAAATTGGTACCCACATTTAACATCAGATTTTCACAAGCTTTGTCCAAAATTTCCAGAAGGTATAAAATTGATGATAAAGTATGTCTGGATGTTTACATGAGTGCATTTGATGAGAAGATGGGTTTCCTATTGAGAAACAAAGAACCCAAAACCTTGTATGAAGCCTTTAACACAGCTAGGGATATGGAAAATAACTTGAAGTTTGGAATGTTGAAGAGATTCGTGTCTCCTATTGTTTCTTGTCAAAGCACCTTCAATGGTGAAATACCATGTGAAGTTGAGCAAATCATTCCTTGTCTAGGTGCATCAAGCTCTGCAGTTCCGAATGGTTTTGTTGATGCATATGTTTCAGATTTGAATGAGAGTCAAGAACCTCTGCTGTTAACATCAGTTGCCTCTCACAGTAATGAGCGAATGATTAGTGGGAAGTGTTGTGAAAATATTGATACGGAGATTGATATATACAAGGGATATGTACCATTTGATTTGTATGCCGGTTATGTTGATTATGTGGCTGCTAATTACCAAGTGAATCATGCATCTCTCCAAGATAATATTGGTGAAAATAATGATGGTGATGACCATCAATCTTTACATGTTGCTGATGTATTTGATGTTGAAATACCAAATACAGAGGGATTACTAAGTGTTGTTGTTTGTGCAAGTGAAAGTGTACAATATGATGAAAATCAGAATTGTTTGGTGCGAACAATAGCTGATCCTCTTCTAAACATTGATGATGTCAATTGTGTTGAGGATGAAGTAAATGTTTTTTCAAATTTCACTTCAGACTTCGTTTCTTATAATCATGTTGATAATCTTTCTTTTTTGAAAGATATGCACAATGTTAATTCAAAAAATTGTAATGGTACACATGATTGCGATGAAGATATAGCACACATGGATGGACAAAAGTTTACGGAATCTCACATGGAATAGCAAAGTGCAATGCAAGTCTAGAAGATTGCAAAACTTAAGAAAGCTCTTGAGGTTGTGGATAAGAAGGTTCAAATGTTGGAGAGCCTTCGAACTATTGATGAAGACCTTTTGCAATATAGTGAAGGGAATTCTTCGGAAAAGGACTGTGAATTGAATGCTTGTATACTTGATGAACATGTTGACCTAACAAATGGTTTTATGACAGAAAGATTTAGTGAACATGCTGAAAACTCATCAGATGAAGTAAATTGCAGCGATGTTCATTTTCATTCTTTGGCTGATGACGAGTGTTCAATGGGTGAAGAAGATCAGTTGTGGCAAGATAAGTTTGATTATCTTGATTTTCGGAATGATGGTCATAGAATAAAATCTCATGAATGTGAAACATGGAACACTGAGGATTGTTCTAGCCAAGTTTCATTTTCTTCTTTGTCTAATGAAGATGATTATGAGGATCGAATGGATGGTGTCTTTAGCAATTTTACTAATGCTTTATTCAATGCTGATATAGATACAGACCAATCACTTCAATGCCATAATGCTCATAAAGGAATTGTCCATTTGGTTTCTAACCCTTTGTATGAAGAAATAACTGATCAGTCAGATGTTGTGGATGATGAACCAGTCCATAATACTGATGGAATTCCGAACAGCAATAGCATGGGTTGTAAAAAATTATTTCATGATGAAAGTAAGAGGCATGGATTATGTGATGATCATTTAAAACCACAAATGAAAGTGTTTCAGGTAGATGTAAGCCTGAAAGAGAAAGATTTAGCTGAGGATTTGCTTCAGCCGGAGGTATGCATTCTTTTCGATGAATGGGATGTTGAGAATGCAAAGGTTTTCAGTTTGATGAGCAAGGATAGTATGAGGTGTGATCAGCATAGTGAAGTAGCACATCTGGATGGTAATGTTCATGTTCCTTGTTTGCATCAGTTGGTTAGTAGCATCCCTCATTCTATTGATTTAAATGATAATAAGGTATCTACTGATAGGAACTGCAATGTTGAAAATGAGTGTTTTATTTTTCAAGTTCAGCATGATGATGTCCTTGCAAATGATAGAGTTGAGTGGGACAGTGAAAGGTATGTTAGCTTGTGGGAAAGCCTGTATGGTGAGTTGTCTCATGAATTTACTTGTGTTGAAGTAGTGCATGGTTACAAAGTTCAAAATCGAACAAGAGGTGAGTGGGACAGTGAAAGGTATGTTAGCTTGTGGGAAAGCCTCTATGGTGAGTTGTCTCATGAATTTACTTGTGTTGAAGTAGTGCATGGTTACAAAGTTCAAAATCAAACAAGAGGTAAACACACTAGTTGTTTCAGTAATGAGACAAAAGAGGTGGATTTTAAAAGCTATGCTCAGTTGTTACTGGAAGGTGCCTTTGTTTGGATCATGGTATTAAGTGATGAGAATTAGATTTTTGACAGAGGTAAATACTAAAGATTGTTTTGAGCAGCTTGTATTCAGTTGTGAGCATGTTTGCATCTATTGTATAGTCGCTTTGCTTCAGTTGTGTGGTTTTCAATAAAGTGCCCTGCTATTTGGGTAGAATAAGGAAGCCCTGTTTTGAGAAGAGAAGAATTGAGAGAAGAATGACCCGTCTTTTGGGTGGTCTGCTTAACCAAAGATATATGGATTCTTGTGTTGATCTTCCAATCAACCATCCCCAGTCAGAGCCACTATTGGGAGCATTTAAAACTGAGTCAAGTTTATAGGCCCATTTCAAAATTTTGCCCTGCATTTCCAAATGATTAAAATAAGTCAGTTTGAATGGCCTAGTTGGAAAGGGGGTAAAATGGAGCCGGTTGATTTTTAAAGGGTAAGGCTCGGGATTCATGTCCCACACCTTTCATTTGGCCTATGCAATGATGTGCAACTTTCAAAACTCAGTTTGGATAAGTTTACTAGGTACCCATTTCAAGGGGTGAGTTGAA
Organism: Cryptomeria japonica; assembly: GCF_030272615.1. Lineage (NCBI taxonomy): Eukaryota > Viridiplantae > Streptophyta > Pinopsida > Cupressales > Cupressaceae > Cryptomeria > Cryptomeria japonica. The sequence continues at coordinate 70,473,347 of NC_081405.1, read as the reverse complement.
AGTGCATTCTAGGCATAAGTGCAAATTTTATTAAGTAGCCTACTTTGGGTGTTTATATCTTTTGCCATGTTTATTATCATGAATAATTTCAAAATGGATTGAATTTTATGCATAAATGTGAGTCGACATGCAAAATTTCAAGTCCTTATGAATCCGTTTGCTCAGTTTTCAAAGCTCAATCCATTTGTAGTTTGTGATGTTTGCACAAGTGTAAAAATGTCCTGGTGAGCGTCATGTCAGAATGTTTGTTCCAGGATAATGTTGGTATAAATGGTGAGCTATGTTTCAAATTTCAAGGCTCTACCAATCCGTTTGATCGGTTTTCAAAAGAGCTCATTTTGCCATCAAATTCAGTTATCCGCACTCCAGTGTTATATCAGTTAATGTAGCTGTTTTGGTGAGCATGCCCTTTGCATCCTATTAGTCTGGTGACCGAACTGAGAATTTAAAGATTTAATATGTACTTTAAGGTACCTATGTTCCGAATTCGAGGACCTACGGAGGTCGTTTGATATTTTTGAGAAAGGCATCATGTGTTGCCAGAACATTGACTTCATCAGGTCCGCAGTGTTGACAAAGCTAGTTGGGCATTTTTGAAAATTAATATCTCTTCGCTTGGGACTCGTCTTGAGAAACCATTTGGTAGAAGTCATCCTTGTATATCAGAGTACATGCCTGTTAGACGGCGAGCTCCAGAAAGGTGTTTTGACAGGTTTGAAAATTACGTCTTCACAATTAAATGCGAAAATTGTGGCGTAATTGCCTGAAGGATGTAAAATGCAATTTTATGATCCGAAAACGATGTTGATCATTCCCAGAGGTATATATTTGAGGTCCGTGAAGATATTCCAGAGGCCAGTAGCTTGAAAACAAAAATTTTATTTAGTCGGACCCACTTTGGGGCCCGACCTGGCTCATGCCTGTGCTATATTATTTTATTGGCGACTTTGTTTAATAAAGGATTTTCAGAATATCTAAGTGTGGATTGTGATTATGTGACATGTCATAAAAGTTGAAAAGAGTGTAGACCTCCAGGCAATTTCAGATTAGCGATTTTAATGCTAAATCTCCTTCAGCGACAAAGAAGAGACATAAAAAAAAAGCGCCTGGCAAGTAGAGGTTTGGAAGAAGGTTTTAGAACTTTCAAAATGCAATTGGCAACCATAATGTTAATCAATTTTACCCAAATCTCCTCCTTGCGGTATTTTTTGGAAGGGCATTAGAAATTACCAAAGTAATGAAGCTTTCAGCAAATGTGAAAATGGAGTGGGAAGTTTGAGCTTCTTAAACAATGCAATTCCAAGTGCCATCTATGGTGAGAAGGCATTCAAACTCCAAACAAATATGGTGGCATGTGAAAAGTGAAGGAAGCTTTGATTTAAATTATCTCCAGCCAACATCCTCCTAGGCATATGGTGTTTGGGGAGTAAAGTTTTCAAGTTTAAAACAAGTTTCAGCAAAATCAAATGCCAATGGCATTTTGCATTCAAACTAATATAATACCAGTAGGCACTACAGTATGAAATATTAGTAGCAAATGGAGATTTGCAACCTATGTGGCATGGTGGAAAACTATTTTAAAGGCTTAAACAAATGCAAATTGGCTGGTGTAAAGCCATCTTACCAAGCTCCTCCCTGATGGAACATGGTGATTGGTAGGGGGCAGTTTTGAAGTTATAAACCATTGCAAAGGGGCAGCAAGGAGTATAGCAGTCCAGAGCAAAGCCTCAAGCAATTCCTCACGTGGCTGTCTAAACTAGCAAGCAAATAAAAATTGGCAACCATGGCAATTTCCCCTCTTTGCTGTAGCTAATCACATGGCTGTATGGAAGTCAATAAACTTCAAATTCAAGCAACATTCTCCCTTCACGTGATCTCGAAAGGGAACAAAGGACATGGTGAGTGAAGAGGAAAACAAAAGAAATTCCAAGCAAATCAATCAAGCACTATGAAAAACTCAAAAATCTTCAAAATACACAGTCCCAGGCTTAATCGCATTATCCCACATGCATTGGGAAGTGTTTTTTTTAAATGTTTATATGCAAATCCTTGCTGTAGTAATATGTCTAAGCCATAAAGGCTTTTGACGGATGGTGCCTACGGGCACCCAAGGTGGGCCCATGCGCGAGCATGCTTCCCGATGCGACAGAGGAGGTGACTGGGTGACGACCAGGTGGATCACACGTGGGCATGCTTCCCGAGGCAGATAGGCAAAATTTTGCAGAGGAAGGTCGGTTTAACGAGTGAGCAGGTTCGAGAGAGATCAACGGCTCGCGCTATTTCGCGAAAGGAAGATGCACGTTGTTTAAAACCAGTGAAATAGCGAAAGTGAACGAGAGTTGTCCACGTGTCGTGATAGGTGGTAGTCCAGCAGGCGGGTCCCGGTGAGGTGGCACACAGTTGGCGCACAGGTGGTAGTCCAGTGGCGATGACGTGGCGCCAGGTGGCAGTGACGAAGCAGATGACGTGGCGGTGATGAGATGTCATCCCAGGTGGCGTCTGATCAACCCCATCGACCAATCAGAGGCCGCCACGTGGCAAGGCATCAGAGCACAAATGGAAACAAAAATCAAAATTAAAATGAATAAATGACATAGTTCTGACTATATTAAAATTCGAAATATTTAAATGACTGAGCACAAATGGGAATTAATTCGCCCAGGGTCTAAATTTTGGCCAAAATATAAAGTATTATATATCGCCGGAAAGCTCTCGGAGTGAGGAATCTGATTATGAGGTGGCAGTCCAGCAAGCGGGTCCTGATGAGGTGGCAAACAGATGGCAGTCCAGTGGCGATGACGTGGCGACCAGGTGGCAGTGACGAAGCAGATGACATGGCGGTGATGAGATGTCATCCTAGGTGGCGTCTGATCAACCCCATCGACCAATCAGAGGCCACCATGTGGCAAGGCATCAGAGCACAAATGGAAGCAAAAATCAAAATTAAAATGAATAAATGATATAGTTCTGACTATATTAAAATTCGAAATATTTAAATGACTGAGCACAAATGGGAATTAATTCGCCCAGGGTCTAAATTTTGGCCAAAATATAAAGTATTATATATCGCTGGAAAGCTCTCGGAGTGAGGAATCTTATTATGAGGTTAATTTTGACAAATGTGGGATGTTGTGGAGGCAGTTTCCATGGGAACAAAATTCAGTTAGAGAGGAGACACTTGGCAATTCAGTTGCAGATTTGATTTTCTTCCCTCCTCTTTTTATTCTGAATTCTTCTCAGTTGTAAGGGTTCCAGAAATTTGGAAAATGCTCTAGATTTGATAGCTTCCACTTTCTGAATATCATGACCCAGATTTGTGAATGCTTTTGTTTTGGTTTCACGGTACAGAGATTGCAGTGCATTGTTGTAAATATGATTTTAGTTGCAGGTCTTGCTTGTGTCAGGCATGAGTAAATTCCTCACAGTATTGTCTCTAAGTACGTATTTCATTATCATAAATTGAATCCTCAAGGAGGATGAAGATTTGTCAATTTTAAGGAAATTGTGTGACTGTTTATAGGTATCCTTCAAGGAAGGTTTTAAATTCTGTAGTCAGTCATGAATGATGAAATGTGTATCTAGATCTGATAAATTTGTGAATGAATCAAATAGTGCATTAATATAAGGTATTTGTGCATGAATATTTTGTTTAAGGAAAATAAGCTTGCATCTATGATTCATATTTGTAGTTCTATCTGTGACTCTATTGCCCAATGAACAAGGCACTGGTCTTGCAAGTTTGGGGATGTTTTCAGATATATATTTTAAACTACAAATCTAATTTCCCTTCATGTTTAGGGGTGTTTGTGTTCCATTCTTTCCAAGCTTTGTTTCATCCTATTGTTTGTACAGATCTAGCCAATTTGTAATGTTTCTTAACCTGTTGAGCTTGTGAAATGTTTTATCTGCTTAGTGTTGATGTAGTTATGTGTCTATAATTGTTGTATTTAATGCATCAAAAGGGTGTCCCCCCCTAGGTCTAGTAGAAGCTGAAGTGCAGGAGGATCATTAGGATCCTATGTTATGTTGTCCAAGCCCTGAGGTGTTTCATTGATTGAAATTGGCTATCTCATAGATAGATTTACAGGTATCTTGGGTTATCACTTTTGGTGAACATTAGCTTCCTTGACTACACACCTTCAGGTGAATGTTGGATCACTACTCTTGTGCCTGTGCATGACAAGATAACAATTGGAATTAGATACATGGTGACACAAGATGTCAGGAGTCACAGGAAGGTGCTTCGGTAGTGATAATGGACTAGTACAAGAAACTAGTATGTGAAGATTGTTACCGGTATGACTGCTAACAAGTACTTGCAGGTTATGTAAGACAATGAGGTTGGAGATCATTGCAATAGCCCCGATAGCATGGAGTGAAGTTATGTTTCAAGTTGTGTTGATGAAGACCTGAATGACATGAGTTGGCCTGGTTGTTGATCATGTAGGCTTGCATATCTTTGGGCTAACCAATTTATTTTATGGCACGATGATGTCATTGCATGGCATTGTGTGAATTCAGGATTGTTTCATAAGTTGTGGTGGATACAATGGAACCGAAGGATCATCAGATGATCATAAATGCATAGCACAAGTGGTATATGGTGAAGATTGAAGTCTCAGTATTGGATCTGATCGGTGATGAGAACCTGAGATGTGTGACTTGAGGGGAGTTCAAGTGATCATTATGCAGAGATGACATGCTTGAACTGATAAGGATACTAACTGCCCAAACTACAGGTGATGGAAATTGCAGTAGGTATACCTAGGAGAATTTCATGGTTATGGGTATATACATGTCTTCTAGTTGGTTGTATTCATGGTACAATCACATTTGATTCTATAGAAATTTGGGATCGAACAGGAGGTGTTGCAGGGTGAGCGCCAGGTGAATAGTATTCACTAACACATCAATAATTGGTATCAGTCTTTTTGCAAATTGAGTGCTCTATCAAATAGTATCAGACTTGGATGCTCAATTGGTGTCGGTTGGTTAAGTTACCTATCTCAAGTGTTGTGACTTGAGAAGATTTAACAATTGGTGACAAGATAACAAGTGGTATCAAAGGAGGAGTTGCATCCAATGAAGATAAAGGGGGAGAAATAATTCTATCAGTGACTAGTAAATACAAGGAGAAATGATATCCTGACAGTGCCATTTGCCATTGTTATCAAAGGGGGAGAAGGATTCTATACTATACTACATACTACATGTGTGTGAATCCATGGATCACGGTAAGGGAGAGAAAGACTATGTAGTATGCTGAATACTACATGTGTTGACATCAATGACAAAGGGAGAGATTGTTGGCATTGTGTTGTCATTGATGTCAACCGGTATGGGATGACTACCAGTAGAAGAGATGTATGTGCAACACTATTATGTAGGAGTACATGATGTGATATCTTGGATATCACTTTGTGTTGCTGAACACCGATAAGGTAAGGAAGAGTGTTCACTGGTATTACTGGTACACAAGTTAGTGCCTAACTTGTGTGGATGAGATGGATAGGTTACTGGTACAGTGTATCACCAACAAGGAAAGGATGTCAACCAACAAGTGAAGTATGGAGAATGAGAAGGATGTTTGGATGGTGTTTGTAATGAAGAGGCAGAATGTTACTTGAATCACATCAACATCGAAAGAGAAGAATGAACAAGTCACCAGTATGCTATGAGGTAGCAGAACAACATGACTCCCACCGGATGAAGATGTAGTCACCATGGAAATAGATGATTGACACTAAATGTGCCCACATCGGATTAAATGTGCTTGTTTGAAGAGATGTTGCACAAATAGGGAAATCACGTGAGTGCATTGTAGGATGCAGATGACAAGGTGTCTGTCCATCGATAAGTGGAGCTTATCTCCTATTATGCATTGTGTGCATCATAGTTCTGTGAGATAAGCTAGATGAGGTAAAGGCAAAGTGCTTGAAGGCTCACATCGAATCCATCGGTGAAACAAAGGAATCCTCAAGTACATGGAATCAAGGTTATGCACTGGACCAACTGAGTAGGCATATTGAGTTGTCGGTATAGAAGAAGAGTGATGGGTTTATCAACTTGACAAACCGGCTGAGATATGGTCCAAGCTGATCAAAGTAGAAGGGCTAGATTGAAGATGGAGTTCGTTGAAGGTTGATTACATGGTGTCATCAAGATTGTCTACCAGTATGTAAGCCCACCAATAATATGGACAAGGTGCAGATACAAAATACTTCCCTTTGTGTCAGAATGTGCATGCTTTGGATAGACATGTCTAAAGACCAGTTTAGGTGTTCCACTGATAGTTGAACAAAGTGCACACATGAGGAGTCAACCGGTAAAGTGTGAGATACCAGCAGGATCAGTAAACTGACAGGAAAGAGGAACTAGTAGAGTGTTTAGTCGGTGATCCTATATGGACCGACATGGATGCCACATAGAGTCAAGGTGGCAGACCTGCACTTGAATGAGGAAGGAATGTACACCGACAGGGTATTTGTAGAGTTGGTCGATATTAATGGAAGATACCACAAATCACGGGACATGTTGCAGAGGTTTGCGGCTTGAGGTCTGGAGGACAACTTAGAGCTAGCTAAGAGTGATTGAGGAGATCAAGGCAGATGAAAGAAACAATAAGACCGATCTCGGTGTTTGACCAAGAAATCAACCAATAAGGGAAAAAGAAGATCGCCAAAGATGGAAGATGTGATCAAGAAGGCGTGTTAATGGTAGAGTTGTACAGTTGGCTATCTGGGTAATCAAATCGAGTAAGATCTGATTGGATTTGGTTTGCATTGAGGTTGATGAGGAAATCTTAACCACCCATATTTTTGAATTCGTTTTTAGCAGGAAAACCAAGCTATAAATAATGAAGCTAAATTCATTGAAGGATGCTGCTTAATGGAAGAAGAGTGTGTTGTTGCTAAAGAGAAGAACATGGTGCTGTTGTGAAGTGATTGAGTGTTACTTCTACATCTAAGAGAAAATAAAACAATTACTCATCGAGTATCTGAGAAGAGATTGAGTGTGAGGGTGAACTTGGTTGAAGTGTTCAACTAGTAGAAGAGCATAACCGATAGTGTCCATACCAACAGAGCATAAGAGAAGGAAGCTGCAAAGAAGGCAGATACAAAACTGATAAAGTGTTGTACCGGTGATGAACAGAGAGTAAGGTGGAAATCCAATGGAGCAGAAGAAGAGGAGAGATGTACCATTAGAGTTTACTAATAGTTAAGCAATAGATGAGAGTATCAGAAGAGCGAGCCAGTGCAGGAGAGAAGGTATCTCACTGAAAGAGTAAGGTATATGAAATGGTTGCAAGATTCACTTGTAACAAGACAACTACTTTTGTAATTGATATTTTCATTGTGATCACTAAGTTGTAGCTTGGTATAGGGGTTGTATCTCCTTTGGGTTATTGCCCATAAATAAGTTAAGGGTTGGCACTCCTTGGCTTGGTGCCCTAAATTAGGGGTTGGTTCCCTAAATCAGGGGTTGGTGCCCTAAACATTGTAAAAAAATTTCATTGTGAGATTGGATTGGAGTAGTAGACTCTAGCAGCATTGCTCACCGAGGTTTTTCCCATCTTGGGCTTTCCTCATACATGCTAGTGTTATGTGATGACCCTTTGTGTGTGATTGCATGTGTATTTATGTCTCCCCACTAACTAGTAAATCTGCATTGTGTTGGATCCTATAACCAGTATACATGTCTAGGTTATTAAAGGGAAAAGATTGAGAACCACTAATTTAGCCCCCTCTTAGTGGTACATTGTGTCCCACAGACCCTAGCCCTCCTCCAAAAACCAAGAAGCCCACCCAAAATAGGAGGAAGACAGTCGCAAAGCCCTCTATTCAAGAACCATCTGTAGAGGCTTCATCTTCCCAAAGTCCACCCACTGAAGGATAAAATACACAAGGCAAGGCCTCAGATCCTAAGAAGAGAAAGGCTCCTCCAAAAAAGCCACATCCCAAGCTTCTAAAAATACAAAACAAAGTCTTGCAAAAGGGGAGAAACCTCCAACTCAACGAGAGCAATCTATAGTGGCCTCTGTTCCATTGGCCCCCTCAAGTATTTTTGAAGAAATTGTAGAGGAGTTAGAGGAGAAAATTGAAGAGATGGAACAAGGGAAGAAGGGAGAAGGAAGGACTCTACTTCAGGATCTCCTAGAATTTTTCCATGGCTCAACCATGCAATAGGGCATGAAAGGTGCATTCAATGATCATGAATCTAGATGTATAAATGCCCACACCAATAACATGGGGTGGGATATTTTTTACTATTTTTATGGAAACAAGGATAAGTCTATCCCAATCTCAAACCCATGGAGGCTGAATTTGGGGAAGTTGGTGGTCCCCAATATATTTTTGGAGCCAATGCTAATAAGAGCATGACAATAAAGAGGGCAGGTGGCCATGTATTAGTTGACATATCTAAGGATGCCATAATTGAGTGTTTCAATTTAGATAAGAGTTCTCTCAAAAGGATAAATAAGGAAAGGTTAAAGAAATAATACTATGCCGAGAGGTAATTTTATAGGAAGAAGGTCCTGCCTCATTTTTTGAAAAGATTGTACAAAGGTGGAAAGAGTTACCTTCTGGATTCAGAGAAGGAACCACTTGATTTAACCCTCTTTGAAGATTATTTTACAAAAACCTACTATGCTCTTTGCCAGATGTTGGGAGAAGATTATGGGTTGACAGTGATGCTAGTAGATTATATGATGAAGAAATAAGAATTCAAAATGCAGATACTAATGAATTATATATTTTGTGGACATTATTCAAGAGAAATTGCATGAGGGCTTGATCAAGGTAGGAAATGTCAAAGAAGGTTTAAAGTTCAAATATTATTCATTATCGTGTCACCTAATTCTTTACCAGAACAAGACAGACTAGGAATAATCCTTGAAGGTGAATCTTTTTAAACCAAACACACATAGGAGTTGGCTAGTATAGAGATGGACCCAAGTGTGGGACAAGGGGTCCAAATATTCAAATTATTGTACAATATTTGATTTCTTTGTCATGAGGGTTTTGATGATGATGGGAGTAAAACTAACTAGGCTCCCAAAGGAAACTATACAAGCTTTAAGACTCAGGAGTGCTAGAGCAGAGAATACAAACACTAGTACATTTGGGTCTAATTTCCGACGGCTAATTGTCGGAAGTCCGACGACACCACGTCGGACTTCCAACCAACTTAACCGTTGAAAATTTGTCACCGTTCTTCCCAACGATGCCATTTGCATCGGATGTCCGACGATGTTATGAACTCTTCCAACAATGGCTATATTTTTTCCCTTGACCAAAAATTTTAACGGATTACCATCACAATTCTGACGGATGCTATGTTTTCTCCTCGATGATTGTCCGACATGGAAGTGACATCAGATATACAACATCCTTGTCGGATGTTTCTTTAGTTGTCATCGGAATTTTGACGATGTCAGATGATGTGGGTTAGATGGCTTTGTTGTCAGTGCATGAAAGCATTGGACGAGTTCTACTATTAAAAATTGCATAAAACATTTATTATTTTTTTGATTCAGTGTTATTTGCAAAAAAGGATTATCAATGATGTTTCCTTTCTCCAAGAATTGTCTAGGTTTTTTCTGTCAGATAATATGTAACATCTAATGACTAAATCTTTTCTTTACAAATGATTATTTAATTTAATTATCATCTAAGTGTTAATTAAAATTTATATCTATATGGAAGCATAACATACAAGCTGAAGACTCATGCGCAAGTAAATTTGGTTACAGAAATCATGTAGGCATTATCTTGAATGACATGGAAACAATCTCATCAACAACCTAGAAGAGAGCAATTGGAGAAAAGAAGAGGAAAGTGTTAAAGGGTGATAAATACATAGAGAGTATGCAATACAAACAAACAATGTCTGGAGTTTGTGATGTGACATCTCTAATTTATGTCCAGAGGGACTAACTAGTTTTGGCGTTCCTACGAAACCTATTGGGCCACGCTTGGAGGAAATCAATGTGTTCATGCAAGGAGAACCTTTTTTCTATTATGAGAATGATTCTTTTGCACCGAAGGATATTTGGAAGGCAATATCCAAAAATTTCTATAGTGTGGAACCAGACTTGGCGGACTTGAAGTAATTTTCAGCTTTTAGAAGACCAAGAGGCTATGTACACAATCTCCCAATAGAAGGGTGATTTCAAGCATTACCTCCCCCCCCATGACTATTTAGGAAGCACTTCCTCAGACAAAGGACTATTGGCCTCCATGGGATCAAAGAAAAAAATTGAAGCATAGACTCTAGACGATGTGGTGGTGTCCTTCGTGAAGAACTCTACACTATAATTGAAAATTCACAAGGGAAACTACAAGATAGTGAATAGAAATACATTCTTGAAAAGTGGGAAGAATGGATCTTGGTTTGGGTGGGGCTAGGTTAGGTGGCTCCTTTAGAGTTTTAGGAGATAGAAATCATATTAGGATTTTAAAAATATCACACTTGTGGAACATCATGTGCAACTGATCAATTGCGTTGTTTGGGTAATGCATTCCAAATAGATACAGTTGCATAGCATTTATCTATCTTGATTAATGCCTTTTTTCCTGATGGCATTAAATTAAATTTATTTCTCTATTTGCTGGTGATCTCTGGAGCAGAGGTTGCTTTGCATCGACCTACGATACATTTAACTTGTGTTGTATTTGTAGAAATATGTATTTTACGTCGATGCAATGCAACCTCTTCTCCACCAATACCAGATAGAAGAGAAATTACTTTAATTTAATGCCATCAGGATAAAAGGCTTTAATCAAGACAGATAAATAGTATGCAATTGTATCTATTTGGAATGCATTACCCAAACAATGCAATCAATCAGTCACACATAAAGTTCCATGAGTGTGATATTTTTCATATCCTAATATTATTTCTATCTCGTCAACCTCTAGAGGATACAACTAACCTAGCCCTACCCAAACCAAGTTCCATTCTTTGCACTTTTCAAGAATGTATTTATGTTCACTATCTTGCAGTTTCCCTCGCAAATTTTCAATTATAGTGCAGAGTTCTTCACGAAGGACACCACCACATTGTCTAGAGTCTATGCTTCAATTTTTTTCTTTGATCCCATGGAGGCCAATAGTCCTTTGTCTGAGAAAGTGCTTCCTGAATAGTCATGGGTGGGAGAGGTAATTCTTGAAATCTCCCTTCTATTGGGAGATTGTGTACATAACCTCTTGGTCTCTTGGAAGCCAAAAAGTACTTCGAATCCACCAACTTTGGTTCTACACTATAGAAATTTTTGGATATTGTCTTCCAAATATACTTCGGTACAAAAGTATCATTCTTATAAGAGAAAAAAGGTGGCCCTTGCATGAACACATTGATTTCCTCCAAGCGTGGCCCAATAGGTTTCCCAAGAATTCCAAAACCAATTAGTCCTTCCGGACGTAAATTAGAGATGTCACATCACACACTCTAGACATTGTTTGTTTGTATTGCATACTCTCTATGTATTTATCACCCTTTAACACTTTCCTCCCTTTTCTCCAATTGCCCTCTTCTAGGCAGCTGATGGGATTGTTTTCATGTCATTCAAGATAATGTCTGCTTGCTTTGTTTTATGAAATTTACTTGCACATGAGTCTTCAGCTTGTATGTTTTGATCTCGTATAGATATAAATTTTAATTCACGCTTAAATGATAATTAAATAAAATAAGCATTTGTAAAGAAAATATTTAGTCATTGGATGTTATATATTATCTGACGGAAAGATCCTAGATCCAATTCTTAGAGAAAAGAAACATTATTGATAAAAAAAATTTCAAATAACACTGAATCAAATAAATTAAAAATATTTCATGTAATTTTTAAAAGTATAACTCATGCAATTCTTTCATGCACCGACGGCAAAGTCATTTGACCCACACCATTATCCATAATAGAACAAATCAATATAATAATCTATTATAAAGAATATATAAAAAAATATGAAAGAACATTAAATTACCATTACAAACCCATAAACCATTAAATAGTGAAAATAGATATAAATTTGTAAATGTCTCCCTAGAAACACCACAACCATAACCAAAACAAAACAAATTCTTACCCGTAAAAACTCACTAGCTAGTGAGTTGCAAGTCTACAACATCTCTCAGATGATCAAACTGTTTCTTAATTTTGTTCTTCTGATTAGTCAATGGATTTAGTTGCATGTACAAGTTTTCTATTTGAAGCCTTTCGTTTCCCTATATTTGAGATTGTAGGATTTTGCCAAGATCAAGGGCACAATGAAAAGCATAAAAAGAGAAACAATAGAATGACAAGAACAAAACTGTATTCTCATCAATATGCAAATGATCAACTGGATTCATCAATAAAATGAATATAGGCTTGCTTATATAGGCAAGGCCATATGGATGTACTAGCACACAATTATGACATGTGGCTCAATGGGAAACAAGGGTAGGTAAGAAATACTAGGGGTAAGTAGGAGAAATAATATAATATTCCACAAGAGGTGGATGACCCACAAAATGTGGAGTGTAACAACAAAACAAGACCACAAAAGGTGGAATTTCTCCTACAAGCTCTATCCCTATGTGCACACTTCCCTAAGTGTCTCAAATCCAAACTACGAAGAGATGCATTATCCTAAGTTAACTTAAGTAAAGTTTAATAATATCCATAATGAATATTTATTTACACCAACACCCCCCTTAAGTGCAACTTAGGGGAATGAAGACTCAAGTCAACAATGCAAGATGGGTCCTGGCTACTAGGCCATGATAGGTACCCATGTACAACATGCAAATGCAAGCAAAACTATGCAAAGCAATCTCTCACAAATGGAGAAAGGGAGAAAACCTAGTGGGAAAAAACTCCCCCCCAAAAGAGAGATGAATGTTCAAAAGAATCTCAAAGAAGAAGGACAAAACCTCAAAGAGGAAAATGTCCCCCCCCATAAGAGAGGAAGGAGAAGTCAGCTGACCCCCCCTAATGACACATTCCGCACCCCCAAAAAGAGCTCACAACTGCTGGAAGTTACTCTCAGTGAAAGGTTTGGTGAATATGTCAGCAACCTGCTCCGCTGTAGGACAATACTACAAATCAATGACCTGCTCCTGAATCAGCTCTCTGATATAGTGCATATGAATCTTGATGTGTTTGGTCCGCTAGTGCTGGACCGGGTTCTTTGAGATTGCAATAACACTCTGATTGTCGCAATTTAGAACTGTCGATCATGGAGTGGTGAATCCAAACTCTGTGAGAATCTACTGGAGCCAAATGGTCTCAGTCGCTGTGTTAATAGTGCCTCGATACTCAGCCTTAGTCGAAGAGAGAGCAATAGCATGTTGCTTCTTGCTCTGCCAACAAATGGGGCCTGAACCAAGGTGAAAACCATAATTGGAGGTAGACTTACGATCATCAAGATTGCTAGTCCAATCGAAGTCTATGTAACCAACTAAGCAAAGTCCTATGCCTGCTACATAGTGAATCCCATAGTGATGTGTACCCTGGATGTAATGAAGGATGCGTTTGGTGGCTTTCTAATGAATCTCATGTGGTTCCTGCATGAAGCAAGAAACCATGCCAACTGCAAAAGAAATATCAGGGAGTGTATGGGTCAAGTAGATGAGACTACCCACAAGCTGACGATATAAAGTGGCATCAACTGGTGGAGAAGAACACTGAGCCTCAAGCTTGACTCCTGAAAGAAAGGGAGTCGGGGCAGGCTTACAATCAGCCATATGAAAGCGTGCAAGTAGATCAAAAGCATACTTGGTCTGCGATAGTGTAATCCTGGAAGGTGACTATGAAATCTCTATCCCGAGAAAGTAGTGCAAAAGACCCAAGTCAGTCATAGCAAATCTGTCATGCAAAGTAGATTTGACCCTGCTAATGATGGATGCGGTACTCCCTGTAATGATCAAGTCATCAACATAGAGCACAAGTATCAAGTGAGAGTCATCCTATCGCAAAATATAGACATTCGGATCGGAATGATACCTGGTGATCCCTACTGAGAGAAGAAAGGAATCCATCTTGGCATACCAAGCCCTGGAGGCCTGCTTAAGGCCATAGAGAGATTTTCTTAGTCTGAAAACAAAGGAAGTATCCTGGATGAAACTCTGTGGCTACTCCATATAAATCTCCTCATCAAGATCACCATGAAGAAAAACACTCTTCACATCCATCTGATGTACAACCCAACCATGAGGTGTAGCAATAGCAAGTGTTAAGTGAATGGAGTTCATCTTGGCGACGGGCACAAAGGTCTCAGTATAGTCAACACCTGCAACCTGAGAGAAACCTTTCACAACAAGTCAAGCCTTATACTTATCCATACTACCATCCGCTGCAAACTTGGTCTGATAGATCCACTTACATCAAACCATCTTTCTCCCCTTAGGGAGATGGACTAAATCCCAAGTGTTGTTCCTCATCAAGGAGCTATACTCTTCCTCCATAGCTTGGTCCCACTCAGGAACCCCTGATGCTTCCCTAAATGTCTGTGGATCAGAAGCGGTAGAAATGAATGCATGTGGTAGATCCTGATGTTGTGATCAAGTTCTCTGTGTATCTGAAGGATCCCCAACAAGAGAACCCACAGACTCAAGTGTCTGTCAAGCCCAACGAGGTCTAGGTGGAGGTGGAGAACGAGGCTCCTCAACTGCAAGTGGACCCTACGGAGGTGTAACCCTACGAGTTGGAGTTGAAGGAGTCTCATCATCTGAATCACTAACATCACTATCCACAATGGAGGAAGGTGGAGGAGGTAGAGAGGCTAAGCTAGGAGAGCTTTCCTCAAAGTGAACACTCCTCTCAATGAACACCTCATGTGTCTTAGGATCCATCAATCTATATGCCTTAACACCCTCAGGATATCCAACAAATATGCAAGGCTGACTCTGAGGTTCCAATGCCTTGTGTTTCTGTAGAGGTATATGAGCCCATGCTAGACACCCAAAGACTCTGAAATGTCTCACAATCGGTTTCCTACCAGCCCAAGCCTCAAAAGGACTAATACCTTGCAAAGCTTTGTGAGGAACCTGATTCTGGATGTGTGTGGCACAACTGATAGCCTCTGCCCAAAAGGCAGGATCAAGAGAACGTGCATGTATCATACAGCTAGCCATTTCTTTGAGAGTTCTATTCTTGCATTCTGCAACTTTGTTCTACTATGGAGTGTAAGCGACAAAATGTTGTAGATCAGTCCCCTCAAATGTACAAAAATCCTTAAGTCTTTTGTTCACGTATTCCCTTCCATTATCTGTGCGAAGAATCTTCACCACTTTCCTAGATTGCTTCTCCACATGAATCTTGAAGTCCTGAAATCTATCAAATACTTCACTCTTATGAATGAGAAAGTAGACCCAAGTGAAATGGGAGTAGTCATCAATGAAGGTGAGGACATAATGGGCCTTGCTAAATGAAGGTGTTGGAAATGAACTTGCTACATCACTGTGAACAAGTTGAAGAACTTCCAAAGCTCTCCAAGCTTTCCCTTTATCAAACTTCTCCTTAGGATGCTTGCCCATGGAACAACCTGAACATACACACTCTAAAAAATTGATTCGAGGTAGACCTGTGACCATGTCTTTAGTGCTGAGCTGCTGAAGATAGCGGTAGTTGAGGTGACCAAACCGCTCATGCCATAGCTTACTTTCGGAATTTGAATGAGTAAGAAAGGCTCTAGAAGGTGAACTTGGCACAAAGTGGGAGAATGAATAAAGCCTTGAGTTGCCATTGACTTTTCCCACTGCTACCAAGGCATCATCATCGAGTTCTTTTACCACAACTGAATCTAGTGTAAACTCAACCTTTTTCCCATTCCCATAGTGAGTGATTTGGTAGATAGAGAGAAGGTTGGTAGACAAGTTAGGAACATAGAGAACATTCTCAAATGTTCCATCATCCATGTCAACTGAACCTTTCCCTTCAACTTCTACTTGTGTATCATCACCTATGTAAATGTGAGGTACCTTAGATGGCTCCAATGAAGAAAACTGCTCCTTTGTAGAACCCATGTGATAAGAGGCACTTGAGTCAAGTATCCACTACTGTGAAGAACCTATAGTAGCCACAAATGATTGCCCTTTTCCCTTAGACTATGAGGAAGAGGAAGGAGTTGAATACTTCTTTGTGTAGGCAAATGGCAAGTTGATGTTGTTTTTCTTGAGAAGATTTGTCAACTCATCAACTTTCTTGGTGTGGCATCGATGCTCATCATGACCATACTTCTTGCAATATGCACAAGTTGGCTTATCCTTCTTAGGTGGTGTCCCCTTCTTGGAAGAGGATTAAAAATCAGCTTGTGATGGAGAGGATTATTGTCCTTTTTCCTATTGTGGCTATGACTTAGATTGCTTCTTCTTCTTGTTGGAATCTTTGCCTTGACTTCCTTGATTCCCTTGATAGCCACCAAAGCCTTGGACTTTGAAGACTTGAGAAGCCCCATGTTCAACAACTTAGATTGTTCCAATATCAACATTTTTTTGAAAGCATCAAATGAAGGCATAACATAGGAACTCCCCACTATCAAATGATGAGTTTGGAAGCTAGACACAAATGCTGCATATTCTAGTGCATGCTTGTCCAACAAGTTGAATATCAATTGAGCATCCTTTTTGTCAATTCCACAATCCTTAAGCTTTGCTCTTAGCTCATTTGCTTTGGTGACATAATCTTGGATTGTATCAAAACTCTTGGGATCCAAGTTGGTGAGCTCATTGTCAATCTTATAACCTCTGATTTCATCAACTTGACCATACAATTTCTGAAACATATCCCAAGCATCTTTGATTGTAGTACACTTTTCAATATGAAAGATGAGGTCATCTGATACATACTTGCGCAAAGTTCCAAGAGCCATGCAATTCTTAGTGAGTCATTCTAACTGAGCATTAGGATCAGCCTTAGGATTAGGTGGTGCTACTATTGTTCCATCTATGTAATGCGTGAGACGTTTTTCCATTAATTTGCTCCATACTTTAATTTTCCATGATGCATAATTATGTGGAGTTAAAGGTGGAAATTTATGAGGACTCATTGCAACAAAAATGAAAGAGCACAAGGAAAGAGAGGCACAATCACACAAGACCCCCCCAAATTCACTCAATCAAAGAACCCCCCCCAAAAGTGATGATTTGACACTTTATACTTAGTGTGTATACAATGGGCCACTTGCAAAAAATGGCAAAGTGGACTTCTGATTTACATTTTACAATTGCCTCAATAAGGCCAAAAGAGACTCAAACTAATAATGCAAGAGATCTAAACAAAGATCCAAGCAATTTACAAGTACCAAATAGGCCAAATAAGACCAATATCTGAAAGTACAATTTCTACTTAAAATATCTGAAATCTGATCATAGATTATGAAAGTAGACAAACAAACATGCACTTTAAAAGAAAACGACACCTGAAAAGGAGGTCGTATGAGCTCAAACGAGGCCTTTGAAGTTACAGAATTGAGGATTGGACAGGTACAGCTGAGAGAATCCAAAAATTCCAAAACACCTATGCACAAAAACCAGAAAATAACCATACCACTGCGAAGAGCACAAAAAAATAGCCCAAATAAAAAAAAATTGCACCCAAAATGGAGCAAAATTGAGCAAGTTATGGGCCTCCAAAGTTGACCCAAAAAACCAAACTGCTCAACGGAGAGGGGTCTAAAAATTTCCAAAGAAAATGCTGACTGGGCAGAAGGTACGGATCCCAAAATTAATTTTCAAATTTTTTTTTTGTTTTTTTTTTTTCAAAAAAAAATTTCAAACTGGAAAATAATTTTCAGAAAAAAATAAATTTTTTTTTTGAAAAAAATCTGAAAATTCCGTACCGTACCGCCCGAATTGGGCAAAAAATTTCCTCCACACCCAAAAATTGATTTTCGCCAAAATAGGTTGAATTTATACTCAATTTTTATGGAAACGGCCTCTCGGACGCAATGGTGAGGTTGAAAACGCTCCAAGATGCCTCCAAAAAATGTAGTTCCTTAGATCCAAAAATAGAAGGCTTCCACGATGTCTCCCAAAACCAATCAATGAAGCCCCAATGGCTCTGATACCATGTAGGATTTTGTCAAGATCAAGGGCACAATGAAAAGCATAAAAAGAGAAACAATAGAATGACAAGAACAAAACTGTATTCTCATCAATATGCAAATGATCAACTAGATTCATCAATACAATGAATATAGGCCTACTTATATAGGCAAGGCCATATGGATGTACGAGCACACAATTATGACATGTGGCTCAATGAGAAACAAGGGTAGGTAAGAAATACTAGGGGTAAGTAGGAGAAATAATATAATATTCCACAAGAGGTGGATGACCCACCGAATGTGGAGTGTAACAACAAAACAAGACCACAAAAGGTGGAATTTCTCCTACAAGCTCTATCCCTATGTGCACACTTCCCTAAGTGTCTCAAATCCAAACTATGAAGAGATGCATTATCCTAAGTTAACTTAAGTAAAGTGTAATAATATCCATAATGGATATTTATTTACACCAACAGAGATAATAAAATTCTTGTGAGTAGAATGGTGAAGTTTATCAACCAAAAAAATCATATGCAAGGGAGACAATCACTTAAGGTCCATCTGATCTTGAGACATTGATGCCCACTTTAGCATGTCACATCCTAAATTGACAAAACTCATGATTGGGACCCAAAATATGACCCCTCATTTCTTGCCTCATGTGTGAGAAAAAATTCGAACACTTTATGTATGATTAGGTATAAAAGAAAGCCTACCCTATCATTTGAAGGGGTCTACCTACAATTCAAGTGATCTCTTAATTAAAAAATCAAATAAATTCTAAGTGAACAAGCAATCAAGCATTCATCAAGCATTGAAGGAGAATTCAAGTTCAAGCACAACATTCATGATCAACAGTCTGCATGACATCCTAAAACCTTGTGTGAGGATTCAAGAAAGATTCATCTAGGTATCATGTTCAATTTTAAATTTTTTTAGATTAGATCTAAAGGGATCATTTTAAAGAGGGAGGAGGAGATCTTTTCCTAAAGATGTCTACCTCCAAAAATAGAGGAGATATTTAATAAAGATATCATCTTTTAAATTAAGAAATGGGCAGGAGATTAAGAATAGAAACCTTCCATATTGCACACTTCAAGGTATATTCAAACCTATTTAACCTAGGAAAGCCCCCATCAACAACCCTATTTTCATCATTTTGTGTGTAGGAAATTGATTTAGGAGTTATGTGAAGAATTTGGCAAAGTAAATGATGAGAATAAAACTCAAATTTTGATGGCATGAAAAGCAGAAGAGTAGACTAGTTTACACCTCCTAGTCCCAAGAATTTTTGACAACCTTTTGATAGTAGATTCTGTTTACCATCCTAATCCAAATAGATACAATTGTGATGTTTGGGTAATGCATTCCAAATAGATACAATTGCATACCATTTATCTGTCTTGAAAGCCTTTTATCCTGATGGCATTAAATTAAAGTTATTTCTCTATTTTCTAGTGATCTCTAGAGAAGAGGTTGCTATGTATCAACCTAGGATACATTTAACTTTTGTTGTATCTGTGGAAATATGTAATATAGGTCGATGCAATGCAACCCCTGCTCTACCAATACCAGATAGAAGAGAAAGTACTTTAATTTAATGCCATCAGGATATAATGCTTTCAAGACATATATTAGGTATAAAAGGAAGCCTACCTTGTCATTTGAAGGGGTCTACCTACAATTCAAATGATCTCTTAATTATAAAATCAATTCAATTTAAAGTGAACAAGCAATCAAGCATTCATCAAGCATTGAAGGAGAATTAAAGTTGGTGCAGGTGCATTTGGAAGACCAAAGGACTCAATGAAGTCATTAAAGAATTTTGAAGGTCTTAGGAGTGAAGAGCCAATCCATTATGATGTCTTAAGGTCCATTATGGTCTTTAATGATGAAAATTGTAATAAGTTTGTAATTTGTCCTAAAGGGCCTAGTAAGGACCTCAGGACCAACAAAAATATGTAATAGGAATTTATGGCTTAGGGAGTCTAGAAGAGTTTAGGAAAGTTAAATAAATCATTTCATGACCTTGTGCATCAGCAATTAAGAGTTTTTGATCAAATTGTTGATGTAATTCTTTGTATGATAGAGAATGCTAGTGTACGGACTGGGACAAGCAATAACAACAAATGTTTGTTTTCTTGCAATTTTTTGGTGTTTTGGCTTATGGTAATTTTGTCTTGAGTGTGTAGTCAAATTCCTAATGAATTGAAGAGACCTTGAACATATTATTTGTAGGGAAGATGCACTGACAATCCATTTGTCTCAGACTTTAGACTAGTTGCATTGACCGTTCTAACAGATTTGTGCAATTTGGCATTTGATTTGGTTGATTTACAATGAGAATGGTCATTCCATGAATGTAAAAGGCCTAATATTCATGGGATAGAACTCCTCTAACATGACACTAAATGAATAATAGGTTGATGTGCAGATTGGGTGGAGAACCAAGGTGATCACCAAAACAACGAATGTAAGAGTGGAGAAATTGCTTGCTAAGGAGCAGTAGTAGCAAATTTTCCTTAAGGAGGGGCACATTTTATGATTGAAAGTGTTTATAAATTTCAAATTAAAGGTGAATACATCATCATTTGGATGGTATAGTGTTTGGAAGAGGGGTATATGAGAAACCCTACTTTTAAGGGTTTGTGAGAGGCTAAATAAGGGATTTTGCATCTAAGTAGGTTAAACCTTGTAAATAATTACATTTTCCTTAGTTTTGAATCTTATTGGATGATTGTTGAGAGTCTGGGAGTCGAGGAGTTAAAACATTATATACTTCCTTTGTAAAATTGTCATTTTTGGAGTTCAAAAATAGTGCATAGTTATAGGAAAGTATATACTTTCCAAAGAAACCATATACAATCTTCTGGTATGTTGAAGAGAAGACAAATGGATGTCTGAATATCCAAATTTTTTGTTTATTTTTTTGGGAAAGTTTAGAGAAAATAATTCATTTTCCTCACAAGACGGCTAATTGGGCAACTACGCCTAGAAGGCTAAAAAGAGGGCTTTGCACTTAAACAAGTTCTTGGAACCACAAAAAAAATTAAAACAACTTATTTGGAGGTAGTACAATCACTCCATACCTTTGGAATCATTTGAAAAAGTGTTGGTTTGCATTTGACCTATTTGAGCCATTTGGGTGCTAGTAGGCCTAGGGGTTTGGACCTTGTATTTCCCTTATAAATATTAAAGGTTCATTTATCACACCCTTCCTCTGCATCACAAGTTAAAGCACAAAATTCATGATCAACAGTCTGCATGACATCCTAAAACCTTGTGTGAGGATTCAAGAAAGATTCATTAAGGTGTCATGTTCAATTTTAAGCATTTTTAGATTAGATCTATCCTTTCCCTCAAAAAGAAAACATTATACTTCAAGGTTAATTCACAACCCGAGGTTTGACCTAGGAAATCCCCCATCAACAAACCTATTTTTTCATCATTTTTTGTGTAGGAAATTGATTCAGGAGTTACATGTGAAGAATTTGGCAAAGTAAATGATGACAGTCAAACTCAAATTTTGATGGCATGAAAAGCATAAGAGTAGGCCATTTCAAACCTCCTAGTCCCAAGAATTTTTGACAACCTTTTGATAGTAGATTCTAGTACCATCCTAATACAAAAAGCATTCATTTTGTCTACATCTGATAGTCATTGCTAAAATCAGTTTAAAGTGTATTGATTTAGGGACCTTTCAAAAAATATTCTCAACTTACACATCATAAAAGGATCTTAAAATATTCATTGTTTATAATGATAAGAATTTAGTTGTTCCATACACCTTCCTTTACTATTTTAAAAATATCATTGACCAAAATATTGTGCAGCAGTAGTATGGAGTGCATTTCATCTATTTTATGCCCAAAGATTTTATCATACCACTTTCTTTTCAAAGGCGACTGATCGATTGCATTGTTTGGGTAATACATTCCAAATAGATACATGTGCATAACATTTATCTGTCTTGAAAGCCTTTTATCCTAATGGAATTAAATTAAAATTCTTTCTCTAATTTCTGGTGATCTTTGGAGAAGAGGTTGCTTTGCATCGACCTGGGATACATTTAACTTGTGTTGTATCTGCGAAAATATGTATCCTAGGTCGATGCAATGCAACCTCTGCTCCACCAATACCAGATAGGAGAGAAAGTAATTTAATTTAATGCCATCAATATAAAATTATTTCAAGACATATATTAGGTATATAAGAAAGCCTACCCTGTCATTTGAAGGGGTCTACCTACAATTCAAGTGATCTCTTAATTGCAAAAGAAAGGAAGAGATAGTTGTAAAAGAGATATTATGGAAACATTACATAATTTAAATGAAGGCAACCAAAAGAATGTAGAGAGATTAAAAAAATCTATAGAGCAACTATTTTACATACCTTAAATACAAAATTGTAGGGTGGAACAATAAAAAATGGAAAATCAAGGAAAGAATAAAAGATCCACACCAAATTCTTATACAATGTAGTCTAGTTGAAGGATTTCCATTCAACACAAGATAGTGAAGGGGTCATTATGATGATTTATTTGAAGGTTCATAAGTTAAAGGTAGTCACTAACATATAAAGAGTGAATAAATTGAAGAGCTCGATGAATTGTCAGCGTAGCATGAGGATGTATGATGTTAACAATAGCAAAATGATATTATGATGGTGGTGAAACTACCAAAAGTTTTGATCATATTTTTATTGAGCATGAAAGCAACCACCTTGATCTCATGAATGATAGGAATCATGTTGTAGAGTATCAACCCTTGTTGAACAAGGGTGTCACATTTTTTAGGCCTGATCAGTGCAAGGAGACATTTTTTGTATATGAAGTGGTTTCAATTAGCCATTTTGTGTATAAGTAGAGATGAGAGGTCAATGTCTTTGTTTATTTTCCTACAAAAAAATGAAAAAGGTCCTAATCAAGGAGCATACACGTCCAAGCAAGGAGAGAATTTGGATTCAGGACAATTCTATGCAAGAAAGGATATCAAGTTATAAAAGATAAAAATCAACAAAGGTAAAGTGGATCCTTAAAAAACAGGAACAATTGACAACTATTATTCTTGCTCCACAATGTAGAGACAAGAAGAACTAGGCTATTATGTTGCCTCCCAAGTATGATTGCACATGAAATCGTAGTACCATGAATGACAATGAGCCCCTAATAGGTAATTAAGCTACCAATGTCATATAGAAAGATAAAAACATAATAGGTTATAAATGTCATTTAGAAGGGATATGATGAGAATATAACTCATTGTCACCTATTAAGTGGTTATTGCTTGATTGCCTTTATCACACGCTACATGAGTTTGGGCCCAACCCAATTACATAATTTCTCAAAATATATATTGGACCTACCCTATCTACAAGTTACATTCAATATAGGACCACAAGTTACATCACCCAATTAGGGTCAGACCAAATTACAAGTTACATTTATAGGGCATGTCCTATCCACATGTTACATTATATATAGGTCTTTCCCAAGCAAGATATAATTACAAGTTACATGTATTTGGGCCCAACCCTAAGTTTGATTTACATAATAGATAATACATGTGTATTTTAATTGTCATTGACAACATTAAAATACAATAGATAGGTATCCAAGATAGCTACTATTTCAACACATTCTAACACATGTATCTATTTCTATGCAATAATTAGTAGTAATTACATAGATTGTCATGGTATATAAGTTCTTTTCTAATAGTGCCCTTCATATGCAATTCTTTCAAGATTATTTAGTTGTATCTACCTTCTTAGGTTATGCAAATGGGGATTAGATAGGCATGAGTTGCTCAAATACGTGCACCACAATTGTAAATGATTCAAATACTAATAGTATGAATATGATGGAATATCATGTGGATGGGGAACAATTATCTTTGGAGTAGTCTCACATGCTGGAGTAGTTAGTTGCTAAAGATAGGGAAGTGCAATGCTTTGATATTCTTTGTTGAGCTGTTGGCCCTTCTTGCTCTGTAATTCTCGTTGTGTTTAATAAATTTTTATCCCTTTGGTTAAAAAAAGGAGGTTGATGATAAATATCTATGTTGTCTATTAGTTTATTCCCATGCCAAAACTTATCACACAAGCTGCAATATGATAATCTTGGTTGAAAAATCTCATACAAAAGAATAATGAGTTATGCCTTAAGTTTCATTGCATGGTGTTATGTGACATTGGATAAGTTCGCTACTGTTAATCATGAAATATGATGGACTAATCATGGATGGTGCTGAAATTGTTATGACAAACCCAATGGAGTCATGGTTTACTCACAAGGTTGATCAATATGAAATTTCAAGCAGCTTCCTGGGTTCCATAACAATTGCAACTATGGTCTACTTCACTCAAATGTCACAAAAACAAAAAGTGTTAAGATCGAATCAAAATTAATAGGTGAATTTGATGAAATATATACTCCTCAAACTTGGCATCCGAGTTAATGAATGTTCGTGATCTGCAGGTTATTCTGCTAGGATGTGTTTCTTAAATATAGTTCCCAACAAAAAATGATTACATAACAATGGTATGTCCACGAATACATGAAAAGCATGACGAATCTGAGTAATAAACCTATCCAAGGAGATGTACATGAAACTTATGGATATGGTAGCGATGAGATACAGTTTCAAAATCATTTTATAATGTCAAAGGTTATTATATGAAATATGTTGATGGTATGAATCTTCTTCATTAGTGTATACACCCAATCATATGTATCCCTAAGACCTTGGAAGTATAGTGGTGAAGTGTTGTATAATTCAAGTGTAGCTTTTTTATCTTATGTATATGTATAGATGTCACCCTAAATCTGACCTCTTTAGTCACTCAATTTTTAGTTATAAATAATAGGATCTCACTTGCATGCTTGTCTATTTGTCTATTCATTGGAAACAGACTTAAAAAGTTATTTTTCTTTGTATATGTGGCTTTGTGAGTAATATGGCTTCATTGTTCTGTGTGGATTGTATGTTGTTTATTTGTAAATCACAAGCAAACTCTTTGGCTTAAGAGACGAATAGAGGGATGTGCCACAAAAAACCATTGCATGTCAAGCCTAAGCTCCACTCTTGCTCAAGGCTTCAAGATGCAAGTGATGCCATTATGTGCCTTATGTGATTGAAAATGGAATGTGAAAGCATAAAGTGAGCTACTCATGAAGAGGCCACAATCTGTAAATTGCACTATGACATGCTAGGTTTAACTGATAGTCTTCTTATCCTTCCCTAGCAATGCACTTGAAGTGATTCACATATAACAAGTACATTGCATTTCCTAAGAACTTGGGTACAATTGAATAATTTCTTTATATTAATAAACAATCATTACATGTTTCCTGGTGTTGTCTACTTAAGAGGGGACCATTAATATGAAGAACACATAGTAAATATACACCATAAGTGTGATCAAGTACTAGAATAAGAAATGAGAAACTCCAGAAGTACATCTGAAAGGCAAAAACACCCTAGTGGCTATCCTTGGAAGTTCAACTTTCACCACAAATAATTGTTGTGAATGTATATGGCAAATGAAGATAAGATTTAGTGCCATGATTATCAAATCGAAGGAATTAAAAGTTTGATATTTGTCCATGGTAAAGGAATTTATAGATTTAACAAATTATGTGTAAAACATGCAATAAACTCAAAAAAGTTAATTCTTGGTCAACAATATGTGTTGCACTTGCAAATTAATGTCAAAATGATTAACTTTTGAAGTTGCTATACTCTAGTTAGGCATAATATATTTTTCTGATACAAGTAAACTGAAATTGCAAAACTAACAGATAACTATACCTGCTCTACTATATTCTCAAGGTCATGACCAAACTTGTTGAGAACAACAGCATATGCATCAATAATGCCAAGGTTTCCAATTGCATTTGTCAGTGCACATCCTTGAAGATATTTGATTCATGATTGATTGCGAAGGACATAATTTAGTTCACCAAAAAATGCCATGGAAATCCTCTTCGCCCTACCCCTAAATAGATCGGCTCGTTATCTCTCTCGAGAAATAGTGAGCTAAATAGAAGCCCGGGTTTTGCTTGTATCTCTTCGTAAGTGGGTGTGGAAGTACAATACAATCTACTTCTGCTGGTGTCACTACCTTTGTTGCCTTTATAATGACCCATGCATGTGATCCTACAACTCCAATTCATACTGGTTTGACCCTTAATAACCTAATTCTTCTGTACAAGTAGGCAAGACCAACAATACTACATTATCTTTAGCTCACTTTGTCCACTCTGTATGCAGATCCTCCAATAGCAGTTCGAGATATAAAACCCACTTCAGGATGCAGGGTAGACGACTTCATTTGATTGTTCGGCTCACTCGAGAAAGGTTATGGCTCCATCCTCCCAGAAAAAAATGGTCATGGCATTACGCAGACACGACCTCGATATAGTTGCTAGGGTTTAATAGAGGTGGAACTGTGGGCAGGAATATGTTGTTAGGGTGGCAATGTGAGAATGGAAAGAGGCCGCCAAAATGATTTGAAATGTCTTGGTCTTTTTTTTTTTTTTAAGTAATACCCATTGTCGTCAAAATTTCGATGAACACGGGCACTTTTTGTAAAAAACACAAATGTCGTTGCCAATTCCTTCTTTTCCGAAAACATATATTAAATTATTGTTGGAATTCCAACGAATGCAAGGAATTTTTCAAATAAAAATCAAATTTTTTCACAATATACCTTCTCCGTCAGAAACCTCCATTGGAATTTTAGGCCAAATGTATTAGTGAGAGTATCTTGAGGGTGCCTTCACCCATAAATTTGGGTATTTCTTTTTTTTCTCTAATTATACATTAATAAGGGTCTATGGATGCAACCAAGATCCACACATTTTGCCCATTACAATCACACCAAGGATGGTATTCATTGAATTCATTTGGAAAATGTTATGGTCAGAAAAATAACAATTAAGAATAGAGAAGAAGGTGAATCATCTCCCCCAGATGGTAAGGTATAATGAATTCAATGTATGGTGTGACACGCTTGATTAAGTATAGGAATTCCTGTCTAATAATTATAGACTCAAGGTGGGTCAAGAAAGGCACTATGAACCCGAAGGCTATATTAATGATGTTAGAACAAATAAACTGAGGGTGAGGGATTTCACTCACCATTTTTATGAGAGGAAGACTTGATCATAAATGTGTACCCCTCTGAGGCCCTGCAAAGGAGAAGGAAGTGGATTTATTTGAGTAAATTAGAGAGGGAATGAAAATGAGGACCTTGAATCCCAGGTATTTTATTCTAACATTCTTAATGACTTTGCTAGGATGTCCTGCAAGGTTAGAATTTTTGATAGATTGATTGAAGATGAGTTGGCTCGAAGGCAGGCTAAACAACCTGGCAGGGTAGAAGAGGAAAGGCCTATATTTGACCCCTCTATAAGGTATAAGGGTAAAAATGTTTTGAGGGGAGAATCCTCAAAGGATGCACCACAACAGGTACCATAAGGAGCAGAGAAGCCAGCTCCCAAAATAATAAGGAAGGTGGAAAAGGGGAAAGAAAAGATCTCTAACTTTGTTGATATTACAGTGGAAGAAGTTGACACTAGTGTGCCACCCCCATCCCCTCCCCATGATGCATTGAAAGAGGATGTTGTTGGTGAAGTTTTAACATATTTGGATAGGGAAATCATTCTAAGTGTCATCCCTGAGGATCAAGTCACTGATGAGAGGGTAACTACCTCAAAAATTTTCTCGTTTGATGATAATTTTGTTAATTCTGATGAATTTAGATATTTTTGGTTAAGGGAAAAACTTAAGGATTTATCTGAAGAAGACATCATTTTGTTTTATAATAATAATATCAAATGCACTCCTAAAGAAGGAAGAGAAGTAGTAAAGAAGAGTGGCATTTTGATGCAGAGGGATCCCCTACTCTAGACCTCTCAAGGGTTCAGTCACTCAAGGAGACACACAAGAGGATCCTTCTACATGCTAGGTGAAACGCACTCTCCCTTCCAACTCCCATTGATCATGATTGGTCATCTCATCAATTGCCTAAGGTTACACTCTTAAGGTTTTGATAACCTACTTATTCCCTTGGACCCAACTCTAGGATCAACACTTGGCTCCTAACCCTCCTCAATACCCTAACACCAAGGTATAATCTTTCCACATTTTATTTGAAATAATTACAAACCACTACACTCCAAACTAGGTTCGCAAGCCAAAAATGCTCAACACTTTGATTGAATAAAACCAAAGTTACCTTCTTGATGTCCTCTTAGATATACCTATACACAGAGGTATATAACTTTTAACCTAGTTTTGAACTCCTCAATCACTCCAGTGAGATTCTAAAGAAATTGTTTTAGAACAACATATTAAAACTTTAGACAAATCTAACAGTTCAACTCTGAGATATTCCCCCTGCATTAGGCTACATTTTTCTGTGACTGTCATTTTGTCACACTGGGACTGCAACAATCAGAAAAACCTCTTGCATGCACATACCAACTCCTTCACGGAACCATGAAAACACCTTTTACAGGTAATATACATCCTTTCCCTCATCCCTACCCAAAATGAGGATTGTTTAAGGATTAAAACAAAAGATATTACATTTATGAAGCCACTGGTTACCCTAAGGCAGGGTTCTGGCAGATTTCACTAAAACTTTGATATCTTTATCAAATGAACACCAAATCAAATGCCGCTACCTCCAAAACAGATTTATATTATTCCTTTATCATCCACAAACAATAATATTTCAAAATAAAAACATTAAATGCATCAAAATTAACAAAATATCTGACTGTCCACGTTGAGAACTCAGAAAATGCACATGAAAATATGGTTTTTATTGCTCCAAATGATTGCCTTCGACCATACACTCACAATATATCCCAATGTCATTTTTTTACAACCTTTTGTATAACTTGTGGTCTTAGATACTGAACCATAACCACCCAATTACCTCTAACCACCTATTTTTGTCATTTTTTCATTTTTGACAATAAAAGTTGCTCTCAAAAGTTGTCATTTGACAAACAAAGTTGTCAACATGAACAAACTTGACCCCTAACTATACCAACACACAAAAATGGTCTTAATATAACCTTACAAACATTTTAAACATTTTTTATTCCTCACAAACCTTTTCTACCCTTCAAAACCCAATTTTAGCCCTTTCTAGGCCTAATTGCCAATTTTGACAATTTTACACTTTTGGATCTTTCTATTACATTTCATTGCGTTTATTGGCTCTAATGGCCATGATTACATTGTTTTAAGACCTTAAAGACATTTTAGACTTTATTTCTCATTTATTCTCCATGAGGGCCTCTCAGTGACCCTAGTGCACCTTGGGTTAGGGGTCAACCCAAGCATAACAACCTTTGTTGTATGGTTTAGACCTCCCAGCATAGAGAAGCCTATGGTTTTGAGGGGGATAGAAAATAAGAACAGGTGATGCATTGGTAAGAACTCTCACTGAGACAACTACATCAGAAGCAACCACTGTATCAATGCATGTTTCTCATTTTTCCAAGTTGGTTGTTGAGGAACAAGAAAAGCAACATGAGAAGCTTAAGGCTTTACATGTGGCTCTAAGTGCTAACCATAAAACACTTTTTATTGAGAATGCAAATTTGAAGAATGATTTTCTTCAATGTGACTCAACATTTGTACTAGGTCCCAGGCCCGAGGAGATTGAAAAAATGAAAGAAGAAATACAAAAAGTGAAGGAAGAGGCTAAGAAAAATTATTTGGACATAAGAAAGTCAACAATATTACAGGTTTCAAATAGGGTCTTAGGATGCCTGGATGAGATCCACGCTTCTTATTCTTTAGTATCACAATTGTGTGATCGAGTTGATGATATTCTTTCAACCAATTAGAAATGATTGGTTTCATAAGGGTCAACAATTAAAGTAAATTATTTTGGCAATAAAAAATGACCCAAAGGTACCCCAAATTATGGGGACCACATGGAAGAACTTCAATTTGTTTATTAAAGAACTCCCATATGTGGAAGAGGAATAAAAAGCTCTGACAAAAAAAATTGGATCATTCAAAGGCCTGCAAAAGCGGGATATTCCACCGATTTTGACAGATGAAGGATGGATCAAAGATCTTGCCATGTGGAGAGAAGATTTTACAGATGTAGTTGATGAGGTTTTTGATGCATTAGCCAACAAGCCCAGCCAGGATAATGCTTATCATATGATTATTGATAAAATCTTTAATGTTGATTATCTTTATCATAAATTTACATTGGAGACTGTAACTATGCCCTCTCCAAGAGTTAGAGAGGAAATGAATAAACTACAAAGTTTGAGAGATTTTGCATGGCTAGCAGATGATTTAGATATCTAGCATAAGAAATATTTCTCTTTAGAGGAAAACAACATGAGGAGGAATAGTAGGTGAGATTGCATTCAATTTTTACCTTTTCCCCTCCCAGATTGATATTTTTGGCAAACTGATAAAATTCCCACCCACCTCTTACTAGTCAAAGTATATCAAACTAAACTTTGAGATTTTGATCATAACTTCAGTTGATATGAGTCTAGATAAGCTACCTGACAGATTTTATCAAGAGTGTGACTCTAGGATTCATATCAGATCTTTACAAGATAGATGCAGTTAATGAGCTCTAAAGTTTTGATATACAAGGAAGATTTTTTGAGCTACTTGATAGCTTTTTTGTAAATGTAGTAGTTAGGGTTTTGACAAATGTCACAATTGGCCCAAAGCTTGTTTGATCCCTTAGTGTTATAAAAGGGTATCCAGGGCCATTGTGAAGGTTTTTGATATTCAAATTCTAAAAGCTCTGCTAAGTAGTATGTACATAGGCCAAAAGGAACACACAAATAGATGAACATTTCCTTTCTACAGATGTCCACCTGAAGTGTAAACTCTTATTTTGATGATTAATGAAATAAAGATCAATTTTTGATTGCCTCATATTTTTTGTCCATGTGTTGTATGAGCTTTTAAATCAATGATATATGAGTTTGTCTTCCTCCAGTAGGAATGTGTAGTTGAATGTGGGTCTATTTCAAAGAAAGAGTTAAATTCTAACTCATACAGTGAATATTGCAAAGGATTATGTACACATTTTCTACTAATATAGTGTTGGCAATATTGCATTATAACAAACAATGAAAGATTGTTGGCATTTCATAAGGATATTGAGAAGGTTGTTGATAATTATGGATACAACTGATTAATGATGTTTACTGTCTTGATATTATTATTTTATCATTGATGTCAAGAAATTGATTTTCTAATTTAGTATGATGTTGCCATATCTTGAGAAGTATGATTTAAAAGAGTATAAAGATGTCTGTAAAAGACACAGGAAAGAATATGATGAATAAGGGGATGAATAAGGTATTCAATGGGAAACTATTATCGAGTCAGACAATGATGAGATCATGATGTTTAGATTGTTTTAACATCATACATATGTTGTAAATTGTAAAGGTTAATACTATATTATGTTACCAAGCAAAGAACCTAGTCAGTAAACCCTAAGGTTATCGCTATCGGTTAATGAAGGCGGAATGTCTACCGAGTGAAGTTTAGTATTCACCGAGTTATAACCGAGTTGTAACCGAGCTATAACATAACGCATTAAATGTTTACATGCATTATTTAATGAAGGAAGTTGATGAGCTGGAACTAATTAAATGATTGTTGAGCCATGGATGAAGTTTGTTAATGAATCTAAGGCAATGGAAAGTTGGCATGAAGATCTACAACGCAGATTGAACTGCAATACCTTGGCACAAGTTCCAAGAAATGTATACAAGTTCCAAAGCAGGTTAAAATGTTTTCAGATCGAAAGATGCATTGAACCTAGACAAGATTGAAGATCTGATGGCTATGATTGATCATGGGAAATGTGATCAAGGAGATTAAGTAGTTACCTGATTGTTTATAAATAGGAAACTATTGATAAACAATGTATACGGGAAAGTGTATGCACAAGGATGCTGCATAGTGATTACCGAGCACAGAATCTTGAAGACCTGTTTGAATAACAGAGTATAGAAGCCCAATAGATAGACAAGATTAGTTCTATGTCTAGATTGTATTGAACAAATAGGAATCTTCTTTAGCATTTTAGATGTGAAGTTGCAGATAGATTTTTATTACTGTTATTTTGAGAAAGTGACAGAAAATCTCTTAACCGAGTGGACTTAACAGTCTTATTTGTAAAACCCTCTAGCAAGGTGACATTCTGATTGAGTGTTTGAAATCCTTTAACAAGGTCACTTCTAATAAGGTGAAGATCCTAATAGATCTGAGGGAAATCCCTTAACCAGGTCACATCTAGCCATGTGTTTGTAATCTTTAACAGGATTTTCTTTTAACCGAGCATACTCTAGAAGAGTATATTTCTTAGTGGGTCTGAAATCCCACAGTGGTTTTGTTTCCTCGTTAAATCTGGTGTTATGAGGTTTATGATGTTTATATGCTTTTGAGTTTGCATGTTTAATAGTTTTGGTTATATTACTGATATATATGTTACCGAGGTTGAATCTGATGTTTTTATGGATGATTAAGTTTGTATGATTCAGCCCCCCCCCTCTCATCTTGTTGGCTATTGGATCTGTACTTATATTAAGTATCAGAACTATCAATTGGTATCAGAGCTATTGGACTTTGGAAGAAAAGTTTAAAGGCACTTGAGTTAAAGATCCAAATATGTATAAGAGGGATGCACCAAAGCTGAACAAGTCAAGTTTCTCTACATGGCAGAAAAGGATGAAGCTACATCTATCACGAGTTGGAGAATATGTTGTATACTATCTGGAGAATGATTTTGTTACATCGAGCACCTATCCATTGGCTATGGAAGAGATAAAGGCAAAGCAAGAACATATTCAAGCAATGATTGAAATAACATCTGCATTGACCGACTTAGAGTTTAATGATCTAGAAGGCTGCAATGATGCAAAGGCAATGTGGGATAATCTCATATCAGTATATGGAGGAGATGAACATGTTCAAAGAGAAAAAGTAGATAGTCAAAGAGGACAACTTGAATCTATGAGGATGAATGAAGGTGAGAACATAACTCAGTACAATACAAGACTAAAGGAGATTGTCAATCAAATCAAAGGAGCAGGTGGAAGTATTGAAGAAAAGGATATAACAAGTAAGTTGTTGAGAACCCTTCTACCAGCTTATGCAATCCGAGTCTCTACAATCAATGAATTGAGGTCTGTACCTAATATGCCAGTTTCTTGAGATGCTACTATTGGTAAGCTACATGCATTTGAGTTAAGTAATTTTGATAACAGTGGATTTTTGGTAAATAAAGTTGAATCTACATTTAGTTCTTTTCATCTTGATGAATCTAATGATTACAATGAAAGAAAGTATAAGTACTCTGAAGGATATCACAGTGGAACAAGTGAAAGATTTCGTAAGAACATGGAAGAAGTACACAAATTGTATGAGGAAATCAGAAAGCAAGAAGAGTTTGAAGCACTACTAGCCAAAAGGTTACCGAGAGGCAAAGGTAAGTATAAAGGAAAAATACCTTTGAAATGTTTCAATTGTGATAAGATAGGACATATGGCTTCTAGTGCACACTGATCTTTGTGGTCCTATGAAAGTTCAAAGTTATTATGGTGATAAATATTTCATATTATTTGTGGATGACTATTCAAGGATGATGTTAGTAATGTTTTTAAAAGAAAAATCAGAAGCTTTTCAAATGTTTAAATGGTACAAGGCAAGAGTTGAAAATGAAATAGGAAGACAACTGAAATGTCTT
Source organism: Cryptomeria japonica (assembly GCF_030272615.1). Lineage (NCBI taxonomy): Eukaryota > Viridiplantae > Streptophyta > Pinopsida > Cupressales > Cupressaceae > Cryptomeria > Cryptomeria japonica. The sequence continues at coordinate 70,439,550 of NC_081405.1, read as the reverse complement.
AGATCAGATAGAGGAGGAGAGTTCACATCTGATGAGTTCAAATTATCGTGCAATGATCATGGTATTAAAAGACAAGTCTCTGCACCGAGAACTCCACAGTAGAATGGAATAGCTGAGAGAAGAAACAAATCTATTGTGGATTGTGCTAGAACACTGATGATTGAAAAGAAGGTGCCACAAACATTTTGGAGAGAAGCAATAAGCACAACAGTTTACACCTTGAACTGAGTTCAATTGAAGAAAGGTACTTTGAAGACACCATATGAAATCTAGTATGATAAGAAACCTAATGTAAGTTATTTTAAATTCTTTGGAAGTAGATGCTATGTTCACAAAGATGATAGAAATGGCAAGTTTGATCAGAAAAGTGAAGAAGGAACATTTCTAGGTTATTCTTCTAGAAGCAAAGCATTTAAATGTCTGATCAAATCATCTAACAAAATAGTAGAAAGTACAAATGTGAAAATTGATGAATTTGCAGAAAGAAATGATGAAGGAAATTCCAAGGAATCAGAGGACTATGATGAATTTGTCTATGTTCAACCGAGAAGACTGTTGAAGAAAATGAAGAGAATATCCAGTTACTGAGTGATGAAGAAGATCATACAGAGCCTACCGAGCCTGTATTAGCCAAGTATGTCAGAAGACATCATGCACCAAGTCAGATTATAGGAGATAAGGATGATCCAGTGATGATAAGGAACAAACTGAGACAGAACACATGTTTGATATTTGAATTTGAACCAAGAATAGTGAAAGAGGCATTTAACAGTGAATATTGGATAAATGCTATGATAGAAGAGATTGATCAAATCAAGAAGAATGGCACATGGACACTAATCCCAAGACCAAAGGACAAAAATGTAATCGGTACAAAGTGGATTTTCAGAAACAAGCTAAATGAAAAAGGAGAAGTCATTCAAAACAAAGCAAGACTAGTTTGCAAAGGTTATGCTCAAGAAGAAGGAATTGATTATGGTGAAACTTTTGCACCTGTTGCTAGACTTGAAGGAGTAAGAATGTTGTTGGCATATGCTGCTTTCAAAAACTTCAAGGCATATCAAATGGATGTCAAATCTACATTTCTGAATGGAATATTAGAAGAAGAAGTTTTTATTGAACAACCTGAAGGATTTGTTGAAGATAATAATAAAGATCAGGTATGTAAATTGAACAAAGCTTTATATGGTTTGAAACAAGCACCTAGAGCATGGTATGAAAGATTGCACTCTTATTTGATTAAGATTGGTTTTATAAGGACAAGTGAGAACAACAACATGTACATGAAGAATGATGAAAATGGAATACTGATCTCAACCATATTTGTTGATGATATTATATTTTGTGGAAATGACCCTTTATGCAAGAACTTTGGAAATGGAATGAGAAAAGAATTTGAGATGTCATTAATCGGTGAGATAAAGTATTTTATAGGTTTACAGATACTGCAAATGAAAAATTATATTTTCATTACTCAATCCAAGTACATAAAGGAAATCTTGAAGAAATTTGGAATGGAGGATTCGAAACCTGTAAGTACTCCTATGACTACCAACTGTAAATTATCAAAGAATGATGAATCTGCATCTGTTGATGAGACACTTTACCCATCCATGATTGGAAAACTACAATATGTTGTTCACAACAGACCAGACATAGCACATGCAGTAGGTATAGTTGCAAGATTCTTTGCAGATCCTAAGGAAACACACATGACATCAATCAAAAGAATTTTTAGATACTTGAAAGGCACAGAGGATTATGGCTTAATATATCAGAAAGGAAATGATTTTGATTTAAAATTTTATACTGATGCTGATTGGGCAGGCAACATTGATGACAGAAAAAACACAAGTGGAGGAGCTTTCTTTTTAGGAGAAAGACTATGGAGTTGGCTTAGCAAGAATCAAGGATGTGTTTCACAGTCAACAACAGAAGTTGAATACATTGCTGCAGTACTGAATTGTACCAACTTTGCATGGATCAAGCAATTGTTGGAAGGTATAAATGAGAAAGTTACTGAGCCAGTAACTATATTCTGTGACAATACTAATGCCATTAATATTTCAAAAAATCTTGTTATGCACTCTAAGACAAAGCACATCTATATCAAATATCATTATCTTAGAGAAGAAGCTCAAGAGAAGAAAGTGGTGTTGGAGTATGTTAGCACAAAGGAACAAATAGTAGATATCTTCACCAAGCCACTACCAAGGGACACTTTTGAATATCTCAGAAAAGTCAATTAGGGGTCCTAGCCCTATCTTCTACTCACTGACCGAGTTCGATGAAAGCATCAATCCGATGGCTCTATCGAATATATTTTAGGAGTTGATGCTGCATTACACACTTTAGGATGTTTTCTAAAGGTGTACAGGAATTATTATAGGAAATTATATAGGGAACGGGAATTAAAGACAAAATGCTTTGACCGAGACTCAGTTGATACACAACAACAAATCACATCAAACAGAAAGAAATTATGTTTTAGTTCTTTACTTTTTGGCATTGTTGTCAAAGGGGGAGAAGACTAATATCGGGGGAGAAGACTAAAAGAAAACTGAGCAAACTATAGATTGGAAAGAAGATTAAAGAAAATAGGATAAGTCTAATGAAGGGGGGAGAGCATTTCAGCATTTCAGAATCACAACAATCCGAATCTTTTTAATGTCAAATCAATTGGTTTTGCAATCAATGCCAAACGGGGAGATTGTTGGCAATATTGCATTATAACAGACAATGAAAGATTGTTGGCATTTCATAAGGATATTGAGAAGGTTTTTGATGATTATGGATATAACTGATTAAAGATGTTTACTATCTTGATATTATTATTTTGTCATTGATGTCAAGAAATTGATTTTCTAATTCAGTATGATGTTGCCATATCTTGATAAGTATGATTTAAAAGAGTATAAAGATGTCGGTAAAAGACATAGGAAAGAATATGATGAATAAGGGGATGAATAAGGTATTCAATGGGCAACTATTACTGAGTCAGACAATGATGAGATCATGATGTTTAGATTGTTTTAACATCATACATATATTGTAAATTGTAAAGGTTAATACTATACTATGTTACCAAGCAAAGAACCTAGTCGGTAAACCCTAAGGTTATCGCTATCAGTTAATGAAGGCGGAATGTCTACCGAGTGAAGTTTAGTATTCACTGAGTTATAACCGAGTTGTAACCGAGCTATAACAGAATGCATTAAATGTTTACATGCGTTATTTAATGAAGGAAGCTGATGAGCTGGAACTGATTAAATGATTGGTGAGTCGTGGATGAAATTTGTTAATGAATCTAAGGCAATGGAAAGTTGGCATGAAGATCTACAACGCAGATTGAACCGCAATACCCTGGCACAAGTTCCAAGAAATGTATACAACATTTTCAGATCAAAAGATGCATTGAACCTAGACAAGATTGAAGATCTGATGGCTATGATTGATCATGGGAAATGTGATCAAGGAGATTAAGTAGTTACCTAATTGTTTATAAAGAGGAAACTGTTGATAAACAATGTATGCGGGCAAGTGTATGCACAAGGATGCTACATAGTGATTACTGAGCACAGAAGCTTGAAGACCTGTTTGAATAACAGAGTATAGAAGCCCAGCAGATAGACAAGATTAGTTCTATGTCTAGATTGTATTGAACAAATACGAATCTGCTTTAGCATTTTAGATGTGAAGTTGTAGATAGATTTTTATTACTGTTATTTTGAGAAAGTGACAGAAAATCTCTTAACCGAGTGGACTTAACAGTCTTATTTGTAAAACCCTCTAGAAAGGTGACATTCTGATTGAGTGTTTGAAATCCTTTAACAAGGTCACTTCTAACAAGGTGAAGATCCTAACAGATCTGAGGGAAATCCCTTAACCGGGTCACATCTAGCAATGTGTTTGTAATCTTTAACATGATTTTCTTTTAACCGAGCATACTCTAGAAGAGTATATTTCTTAGTGGGTCTGAAATCCCACAGTGGTTTTTCCCTATTTGGGTTTCCACGTTAAATCTGGTGTTATGAGGTTTATGATGTTTATATGCTTTTGAGTTTGCATGTTTAATAGTTTTGGTTATATTACTGATATGTATGTTACCGAGGTTGAATCTGATGTTTTTATGGATGATTAAGTTTGTATGATTCACCCCCCCCCCCCCGCCCCCCTCTCATCTTGTTGGCTATTAGATCTGTACTTATATTAATTATCAGAACTATCATATAGAACACTTGGAAATCCAATGCAATGATTTTTATGTTATTTCTCTTTACTTGTCATCCAGAATGTCATATGAATTAATAAAATCAAAGGTTTTAAATACATATCTCTTCACTTTATTGTTGAGTTTGAATGAATTTTAGCTTCTTCTAAAGTAGGAGATTAAATTTATTGATCTTTATTTGAAGAATTCAATGTAGAGAGCAATAATTGAGTTGCGATTAAGAATTCATCTTATGATGTAATTGATATCAAGATTGAAGTCCTCTGAAAGAATTAAGTAAATGAATATTTCAAATAAAGCACTTCACAATTACAACCGACAAACATAAATATTTACTACAAATGAATAACAAAAGACATTAGTAGCACAGCCATTAAGTATATTTGTATTAATAATGGATTAAAATTTGTAATGTTAAATGGTACATTAACGTGATTCATCCTTGGAGTTATAGATGAATTATAAATTGACACAATTGACACCAATCTGCTATAGATGTTATACTAGAAGCAGATTTGATCGAGATCATAGAAGAATTGAAACCCATTTTAAATAAAAAATTTGCCTCCAACATTTTTGATTCGGATCAAGCAATCATGATATAAAATGATGAAATTATAGTGGGTGAAGCAAAGAAAGGAAACATTTGAAATTGGGTAGCAATTCCAAAGTTCCTATTTCAGGGCGCCTCTCAATTCTCATACCTTATTCCATTCATCCTTAGTCTGACAACAATCACCTTGAAAAGATAAACTGAGGATCAATCATGAACAATAAACATCAAAATCACCTCGAAGAAATAGAATCAAGTATCATGATCAATTGTTTACAATGAAAATTGCATGAGCAATAATAGTTACCCTTACCAACAAAATAAGAACAAACAACTCCATTGTCACTATTGATTGTGCAAACGAATAACCCTAAGAAGACCTCAGAAGATGCTAAATAAAGCTTCAACTTCCTAAATTGCATAAAAAGGCCCCATAGTGGACCTCCTTAGTTGACACCTTCACCTTAAACTTAACTTGCTTCGAATACCAATACCATAGAGGTTTTGGTATAAACAAGTAATCTACTTATGAATCACCACTAAAAACAATAGAATATGGCCACAAAGACCTCAAATAATGATATTAAATAGGGCACTGCAACATTCACATAAGACCTCACAAGATGCTTAATAAAGAGGTCCCTAAGCTACATAAAAGCCCCATAGTTCCTATTTCAATAAGAGTGTCTTCTATTGTGGATATCTTTATAAGGTGTACAAGTAGCTCTAGTGATACCACATGTCATACCATTAGCTTCTACTAGTACCAATACTTCTAAAAAGAGCAATATGGCATTAGTATTCCATCGCCAGTTTTTGAGAGCCTCTCTCTCTTGCCTCATTCCACCCATTGAATTATTTCTAATTCCACCCATCCTAAATCTAAATGGAATTAGTTTGTATTTTCCTCTAAGACTACATAGCTAGAGGTAAGAAAATTTACAGTACCCACAATAACAGGATGATGTTATCCTCATTAACCTCAAAAATCTCATATGAAAACTAAAATCATTCAATACTTAATTAAACATCATTATGTGGTTGATTCCAATCCAACTCCAAATCCTTATTTATAGAAAGTTTCTATGATTGTTAAGTAAATTAAGGCGGTGGTTTTGAATCAAAAATATATCGGATCTGATTTATTACTCTTCAAATCCTTGAAGATCTCAAATGTCAGAAATCACACTCGAAAATACATCGATCATTAAATGAAGGTGGTGGTTTTGTATCAAAAATATATCGGATGTGACATCTTCGAATCCTTGAAGATCTAAAATGTCAGAAATCATAGTCGAAAAAACATTGACAAGATCAGTCAAGTACAATCAACATCTCATATAAAATAGTAATGAAAATGATTTTTTTCATTTTTTGTAGGTTTTTATTATAAACTGCTAATTCTTAATGACTTTTTCCATTTCTGTGAATTTTATGACTGGAAAAAAAGAAGAATCACGACAAGAAAATCACAACAAATCATTTGCACAAGATCACCTCCACATAGGACAATCAGAAATCTGTGTGGTAGATGCAAGAAAATCAAAATAGTGGCATGTGAATTTTATGACTGGAAAATAAGAAGATCATGGAAAATCGTTCACACAAGATCACCTCCACATAGGATAATCAAAAATCTCTGTGTGGCAGACACAAGAAAATTAAAATGGTGGCATGTGAATTTTATGACTAGAAAACAAGAAGATCGTGACAAATCATTCACACAAGATCATCTCCACATAGGACAATTAGGAAACTGTGGCAGATGCAAGAAAATGAAAATGGCGGCATATGGATTGTCATTAAAGAATACTAAATTGGTGGTTAAGTGATTATAGAGGCAAAAAAAATCTTTAACATGTTTTCAATTTCATTCTTTTTCAAAAATTTATAATAAATAGATTGGTTGAGTGGTATTTCGAGTACCTCTCTTTTTGCTTGTTCAAGAATGATTTAAAAAATGGAGTGCTCATACGCGGGTATGGACTGTGTATGCACAAGATGTAAAATCTATGACACCAAGTGGATGATACTACCATTAACTACCTTGTAGTTAGAGGGACATTGAAAATATAGAAGGTTGATAAAGGGATATTGAAAGGCAACTACAATTGCAAAAGGTCTTTCAAAATCTACCAACCATCATTACTTCATCATTTGGTTATTGAGAGGCAAGGGGAGAGGAGAGGGGAACAATGAGGGTTGAGGATAGCCAGCACTATCAAAGAGCCTGTTAAATTCAATTTGATTGCCTGAGATGGAATCCCTGTTCTCATTACAACATTTTTTGATGAGATCCTCCTATAGCTTTACTAGCCTTGTAAAGCTCCTCTTGTTTTGTGGAGCTCTTCTTACTTTGTGGAGCTCCTCTTCTAATTTGTTGATCTCATCAAACTTTGTTGAGATACTCTACTATTTTGTTGAGCTCCTCTACTAGTTTGTTTAGTTAGTTTTGCATCTTCATGGTCATTCAGGAATGCAATGGTGGAATGACTCAAGTGGTTAGACTTCCAATAATATACTTGTTTTGTCTTTTATGTTTCAACTTTCAAGTTCTACTCTGGGAACATTTTCTCGCCATGCATTTAAAACATAAATGTGTCAAAAGAAAAGAAGACAATTGTATTTACAATTCATTTATGGTCTATCATCAATACTTGTGAAGAAACTATCTCTACAATGTATTCCTTGTCTTACATGAATAACAATATTAAGGGTTTTGTTATTTGTCTTTACAAAGTTCTTGTCAATGTGTAATATTGTTTGTGGGTTCTCTTTGAAATAGAGATAATTTCGTGACATGTGTAAAATATAATTATTATTTAATGAAAAAAATAAATATAATTAATTTTACTATAAAATTCAATATTTAAATTACAATAGTAATACTAAAAAAGTAAAAAGGCAAAGTATTCGTCTCTACCTGTAACGTCGGTACCATTACATTAAAATAATTGACTGATGTCTAAAACTAAATATAAAGTATATGTCCTAGTGTTGATGAATGTTGTTTGATCATGAACACATTCATTTCTTGAATCAAGAGAGTGGGGACTTGATACTCGAGAGCAGGGTTTTCTATTTCTTCTTAGCAGAACTGGCTTTCAAAGTTCCTATTTGACTATTCAAAATACGGGTAAGGTGGAGGCTTTTCAAACTGTTTATAATTGTAATTTATTAAGGTTCAAGGTTGTCTGCTTATAAGCACGACTACCACCAGTAGTAGCAATAACCCTAAGATGAATATGCAAAGCAAAAAAATAGACTATGTTGAACTAATTAAAACCCCAGGTTTAACTGATGAGTACCATGATATTTATGATCCTGTTATCGGTGGTTATCTTACATCAAGACTTAGATATTCATGTGAGAGTAAGGCCATCGTCAAGGTACATACTCCACCAAAAATTAGTATGGGGGCATCGTGGATTAGTGGATTGGGTTGCATGATGTTACCTGAGGTCTTCCCTTGCCCAGAATTTATAATGGCTTGTGCCCTGAATTATGATGACAACAAAAAACAATCGTTAGGAAAGATAGCCATGAAGGAGTGCTACACATTATTGCAGAAGGAATAGGTCAATTGTTAGGGTTTACTAGCACCGCTGGAAAATTTTAGAGTAATTCCCATTGACCTTGAATGTTTTCCTAGTCAGTATGAAGGAATCATTCAACATAAAAAAACAAAATTTCTCAAAAAAAATAAAACAAGGAGGCATCAAACTCCAACAAGATCATAGGCCTCTTTATGATATTAATTTTTTTAAATCATGGGCTTAGGAGACTTTCTCGATGTTAGCATTTTTCCTTGGATTGGATAGTAATAGGTAAGTGGGTCCAAGCCTCCTTGAAATGTTATATAATATCCAGTTTTCTAGTCAGCCAGCTAAATATAGATTTATTGATAATTGTGTGGGGGAAAATGTGACACTAAGCAAACATGCCCTAATCTCACTTTCAATCACACACTTGTGGAATACGAAAGAGCCTAGAGGTATCACACAATTGGCTACTTCTTTTTGTGGAAGAGAGAGCCATGGGCTACCTATTAGGATTTCTATTCCTTTGTTGCAAATGATAGATACAATGATGCAAGTTCAACTACTAGCCCTAGAGTGCAAGTATGAACTAGTAACAAGATTGCAGAATTGAACTTAAATAATGGAAAGTTGTAAACACAAGGACAAGACAAGAATGTAAATGCATACCTGGTGTTAAAATCTGAGTGAAAATGTTCGGGACGGGGGCGCGGGCGCGACGCCACTGTCCTGATTCTGCCCCTGAAACTGCTCCTGAAACTGTTGTTTTGCAACCTGAAAAGCTATCAAAAATGCTGAAACTTGCTGTCTGACAGAGGGACCAGGGTGCCCAGCGCCTTTGTCCTGGCAGGACCAGGGCGCCCCACGCCCCTGTCCTAGTCTTTTGCTCTGAAATTTGGTGTGTTGTTCCGTCTCAGTCTGCTTCCGTCGGATCTGCAACTTGCGACATCGTCCGAATCCCGAAACCTGCACTTATATCTGAAAAGGTATGGTGGGCGGCTATATAGGGTTTTTCCTTAGTCAAACCCCCACTTTGGTGATTTCCACCTCCATGAATAGCCAAGTTGTATTGTAAAAGTAGTGTGTGTGCAGACCTTGTGTGTGTGCAAGATCCTAAAATGCAAGTAAGCAAACTAGAGCAACCTAGAAAGTAAACCCTAATTGCTTGTAAATGATAATGTAAATGCTCCAAATCAAGATGCAAAGTGATCTAAAGCATGAATACAAATGATATAATGAGGCTTATGCAAAGACATGAAAACAACATGAAATCATACCCAACCCCAAGGGAGGGGTACAAGCCATTCTTCAGTCGGTAATCCCCTATTGCTCTTCAATGTCTTCAAAGCCCTAAATGGATGAATGAAATTGATGGATGCTTGATGGATGTTGAATGTTGTTGAAGTCTTCAAAGATCTGCTCTTTCGCTGCATAGAAGGCCCTTGAAACCAAAAATCTGGATCCTTTCAAATGAAGAAAGAGAGCTCTTATATATGAAACCCTAGGTCTTAATTTCAACTTTTGGCTGACCTAGAGATTGAATCTCCCGCCAATTTCTTGGGGTTAAGCTTTATTTTATGATTGGATCATGCTCCTAAAATTTCAGGAAAAATGTCCGGGACCATGTGCACGCTGGGCGCCATGGTCCCAACAACTTTTCACCAAATTTTCAGGGTCGTCGGATATGATGATTTTAGAGCGAATCCCGAAGTTACAGCTGATTTCGAGATGTTTTGACCCCCGAAATCAAGCCCCCAAGTTCAAAATAGGACCTAATTAGGGTTTTTGATTAAATGATGTATTGGAGGAATAAAATGAAAGGGGCACACTTTAATGAAAGGGCCCACCTTTATGATGTAGAGGACGATGAAATAGGACCTTAGACCTAATTAATTTGATTAATTAAGTGCTAAAGGAGGAATGCAATGCAAAATGCAAACTGCGCCAAGGCGGGTGCTAAACTAGGTGTGAAATTGTACCACCCTAGCAAGTGCGTACAATTTACGACGCTACAATAATGTTGCAAAAACCATGCAAAAATAATTTGCAATGACTAAAGGAGGTTACACTAAGAATTTTAGGTTCACATCCTACTTGTGCTATTTATTTTTGGAGAGATATGGCCAAAAATTTGTGGAAATGGGCAACAAACTTGAGATTAAATTCCATAAGACTGATGGTATTCCACTTCCAGTATATGAGTGGACCCATAAGATAAGAATACATGGTAATAAGAGGAACTATAAATATTTTGTAGACTAATTTTTTGGAACCATTGTTTCAAGCAATTATAGGTATTCCAATGCCTCAATTGCCTAGATCTTGTAGAAATTACACTCAATTGGGATCATATATACAGTTGGCTGATTGGTACTTAATGGAAGATTTTACTATTCTAAGATTTTATGGATCAACAGAACAACCCTACAAACTTCCCATTCATCTCATAGAGAGGGTATTGCATTGGAATATGTACAACAACTAAGTAGTACAGATGACATATACTTCCAACAAAATAGTAAGAAGACAATATTTCCTTCATTACCTTTCTCATGTGGAGGGTTCACAATTGACATAAAAGCATTCAAAGTTGTAAAGTCTTTTTTTTTTAATTTATAATTTTGAATTTGTCAATCACTAGTAGTATGAACCATGTGATGTTATCAAACAAATAATTTGATCCAATCACAACAAAGAAAGTTTAATTCAACATGAAAGTAAACCCATGCTAGAAAGATTGAAAAACAAGAACTCTTGGGAAGAGGTAAAAAAAACAATGGAGGAAATAGTCATTGAGACAAGATTTTCTTTTGATTAGATGTCAAAAAAAAATAAAGAAATTACACCAACATGAAGCACCAGATATGCTAATGAATTGTTGGCATTTGGCACAACTAATGCAGATTAGGTGATGTAGTTGAAGTTGGATGACTGCACCAGTAAAGGATAGAAGTCTATTTGTGATGAAGAGATTGAGATTCTATGAATAGATGACATGATTGCTTATTTGTGTTGTCATTGCTGGCAACTGATGTTCCTGATGTTTGTTTTGTCATATAAGTGATTTGGTTTACCGGAAGACAAGGTTTACCGATAGTGAACTAAAGTCTATGAAATAGGACTTTAACCAGTAAAGCAAAATTGTTTTGATTCGATTAGTCGATCGGGGATGATTGGTGATTTGAGGTTTAGATGGTGAACTTGTATCATGGAAAGGTGTATATGACCAGAGCTAGAACTTGTGATGATTACCGAAAGACGTGTTTCAAATTTTTGATGAATTTTTCCTAAGGTTTTTGTAGGGTTTAAGGACCGGTGATGAAATCATCAAACCAGTAATGATTTATGTTATGACGGTGATTGACAGCAAGTCCACATGAAATTGGTAACATAGAACATCCCGTGTGAAAGATTTGATAGTTGTTTTGGTGCGATTCAAGGAAGATTTTCTTGGGAATAAACAAAACACTTAGTAGAGTGTTTTGAGGATACAGATCAGATTTCCATGATGGGTTATGATCAACCAATGGTTGATATTGCATTGTAATTTGTTGTAATGATCTCTATAGAGATCTATGATGATCTCTTTTGATCTAATTGTAAATTCATGATGCAATTGGGTTTTGTGGCTGACCTAGTTGAGATGGCTATTTAGATTGACATAGTTGATGTTTATTATGTCGGTGGTCTTAGAGAATGTGTTAAGTCATCCAAGTGAAGTGTGATATCTTCCTAAGATTTGTAGAGTATTGTGTATAACTAGATCTGATCAAGAAAGTAGATAAGTACAAGTAACATATCATTTTTTTATTGTTGTTCCTTAATAGTTGTAGTAGGTTAAATCCTTTAACTGGGTAGGTCCTAATAAGCCTTAAACATTTAAGTCCCCTAATAATGCAACTCTCAAAAGAGTGTTAAATCCTCTCACGAGATTGATCCTAACCAATCATCAAGCTCCTAGCTAGATTGCAAGGCAAATCCCCTAACTGGGTCACTCCTAATAGGGTCTTCTCTTAACTGAGTGTATTGTAAGCTCCTAACAGGGCGTACTTCAAAAGAGTACAAATATTTGTGGGTGCCAAATCCCACCATGGTTTGTTCCCTATTTGGGTTTCCATGTCAAAAATGTATGGTGTTCATGTGTGGAATGTTTTTCATGTGATGTTCTTCTTTATATTTCATTTCATGCATTATTTCTGAGACACCGGTTATGATGTTTTATCAGAAGTTTATCAGAGGTTATTGGTACTGATAAGAAGTTGTTTGAGAAAGTATTTGATCTTATTGATAAAGTTGATGAGTTGGTAAATGATAAAGTTTATATGGTTTCTCTGGTGGTGAAAGTATTGGTAAATGATTTGATTAATGTGTTAAGCAAATATGAAAAAGAGGTTATTAGATCTGATTACAGAAGTTGAGATATTTGTTAAATGGTTTCAGATTTGAGATAAGTTTAATTTTGAGTTAAAGTTTGAGTTGGTCTTAATGCTGATTCACCCCCCCTCTCAGTATTAACCAGATCCTCATAGGATTAACATGAATAGCTACAAAAATTTCTATACGAGGGATGCCAAACCATGTAGTATACAAAAAATACCAAAGGGACTACAAAAATCTTGTACTAATAAACAATGGACATGGTCAAAAATCACTGAGTTCTGGTCTATGAGGAAAAACCTAGGTGATCCAAAGAGTGCTGCAGATCTTGACGAGATCCCAGAGGATCATGAATTTAGCAAATTGTGAAATAAAGAGCATCCCAGTGAACATGACAATGACAATGAAGATGTTGATGATGATTATGATAAAGAAACTATTGAACATGATGGTGGTACTGGTCAGGTAAAATATGGATACACACCTTTTGCAAATGAAGCCACAAAATATAAATATTCTTCAGGGCCAAAAATTGCTAAAAAAAATGGGTTATGATGGTGTTGGATTGGGATCTAGTGGAAAAGGATTTTTTTTGGTACCAAATGTAAATCCTGGAGATCTCCATGATAAAGGTGGAGTTGGAGCACCAAAAAAATCTGAAAGTAAAACTGTCAAAGGGGGAACAATTGCAGAAGAACCAGTTCAACTTATTTCTACTCAAACTTCAATTCCACAACCTCACACTGCTAGACATAAGAGGTCATCTCTACAGAAGTCTTAACAACTACAAGATCTTAATGAACAAACAGACACCATTACAAAGAAGCAAAATATTATGGTAGCTCAAAGTGAAAAGGAATTATTTCCAAAAATCACCCCTCCAAGTCCATTTTTAGGTATGACCATGGATACAAGTAGTTTAGTTTCTCCTTTCAATCATTCGATTGTTCTAGCAATCCAAGGTTTTGATTGCACACAATTTAAATTTGAGATGCAAAAGAAAAGAGAAAACTATAAAGAAGGAAAAAAGTGTTAGAGTATTCGGGTATTTACTTGATTAATTAAACAATATTTGTTTAATTATTTAAGTTCTCTTTATCTCTTTTACACTTAATCTAACTTTAGCTGCATAATAATTAATTCTTTTATTAATGATTATGTGCAAGCCTAGGTTTTCCTTTTTAGGTTTTCTTGATCTATTAGAGGTTTATTTCTTTTCATTGTAGTGTAAGGATTATCACATTACACATTTTGTGAATATTGAGCTCTCATTATTTTGAGCATATTTTTTGTGTATTTTTTTCTCTATTATTTGCTTCCTTGCTTCTCCTTGTAACAAGTTATTCAGCTTGCAGAGATCATTTGGGCTCCTATGGTGTTGTATTTCTCAACTCTCGCATGGTATTAGAGCTTCAGATCTATAGCTATATGTTCTTGTTTTGAGAATTTTTGCATTGGAAGCAGATCTGGGGTTTTAGGAAGTTTTGTTATGTACTTAGGGATAAGCCTTTTTCTGAGCACTTTGGGCCTAAATGGACCCCACCATCATGCTCAAAAGGCTCTAAAATCCCTATAGTCATATAAAACTTGACCATTTTTAGCTCTTGAGCCTTTGGGAGTATTTTTTCTCTAGTACCAGGTCGTACGGCCCTGACACGCAGTTTGAGGAAAAAAATTCAAATTTTTTTTTTTGCCTTTTAACGGCATGCAAGTTGATTTTTTGAAAGAAAAAAAAAATCAAAAAAATATTGGAAAAAGGTGAAAAAAGTGTTTTTTTAACAACTTTTGGGTTGGAGGGTTTCCCCATGGTACGCAGGCGTACCCTGGGGCCCCTTGACCTGTTGCAAGTTTGGTGCCACCAACAGTTCTGACACCACTAGCCCCCCACTCCCTACCAGCCCCCAGGCCACCGACGTCAATCTTCTCGACCCCTGCCGACACCACCTTCCCAGCCTGTCGTAGCAGCTTCTCCCTCGGCCCATCGCTGCAACTCCTCTCCGCTCCCCACTGCCAGCACCGCCTTCCTGGCAGTAGCGCCGCAACCCCTCTCTGGTCCCCGCTGCCAGCACAGCCTTCCCAACCTCACCACCGCAGTACCCCTCTGGCCCCCACTGCACTACGCCACCCGTCCACCACCAGAGCGCCACCCACGAGCCACTGGACCTCCTCCCTCTTGTCTTTTAAGGGGAGGGGTTCACTTTTTGGCCATATCTTGAGGATACAGAGTCATTTTTTCAAACACGAATAGGTGTAGGAAAGCTGGTTCCAAGCCGGACCTCGTGATGTTGGACATTTTTTCCAATTTTTTTGTTTGACTATGATTTTTTCCAGTCAAAGTGGGGTCTCTTTTTTGCACTCCGAGAGCCATAGAATCAACATCTGAACTCTGGTTTTCAAAAAATTTATATCGTTGGAAATATTGTCCTCTGTACTTTCTAGCCATGTGATTTTTTATTTCTAGATTATTCTCCAAGAATATTTTCTTTAGTTTTTTTATTTTTCAGTACTATGTGGATATCTTGGTTGTTTCAGGTCTTGGGATCTCTTCTCTGAGTAGGATGTCTCTATTTTGGTTCTCCTTTCTATTTCCAGTATTCTTATCATTGTAGCTTCTTTTATGCAAACACAGTGAGATAAAGTGCCATCATGCATTGTTTACTTGGGATCTTGCACATCTTGTGCCTTATTGTACATGCACTACCTATAAAGTGCCATGAGGGGGTTGATGTTTTCCTTGTTTGCTATCCACCTTTGTCAAGTGAGTGTTAATTCCATGACATTCACCTCATGATGTGGGTCAAGTGAGTGTTCCTTCCACAACACTATGTACTATCTCTGCGCCTTCGATGTTCCTGCTTCTTCATCCTGCAGTTCTTGTTGGCCGTTCTTTTTAGTGTACCTGTGCCTCTTCCTTTTTCATCATTATGGGGAGGTTAGTCATGTTGCTTCTAATTCTTTCGTGGTTCGATTGATCATCTCTTTAGGCTTTGGTTTCTCATGCCATCTGTATCTTTGAGTTTAGTTGCTTGCCTTTGTTTGCCTTTTGATTCGAGTATTGTCATTTGAGGGCACTCATATAGATTACAGTCTTCTCTACCTGGTCATGTTCTCTTTCAGTGGAGGTTCTTCAGATCAATAGTTATTCTTCGACAGTGTTTGTAGGTTCTTCATGCTTCAGTGATTCTTTTGATATTCTCTTGTTCCTATCTTTTTGGAACATTCTTGTTTGGAGGATTTTTCAGTCCTTCTTGCTTTTCCATCTCTATTTGGAGTAGAGTTTTTTCCCATGTGGTTTTCTCTATTTCTTAGGTTTATAGATATTTGGTTGTATTTGGGTACCTAATCAGGCCTTATTATCAGGACCTATCTTTCCTGCTTTCAGTAGTTGTTCTAGGTTTTAGCTTCTCCCTAAGTCTAGCTTAAGGGGCGGCATTAGAGTATTCGAGTATTTACTTGATTAATTAAACAATATTTGTTTAATTATTTAAGTTCCCTTTATCTCTTTTACACTTAAGCTAACTTTAGGTGCATAATAATTAATTCTTTTATTAATTATTATGTGCAAGCCCTGGTTTTCCTTTTTAGGTTTTCTTGACCTATTAGAGGTTTATTTCTTTTCATTGTATTGTAAGGATTATCACATTACACATTTTGTGAATATTGAGCTCTTATTCTTTTGAGCATATTTTCTATGTATTTATTTTATCTATTATTTGCTTCCTTGCTTCTCCTTGTAACAAGTTATTCAGCTTGCAGAGATCATTTCGACTCCTATGGTGTTGTATTTCTCAAGTCTCACAAGAAGCAATTGTTAGAGCAAATTTATTTAACTTCAAAGCCTGTAGCAACCAGGGTGCTTCCTACATTTTTTCCAGATAAAGAAACCTTGGGGTACACAATTTCAGTGCCAAGAGTGAACAATAAACCAGAGTATCATATGGATCTATCTGAATATGACGTGAGCATTGTCCAAATGATTTTTTTAGAAATGAAAAATACTAACAAAATCAATGTATCAAAACTGAACAACCAATTGGTGTACACGTCATTGCTAAAGCTAGAGAGAATAAAAAATCAATTGGAGAATAAAATAGATAAGCTCAAGAAAGATGTAGCAAATGAGAAAGCACAAAGGAAAGAAACAAAAAACAAGTGTAAGGATTTATAGAACAAGATAATAAAATTTGGCTTTACATCTTCAAGCCAAGATAATGATCAAGCATAGGAGGTACTGAAGGCAAAGTTAGATGAATTGAATAATAATTGTGAAAGTATGAAGAAGCAATATGAAGATGAAAGAGCCCATGGGTAAAAAGTAGAACAAAACCTGATGCAAGCCAATGTAGCAAAGGATGAAAGCAATAAAAAAGGAGTACAATTACAAACTGAGATTAACAATTTGAAATATGCCAATGAAAAGTTGACCAAATCCCTAATGAAATAAAGGGAGGCAAATGGGTCTTTTAAAAAATAACTATCTGAAGTATGTAGTCAAACAATAAGGCATACAAAAAAAAATATTCGGGGGGAAATAATGAAGATGACCGATCAATTGATTCAATTATATTCATTGTTGGACAAGGTGATGGAACATTTTAAGAATCTCAAAAAATATGTCACCGACAATAGGGACTTGAAATCAAAAGAGAAAACTGCTACTCAAATCTTGCAAAAATTGTACATAGGCAGTGATAGTGAATTGGCATCGAAAGATATTAAGAACCGTATTGATGCCTCAATAAAGGTATGAAATATAATTCAAAAATGTTATAGTCTACGTGAAACTGAGGAATATCTAGATCAGGTGAAAATAAGGTTGCGGGGCCTGCATGAAAAAGTTGAATTATTCACAATGCTTGGTTTGCCAAAGCCTTTTGACACATCTGCAAAATATATTGGAAATACTCATTTTCATAAAACGATGGAGGAGAAGATGAGGAATGATCTAGAGAATATTCCACCAAATGTAGATGAGGCAAAAGTGTTGGATTCAATCAAACTGCTGATATCACTGAATGAATCATTGATTAATTCATTCCTGACAACTTTAGCTATCTGTTATGAATTGTCAAAAGAATTGCAAGTCAAATATAATAAGTTTGAATAACTTCCAATTCCATCAACTCAATAGTGGAGCATGCTAAAGAAGCTACTTGGATGACCCACTTCTAGTGGAACAACAATTACTAGGGGTCAGAAAAGTAATTTGTATTTTTCTTAATTTGAGATAGATATTGTAGTTTGTAAATTAGTAATACTTCTATGTATTTTCTAGTAAGAGTGTTTCATCAACTTACTTTCTGTAGTCAAAAGTCCAGGCATCTTATCTACTAGTACTAATATTTTATCACATTCTTTCAGCAACTTAATTAACAAGACTTGAAAATACTCATCAACGTGGAGGATGTTTCCCAACTCATCAAATTTTCCATGATCAAGAAAGACTTTTAGAAATTTAACTTGAGGAGACCAACTTTTATGGAGGCATAGAAATCTCAATCAAATGTTATGATCTTGTTTGTGATCGAAGACTTTCAATTTAACCCCAAGCCTAGTGTGTTCAATAAAGTGTTTTGTATCAAAATTTCTAATATTTTCAAAAGTCATCTGATATAGAAGTAACTTGAAATATACCAAGTCCAATCCTTCTTTGCATTGCACGTGATCTCAAAATTAGAGAAATATAAATTTGGTGGGATAAAGGATCCCTTCTTTTTATCTCTTAAATGAAACTTTTCAGACACATTCAACTTCCAAATGATTTCTAAAAAAGAAATTATGTCTGTTACATCTCTAGGCAAAACATGGGGTTTAACTAGTGCACCGTAAACTCTGATGACAATGTACCTAGGGTACAAAAACCAGTCTCCCCAATTATGATTCACTCTTAACTCAAGAGATTGCTCAAGGGACCTAAAAAATCTCATCACCTTATCAGATAATTTATGATTGATCGGCCAATTAAAATTTTGCATCACAATATTGACAAAGAATTCCTCAAATATGACATAATTGGAATTCTCACAATGCATGTCCCATAAGTAAATCCATTCTTGGATTGACAAGCACTTACTCTGATCATCTACCTTTCTCAACTTCAGCTCTAGCCCCCACTACCAAGCCTTGCTTCCACAATACAAAAGAATGTGGTTCAATAAAGAATGCCACCTAGAATGAACAATAGGTCTATGTTGCTTCATATCCAGAAGGGCTTTGTGAATGCCATTAGAAATGAATGAGGCAAAGTCAAAAAAGGTGTTGGTATATGTGTGTTGAATATCAACGGTCAACATAATCAGATGCACAAGCATCTTGGTCTGTACATAGATTCCCAACACTTGGAAAACAACAAAGTAGGTGTTTATAAAATAATTCTCAAAAATTTGAAAATCATATGGCTCAACATCTGTCCTCCAAAATGAAATAGGTTTCCCTTCCTTCTTCTCCCTTCTATGTAATGGAAGCCATTTTACCTTGAAGCTACATTTATCCTGCTCCTATTTCCTCCCCAAAGATAGAAAGTTAATAGGCATTTTGGCATTAGGGTTTAACTTAAATATTTCAAAAATAGATCCCCTGTCAAACCCAGCCAAAAAAACACCTTTCTGTGTGTAGCCAAACCTGGTACAACAAGCTTTCCCAAATCCAACTGCATGCATTGTTCATTGGTATTGGGGCTCTACTCTTTTTGTAAGAATACATGAGCAATTTCTTTCCACTAATTGGGATGTAAGGATCCCCACAAGATGTTGCCCTATCCAAAAGTCTATTAGATACAATACCCATACCCTAGGCATGTTTTCCCCATTTTGAAGATCCAGGAAATTCAACAATAATATCTTCATCGAGGGCCCTCTTATTATTAGCTCTTTTTGAATTTCGCCCCATCTTAATAAAAATTAGGGTTTTAAGAAAATGCAGAAACTAAACTTCCTGAGGAAATCGAATAATCAAAATTTCTTTATACAATATAATTTCAACAACTTAGCCATCGAAAACTGAGAAGACCCTTTAGAAGCTAGAAATGAACAAACCCTATGAAAAATCAAAGTTTGAACCCTTGCAGTCATGTGTTACTTGTAAATTTGTAATTCATCACACTTCTTGAATTACCATGTACACTCACCCTCCTGTAAATTTGTAATTCTCATATTTTCGATTAGTAATAGCAATGGAGACTCAAACAACCATTAATGTGTGAAGAAACAACAACAACTAAGTTGTTGTTACTTGTTTGAAGCTTTGAAAATGAATTGTTGATCTTCATCAACATTGATTCGCATGGTCTCATATTGTTAATATGATCCACCATATGAATATGTGATAGACAACAATGTGATCTGATGGAATTGTACATTAAAATAAATTGTTTTAAATGACATTAAAAAACTTTACTCTGACCTGGGGTCCACCTTGACACGTGTCTCCATTATGGATACACTTTGTATGAGTTTTGTTTAGTCAGATCTTATGCCTAGAAATGGACCTAAAGGTTGGTCCCACATGTGAAAGGTCATCCATGGCTCATAGCTCAACCAATAATAATTCATCGCTAAGGCTACCACGATACAATAGAAAGATAACAGCTATAAAGTTCCTGTAGATGTGGCGTATGGGCCCCATAGAGGATGACAATACACACTTGGACTAATAAACAAGTTTTCATAATTATAAAGTTTCCTAATAAAAGCTTACTAATTGACAAACTGACCCACCATATGAATATGCGATAGACTAAATCAATGTGATCCAATGAAAATATAAATTAAAATAAATTATTTTTAATGAACTTTAAAAAACTTTACTATGAGCAAGGGTCCACCATGACACGTGTCTCTATTCGGGCTACGCTTTGTACAAATTTTGTTTAGTAGGATCTTATGCCCAGAAATGGACCTAAAGGTCAATCCCACATGTGAAAGGTCATCCATAGCTTACGACTCAACTAATAATAATTCATCGCTAAGGCTATTGAAATACAATAGAAATATGATAGTTGTCTAAGTTCCTGCAGATGTGGCCTATGGGCCCCATCGAGGATGACGATGCTGTTAGGTCCCGGGGACAACTGAGAGGGGGGCGGTGAATCAGTTGTTTGAAACTTTAAACCAAAAACAACTTAATCAGTTACTACTTTAATACCGGTGAGACAGTCTGTTATGTCGGTGGATAGATTTAACAGATAAATGCAATACCGGTAAAGATTACTACATGAA
This sequence comes from Cryptomeria japonica, assembly GCF_030272615.1. NCBI lineage: Eukaryota > Viridiplantae > Streptophyta > Pinopsida > Cupressales > Cupressaceae > Cryptomeria > Cryptomeria japonica. The sequence continues at coordinate 70,418,634 of NC_081405.1, read as the reverse complement.
ACCAAAACATAAAATCATCCACAACACATGACACCAATATTTGTACGTGGAAACCCTGTAAGGGGAAAAACCATAGTGGGAAACCTTACCTACAATCAGATGATACTATTGTAGATAGTAAGTGTACATAAATGGGGTATGCACATGCAGAAAGGCCAAGTGCCTAGAGCTCACTACTCAAACACAAATGGGAGTCACACTGACTACAATTGGATGCTTAAATCCAATGAGAATGTATTGCTTAAAATAGCATCTTCATATGCTGGATTCAGTACCAGTGTAATGCTAATATGCCTTCACAAAAACCTAGCTTCACCTTCAAATGATGTCTTCATGTATAGCTCTACTTAATCTCACATATCCCTTCACAATATACCTTCTTTGCATTCCACACTTGATCTTACAATTAAGATCTTACATTTATACCATAACCTAAGACCAATTTTAGTAGGTCGGCTCTACAAGATATTACAATAAGAACATTTTACAAACAATTTAATATCCGATGCAATAACTAATTGATCATGTCGACTTAATGCATTTACAACATTAATTAATCATCTCCATAGTGTGCCATGCTGATTTGGAAAAGATAAACCTGCCGATGTAACCCTGGATAACCCTGGACCTATTTGCCGGTAAAAGCAAATATGCAAATATGAATATACCAATGATCAATTCTCCAAGATAAGATGTCCACACAATGTCTTCAACATTACCAAGTGTCTTCCATGCCATTCCAAGTGTCAGTGATCATTATATCCTTCCTGTGTACCATATACTAGTAATTGTGCAATAGTTACTTCCTTGCCGGTGAATGTTTGCTGGATCTCTAAAGTGCTTTTAATAGGTGTTGACATCAATGACAAAACCATACCAAAATACCAACAATCTCCCCCTTTGGCATTGATGGCAACACAAGATGGAAAAACCATCAAAGTGCCAAAACAGAAATGGCAAGTATAAAAACCAATAGTCTTCTCAAAGTAACAATCTCTCCCCCGGAGAGTAACATGAGTTTCTTTATGTTCTTTTGTACTAAGATAATGAGTTTTATAATGTGTTTTTTCATAGATATCCCTCCCCCTTTGATATCAAATGCCAAAGTTACAACATACCAATTGTTACATACAAAATACCAACCAATTTCACTATACCAACTACTCCCCCTGAGAAGTAGCTTCCTCACCAAAGCCGGAGTAAGAATATATCTCTGTTAATTCTGTCAGTTGATGACAGACATCAACTCTCTAAGTGTCTACCAGTGGGGGTATGACCCCAAGCTATTCTTTGAGATACTCAAAAGTCTCCTTAGGCAAAGGTTTAGTGAAAATATTTGCAAGTTGTTCTTTAGTATTCACATAAACCAGTTGTATTTCTTTTGCTTCAACTTTTTCCCTTAGAAAATTCAGTTTGATAGAGACATGTTTTGTTTTAGAATGTAATACCAGATTCTTAGATATATCAATTGCTGTTGTGTTATCACAATAGATAGTTATAGGTTCTTTGCATTTTACCTTCAAATCTTTCAACATTTGTTTGAGCCAAAGTACCTGTGTACAGTTAGTTGCTATTGCAACATATTCTGATTCTACTGTTGATAAAGATGTACAACTCTGTTTCTTACTCAACCAAGAAACTAATCTATTTCCAAGAAAAAATGCTCCTCCGGTGGTACTTTTTCTATCATCAATGTCTCCTGCCCAATTTGCATCTGTGTATGCACATAGATCAAAATTTTCATCTCTTGGATACCATAATCCAAGATTTGGGGTGCCTTGTAAGTACCAAAAAATCTTTTTTACTGCTGATTCATGATTTTCTCTAGGATTACTCTGAAATCTTGAAACAATACATACTGCATTCATGATATCAGGTCTTGTTTGTGTTAAATATAGTAAACCTCCTATCATAGATTTGTACCTTGTTGGATTAACTAGTGTAGATTCATCTCTTAAAGATAGTTTATCATTTGTAGTCATAGGTGTGTTTACCGGTTTATAGTTCTCCATCCCAAATTTCTTAAGTAACTCTTTTAAGTATTTTGATTGACTCAAAAATATATCTTTTTCAGTTTGTGAAATCTGCAATCCTAAAAAGAATCTTACTTCACCAATCATAGACATTTCAAATTCTTGCTGCATTTTGATAGAAAAGTCTTTACACAATCCATCTTCTCCTCCAAATACTATATCATCAACAAAAACTTCTATAGCTAAGATGTCATCATCAGTCACTTTGTAGTATAAGTTATTGTCAGCATTACCTTTAGAGAAACCAATTTTCAAAAGATACTTATCCAATCTTGCATACCAAGCTCTTGGGGCTTGCTTCAATCCATATAAAGCTTTCCTTAACCTGCAAACCATATCTTTGTCATCTGTCAAAGAAAATCCATCAGGTTGTTCAATGTAAACTTCATCCTCAAGATCTCCATTCAGAAATGCATATTTAATATCCATTTGATATACTTTGTAGTTCTTATGTGCTGCAAAAGTCAAAAATAATCTAACTGCCTCAATTCTAGCTACCGGTGCAAAGGTTTCATTATAGTCAATTCCTTCTTTTTGAGAATATCCCTTACACACTAGTCTTGCTTTATTTCTGATAATTTTTCCATCTTCATTAAGTTTGTTTCTAAATACCCATTTTGTTCCAATTACATTTTTGTTTTTAGGCCGGGGAACTAATGTCCAAGTATTGTTTTTCTCAATTTGTTCTAATTCTTCTTCAATAGCTTTAGTCCAATACTTATCTTCACATGCCTCATTAATTGATGATGGTTCAATTTGAGAAATAAGACATACCTCTTCATTTGTCAATCTTCTTCTTGTTATAACTCCTTTGTATTTGTTTCCAATTATCTGATCTTCAGAATAATTCAATCTTATCTACTGGGGTGTCTTTGTTTGCTGTTGTTCCTCAGTTATAGTGGAATTTTCAGATGATACCGGTGTAACTGGATCTTCACTCTATACCGGTGGATTCAGTGTAGGTTCATTTATTAGAAATATACCTTCATCACTTCTATGATCAAATTTCCCAATATACTCATCTCTTCTAATGTAGCATTTACTTCCAAATATTTTGAAATACTTAAGAGTGGGAGTAATGCCAAACAATAGTTCATGAGGGGTCTTACCGATTTCACCTTTGATGTGAAATTTGTTGAATGTATAGACCGTTGTACTTACTGCCTCTCTAAAATATACATGTGATAAATTTACTTCTGATAGCATACTTCTAGCAGCATCCAAGATAGTTCTATTTTTCCTTTCAACAACTCCATTTTGCTGAGGTGTCCGGGGTGCTGATAGTTGTCTTCTAATTCCATTCACTTCACAGAATGTATTAAAATCCTTAGATGTGAATTCTCCTCCTTGATCTGATCTTAAACATTTGATTTTCTTACCATTTTCATTTTCAACCATTGCTTTGAACAGTTTAAACTTTCCAAGTGCTTCTAATTTTTCTCTGAGAAAAGTAACCCAACACATTATAGAATAGTCATCAATGATTAGCATGAAATATCTATCACCTTGTAGGCTTTTAGTTCTAGCTAGACCACATAAATCAATGTGAATTAAATCAAGAGCATTATTTGATTTTTCAAGAATACTTTTGAAACTAGCTCTAACTTGTTTTCCAAATTGACATTCTTTACATACTGTATTGTGAGGTTTGACAATCTTAGGTAAATCTCTAACTGCCTTAGTAGTACTGATCTTTACCATGCAATCAAAGTTTACATGACAGTGTCTCTTATGCCATAACCAGCTTTCATCTATATTTGCAATCAAGTATGTCTTTTCACTGTTATTCAAATGAAAGATATTACCTCTAGTCTGGTTACCAGTTGCAATTTCTAAACTAGTTCTATTCATGATTTTGCATTTTCCATTTTTGAATTGTAACTGAAATCCTTTCTCAACTAATTGACCAACACTCAAAAGATTATGCTTTAAACCTTCAACATAGTAGACATTGTCAATGTTATGTTTACCATCAAGAGATATTGAACCCTTACCTTTGATTTGACAAGCTTTGTCATCTCGAAATCTTACTAAGCCACCATTGTATTCTTGAAAGTTCAAGAATTTACCTTTATCACTTGTCATATGATGTGATCATCCCGAATCAATGATCCATTCATCTTTTACCTCAATTTTAGCTACCAAGGCCTGTTCTATCGGTTGCACTGTAGGTGCTGGTTGATCTTCTATTATAGCAACAAAAACCCATCCATTGTCTGTCGGATCTTCATCAAAATCATCAGTCACTCCTTCATCAGCTATATAACAAGATTTGTCCTTATTTTTCTTGAATCTGTATCTTTGATATTCAGGGTTAGGTTTGTATGTCCTTCTAGCTTCTTCTCTTAGTCTAGCATGTCTATCAGGGAATCTTGAAGCCATATGACCAATCTTATTGCAGTTAAAACATTTAAAAGGTGCTTTACCTTCATACTTACTTCCAACTGGACCTTTAGGCATTTTTCTTGCAAATAGTGCTTCAAGTTCTTCAAGTTCTTTCCTACTTTCCTCAAGTTCTCTTCCATAAAAGGTTTTCCAATCAGATTTGTCAAATGATGATGTAGATGATATTGATGCTTTGAAGACTAAATCTATCTTTATAGTAGCAACAGGACCAAATTCCTCAATTTCAAAGGCTGAAAATTTTCTAATCAATGTATCCCTAGTTACTGATGTATTAGGCATTGTTCTTAATTAATTTATAGTAGTAACCTTCATTTCATATGCCAGTGGCAATCCTCTTAAAACTTTTGAAACAATTTCATCCTCACTTAAGGTTCCTCCACAACATTTAATACCCAAAACAATTTCATTTACTCTTTCCATAAAAGCAGAGATTCTTTCATCTTCTTCCATTTTCAAATGTTCATACCTGACTTGCAAGCTTTCAAGTTTTGCAATTTTGACTATGGAATCTCCTTCATTCATTGTTTCCAAATGATCCCAAATAGATTTAGCAGTAGACCTATCTGATAGTCCCATGATTTTCTGATCTGATAATGCACTCAAAAGTGCTTCTCTTGCTTTGCAATCATTTTCCTCATCTTTTGTCAAGTTAGCTGGAGCAGGCTGACTTGGAGAAGTAGTAGTATAACTATTCTTTGTAACATCCCAAATGTCCTTTACAATGCAATTCAGATGTGTCTCCATTCGGATCTTCCATATCCCATAGTTGGTTCCATCAAGTTTAGGACTATCGTTCCTGAAATAGTTAGTAGACATTGGATCTCCTCAAGCTGTTAAACTTCTGCAAAAGAGGACTTAGCTCTGATACCAACTGTTAGGTCCTGAGGACAACTAAGAGAAGGGGGGGGGGGGTGAATCAGTTGTCTAAAACTTTAAACCAAAAAAAACTTAATCAATTACTGCTTTAATACTGGTGAGACAGTCTGTTATACCGGTGGACATATTTAATAGATAAATGTAATACCGGTAAAGATTAATGCATGAAACCAAAACATAAAATCATCCACAACACATGACACCAATATTTGTATGTGGAAACCCTATAAGGGGAAAAACCACGGTGGGAAACCTTACCCACAATCAGATGATACTACTGCAGATAGTAAGTGTACATAAATGGGGTCTGCACATGTAGAAAGGCCAAGTGCCTAGAGCTCACTACTCAAACACAAATGGGAGTCACACTGACTACAATTGGATGGTTAAATCCAATGAGAATGTACTACTTAAAATAGCATCTTCATATGCTGGATTCAGTACCGATGTAATGCTAACATGCCTTCACAAAAACCTAGCTTCACCTTCAAATAATGTCTTCGTGTATAGCTCTGCTTAATCTCGCATATCCCTTCACAATATACCTTCTTCACATTCCACACTTGATCTTACAATTAAGATCTTACATTTATACCATAACCTAAGACCACTTTTAGTAGGTCGGCTCTACAAGATATTACAATAAGAACATTTTACAAACAATATAATAACCAATTGAACATGTCGGCTTAATGCATTTACAACATTAATTAATCATCTCCATAGTGTGCCATGCTGATCTGGAAAAGATAAACCTGCCGGTGTAACCTTGGATAACCCTGGACCTATTTGTCGGTAAAAGCAAATATGCAAATATGAATATACCAATGATCAATTCTCCAAGATAAGATGTCCACATTATGTCTTCAACATTACCAAGTGTCTTCCATGCAATTCCAAGTGCCGGTGATCATTATATCCTATAGGTGTACCATATACCAGTAACTATGCAATAGTTACTTGCTTGTCGGTGAATGTTTGTTGGATCTCCAAAGTGCTTTTAGTAGGTGTTGACATCAATGACAAAACCATACCAAAATACCAACAGATGCATACTTGGACTAATAAATGAACTTTGAGATTATCCTTTATGGCTTCGCAAATCACCCCGCAAAGTTCATTTGGAACTCAAAGAAAGCATCACAAGATAGTGGGATACATAGTAGCAAGTAATAAATCATATCCCGCATAGTCCCTTTATTGTGCAGTTATGTGTCATGGGGTCGTAGGATGTCTATGTTCCTTCTACCAGACTACCAATCTCCATTTTTCAATGATATTATGGAATAAGTATAATTTAGGGGAAAGATTAATGTATACATGATGCACATTAGTATCATAAAAATGGAAAATTTATGTTAAATAAATAAAATTTGAAGACAACTTTTACAATTTAAATTATGCAATGAATCATGGAAAATTTGAAAATTGCAATTGCTTGTCAACATTCATTCGAATAGTAAAAAGGTATACAATATATTAATTAGACAATTATAGTTTGCATTTTGGATTTTGCACTAGCCCATGGGAATCAATATGAATTGAAGTAAAAACTATAAATACCTTGAAAATGTTGTTTTCTCAATTGTTAGTGCTAGACAATTTGAAATGCCAATTGGAATCCGACTCCTCTTGTTCTACAGTTTCTTCTACATTCTCTGAATCATCTTGTTGTGTTTGTGTACCACCGCTTAAAATAAAATCATCACTATCATTCGATCCACCACCATCAATTTCTCCACCAGAAACAGTACCAGTCTTTGAAGTGTTGCACAACCCTCTCCTCTCATGAATGGAATTCTAGATTGTTAGTGCTCTTTCATAAGGAAAACTCTCAACATCATACTTACTTGTAGACACCCTCAAACAATTTTTTAAATTCTTATCTAGTTTATTTCTTATCTTTGATTTCAAGAACCCCAATGCACTAAAAGCTCTCTCATCCTTAACAGATCCCAATTTCATGGTTTGACATAAATCAACAAGTTTGATGAATTTTGATAGTGCATCAGACAATACTTGACATTGAGTTATTTTTTGCCAAACCGTTGTTATTGATCCCGGTGGGTAGGGACTTTTCAATGCCTTAGCCAACTCCATCATTGTTGTTGAATATTTATATGATTAGTGTGAGAGATTATGCTTATCTAAAATTCCTTCTATTTTTGTTTCCTTTCCATCGATATTTCATATGGATTTCTTACAAAAATTATCAATCAAGCACTGTAACTTTTTAAAATAAGCCATTTTACTACAACTGACCCAATAATTAGGATACACAATAGACATGGCTTCTAATAGTTCATCTTGAGGGAATTAAATTCAAATCTCATCTGAAACCTCTTTTGTAATTCTCTTTAAAGTCTCTTTTATAGAACTGACGATTTGGTTAAAAGATTCTCTAGTTATAGGTACATCTCTCATTCTACTGTTGGCATTCTGCACTCTTATGAGAATAGTTGATGTTGTCATTGATGGCAGCCATTTGGAAACCTTCTTGCATTCATCTGGTAAGCCACCGATAGCTACCAGCACTAGCAATAGACATCTACATACACCGACAAGCACTTCACCGGTAGCGGCAACAATGCATACCAACACCCTAGCCGACAGGGAATAAACTTTTGTTTATTGTATTTTAAATATAATTATCTTTTGTAAAGCTTACATGGTACATTGTAATAGACTCATGTATGTATGAGATCTTATAGGTCATTTAGTATGTATGTGTGAAAATTTTGTATAAGGTGATATAGTTGATAGCAAAGGTTTTGGTAATGGACTAAGCTTAAATCAGTACTGAACCTGACATAGTTGATGTTGATTTGAAGCAATACATTATATTGGATTTCATAATCTACTTTTGTAGTCAGTGTGACTCTTATTGAGCAGTGAGCTCTAGGTAGTTGGCCTTCCTGCAATTGTAGGCCCCTCATTGTAAGTAATATTTATTCATTGGCCAGTGAGTGAATATTGTGGGTCACAAATCCCACCGAGGTTTTTCCCACACTGGGTTTCCTCGTTAAATATCTTGTGTTATGGTGTGTTTTCTATGTTGTCTCTATTGTTCCTATTTACTATATTGATTCTTATTTACCAGTACCCTGTTTTGGGATGTAAAGTTCTTAATAAGGTTAAATATTCTGCTAACCGGTTAGATACTGATTCACCCCCCTCTCTTTGGGACTGTCATTAATCCTAACAATTGGCATTAGAGCTTGGTCCTCTATTTTTAAAATCCTAATAGCTTGAGGAAGATTCTGACACCAGTACAGATGGAGAACTTAAGAAAACAATTGGAAGGAGCTCTTGTAGATTATGATGCAGAGAAGTTGAAGAATATCAAACTTGAAGATGATCTAAGGACTGCACAGGAATTCATTCAAGGACTTCAAGAGAATCTTACTATACCTCGAAATAAAAGAAAAGAACTTCATGAGAAGATGCAGAAATATGATGATGAAAAAGAAACTTTTAGAGAACTTGCAAACAAGTTGAGACAAGAAAATAGTACTATGAAGAATGAAATGCAAGATATGACTATGAGGTTTTGTAAAGACACGGGAAGAAGAATGAAGAAGACTTGACTAGGAGACTCAATGATGCTAGAAAGGAAAATCTAAGACTTAGTAATGAAAATGATATGCTGATGACAAATCTGATTCACATGCAACATGAGAAAACTAAGCTTATGAGACAAAAGGGAATTCTGGAAAATGAGTTGACTACTACAAATCAACATAAAGAGAAATTCGATAAAAATTTAGAGGAACTTGATGATATGCTGAAAAGTCAGAAACCTGATGGAGATACTAATGGACTTGGATTTGAAGTTAGAGAATGATTTGGTGCTACAAATAATCATGATCACAGTAAATCGGTAAGACAACCTAGTGCTTATAAATTTAATGGGAAATGCTTTAACTGTAACAAGTATGGTCATAGAGAAAAACAATGTAGATTTAGAAACAACCAAAACATTAATGCACCAAACGGTCAATGTTCCAAATGCAACAAAGTTGATCATAATTTAGAAAACTGCAGAATGAATGTGAGATGTTATGTTTGTGGAAGATATGGACACTTATCTAATCAATACAGAACACAAACCAGCATAGGATATGGAAAAGATATACAGAAGAATAATGTAACTTGCTATGCTTGTAACAAGATTGGACATATTGCAAAATTCTGTAGAAGTAAGACTTCACCAACAAAAATTAAAGGATCTAGTTTGAAAGGAAAAGAAAAGGTAGATGAGGTAAATCAAGAATTTTCAAAACAATGGATTAGGAAGATAGATCATAAAGTTGATGAGACTATTTCTTCACTAGTAGAATAGAGTAACCCTCCACCGGTTGGAGAATCTTCATCCAACTGAGAAGTAACCCTTTGGGGCTATTGTAGCAAATTGAATATCATGCAGATTACCCTCGGTCGATGGTGAGAAGATATATTTCTTCTTTACCGGCAGATGTGTTAAGTTTTCACTTAACCGATGAGCATTTAATGCGGTTGGTAAGAGAAAATTCATTATAAATCATCAGATTTCCCTCATTTTTGATTCACCGAGCATTCAACTTAGCAGAGAGCATGAAAAATGAAAGGCAAAGGTGCGAAGTGATTTCTTTCAAGCATTCAGAATACTTTAAGATAGCTAATGGTATTTTTCAATGGCTTCTTCTTCTAATCCCAAGTTTATTGCAAACCCTACTATTGTAGAAAATGTAAAATGCCCTAGGCCCATGTTTAAAATAATTCCTGAAGTAGCTAAGCAAGATGATTCCATATAGGCATTTTCAAAAATCCCTAAAGGCATAGTATTTGCTAAAGACCCTATGATATATATACATTACAACATTGAAGAATTAGGTTATGAGGAATTGTTGAAAATGTTTAGAATGGTGATTTGTGATGAAAATGGCACTATTAAACCTGAACACAAGATTGTGGAGACTTTAGGTTTTGTTGAAATATTGAATATCCTTGAATTTCTGGAAGAAGTAGTGAGTATTATCCTAAGTAGAGCACATGGAGAATATCTATGGTTGGATTCTGTCTATAAAATAACCCGACAAGCAATTAGGGCAGTAACTGGTTTACCCTCAACCGACAGTAGACCTGAAAAAACAAAGAAAGTTCCTAACAACAAAGTAATGATCCTAACTGGAGCAACATCAAATAGTAGATCACTAAGAGTGAATGATATCAAAGACATTAATGTGAGATTCATAAGTATGGTGCTAGGTTACAAGACTACACATGCAAACAGGCTTAATTCAGTTTCTAGTCTTTGCATTAATAGTGCTTATGAAATGGTTAACAACAATGCAATTATAGATGTGTGTGAATGGCTGAAAGATGAACTCACTGATAATTTGAAAAAGATTAAAGGAGATAAGAAAGGGACATTTCACTTTCGTAATCTTTTAGTATGCTTAATGTTGTATTTCACTAAGGAAATTCCTAGTACAAGACCGAAATAATTTGGTTATGACATACCAGTAGGAAAACAATTACAAGAAGCTTTTAGCAGCATGGGAATTGCAAAGGACAACAACATAACTGAATACTATAAAGATTTTCAAGCTAAAATAAAAACCAGAGAAAGACTACCGCAGAGTATGGTGGACAAATATGACAAAGAAATCTGTTTTGTCATCAAGAAGGATGAGACATGGATGGAAGTTGTACTTCCTAGAACTATCTGGGTAACTAAAATGGGTTATGCAATAGATATCAACATTATTGAGACTTATGCAAAAGCTTGGTTAGATGCACCAAGAGAACCAATAGAACAAGTTTTTGGTAGTGTTGAAACTATTGAAAGTGGTGTAAAAATAATGAAGCAAAGAAAGAAAAGAGAAAAGTATATTAGGGATGCTTCAAAGAAAGTAAAGGAAATCAAAGAAAATGTTATGAACTTTACTGGGATAATGGCTAGTGAGCTTGAAGGAATGCAACCAGAGGCACACATTTCACCGATTGGCACATCTTCTGATAGTGAGATACCAACAGAATTAAAAAGAGTTGAGAGGAAGAGAAAACCTTCACCAGTACCCTCTCCTTCACCCAAAAGAACAAGGAATTTGAGGAAGAAACAATAGGCAGTAAGGGAAATGGTCAAGAAACTAACTCCCAAGAAGAAATAGAAACCAATCACACCCTCTTTAAATGATTTGTTAAATGAAATAACTGATGATGGAAATTTGGCTAATGTGAGTAAATTGTACAATTGATTTAATTATTCTGACAAGGAAAGCATTGAGAATAGTATTATCTTACACTTGGACATATATAAGAAAGTCTTAATTGAAGTTGTGGATGATTTAACTGTATAGAAGATTAGATGCAAAAAGGATTGTAGTGATGGAATTCGATAAGAAACTAAAAGTTGAAAAACTTCTAGTTGTACATCTGGTAAACTCAAAAGAGGAAATTGATGATTTTATTTGTGAGGCTAACAGATCCATTTTTGCCAATGGTTACCGACAAGTAAGTTTGATGGCAGGTAGAGTAAATGAGATTGCAGAGGAGACTATTGATAAATGGGATATATTTTTTGTGAAAAAAGAAAAAAAAGAGGAATTGAACCGACCAAAGAAAACATTCAAAGTGTATTAGAAGGATAAGGACAAGGGGAAAGGTAAAATTGGTGGTATTGAAAATATCAAGATTACTGATAATATAGCACCGCCACCTTTGGATACTGCACTGGTACATGTTGGCATTTTCAGTAGGAAGAAAGATTGTTGATATTCATTAAGGATATTGAGAAGGTTGTTGAAGATTATTTGATATAACTGAAGAAAGATGATAACTATCTTTATAACATTATTTTGTCATTGATGTCAAGAAATTGATTTTCTGATTTAGTATGATGTTGCCATATCTTGAGGAGATTGATTTGAAAAAAATTAAGATGTCAGTAAGTGACACAAAAAGAATGTGATGAATAAGGGGAGGAATAAGTTATTCAATGGGTAGCTATTACCAAGTTAGACAATGATGAGATCGTGATGTTTAGATTGTTTTGATATCCTACATATGTTGTTGATTGAAAGGTTAATACTATACTATGTCACCGAGCAAAGAACCTAGCCGGTAACCCTAAGGAACCTAGTCGGTAAACCTTAAGGTTATCGAAATTGGTTAATGAAGGCGGAATGTCTACCGACTAAAGTTTGGTATTTACCGAGCTGCAACCGAGTTATGAAAGAGCGCATTGGATGAATACAAGCATTATTTAATGAAGGACAATGATGAGTTGGAGATGAATAAATGATTGGAATATCGCGTATGAAGTTTGTTAAGGATCTATGGCAATGAAAGATCAGTAGGAAGATCTACAGCATAGATTGAACCACAATAACCTTGTACAAGTTCCAAGAAAGGACTGCAAGTCCCAAGGCAAGGTAAAACATTTTCAGATCAAAAGATGCATTGAACCTAGTCAAGATTGAAGATCTGATGGCTAAGATTGATCATGGGAAATGTGATGAAGGAGATTAAGTGGTTAGCAAATTGTTTATAAATAAGAAATTGTTGGTAAACAATGTATGCGGGCAAGTGTAAGCACAGGGAAGCTACATAGCAATTACCAAGCATAGAAGCTTGAAGACCTATTTATATAACAGAGCAGGAAGCCCAGCAGAAGGACAAGGTAAGTCCTATGACAGGATTGTTTTGAGCAAATAAGAATCTTCTTTAGCATTTTAGATGTGAAGTTGTAGATATATTTTTATTACTGTTATTTTGTAAGTGACAAAAAATATCTTAACCGAGTGGACTTAATAGTCTTATTTGTAAACCCTCTGGCAAGGTAACATTCTAAATGAGTGTTTGAAATCCTTTAACAAGGTCACTTCTAACAAAGTGAAGATCCTAATAGATCTGAGGGAAATCCCTTAACCGGGTCACATCTGGCAATGTGTTTGTAATCTTTAATAGGATTTTCTTTTAACCGAGCATACTCTAGAAGAGTATATTTCTTAGTGGGTCCGAAATCCCACAGTGGTTTTTCCCTATTTGGGTTTCCACATTAAATCTGGTGTTATATGTGTTATGATGATTATATGTTTATGAGTTTGCATGTTTAGTATTTTTTGGTTATATTGCTAAGACATATGTTACCGAGGTTGAATCTATTGATTTTATGGAAGTTTAAGTTTGTATGATTCACCCCCCCCCCCTCTCATCTTGTTAGTTATTAGCATCAATACTTTACAATTAGTATTAGAACTATCAATTGGTATAAGAGCTTTGGACTCTGGAAGAAAAGTTTAAAGGTACTTGAGGCAAAGATCCGAAGATGTATAAAAGGGATGCACCAAAGCTGAACAAATCAAGTTTGTCCACATGGCAAAAAAGGATGAAGCTGCATTTATCAGGAATTGGAGAATATGCAACATATTATCTGGAGAATGATTACATTGCACTGAGCACCAGTCCGATGACCTTGGAAGAGATAAAGGCAAAGCAAGAACATATTCAAGCTATGATTGAAATAACATCAGCATTGACCGACTCAGAGTTTAATGATCTAGAAGGCTGTAATGATGCTAAAGCAATGTGGACTAAGCTCATATCTGTTTATGGTGGTGATGAACATGTTTAAAGAGAAAAAGTAGATAGTCTAAGAGGACAACTTGAAACCATGAGAATGAATGAAGGTGAGAACATAACCCAATACAGTACAAGATTAAAGGAGATTGTCAATCAAATTAAAGGAGCAGGAGGAACTATTGAAGAAAAGGATATAACAAGTAAGTTGTTGAGAACACTTCTACCAACTTATGCTATTTGAGTCTCTACAATCAATGAATTGAGGTATGTACCTAACATGCCAGTTTCTTTGGATGCTACTATTGGTAAGCTACATGCATTTGAGTTAAGTAATTTTGATAACAATGGGTCTTCGGTAAATAAAGTAGAATCTGCATTTTTTCTCTTCATATTGGTGAATCTGATGATTACAATGATAGAATGAGTAAGTACTCTAAAGGAGATCACTGTGGAGCAAGTGAAATATTTCACAAGAACATGAAAAAAGTCCACAAACTATGTGAGGAAATCAAGAAGCAAGAAGAGTTTGAAGCATTATTAGCCAGAAGGTTACCGAGAGGAAAAGGTAAGTATAAAGGAAAGCTACCTTTAAAATGTTTCAATTGTTATAAAATAGGACATATGGCTTCTAACTATCCTGACAGAGAATCTAGTGAAAAGAGAGAATACTAAGAAGACAGGCATAAAGACAACCAATACAGAGGACACCGAGACTTCAGAAGGAGAGATAGAAAGACATGCTTAATAGCTGATGAGGAATCCAACGATGATAAATCTGGTGAAACTAATACTGAGCAAGTTGTTTATGTGGCTATTGAAGATGGATCTGATGAAGAAAGGTATGAAGAGATAGCCCTAGTATCTCACATAAATAGTAATGATTCTTGGATCATAGATAGTGGATGCTCACATCACATGACAGGTGATAAACACAAGTTTGTTAAATTAGAAGACTATGATGGAGGCTATGAAAGATTTGGTAATGATGCACCATGTCCGATGAAAGGTAAATGATCTATAACACTTCTTGACAATGCTAAATGTGATGATGTATACTGGGTTGAAGGATTGAAATACAATTTGTTGAGTGTAGTATAGCTAAACAATATAGGATACCGAATAGAATTTCAAAAATGAATTGTCAAAGTTCATGATAAGAAAGGAAAGTTAGCTACTACCGGGACACAAACAAAAGGTAATACATTTCACCTTGACTCAACTCAAAAAAAGTGTCTTTATGCAAAGATAGATGATACCTGGTTATGGCATAAAAGGTTTTGATTTTGATAATCTGATCAAAATAAGTAAGAAGCACCGAGTAAGAGGTCTACCGAGTCTAGAAAAACCTGAGAATGCTATATGTTGAGGATGCTAGATGGGTAAGATGACAAGATCAAGCCTTACAAGTAAGTCCTACACTTCTAAAGGAATTTTAGACCTAGTACACACTGATGTGTGTGGCCCTATGAAAGTTCAAAGTTATTATAGTGATAAATATTTCATATTATTTGTGGATGATTACTCAAGGATGATGTCAGTTATGTTTTTAAATGAAACATTAGAAGCTTTTCAAATGTTCAAATGGTACAAGGCAAGAGTTGAAAATGAAACAGGAAGACAACTGAAATGTCTTAGATCTGATAGAGGATAGTTCACTTCTGATGAATTTAACTCATTCTACAATGATCATGGTATAAAAAGGCAAGTGTCTGCACTGAGAACACCTCAGGAAAATGGGATAGCGGAGAGAAGAAAGAGATCAATTGTAGATTGTGCCAGAACCCTGATGATAGAAAATAGGGTACCTCAATCATTTTGGAGAGAAGCAATCAGCACTACGGTTTACACCCTGAACTGAGTTCAACTGAAGAAAGGAACTATGAAGACACCATATGAGATCTGGTATGACAAGAAACCTAATGTAAGTTATTTTAAAATCTTCAGAAGTAGATGCTATGTTCACAAAGATGACAGAAATGGAAAGTTTGATCAGAAAAGTGAGGAAGGAACATTTCTAAGTTATTCTTCTAGAAGTAAAGCATTTAAATGTCTGATCAAATCATCTAACAAAATAGTAGAAAGTGCAAATGTGAAAATTGATGAATTTACAGAAAGAAATGATGAAGGAAATTCCAAAGAACCAGAAGATTATGAAGAATTTGTTTATGTTCAACCGAGAAGTCCTATCGAGAAAGCTGCTGAAGAAAATGAAGAGAATGTCTAGTTACTGAGTAATGAAGAAGATCATATAGAGTCTAACAAGCCTATATTAGCCAAATATGTTAGAAGACATCATGCATCAAGTCAGATTATAGGAGATAAGGATGATCCAGTGATGACAAGGAACAAACTGAGATAGAACACATGTCTGATTTTTGAATTTGAATCGAGAATAGTAAAAAAGGCATTTAATAGTGAAGATTGGGTAAATGCTATGACAGAAGAGATTGATCAAATCAAGAAGAATGATGCATGGACACTGATCCCAAGACCAAAAGAGAAAAATGTAATTGGTGCAAAATGGATTTTCAGAAACAAGTTAAATAGAAAAGGTGAGGTCGTTCTCAACAAAGCAAGACTAGTTTGCAAAGGCTATGCTCAAGAAGAAAGAATAGATTATGGTGAGACCTTTGCACCTATGGCTAGACTTGAGGGAGTAAGAACATTGTTGGCATATGTTGCTTTCAAAAATTTCAAGGTATATCAAATGGATGTTAAATCTGCATATTTGAATGGTATACTAGAAGAAGTTTACATTGAACAACCTGAAGGATTTGTTGAAGACAAGAATAAAGATCAGGTATGTAAACTAAACAAAGATTTATATGGTCTGAAACAAGCACCTAGAGCATGGTATGAGAGACTACACTCTAATTTGATCAAGATTGGTTTTATAAGGACAAGTGAAAACATAAACATGTACATGAAGAATGATGAGAACAATGGAATATTGATCTCAGCCATATTTGTTGGTGACATTATTTTTTGTGGTAATGACTCCTTATGCAAGAACTTTGGAAATGAAATGAGCAAAGAATTTGAGATGTCACTAATCAGTGAGATAAAATATTTTATAGGTTTACAGATACTACAAATGAAAGATGAGATTTTCATTACTCAATCCAAGTACATAAAGGAAATATTGAAGAAATTTGGAATGGAGGATTCTAAACCAGTAAGTACTCCTATGACTACTAACTATAAACTCTGAAAGAAAGATGAATCTGCATCTATTGATGAGACACTTTATCGATCTATGATTGGGAAGTTGCAATATGTTGTGCATAGTAGACCGGATATAGCACATGCAGTAGGTATTGTTGCAAGGATTTTCTATAGATCCCAAGGAAACCCATATGATAGCAATCAAGAGAATTTTCAGATACCTGAGAGGCACTGAAGATTATGGCTTAGTATATGAAAAGAGAAATGATTTTGATTTAAAAGTTTATACTGATGCTAATTGGGCAGGCAACATAGATGACAGGAAAAGCACAAGTGGTGGAGCTTTCTTTTTAGGAGAAAGACTAGTAAGTTGGCTTAGCAAGAAATAAGGATGTATTTCACAGTCAACAGCAGAAGCTGAATATGTTGCTGCAGCATTGAATTGTACCAACATAGCATGGATCAAACAACTGTTGGAAGGTATAAATGAAAAAGTTACCAAGACAATAACTATATTCTGTGATAATACTAGTGCCATTAACATTTCAAAGAACCTGGTAATGCACTCCAAGACAAAGCATATATCTATAAAGTATCATTATCTCAGAGGAGAAGTTCAAGAGAAGAAAGTTGTACTAGAATATATCAGTTCAAAGGAGCAATTAGCAGACATCTTCACAAAGCCACTACCAAGGGACACTTTTGAGTATCTCAGAAGCAAGTTAGGGGTCCTACCCCTACCTTCTACTCACTGACCAAGTTCGGTGAAAGCATCAATTCGATGAATCTATAGAATATTATGTGTGGATTGATGTTGATTTACACTATAGGAGGTCACCTAAAGTTGTGCAAGAAATAGTGAATAGAGACAAGTTACTCTGACTGAGACTAAGATGATACACAACAAGAAAAATCACTTCACAGAGGAAGAAATCATGATTTAGTTGTTTTACTTTTTGGCATTGTTGTCAAAGGGGGAGAAGACTAAATGGTTGACTGAATGGTAAAGCCCTAAATGAAGACGAATGGAAGACTAATGACAGGGGGAGAAGATTACAAAAGGGAGAAGATTTCAGAAGAAGTCTACAGCTCAAGGATAACAGTAGAAGTCTAACAGCAATCTGAATCCAAATCAATTTGAATATCTTGTTGGTATTACCATTTAAAAGTTGGTTTTGCCATCAATGCCAAAGGGGGAGATTGTTGGCATTTTCAGTAGGAAGAAAGATTGTTGATATTAATTAAGGATATTGAGAAGGTTGTTGAAGATTATTTGATATAACTGAAGAAGGATGATAGCTATCTTTATAGCATTATTTTGTCATTGATGTCAAGAAATTGATTTTCTGATTCAGTATGATGTTGCCATATCTTGAGGAGATTGATTTGAAGAAAATTAAGATGTCGGTAAGTGACACAGAAAGAATGTGATGAATAAGGGGAGGAATAAGTTATTCAATGGGCAACTATTACTGAGTTAGACAATGATGAGATCATGATGTTTAGATTGTTTTCATATCCTACATATGTTGTTGATTGAAAGGTTAATACTATACTATGTCACCGAGCAAAGAACCTAGTCGGTAAACCCTAAGGTTATCGATATCAATTAATGAAGGTGGAATGTCTACTGAGTAAAGTTTAGTATTTACCAAGTTCCAACCAAGTTATGACAGAGTGCATTGGATGAATACAACCATTATTTAATGAAGGACAATGATGAGTTGGAGATGTATAAATGATTGGAATGTCGCGTATGAAGTTTGTTAAGGATCTATGGCAATGAAAGATCGGCAGGAAGATCTATAGCGTAGATTGAACCGCAATAACCTTGTACAAGTTCCAAGAAAGGACTGCAAGTCCCGAGGCAAGGTAAAACGTTTTCAGATCGAAAGATGCATTGAACCTAGTCAAGATTGAAGATATGATGGCTAAGATTGATCATGGGAAATGTGATCAAGGAGATTAAGCGGTTAGCAAAATGTTTATAAATAAGAAATTGTCGGTAAACAATGTATGCGGGCAAGTGTAAGCACAAGGATGCTACATAGTGATTACCAAGCACAAAAGCTTGAAGACCTGTTTATATAACAGAGTAGGAAGCCTAGCAGAAGGACAAGATAAGTCCTATGATAGGATTGTTTTGAGCAAATAAGAATCTAATTTAGCATTTTAGATGTGAAGTTGCAGAAATATTTTTATTACTGTTATTTTATAAGTGACAGAAAATCTCTTAACCGAGTGGACTTAATAGTCTTATTTGTAAACCCTCTAGCAAGGTAACATTATAAATGAGTGTTTGAAATCCTTTAAAAAGGTCACTTCTAACAAAGTGAAGATCCTAACAGATCTGAGGGAAATCCCTTAACCAGGTCACATCCAACAATGTGTTTGTAATCTTTAATAGGATTTGCTTTTAACCGAGCATACTCTAGAAGAGTATATTTCTTAGTAGGTCCGAAATCCCACAATGTTTTTTCCTTATTTGGGTTTCCATGTTAAATCTGGTGTTATATGTGTTATGATGATTATATGTTTATAAGTTTGCATGTTTAGTAGTTTTTGGTTATATTGTTGAGACATATGTTACCGAGGTTGAATTTGTTGATTTTATGGAAGTTTAAGTTTGTATGATTCACCCCCCCTCTCATCTTGTTAGCTATTGGCATTAGTACTTTACAATTAGTATCAGAACTATCAGTACATACTGATGATCCACCGGTTACTGACACTGAAGGTGTTACACATGATGACACTAATAATGAATCTGAGATACTGTTCACCATGAATGTGGACACTCAAGAAGTGAATATTGTTGTGGATAACGACACTAAAAAGGTTAAGGATGATAATTTTGATAGTATTGTTGAGAAACCGGTAGAGATTGTTGAGGTTGATATCCCAACAGAGCAACCATCAAATACAGGAAAACCAACTGAAGGAAAAGATGCTGACACAGAGCCACCGGAGACAAAGATACCGATAGCTGAGAAACCTATAGAGGTAGAGGTACATATTGAGGTAGAGAAATCGACAATCAATGAGACACCCAGACCATCAAACAAACCTTTACAGGTTGAAATGCAAACTCGGACTAATCGACCAGAGGTAAACACAAGCAAAATGGTCACTAATGTTGAAAGAACACAGGTAATTAAGGTAATTGGTCAGACATCTGGCACTTCATCAAGTGAATTCAGACCTACAAATGTAATAGAGGTACTCTTGGACTCAATAAAAAAGATAACAAACTGTAATGCATTGGCCTAGAAGGCAATTGATGACACCTTACTAGTACTGAAGTTGATTGCACCAAATTGTAACAATGATCACATCAAGAATTCTATAGGAAAATTGGACACACTATCAAAATTTAACACTCATAATGTAATAACCATTGACAAGGTGAATGAGGAAACCTTCAAAGAGAAATTTGAAAAGGAGAAGGATAAATTCTTTGAAGATGCAATAAAGAAGTGCACAGAACATATGAATACATTATTACCAACACTGAACTCTATAATTTTGGAATACAAGGAACTTTACAAGGAAACATGCAAACCCCATCTTTTGACTAAGGATGTAGAAAAGGAGATCAACAGAGTACAAAAACAAATAGTTGACATAGATGACAACATAATTGGTTCATCCGAATCTATATCAATTATTGAGCAGGAAATAGTAGGTTTTGAGGAGAAATTGGAGAAATTTGAGAAAGAGAAGGCAAGGATTAAGTCCAATGCCAGAGAACTTAAATATAAACTTGGTCCTGAGTTGGACAATCTTATCTCTCTGAGAAATGAAATCTCTAAGGCATTACTTCAAGGAGAGCGATCACTGGAAGAACACATGCATCATCTCACTAGAGCGATCCAACAGACTGAGGCAACCCTGAACAACAACAATAGATTCATACAAAGTCTAAACTTGGTTTTGGAAGACATATTTCAGATTGTAACCAACCGGTTACAAACTTTGAGGTGAAATTTTTTGCACTCATTTGACTATTTTTGACAACCTTTGTCATTGAAGTCAAAGGGGGAGTAGTGGAGAGATAAAAACACTTATTTTGGGGAGATCATTTGCTCAGGGTGAGCACATCTTTTTGGTAACTTTTTGGACTTCAGTTTTGGAACTGTTTTTGGATTTTTCTCATGAGTGTTGCCATCAATGCCAAAGGGGGAGATTGTTGGCATTCTACACTCTTATGAGAATAGTTGATGTTGTCATTCATGGCAACCATCTGGCAACATTTGGCATTCATCTGGTAAGCCACTGACAGTTACTGGCACCAGCAATAGACATCTACATACACCGGCAAACACTTCATCAACAGCGGCAACAATGCATACCAGCACCCCAGCCGAGAGGGAATAAACTTTTGTTTATTGTATTTTAAATGTAATTATATTCTATAAAGATGACATGGTACATTGTAATAGACTCATATATGTATGAGATCTTATAGGTCATTTAGTATGTATGCATAAAAATTTTGTTTAAGGTGATATAGTTGACAACAAAGGTTTTGGTAATGGACTGAGCTTAAACCGGTACTGAACCTGACATAGTTGATGTTGATTTGAAGCAATACATTGTATTGGATTTCATAATCCACTTTTGTAGTCAATGTGAATCTTATTGAGAAGTGAGCTCTAGGCAATTGGCCTTCCTACATGTGCAAGCCCCTCATTGTAAGTAATATGTATTCATTGGCCAGTGAGTGAATATTGTGGGTCACAAATCCTATCGAGTTTTTTCCCACACTGGGTTTCCTTGTTAAATATCTTGTGTTATGGTTTATTTTCTATGTTGTCTCTATTGTTCCTATTTAGTATATTAATTCTTATTTACCGGTACACTATTTTGGGATGCAAAGTTCTTAATAAGGTTAAATATTTTGCTAACTAGTTAGATATTGATTCACCCCCCCCCTCATTGTATCTTTGGGACTGTCATTAATCCTAACATCTACTTGAGCACCCACAACCACTAGTGGCATACTGGTGCATTGGTACCTCATATACACGTACGCGTAAACATAACTCTCCGATAGTGTTAAAATTTTTAAAAATCATGATTTTTTAGATCTGTCATCAGATGTCAGCTAGCAAATTATTCCTTTATAAAAGGCTCTTGTGATAGATACATATTATCAAGGGTCATTATTAACCTTCTACGTAGACTTGTATATTCTTGAATATACAAAGCTCTTTCTTGAGGCAATTTTACAAGCTTACTCATTTCATTCAAAAGGGGGAGAATACTAGCCAATGTTAAGAGTGTTTCTACATCACTTAACCTATGTAAATTCTTTGAAGCTCTATCTACTGACCCTTGTTATTCATACATTAGTCCAACCAAGGATTTATATTTAGAGAAAATCCTTTTCGCTAGTCCCTGCAAGGAGATCCATATCATATCAACATCCTGAAGAAGCTTGTTTCCATCAGTTATTCCCTTGGCAAATTTTTGGAATTGTACAAATCCTTTGGGAATTCGATAGAAAAATGAGTATATCTCATGAACCATATTTTTAAGTCTAACTACTACAAATTTTCTCACAATTCTAAAAGATAAATTTAGTCTCTAGTCCATGTAGTGATTTCCAATCATGTATGGTGAAATAAAACTGTGCATCTTTTCTCAAAGACAATTTCAATGACCTTGAAACACTACAACTCCATTAGATCCTACACATGCCATCTTTTCAGCAATTAATAAGTCATGCATACTACCAAACTGTTTTAAGATTTCTTAACTAACTCAAATATATTTTGCACTATGGATTTCTCCTTCATTTTAACAACAAAGAGTAAAGGAGATTTGCATTCATGTGTCATTATGGTATAACATGCATACATATCCAAGAAGTATTATCTACTATTGTAACTTCTTCTAAAGATAATGCAATAAAGTCTAACTATTTAATATTTTCCTTTACATCATCTATTTCCACATCATCAAAACAACTTGCTCATTCCCATCCACTATTTTTTGACCAATGCTTCTGAGAAAATATAGGAACATTCAAACTTTTTAATAAAGTAGCAAAGTCAATGTAGTCTGACATAGGACGACCATTTTTCAAAAGATGAAAAATAACACTCAACTAAACAGTTTTTGACTTGAATGTTTCTGACATGATATGTTTGAATTGAGCCTCAATTGAACCTTGATGTTTAGCATTATTCTCCAATATTTGCATATTCTCTTTATACTATTCTTCATACTTAACATGTTTACATTCTTCCTTTATTTTCCATCTAGTCATGGACCGATCTTTTCCATCTATGATTTATTTGTGTGAGATTTTGCCAAGATCAAGAGGAAATGGAAAGCACAAATAAGAGAGACAAAATATATGATAGAAATAAACTGTATTCTATCAAGATGAAAATATTGATCAACTGGATCACCAATCGTTCCATTTACATACAATGTAGATGAGCCTGAATATATAGGCAAGGCTTATGGATATGTGAGCACACAAACATGATATGTGGCTCAATAAGAAAGAAGGGTAGGTAGGAAATAGGTGAGGGTAGGTAGGAGAAATAATATAATAGTCCACATGAGGTGGATCACCCACTAAATGTGGAGTGTAACAACAAGATCAACACCATAAAAGGTGGAAATTCTCCTACACACACTATCCCAATGTGGCACAAACACCCAAGTATCTCATACCCAAACTACTATGAAATGCATTTCCTATGTAAACTTAAGTAAGTGTAATAATATCCAAGATGAATAATTATTTACACCAACACCCCCCCTTAAGTGCAACTTAGGGGAATGCACTAAAGTCTACAATGCAACTAAGCAATGCAAGATGGGTCCCGGCTACTAGGCCATGTTAGGTACCCAGGTACAAATGCAAATGCATGAAAACCAATGCAATGAAATCTCTCACAAAGTGGGGAAAGAGAGAAAAACCCAATGGGAAAAAACCCTCCCCCAAAAGAGAGATGAAAACTAGATACAAAGAACTTTGATAGAAGTATGTGAAGGACAAAACCCCATGTGAGGAAAAAACCCCCCCCATATGAGAGAAGAAGAGAAGCTAGGAAGCCCCCCCTCAATGTGGAATCTACACCAATGATAGAAGCTCGATGTATGAGGAAACTGCTCCATGAACGTCTAACAACATTCCTCCCCTTAGGAAGAAACAAAACCAAAGGTGTATCTATGATGTCTCCCCAATCATGAAGGGAAGATGTATGAAAAAAACTCATGATGAATGGAATCTCTGAAAACTGCTCAAGTGTCCCTATGTCGATGCTGAAAGATACCCCCTCCAAAGGTGGTAAACTATGCCACACTACTGAAAAAGGCACTCCAAGATCTAGTGGAGATGGATGTAGAACATGTCCCAAAGACTCACATGTCTCCTCAAAAAATAAAGAGACCTCCTCCAACTGTTGTACATAAGTATCCACAATCATATCAACCTCGAAAGAATGATCATTTAGAGAATGAACAAGAGGGTCAGAGTGTTCCCTCGCAACAATCAAAGAAGGATCACCTTCATCAAAGAGAAGATGAATGTCATCAATGATGTCTCCCAAATCTGCAATGTAGGATTCCACAAAAAAACTTGCAATGTCTATCAAGTAATCATCCCATGAATCTGAAGCTGGAAGACAATGAATATCTTGCTACATTGAATCACATGAAGGCAAAACTGTCGCACTATCTACATCATCAGGTGCAATAGGTGATGTGATATCAATATGAGGAGATGGAATACAAGGCTCAAGAATGGGGTCACATGTGATAATCCCCATGTTCAAGTGGCCAAAGTTCTCAAAATCTGAATCATCACAAGAAGTGTGATCATCATATGTAGAATCATCAAATGTGAAATCATCATCATCAACAAAATATGAAAAGGAGTATAACCAAGATGTATGATCAACCACCCCAGTCGCAATGATAGCTCTAGTCTCTAAGTCTCTAATGAAAACTGAGTCAGGTGTGAACTCCACAACTCTCTTAGTTGCGCCATGTGTGATTTGATAGATAGAAAGGAGATTGTTTGTCAAGTGGGGTACACACAACACATCACTGAAGGAGTTATCCCCAATGTCAATAGATCCTTTCCCAATCATATCCATGTATGTATGATTTCCCATCAATATATGGGGCATGGTGCAAGGCTCAAATGTAGTGAACATAGACTACGAAGATGCCATATGATGAGAAGCCCCTGAATCTAGAAGCCATCTCTCTGAATCATGACTAGTAGTAGCACAAAGAACTTTTCCTTTTCTTGTCCCAAAAGAGTGAGTCTTCCCACTTGTAGAAGCCATGAATGCTTGCCCTTATCCTTTTGAATGTGAGGAAGTGGAAGTTGATGAATCATCCTTCCTATAGACATTAGGCAAATCAATGTTATTCTTTTTGAGGATATGTGTGAGTTCATCAATCTTCTTAAAATGGCAATGACACTCCTCATGACCAACCTTTATACAATAGGCACAAGTAGGTCTCTCCCTCTTTGGTGAGTTATCCCTCCTGGAAGAGGATGAATCTCCTTGTTGTGGAGAAGATGATGCTTTGTCCTTAGGCTTTGATTGCCATTTCTGCTTGTTTGAGTTGTCCTTTCCTTGATTTCCTTTGTTCCCTTGATTTGCCACTAATGCTTGAGACTTAGAAGCCTTAAGAATGCCCATGCTTATCAACTTAGTTTGTTCCATCATCAACATTTCATTGAAAGCATCAAATGTAGGCATTGTGTAGCTTGAACCCATTGTCATCCTATGGGTTTGGAAACTAGAAACAAATGATGCATATTCTTGTGGAAGCTTGCCTATCAAGTTGAATATCAATTGAGTATCCTTCTTATCAATGCCACAATCTTTGAGTTGCGCCCTCAACTCATTTGCCTTGGTGACATAATCTTGTATAGTATCAAAATTCTTGGGATCCAACATGGTGAGATCACTATCAATTTGATATCCCCTAATCTTATCAACTTGACCATACAAGTCTTGAAACTTTTTCCAAGCATCTTTGATTAGAGTACACTTCTCAATATGAAAAATGAAATCCTTTGATACATACTTTCTTAAGGTACCAATTGCCATGATATTTTTAGTGAGCCTATCCAAGTGACTAACTGGATCAACCTTAGGATCAGCGGGAGCAACAATAGTTCTATCAATGTAATGAGTTAGTCCTTTTTCCATAAGTTTACTCCATGCATCAATTTTCCAAGTAGCATAATTATGAGGAGTTAAGAGAGGAAACTTAGAAGAACCCATAGCAGCAAAAAGGAAGGAACACAAGAGCACAAAAGCACAAGAGACACCCCCCCAAATTCACTCAATCAAAGTACCCCCCCAAAATGATGATTTTGGCACTTTATATGTAGTGCGTGTACAATAGGCCACTTGCAAACAATGGCAATGTGGACTTCTGATTTCAATTTACAACTTCTCAAAATGAGATCTAAGAGACTTCAACAAATACTGCTAGTGATCTAAAGTGAGATCTAAGCAAAATGCAAGTACCAAATATGCCAAAAATGGCCAAATATTGGAAGTACAATTTATACTTAAAATCACTACAAATAGATGGCAGATTATAAAAGTTGATGTAAAAATATGCACTTTCAAAAAAAACAGCACCTGAAAAGGAGTCCATATGAGTACAAATGAAGCCTCCAAAGTTGTAAAAATTGGGATTTCATGATTTTTGAAAAACCTGTATCCAAAACTCCTAAAACTCCTACACCACTATCCAAATCATGAAATTCTACCCCAAAACAAAAAAAATTGCTCGAAAAAATGAGTCCGGATGAGTGAGATTTCGCTATTTGAAAATTGTCTGCAAAATTATACTTTCTGGAAAATTTCCGTCGTGGCTTCAAACTTCAAATGCCTCTAGATTTGGCCTTCGAAGTTCAATTTGGATGAAACAAAAGGCAAAAATAACTTTCTTGGACCTCCTAAACCCAATGGTAACCTCAGATTTGACCCATCAAGCTTCAATAATAACCTGCAATAGAAAACTCCAAAATGCAAACCCCAAATAGCATCAAATTTCTCTCAATTGTCAAACCAATGACACTCTAATGGCTCTGATACCATGTGAGATTTTGCCAAAATCAAGAGGAAATGGAAAGCACAAATAAGAGAGACAAAATATATGATAGAAATAAACTGTATTCTATCAAGATGAAAATACTGATCAATCGGATCATCAATCGTTTCATTTACATACAATGTAGATGAGCCTGCTTATATAGGCAAGGCTTATGGATATGTGAGCACACAAACATAATATGTGGCTCAATAAGAAACAAGGGTAGGTAGGAAATAGGTGAGGGTAGGTAGGAGAAATAATATAATAGTCCACATGAGGTGGATCACCCACTAAATGTGGAGTGTAACAACAAGATCAACACCATAAAAGGTGGAAATTATCCTACACACACTATCCCAATGTGACACAAACACCCAAGTGTCTCATACCCAAACTACTATGAAATGCATTTCCTAAGTAAAGTTAAGTAAGTGTAATAATATCCAAGATGAATAATTATTTACACCAACAATTTGTCATACACTTTACCAATATGCTTCTCTATAGTGTCCAGTTTTAGCTGCAACTTCTTGTCCCTTTTTAGTTTCCAACTACAGATCGTACACTTGCATTCTATTGAAGGCTCCTTTTTGTTTGTGTAGTCACATAAATCTATCCATTTTGATTAAATGAATATTTCGTATT
The DNA here is from genome assembly GCF_030272615.1 of Cryptomeria japonica. Taxonomy (NCBI): domain Eukaryota; kingdom Viridiplantae; phylum Streptophyta; class Pinopsida; order Cupressales; family Cupressaceae; genus Cryptomeria; species Cryptomeria japonica. Next base: position 70,390,852 of record NC_081405.1, on the reverse strand, counting down.
TATTTGATTAAAAATCCACTGGCCATCAGTTAATTAAATTAATTAGTTCAACCAAATTCACACTCAATTAAATGAATAAATTCTATTTATTCAATTTTAATCCCCTTTCTTCTTTTAAATAAATTAAATAAAACATTTATTTAAATCATTATTCCCCCCACTTGCATTTTCCTACAAATGCAAGTTGCAACCACAAGTTGAAATAAATGAATTTTATTTTATTTAAAATCCTATTTTCCCTCACCCACCAAATCCACTTGCACTCCTAAACCCCCTTCTAGATTCTTCTAAACCCTTCCTAATTAACCTAATCCATCCCCTAATTATTGTCACATTCCTAAGCAACTTGGAGTCACTTCTCAAAGACTTCAAAGTCTTTGAAAATCATTAAATGCTTTGTGTGTTTAACAATTTACCCTCTAAAGTCTTCCAAACCACTTATGGCTCTTACATGACCATTTATGGTTAACCCCTAACTCAACCCTCATGTGACTCATGTGTCTCCTCAAGCATTTATTGCTTTGATCATGGTTATCCCTTTAACCCTTGCACGAGAGTTTATCCATTGGATAAAAGCTTTATTCTTTGAATAAAGAATTTATTCACTCAACCCAACCTTGACCTTAACTCCCAAGTTAACCTTCAGGTCATGTCAAGCATTTAATTCTTCTTCCCTCTCCTCTCAACCTATCTCACATTGACACTTGTCATCCTAGGATTGGGTTGAAAGTCATCACATAGATTGAATATCATTCAATCACGACCCTTGTTGAAAATACTCAATCTCAACCATCCATTGCTCCATTTTACCTATAAATAGAGCTCATTTCTTCAATATCCAGATCCTGAAAACTTGTATGCATTTAATCTATAGTGAATTTTAGAGAAAGGCCTTTAGCATAAATCACATATATTTAGATTTTGGACTAAAAAGAAATCTTAGTTCATTTCATAGCATCTCATATTTAGCTTATTTTACACTTGCATAGCATAGTTAATCATTTCAATCTTGAATCTCCATAAACATCCATAGTGCAAAAAGCTGCTGAGAGCTACACTAATTTGGAACTTGGAGAGGAGAGGAACAAAGGAGAAGGAGCTAAGAGTATGTTAAAAGGTATTTGGAGATGTCTTGTGGTATTTATTTCCATAGTTAAATCCTTTATCATATTTTTAGTGTCTCTTTTGATATGTCTGCTTAGATTAGTTTTTGGTTGATTAACACTAACGGTTTCTTGTGTTTTTGTGTGTTATACGACCACAGACTTTAATCTAACACTTATCCATTTTTTAGAGCATCATTTGGTGAACCCGACGTGAATCCAACAACAACTTTTGTTTTTAACAAACTAACTTTTTTGACTGTTTAGCTTGACACACAAGTCGCGCTTTTGTTTGCGTTTTAGCGCTATTGTTTTTGGTATTCTAGTGCTTTTGTTCTTACAATAGCGCTATTGTCCAAGAATTAGCACTTTTTTTAGTAGTATGGCACTTTTGTTCATTAGTTAGTGCTTTTGTATTGTTGTAAAAATCTTTTCTTTTAGCGCTTTTGTCTATATTGTAGCGCGTTTGTGTTAAGTAGCACTTCTATTTTCACATAGAGTAGCGCTTTTGTTTTCACACAGAGTAGCGCTTCTCTTTTCTCTTTCTTATACTTTAAGTTATATTCCATATATATTGTTAGGATGTTTGAGAGGGGTTTCGGACCCCTATGAGTTGTAATGCAAAATCTAGTTTTTGGAAGATCCTCCAAAGTTCAAACAGTCAAATTTCAGGGCATTTCAAGATCAGGATTGTAAAATTTATAACCAAGATCAAAATTTAGGCTTGTGTAAGCCCACACTAACATTTGATCACTGACTATGTACAGGTTCTAATCTTTTTGGTGCAGGGGAAGGAGTTAGTTTAGAGGCTTTTAGTTTCTTTTTTTACTTTCTTTCAACAAAAGTTGGTTAAAAAGAATCCACTCTCCCTTCTTGTACAAGGTAAAATAAACCTCACATTTTATTTTGGAGTACATAAAATGAACCTCAAACTTGTTTTTGGTGCTTAAAGGAAAATTTATCTTTCTTTATTGCAAGGTAAAAAGAACAACTTCAAATTTTCTTTCATTGCAAGATTAGGATTCATTCAACAACACAAATTTGATTTCCTTGCATCAATCTAGACTTAAAAATCACAATCCACACTTTCATTTTTGGGCAAATAAAAAGAACAATCAATTTGTCTCATTTTGCAAAAATGATTTACTTCATGCATACGTATTTCAAATTCAGTTGACCAGGATTTTCAATTCCTAGTTACTCAAATATTTTGCCTTTGAAGTTAAGAGGAACATCATGATTGTTGGAGCAACATCTCCAATTAGATAGAAAATCATTGCCATGACAAGTTAAAAAGAACAAGTGCATTTTGTGTTTGGCACACTTGTGCAAAAGAGTTGGTCGAGTGGTCCTACTTCTAACACACACTATCCTCTCCCTTAGCTTTTGTGGTCCTAGGTGCAAGAGAAAAGTGTTAGTAACACTCAAGTTTTATCTTTTTAAGAGAGGCTTGCCAAGAGACACATCACACTTGGGAATGACCTCGTGCGGTAAATCCTTTGAGCTACTATAGAAATCAGGTGAGAGCGAAAATTGTAGCCTTGGGTATATTTGTTCTTGTTAGGATTCCCATAGATACTGAGAGTGGGGTGAATCAGTATCTAACCAGTGATTAGAATTTCTTAACTTAAACATGTAGAACATATTAGAACAGTGTATCGCTAAGCAGAAAATAATGCAATAAACAGAGATAAAAGCAACCACATGAAAAACATACCATAACACAAGGATTTAGTGAGGAAACCCAATGTGAGGAAAACCTCAGTGGGATTTGTGACCCACAATATTCACTTACTAGCCAATAAGAGAATATTACTTACAAGAGGGACCTGCACATGCAGGAAGGCGAAGTGCCTAGAGCACACTGCTCAAAATAGAAGTCTCACTAACTTACAAAATGGATTATATAAATCCAGTGTCTTGTACTTCTTCAGAATAGAATCTATAATGCTAGATCTAGTACTGGTTTCTTCTCTGCTTCTTACATAAACCCTTAACCTATAATTCACATAATAGGTCTACCTAATTACATTCCATATCACACTTTTCTACATCTCCCTTATTACAATGTTCTACAATGAGCTCTTATATATATGAGTCATTTTACAATGTTGCCAAGTCAGCTTACAAAGATTTTACAATAATAAACAAACTATATTACAACAAAAATCCTATCAACCTCTGTGTCGATGCCGGTGGTCTGAGTGCCAGTGTAGAGTCTGATCTTGCTAGTGTCGATGGAATGTCTTGTCAATGTCATGGGATTGTAAGGTTTCCATCAATGACAAAACCTTCAATCACCTACAATGTCTCATTGGAGTGTGCATATGCCAACAATCTCCCCCTTTGGCATTGATGGCAACACTCGTGAGAAATTTTCAAAAGTGTATCCAAAATTTGTAATCCAAAACTTGTTTCAAAAAATGTGTACCAAAAATATATGAGCTCCCCCTGAGTAGGTGAGTCCTTTGCCTGATCATTTTCTCATATCACTACTCCCCCTTTGGCATCAATGACAAAGGTTGTCAAAGTATCAATAGAGTTGTAGTTTTCTATCTCAACCTTATAACTGGGTGGTTACAATTTGAAAAATATCCGCCAAAACCAAATTTATGCTTTCCATAAACTTCTTACTGTCTTTTATTGTTGCCTCTATTCTTTGAACTGTACCGGTGAGGTGCTGCATATGCTCTGCTGGTGTTTTCTATCCTTGTACTATTGCCTCAGATATTTCCTTCCTCAAGGATGCTAGATAGTCCAGTCTTGGACTTAGTCTTAGTCTCAGATTCTTAGCCTTGTTTATTATTCTCTCCTTTTCTCTTTCAAACTTAAGTAATTCTTCTTCAAAACTTGTTATCTTTTATTCAAAAACTAATAATGTATCAGGTGAGTTAACAAAATTGTTAGCAAGTTTATTTATTTCATCCTATACCTTGCTCATTTTCTTATCTATGTCAACTGTTAGAAAGTTTGTCTTGCAAATGTCTTTGTATAGAGTTTTAAATTCCTTCAATGAGTTGCATAGTTCTAGTAGAAGTGTGTCAAATTCCCTAGTACACTTCTTTATTTGATCATCAAAGAATTTTTGTTTTTCAATTTCCAATTTTTCTTTCAATGCCTCTTCCTTTATTTGCTCAACCATCACTATGTTGTCAGTAATGTACTTAGACAAAGTGTCGAGTTGGCTCAAAGAATCCTTATTAGCTATGTTGTAGTTAGGAGATATCATATTCAAAATTGGGATTGTGTCATCTATAGTTGTATAGGCTTGTGAACTACAATCTATTATTTTCTTTGAAGAATCTAAAAGAACTTCAGTTACATTTGTTGATTTGTAACCTGCTGAGGAGGAACCAAAATTCTGAATTCCGTCAGTGGAGGGAGTAACCATGCTTGTAGTGACCTCTGGTAGGTCAGTCTATGTTTCCATTTCCTTAAGCAAGGGTTTTTGTTTCTCTGCTATTGCTGCTGGCACTATTTCCATGTGAACCTGTTGCTCTGCTTGACTCTTTGTTTGTTGATCTGTCTCTGTCTCTATCTGAGTCTCTGCCTATTTCCCTGTGCTATCATCTTCCACTTTTTCTTTAGTTTTATTAATGTTGTCGGTTACTGGTGGCTCACTAGCCATGTCAGTCTTACCGGTTGTGTCTTTGTCTACCACAATGTTGACCTTTTGAGTATCAATATCCACTGTGTATAGTATCTCAGGATTATGATTTGTATCCTCTATATCCATACTCTCATCTGCTAGTTGATCTTTAGTTGTTGTTACCAGTGGAGTAATCAAAGGTGGTGGGGATAAGTTATCTTTTATTTTGATGCTAGGAGGTCCACCAACCTTTCCTTTCCCTTTGTCCTTATCTTTCTGATATACCTTTATTGGTTTAGGATTTCTAAACTCTTCCCGTTTTTCCTTCTCCACAAGGAATATATCCCATGTATTTTTTGTATCTTCTGTTACCTCATTTACTCTTCCTACCATGAGTGCAATATGCCGGTGTGCAGTAGAGAATATTGACCGGTTGGCTTCTACAATTAAGTCATCTATCTCCTTTGGCGAGTTTACTGGGTAAACAACAAGTAATTTTTCAATTTTAATTTTCTTATCAAGCTCTACCACAACTTGTCTTCTTACTTTTAGTCTTTTGAACAATTCATCTAGTAGTTCATCTACCACTTGCATTAAAAACTTCTTGTAGATGTCCAGGTGTAAAATGTAAAATGACATTGTTTTCAACTTGCTCTTTATCATCTGCTAATAGTGTATCATATAATTTTTCTATATTCTTGAGTTTTCCTTCTTCTGTGATTTCATTTAGCAATTCATCAATTGGGGCAATGTTTTATGGAGTCCTTTTCTTCTTAGGTGTTAGCTTTTTCTTTGGGGTTGTCTTCTTTACCGAAGACCTCACTGCCTATTGTTTTTGTCTAGTTCTTCTAGGTGAGGGTGTGGATGCCGGTGAAGAAGTTGCATTGATGTCATTCTCTAAAGAAGTTGCTGGCATGTCATTCTCTGAAGAAGTTGCTACCGGTGATAGGTGAGTCTCAGGCTATAATGTTACTAACTCATCCTCAGTGATGCTGATTTGTTTCAGTACATCTTCTTTGATGGCCTTAGCCTACCTTGAGCCTTTCCTTACAATTGCTTCTACTTTCTTTACTCTCTTCTTAGATTGAATTTGGCTTTCAATGGTCTTTGCATTGCCAAATACTTCTTCTTTGGGTTCCTTGGGTGCTTCCAGAAGAGCTTTTGCATAAGTCTCAATGATGTGATCATCGGTCTCATAACCCATTTCAGTTACCCAAATTATCCTTGGGATCACTGCTTCCATCCAGATCTCATCCTTTTTAATTACAAAGCATATATCATCCTTATATTTGTTAACAATTTCCTGTGACAATCTGATTCTTTTGTTCATTCTCGCCTTTAGTGCTTGAAAATATTCATTGATATTCTTTTCCTTGTTTTCACCCATGTTGTTGAATAGGTCTAATAACTGTTTTCCTACTGGTATGTCAAATCCAAGGCTCTTGTTGCCTATACCGGGAACCTGTTTGGCTATGTGTAGCATTAAACATACAAGTAAATTACCAAATCTAAAAGTCCCTTTCTTATCCTTCTTGATTTTTCCTAAATTATCAATCAACTCATCCTTTAGCCATTCACATACATCAATTTTCATATTGTCCTTAACCATGTCATAAGCACTCTTTATGCAAAACTTGAAATTGAGTTAAGTCTGTTTGCATGAGTTGCTTTGTAACCTAGAATCATGCTAACAAATCTCACATTTATGTCGGTCACATCATTAACCCTTAAAGACCTTCTGTCGGATGTTGCACTGGTTAAGTTTATTACTAGGTCATTTGAGACCTTCTTTGTTTTGTCTGGTCTGCTATGAGTGGAGGGTAACCCTGTTACATCTTTCACATCTTCCTTGGTAATTTTGTGAATTGAATCTAACCAAAGGAATTCACCATGTACCCTTCTCAATACTATCCTAATAACTTCCTTAGAAAAGTCCGGAATGCTAAGGATCTCAGTGAATCCTAGGGTTTCAACAATTTTATGTTTAGGTTTCACATTTTTGGAATTATCACATATAATAGTTTTGTACATGTTTTTGACTTCTTCATATCCTAGTTCATCTATGTGGCAATGGATGTACATTCTGGGATCTTTTGTGAAAACAACTCCTTTGGGAATTTGGGCGAATGCACCAACATTGTCATCCTTTTTAGCTATCTCGGGAACTAGCTAAAATACGGGCCTAGGTCGTTTGATTACCTCAACTACAGTAGGGTTAGCTATTAATTCAGGTGTAGAGGAGGATGCCCTGATTATAAATACCTTTTTCTGCCTTAGGAAAGATTGATTGCTGAAGTGCTTTGCCTCTTTGCTCGAAATGCCTTAGCTCTGGAGATTTCATGCTCTTCGAATGTGTGAATGCTCGGTGAAGTAAAATTGAGCCAAAACCACTGATTTATAATGTTAATTTGCCAACCACCACATTTAATGCATGTCGGTGAAGTATTCACTTAACTTTGTTTGCCGATATAGAAATAATTTCTACCTTTACCATCAACCGAGGGAATAATAGCATATGTCTCATTTGATTGCTAAACCCTCAAGGAAACTTTCTTCAATTTGATGAAGAGCTTCCTGCCGATGGAGTACTACTCTGTTCTGCCGATGGAGTGTTGATTGGTTCTACCGGTGGAGTAGTATTTCCAACATTATTTAGGTTTGACTTTCTAATCCATTGTTTTAAGAATTCTTCCTTAACCTCTTCAACTTTTTCTTTTCCCTTCAAACTAGAACTTTTGTTGTCTATCAGTGATCCTTTACTTCTACAGAATTTTGCAATATGCTCAATCTTGTTACATTCATAGCAAGTCACACTATTCTTCTAAATAGCTTTCCCATAACCTATGTCGGTTTGTGTTCTATATTGACTAGATAGGTGTCCAAATCTTTCACAAACATAATATCTCACATTCATTCTACAATTTTCAGAGTTATGACCAGCTTTGTTGCATTTTGAACATTGACCGGTGGGTGCATTGGTGTTTTGATAACTTCTAGATCTACATTGATTTTCTCTATGACCGTACTTATTACAATTATAGATTTTCTTGAATTTTTCTTTGTGCTGATTTGTAGTATGCAGTTCTCTTTCTGTCTCATCAGTTCATTGGAGTCATTCTATGTATGCATCAGATCTGTCTTCAACAAGTCATTTTCATAACTAAGTATGGTATTCTCATTTGCTGCATCACTTAGTCTTCTGGTCAAATCTCCTTCATTCTTCTTTCTATCTTCAATTTCTTTGCAAAATGTCATAGTCATATCCCGCATCTCATTCCTTGTTGTCATGTTCTCTTGTTTTATCTTGCATATCTGCTCATTAAGAGTTTCTTTTTTATCATCCTCAATTTGCATCTTTTCATAGAGTTCTCTTCTCTTGTTTCTTGCAATGGTAAGATTTTCTTGAAGTGCTTGAATAATTTCCTGAGCTGCCTTTAGATCATCTTCAAGTTTGATATTTTTCAACTTTTTTGTATCAAAATCTAAGAGAGCTGCTTCCAATTGCTTCATCAAATTTTTCATGTCTACCGGTGTCAAGATCTTCCTCAAGCTGTTAGGCTTCTCAAAATAGAGGACCAAGCTCTGATACCAATTGTTAGGATTCCCACAAATATTGAGAGGGGGGGTGAATCAGTATCTAACAGGTGATTAGAATTTCTTAACTTAAAACATGTAGAACATATTAGAACAGTGTACCAGTAAGCAGAAAATAATGCAATAAATAGAGATAAAAGCAACCACATGAAAAACACACCATAACACAAGGATTTAGTGAGGAAACTCGGTGTGGGAAAAACCTCGGTGGGATTTGTGACCCACAATATTCACTTACTAGCCAATAAGAGAATATTACTTACAAGAGGGGCCTGCACATGCAGGAAGGCCAAGTGCCTAGAGCACACTGCTCAAAATAGAAGTCTCACTGACTTACAAAATGGATTATATAAATCTAGTGTCTTGTACTGCTTCAGAATAGCATCTATAATGCCAAATCCAGTACCGGTTTCTTCTCCGCTTCTTACATAAACCCTTAACCTATAATTCGCATAATAGGTCTACCTAATTACATTCCATATCACACTTTTCTACATCTCCCTTATTACAATGTTCTATAATGAACTCTTATATAAATGAGTCATTTTATAATGTTTCCAAGTCATCTTACAAATATTTTACAATAATAAACAAAATATATTACAACAAAAATCATGTCGGCCTCTGTGTCGGTATGCTTCCTTTCACTGTCGGTGCTGGCGGTCTGAGTGTCGATGTAGAGTCTGATCTTGCTAATGTCGGTGGAATGTCTTGTCGATGTCATGGGATTGTAAGGTTTCCATCAATGAGAAAACCTTCAATCACCTATGATGTCTCATTGGAGTGTGCATATGCCAATAGTTCCTACAGTGTAACTTGTCGAAAGGACAAATGGGCCCCACCACAAGTTACAAGGCTCTTAAGTGAGTCACTGCAGAATGAACTTATGTCCAAAGCCATAAAAAATTACTAAACACCTTTAAGTAGAAACCCACCTGTTCTATTGATTAAGGATATTTGTGATAAATTTAGTGCAAGAGCATAGATGGTTTTGCTCCCAAGATACTCACCATATATATTTCCTTGAGTAGAAACATAGTTTTTTGAAAAGTCACTTGTGGCTTGATGAAAGTGATGACTCCCCCATCATAGGGATCATCTATTTGTTATGCTCATGCAAGACTTAGTATATCACATCCTTACCTGTTGCAGTGGGATTCATAAGGTATGTAGTACCAAAGTCAAAGAAATATCAAGATGTGGGCTGAAATTATCGTAACTGGCCATTTGACCTTAGGGATAAAGAGTGTTTGAAGTGTTTTTGTTTTAGTCAAAGACCAAGTGCAAATTGAGCTGACCTCAGGCTTTGGAAAAACACCTAAAATACATTTGAAGGAAAGGGTCATAAAAATTTCAAAGGATTGGGTTGATCTAGACCCACACCTATTTGTGCCTTTTGAGGCAACATTCTTGTGTTTGTGTGCTTGCTTTATTTTCTTGTCAAAGAAAAATTAAAAATCAAAATCCAACACAAGTATTCATCCAACACACACATTTTCAAAACACAAAAAGATCAAAAACAAAGAGCAACAATCAAAGTATCAAAGTATATGACCATTCTTCACATCTTGAGAAAGAAAAATCTTCATCAAGACATCAACTTGAAGAAAAGACCATTGAGCTCAAAGGCTCTTATAAAAGGAGGAAATTCTTCTATCTTAATAGACAAATATTTGTCTCTCATACAACCTTCCTACGTCTCATGCATCTATATCTTCAAGGGAAATCAAACGAATTTGATCAAGAGTCATTAAACCACAGAGCTTTTATGCAATATCGAGCTTTGAGTTATCACAAAAACGAAGGAGGCAAGATCAATCCTGACTTCTTTCCAGATATTTGCATCACATATAACATAGCTCGAGAAGAACCACCAACTCTTGAAAGAGAAGAGGAAGAATTTGTCCCATATGTGACACAAAACTTTTATTGAAGTTAACATTTCATCCATTATCATATCCATATCTCATCAACTCCATTCCAACTCTCAAAACACCCAAAGGTTTTTGTCCCAAGTTTTATTTTCAAAATTGCTTGAATCAAACACAAACAAATCAATTTTAGATTGTCTCTACATATAGGATAAACTCATCCTAAGAGACATTTCTACTTAGGTTAAAACTAGTCTATGAGTGCATCCTCTCATTACTAGGTAGTTAAGTCTGTAACACATCTCAGATTTCTCTAAACCTTATCACATCACACTTCGTCAAAAACAACAAGCAATTCAAGAATGAACTTTGGTAGCATCTACCTTTAGTGCTAAGGATCCATATGCAAAGCACTTCACCAAACATCAATCTTTCATTTCATCACCAACTCATCATCATTTTCATCAAACTTCAAAAAAAACTTGTAAACAAAATGGCTCATACCAGATCAAGATCTAGACAACCATAAATTGAAGAGGAAGAGGAGGAAAATATCAATGAGTTCCAAGAAGCCCTTGGAGGAATATAAATGATGAAAATCTAGACACTCCTACTCTAGCAACAATAGAAAGGGCAAAACACAACCCTCTCTTTAATAGACTTTTTGATGAAATACTCAAGAGCAATGCTGATGCTCAATTTTTAAGACTTCCTCAAGAAGGGGCTAAACTACCCTCTGACTTTGATGTTGCACAAGTAAGACAAGCATCAGAATGTCAAAGTCACAATGAGGATGAAATAGGTCAAGATCACATCAGATATAACCTTCATCAAGGTAATCCCCCACCTCCTCCTCCTCCAAATGAAATAGACATGTTGCGACAACAAGTCGAGAATTTGGCCCAACAAATTCATAGTGGTGTAAAAACCAATCAATTTTCACTTAATGACATTTTTCTCTATCCCTTTGATAGGAATCTTCATAAGCTACCTTTTCCATGAGGGTTTGAAACACCCAAGTTTGAAAAGTATAGAAGAAAATGAGATCCTCATGATCATGTTAGAGAATTCCATTTAGCTTGCCTCGAAGTGGCATATGAAGAAATGTACCTAATGCACCTTTTTCCCCAAATCTTGGGAGGAACAACCACATCATGGTTTTCCTGATTACCAGGTGGCATTAGGACATTTGAAGAACTCATCTAGAAGTTCCTGGCACATTACTCACATAACATTGAACTTGATATCACCATGGCTGATCTATGTAACACTAAACAAAAACTAGGTGAACTATTTTCAGTCTTTCTGCAACGATGGTGTCAAATGTCTAGCAAATTTTCTCTTCAGTTACCTGAATAAGAACTAGTGGAAATATTTATTTCCAACTTAAATGACGAAATGGAATTTCACCTAGACGTAAAAGACACAGACACTTTCAATGACATGATCACCAAAGGCTTAAAATGTGACCAGGCTCTCATCAAAAAAGGGCTTATCAAAATATATAATGAACCAAAGGATGGCCCTTGCCTATGCTTCAATAGTGACAAGCCTAACTTCTAGAACAAAAACAAAAACGTCGTCAATGATGGAATTGTGGATGCAAGAACTATTAAAAGTGCACAAATTGTGGTTTGATTTGTAGGACAGAATCCCCCACCTAAGAATAATATGGTTGCTCCTCCGAATCAAGGCCACAACACATCTCAAGAGGAACCCAGACAACGTCAACAAAATTTTAAACTAAAATGAACATACACTCCCTTAGGGGAACCCATCGAAATAGTGTTATGACAGTTGGTTTCTCAAAATCTGGTCACATTACCAAAAACATCAAATTATGAACCTCAAGTCAAACCTTCATGGTGGAGGGATATTGAACATTGCGATTTCCATCAAGGGAAAGGGCATAAAACAAGCAATTGTCACAGATTGAAAGATCTTATTCATGATCTTATTGATCGAGGTGAAATCAAAATTGAAGGACATGACCCAAAGACAACAAATAATGATCATCTCATGTTTAAAAATCCACAAGTCCATCACAAGATCAAAGGGGTCCTTCCACTTCAGGGAGAAACATAGATACCACCAATTATACACAAGCCACATATAATTACACTGTGAATCACCTATATGATGCCAGTGAATAGATTGCAACTATAACCATCAAAAATCCCAGCTCCACTTGCAATGTTGTTACACGTCATGGCAAGATTACCATAAAAGAAGCTCCACAGGGCACCCCATCTATCCCAAAGTAGTATAACCTTATGGAATAGTTAGACAAAACAACCACACTGATATCTATCTTAGAGCTATTGCACCTATCTCCATCCCATAAAACAATCTTGGATCAAGCTCTCCAAGAGGGGTCAGTCCTTGCAAACCTAAATACAGATCAGTTCAAAGCCATGGTTGGAAATCTAAGGTCATCACCTTGTCTCACTTTTTCTGAAAGTGACAACTCCTCCTTCCAGCAACCTCATAACATCTCACTCCATATTGAAGGGTTTATCAACCAACATAGGATAAAGCGAGTCTTGATTGATAATGAAGTAGGCCTGAATATCTGTACTCTACAATTAGTCGCAACTTTGGGATATGTCATTGAATCAGTAGATCCCCACAAGAAGATAATAATCAAAGCCTATGATGATGCAAAGCGTTCATCCAAAGGAGCTATGGTGCTATCAATCCGAGTGGGCCCTGTGGTGAAACACATCATCTGCCAAGTTCTAGACCATCCTCTACCATACAATTTATTGTTAGGAAGACCTTGGATACACGCCATGCAAGCCGTTCCATCCACCTATCATCAGTGTATCAAGTTCCTGCATAATGGTGTAGAAATCACAATCGTGGGTGATGGAAACCCCTATGCATATTGTCATAATATCAGTCATCAACCAAAGATTACCATTCCCAATAATAGAGAAGCCATCTCCTCCACATCATATGTAAGTCCAGCCTCTCTTTCCAATTCAAACACCACTATACCCAAGCAAGAGAAGCTCAAGATGAAAATAGCAAAGGAAGGTCCTAGGGAATACAATCTCAGCCAACTCTTTTGTGTTGGACAAATGCCCACTTCTCCTAGAACACATGGTAAACCTTAATGGTTACTTCAACAACCACTGATCAAGACAGCATGTACTTTGATGTTGTTCATCCTTGGAAAGAGTCAAGAAGAAGAGACCAGAGATGAAGACTTAGCAAAATAGATCTATAAAGATCCCATCACCGTAGACATCCCACAAGCTAAGCTTCCCACAGATTAGTATGGCAAAGGCCTTCTCATTATGCAAAGAATGGGTTATGATGGTCAGAGTGCTTTAGAACCTTGCAATTAAGGACTACATGAACCGCTATAGACGGAATTAAAGCCCAAAGATAACACTGGCCTACGCTTTCAAAAGGAGATCCTTCCTAAGCTCAAATTCAAAGGAAAACCTAGCAAACCACTATATCAGCCTATTACAAAGAGGTCACCATTGGTTATAAAAGCTGCATCAAAAACCATAGCAACTGCCCCTTTGAGGCTTAAAATCCTAGCAAAACCATCTAAAATACCAATCATCCCACCAAACAAACCAACAATCCCATCAGCAACAACAATAACATCAATAGCACCATTAGTAGTAGCAACTGTATCAGAATCCACAACATTATCTACGACATCAATAGTTCCAGTAGAAGCAGCAAAGTCAACACTACCAATACTCCTCGTATCAGATTCGTTGATCCCCATAATCCTTCCTGCAACACCGATCATTTAATCTACAAAGGTACATCAACTGATCACACCTGCAGTATTTAACTCAAAGGATATCCCAATATGGTACAATAACCGGTTACTGCAAAGTGACTCACAAACTGACTCACATGAGTGGGAATTTGATTCCATACAGCTTAATACTTTAGATGAGGAAGACACATCACCACCTCCACCCCGCAAAGACATCCCTATTTATGAAGAAGCACAGATAAAGGTCTCTTGGGTTCCTAAGCTGGAAACATCTTCCACAAACTCTACGTCACATCCTATGCCTAATTCTGATAGGGAGAGTACCATCAATGACCTTCACCATAATGTCTTAACCCTCACTAATACATCTAAAAAAATTAACCTAATCCATGAAGTAATGCCCATTATCCATCCTAAACTCATCGAATGGAACCAACCTAATCCCCCATGTCTTGACCATTTCCAAAATGATGAGGCGATCATTGACTTTTTGGAACTACAGGATAACATACCAAGTGGGGATCACAAAACTGGATTTTCCATTGAACTTAATAGCGCAACATACTTCGGGGTGGATGCCAAACCTTTCAACTGCAAAAATATAACAATAAAACATGGATTTTCCAGTGAAAACCACATTGTGGCACTGTTTGATCCCACAAAAGTAAAAAAAAAGAGCGTATCCAATGGTGAAAACCTCTCTGAGGTGCCTAAGGATGAAAGGTTTGACATTCTCCCCTCTAGTACACAGCAGGAAAGATCAACAATTCTCATTTAAGAGACAAAAGAATACAACACGGAGACTCCTGAAATACCTCACCACATACATATGGCATCTCTTTTAACTCCAGAGGAACAACCTAAGTTTGTAGAGTTCTTCCATAAGCATCAGATCAACTTCGCATGGTCATACGTAGACATGCCTAGGCTTGATCCTAATTTAGTCATGCAACACCTCACCGTAGCAGAAGGAGCCAAACTTGTCAAGCAGAAGCTTCACAAGATGCATCCTCAGATTGCAGTACTAGTCAAAGTAGAACTCAAGAAACTCCTAGATGTTGGTTTTATTAGACCAATTGATTATGCAGATTGGATATCCAATATTGTGCCTATCAACAAACCAAATGGGGGCATCCATATCTGTACTGACTTTAGACATCTGAACAAAGCATATCCTAAAGATGACTTCCCCCTACCAAACATCGACATAATAGTAGACCTAACAGTAGGATATGCCATGCTTTCACTCATGGATGGCTTTTCAGGGTACAATCAGATAAAGATCGCACTAGAGGATCAACATAAGATGGCCTTCACATGTCCACGGGGAACATACTGTTGGAATGTAATGCCTTTTGGTCTAAAGAATGCAGGAGTGACCTAGCAATGAGCAATGACCACCATCTTCCATGACATGATGCATACTATAATGGAAGATTATGTTGATGACTTATTGGTAAAATCACTCACAAGAGAAGGTCATTTTGACATATTAGAGCAAATATTTAATAGACTAGAATAATATCATGTTCGACTCAACCCAAAGAAATGTGTCTTCGGAGTAACCTCGGGGAAACTTCTAGGATACATTGTCTCAAGTAAAGGTATTGAGGTTGATCCTACAAAGGTCAAAGCAATCATGGACATGCCACCACAAAAGAACATCAGTCAGCTAAGGACATTACAAGGATGACTTCACTGGATCCAAAGATTCATTGCACAACTAGCAGATAAGTGTCACCCCTTTACACACCTTTTACACAAAAACATCCGCTTTCAGTGGGATACTAGATGCTAGCAAGCATTCTAGATGCTTAAAGATTATCTCATGAATACGCCATTACTGATCCCACTAGATCCAAATAGGCCTTTGTTACTCTATATATCAGCAACAAGTACAACATTGGGTGTACTATTGGCACAACATAATGTAGAAGGGAAAGAGTATGCTATTTACTACATCTCTCGCACACTGGTTGGCTATGAACTCAATTACACACCTATTGAGTGAGCTTGCCTAGCAGTAATCTTGGCAGCAACTAAACTAAGGCACTATTTGTTAACACATAAAGTGCAACTCATTGTAAATATTGATCCGCTAAAGTACTTACTCAGCAAAGCAGCATTGACTGGCCGCTTGGCCAAATGGGTGATGATTCTAAGTGAATTTGACATCGAGTATGTGGACCGTAAAGCTATCAAAGGACAAGTCATTGCAGATTAGTTGGTCGATGCTCCACTCATAGGCGATCATACTCTTGTATGCGGGAAAAGCTGGTCGATAGAAATCAAAATGTGAAAAATGGAGCTCTAGGGAGCCTTGCTCACACACCCACAGGACTTCTTGGTGCAAGCTATGGAGTCATGAAGTATGGCTCAGCTTCCCAAGGTTGGTTCCATGGTTCTCTATCTTACACGGTCCCTCAAACCAATGTTTTTGCTCTCAGATCACTAAGCAAAATGGTTTAGGGATAAAAAATGCAAGAACGAGGGATGCTTTTGTTGATTTTAAGATGAGATGCATCCTAAGCTATGCATGATCCTATAAATGCGATAAACTAGTTATAAGATGACAAGGTTAGTAAACAAGACTATCCTAGAATACTATATTAGTCTATGATTAAGCTAAATGATAAGGAACATACTCTAAATTTGCATATTTAGATTAATTCCTATTTAAAAGAGAGGCTAAATGATGAGCATAAATGATATATGAAAGCTTGAATGGATTTTAGTATAAGTGTGATGCTAAAGACTTGGATCCTTTTAAAATGGAGGAATGAGAGCTCTATTTATAGCAAAAATAGGGCAATGGATGGTCAAGATTGAAAGAGGCAATCAAGGGTTGAGTTTGAAAGTTGGGAATCCATGTTTGCAATTGGCACCAATGAAATGGTGACAATTGTCAACATAAGGTTGGTTGAGATGAGATGTAAGAAGCATTAAATGCTTGAGAAGACCTTATGGTTACCCTAGGGGTTAAGGGTTAAGGTTAAGTTAAGATTACGCATTGGATAAAGCTTTTATCCAAAGGACAAATTCTTGTGCAAAGGATTAAGGATAACCATGGTCAAAGCAATAAGTGTTTGATGAGACCTCTGGGTTACATGGAGGTTGAGTTTATGGAAATTCTTTAACCATGTAAGAGGGTTGAATTAACCATTAATGGTTATGAAGACTTTGGGGACAAATTTGTAAGAGTCCTTCCAAATTTGGGGGTATTCAACAAGTTAGCTTGTTGAATGGATAAAGGCTTTAATGCCTTTTGAAGACTTTACTCCAAATTTGAGAAGTGACCTCCTCAAATTTAGGGAAAAGGGATAATGGATGGGTTTGGGTTAATTAATCAGGATTAGAAGAATCTAGAAGAGGTTAGAAAGAGGGTTAGGATGCAAGTGGGAGGTGTAGGATTTTGCAAGTGGGTGAGGGAAAATAGAATTAATTTAAAATAAATTGCTTTATTTCTATTTGGTTGCAATTAAATAAATTAGATTTATTTAATTTACGATAACTATTTTAATTACATTTGAATTTAATTAAAAAGTGGATAGGGGCTTTAATTCAATAAAATGAATTTATTCTATTAAATGGGTATAGTGAATTTAATTGAGTAATTTACTTAATTAAATAGAGGAATACAGGTAATTTAATTAAATAGAGAAATGAACATAAAATATTCATTTATGAATATGGTCATTTTTATACGTCTACAACTCTCATTTCCAATTTTCCAGATGAAGAGATATTCATGATCACAACAACACAACCATGTAAATTATACTTTGATGGTTCATACACTAGACATGGCTCGGGGGCAAGCATTTTGTTTATCACATCTCAAGGTGACAGCATCCCGAAGTCTTACAGGCTCACATTTCCATGCACAAACAACATAGCGAAGTATGAGGCCTTGATCACAAGACTCAGGCTAGCCATACAATGGAAGTTACAAGAACTACAAGTATATGGCGACTCCCAGCTAGTCATTCGACAAGAAACAGATGAATATCAGACCAAGGATGACAAACTCATACCGTACAAACAAATCGTGGACAGTCTAAAGGCATCATTTACTACTATCACCTTTGAGCAAATACCAAGAGATAAAAATCGAGCTGCTGACGCTACGGCTACCATTGCATCTCTCCAAGATCTTCCACACAATTCAACATGCTATGAGTTATTTGTAGAACAACTTTGGATTCCAGCTTATGATATCCCTGAATCCGAGATGATATGCTGCCTTATTGGTTCCGAATCCCCATGGTATGGTGAGTTCTACACCTACCTCCTCAATCACACACTTCCTCCTAACCAATCAAATAACCAACGTAAAAATTTCATTCACAAAACTGCTCGATATACCATTATTGCTGAAACCCTATACCAATGCAGTCTTGATGGTACTCTCCTTCGATGTCTGGAACAGGATGAGATAACAAAGGCCTTGGGAGAGGTACATGAAGGAATTTGTGGAACTCATGCAAGCGGTCCATCACTAGCCAAGAAACTCCTGCGCACTGGATACTATTGGCCATCTATGGAAAAAGACTCCTATTACTTTCTCAGAAAATGCAATAAATGCCAAGTCCATGGAGACCTGATACATGCACCAGCATAGGAATTGCAACCAATCACAACACCATGGCCTTTTTGTCAATGGGGACTTGACCTTGTCGGTAAAATCCATCCATCCTCATCCAACGATAATAAATTTATTATTACCGCTATCGAATACTTCACAAAGTGGATTGAAGCTATTCCACTTACCCAAGTCACCGGCAAGTAGATCACCTCATTCATCCTTAATTACATCATCTGTCGGTATGGTGTACCCATGTCCATCATCACAGATAACGGTCTTCAATTCAAAAATCAGGATGTTCATGAGCTCTAAGAGAAGTTTCACATCCAACACCATTTTTCCACTCCCTATTACCCACAAGGAAATGGTCAGGCCGAAGCATCAAACAAGAACATATTAAGAATCCTCAAGAAGATAGTCAATGATGTCGATCATGATTGGACCGTTCAATTGAATCTAGCACTATGGGCATATCTCACTAGCATTCGAACCCCTACAAGCGCAACTCCCTACTCACTGGTCTATGGAGTAGAAGCTATCTTACCTATCAAAGTTGAAATACCATCACTACGGGTTTCCTTGCATAATCTCATTAATGATGAAGCATACCGAGTATCACATCTTCAAGACCTAGAGATACTTGATGAGACGTGACAAGTTGCATACAATCACCTCAAAGCCTATCAGCAGTGCATGAGAAGAAGCTATAATCATTGGGTTAGACCTCATACATTCAAGGTAGGTGATCTTGTTCTTCGAGAAAATCCTTGTAACCAACCCAACCGAGAACATCAAGGAAAGTTTGAATCAAACTGGCTGAGTCCATATGTTATTACTACTATATTTGGATCCGGGGCATTCCAGTTGGCTACTTCCGAAGGAGAACCACTAGCAGATCCGATCAACAGCATGCACCTTAAATGGTTTTATACATAAGCTGTATAGAGCATCAGGCTCCTATGCATACCAGAAAAAAACCAAAAACATTTAGATAAATGTCTTGAGGAAAATACAAAAAAACATCAAAAATAGTAAAGAAAAATCATGCATCCAAACGGTGAACAACCACTCCGGTGGCACCTTGGGTAAGTGCGATGGTGAAAACCTAGCAAACAGGCACCACTTGTAAAGGCTATGGCTCCATTGTTTTTTAGACTTGTTGCGATCACATTCATTGCATCCACTCATCCATCCATCCATCCAAACCATGGCTGGTTATTGATCTGCAATCCAGGATAATACTTCATGCGTCTGGCATCCCACTTTTTCATAATCATGTCTAAAACTGGGGGCAATACCCTTAATCTAGTTCAATGGAAGTGGATACTACATTGTTTTGTAATTCAACGAGTTCTTCATTGAAAACTATCTCACAAAATCCAAAATCATTCAAAACAATCATCAAAATACCAAAAACATTGGAAAATTGTCTCACAAAATCCAAAAACATTAGAAAACATCAAAACAAACAAAAACATGGCAATGCCCTGTACATACATTTTTCAAAGCATATACCAAACAAAACATTGTGAAAAACTCCAACGATGACCACTTATATGATCAACCAAACAATCAACATCAACACACACACTGTCTTAACAAGGATGCATCCTTCCTTACCAAAAACAAAGACACGATGACATTTTCTTTGACAAGAAAGTCTTTTTTAAGCTATCAAGTACTTGGTTGATTTGTTGGTTATTCATTCGTTTATGTATATATCAAGTTCCTACAACATTGTTTGTGTATCTTCTATGAATTATTCCAATGAAGTTTTGGGGCATGTATTAATGGTGTCTATGTAGGAAGTTTACTAAACTACGTGATCATAGGCAAAATATAGTCATAGATCACTACGGCTTGCTGAATACAGCGTATACCATGACCATATGAGCATGAACCATTATGGAGGGTCCATATTGTTTGTTTATTTATGTTGTTTGTTTGCAGGTACCATGCTCGATCCTTGGTTCCTACTGCCTCATCCAAACTTGATAGTGGTTTATCTCTTACTACGGTATGAACTTGTCTTAGGATATGATTGGCAAAAGATCAAGGAGGATGTTCCAAACCATGCATGAAAGGAGATAATCCTTGTCTATTCCAAAAGAAATACTCAGGTCAACTTGATCCATTATCTCAAGTTGCTTGTATTAACTTGCTATATCAAAATTCATGTAAGAACTACTCAGGTCATCTTGAATCATTATGTCAAGTTGCTTGTATTTTCTTACAACATTTTCAAAGCTCAATGATGAAAATAAAGTACTATGGATCATCATTCCATCTCATCTATATATATTGCATTTCGTTGCATTCCATCCATCCATACATTCATAAATAGCTACATATCATTCATACATAGTAATGACAATGGGTGCATACTCTATTTCCCTCTTCTTCCATAGGAATAAGTCATAGGTCTTCCATTTCTTCTATCTAACATTAAATCCCCCCACCCTCCCCATCTCAATAATCAACATCACATACCCTACATTGTGCCCCATCAAATCAATCAAGACACATTCATCACCATCCATCTCTAAATAGGAGGGATTGTGTTTCCTATCCTAGGTCATCCTCTAAATCAAGCACGTTACTTTGTCTGCATAGGTACATCAACTCACATACACCTAAACTATCAACAGATACTCTGATCAAGTATCTTTAGGTCTCAACAGGTAATCAATCATGGTAATCCTAGACTACATCAGGCATTTATCATAATGACCTAGTCTCAACGGGGCTGCAATGATTCACCACAACCATCC
Organism: Cryptomeria japonica; assembly: GCF_030272615.1. Classification (NCBI taxonomy): domain Eukaryota; kingdom Viridiplantae; phylum Streptophyta; class Pinopsida; order Cupressales; family Cupressaceae; genus Cryptomeria; species Cryptomeria japonica. The sequence continues at coordinate 70,369,591 of NC_081405.1, read as the reverse complement.
ATCCCATGCACACACTATCAATTGATCAACCAATCAAACACAATCCAACAGATAATTACATCAATTGTCTAAGTCTCAACAAGTATTTTGCTTCATATACCTTGACTTCATCGAGCAATTGCATCAATTGTCTAAGTAACATTAGGCCACTTTGATTCCCTTACTCAAACTTTATCTTGTCCAAGCGACCAACTGACATCAACTGTCACACTTTGACTCGACCGGGGCAATTAAACTGATTGCACCAAATTGTCCAACCAATTTTGATCAATTGTATAGCATCAATCCAAACCACACACTACATCTACTCTGTATCTCTTGAATGACCTAAAGGTACTCATTGGCTTGTTGTTTCTCTATTTCACTCCATTTTCTCCCATTCTTTCCCCGTTATTATTTATTTCTTCTCTTCTACCTCCCCGCCAATTTTCATTTTTTTTCGAGAGATCGCCCGATTTTTAAAAAAATTTCTACCCATCTCTCGAGGGGGCATACAACCCATTAAATTAACATTTTATTGGGAATTTCTTCACACCTATTTTTCTTTCTTTGAAACAACATGATAAACCACACCGTCTCAAAGAGTGGCAAATGTAGTCACATAAATTTGTCCATTTTGATTAAATGAATATTCCGTATTTATTTGATTAAAAATCCACTAGCCATCAGTTAATTAAATTAATATTTAATTAATTCATCTTCAAACATTCTCCTATTAATTAAATAAATTATTCAATTTATTTTAATTAATTAATTCAACCCAATTCACACTCAATTAAATGAATAAATTCTATTTATTCAATATTAATCCCCTTTCTTCTTTTAAATAAATTAAATAAAATATTTATTTAAACCATTATTCCCCCCACTTGCATTTTCCTACAAATACAAGTTGCAACCACAAGTTGAAATAAATTAATTTTATTTTAATTGAAATCCTATTTTCCCTCACCCACCAAATCCACTTGCACTCCTGAAGCCCCTTCTAGATTCTTATAAACCCTTCCTAATTAACCTAATCCATCCCCTATTTATTGTCACATTCCTAAGCAACTTGGAGTCACTTCTCAAAGACTTCAAACTCTTTGAAAAACATTAAATGCTTTGTGTGTTCAACAATTTAACCTCTAAAGTCTTCCAAACCACTTATGGCTCTTACATGACCATTTATGGTTAACCCCTAACTCAACCCTCATGTGACTCATGTGTCTCCTCAAGCATTTATTGCTTTGACCATGGTTATCCCTTTAACCCTTACATAAGAATTTATCCATTGGATAAAAGCTTTATTCTTTGAATAAAGAATTTATTCACTCAACCCAACCTTGACCTTAACTCCCAGGTTAACCTTCAGGTCATGTCAAGCATTTAATGCTTCTTCCCTCTCCTCTCAACCTATCTCACATTGACACTTCTCATCGTGAGATTGGGTTGAAAGCCATCATATCGATTTAATATCATTCAATCTTGACCCTTGTTGAGAATACTCAATCTCAACCATCCATTACTCCATTTTACCTATAAATAGAGCTCATTTCTTCAATATCTAGATCCTGAAAACTTGTATGCATTTAATCTATAGTGAATTTTAGAGAAAGGCATTTAACATAAATCATATATATTGTCATTTTGGACTAAAAAGAAATCTTAGTTCATTTCATAGCATCTCATATTTAGCTTATTTTACACTTGCATAGCATAGTTAGTCATCTACAATCTTGAACCTCCATAAGCATTCATAGTGCAAAAAGCTGCTGAGAGCTACACTAATTTGGAACTTGCAGAGGGGAGGAACAAAGGAGAAAGAACTAAGAGCATGTTAGAAGGCATTTGGAGATGCCTTGTGATATTTGTTTCCCTAGTTAAATACTTTAGCATGTTTTTAGTGTCTCTTTTGATATGCTTGCTTAGATTAGTTTTTGCTTGAATAACACTAACTTTGAAACTTGTTTCTTGTTGTTTTTGTGTGTTATTCCACCACAGGCTTTAATATAACACTTGTCCATTTTGCAAAGCATCAGTTTTTATTTTACCTTCTTCAATGAATTGGTACCTTGACACCCGAAAATTCCTTGTCATTTCCCACTAGCGACCCGCTTTGGATTTTCTTCTTATTTTTCCCTTTCTAGTACTTCCACCAACATCATCTGTGCCTTTCTCAACAACATCATCTAGATCATTCACATCAACATTTCCTGCGACGTTGACATCAACCTCAATTAACTTATTCTGACTATTTTGGGAATGCAATTCCATTGGAACATCAGATATGACATTGTATCTATCTCGATCATCTTATTTTGACCTTTCTTGGAGGTTTCTCCTTCAAATTTTTTTTTTTTATGTTTCTGCAAGTATAGATGTTGTACCTCCCTTTGATGGATCGCCAATATTAACATTACTGAAGTATGACCTTATGCTTCTATTTCTACACTTTGATGGCCTCCCTTCAACATTTTCAAGACTCTGGCTACTCGACATCTCTCAAGAAATACAAACTGAAAGAAATAAAAACTAAGAACTAAGAAGATAGACCCCGGTCTCCTGAGTCCTGATTACTCAGGCAATAAATGAAACCCTACTAAATAATTTTTTTAAATGAACTAAAATTTGCAAACTCTATGGATAAATAATCTTATAATACTAAAAAAGGAAATTTCACTCACACTTACAAATTGGTTTTGTCGAAGTTCATATATAGCAATATTTGTAGTAGAAAATTGTCTATCTGAATCGACTATAGCGAGCTCAGAATAGAATAAATTGGGACAATAAAGTACCAACTTTTTACTGTAATTATACCAATTCAAATTTGGTGAATTTTGTTAGGTACTGGGAAGGATAACTGAAAGGGGGGGGGGTGAATCGGTTATGAACCAGTTATCAATAAATTGTAATCCAAATGCAAGTTATTCTAATTTAAACTTAATACCAGTAAACCAAACTTAAGTGTCGATAAAATAGATTAACAGTTATAGCAATACAAGTATAACTTAATGCATGAAACAGAAATAGAAACAACATCCACAATACATAACACATAGATTCTGATGTGGAAACCCGGTAAGGGAAAAACCATGGTGGGAAACCTTACCCACAATCAGATGATACTATTGCAGATAGTATGTGTATACAAATGGGGTCTGCACATGCAGAAAGGCCAACTACCTAGCTCACTGCTCAATCACAAAATAGGAGTCATACTGACTACACAATTGGATGGTTAAATCCAATGATAATGTACTGCTCAAAATAGAATCTCCAATGCTGGATTCAGTATCGGTTAAGCTCTGAACATGAGTGTCATAACACCTTCATAACCTTCCTTCAGCCTTCAAATAATGTCTACATGATTCACACAAGGATTTGCTTATTTTCGCTCTTCAATATTCGAACACACTCATACCATATCTCATATCCCAATCTTCAATAAGATCTTACAATCATTTATACAAAATCTAAGACCAAATGTATAAGTCAGATCACTAAAGATATTACAATTAAATCAATTACAAATAAATCTTGATGCGATACAACATGTTGACTCAATAAATTTACCAATCAATAAATCATCTCCATAACGTGTCGTGTTGATCTAGAGTACCGGTCCATAACCTAGACCTATCTGTTGGTAAAGGCAAATCTATCAACTAGATTAGACCATTAAGAAAAACACCAAATCCAAACTTCCAATCCATGTCTTTGACATAACCAAATGATCTTCAGATGATAACAAGTTATCATCACTATCGGTGAACCTGCTGGTGAACACATACTGGTGACTGTGCATAAGCCACTAACCATAGTGGTGAATATAATGTAAACCTCCAAGAAGACAAGTGTTGACATCAATGACAAAACCAATGCAACACATGACGAAGTCATCCATAATACCAACAAATTTCAAAGGTCTTTTTAAAATTAATCATAAATTTTGGCAAATTTAAGTGGGCTATTGGCATCGTTGAGTGAAAATAGGTGAATCTCCCCATCTTAAAAAATGATACGTTTTGATTTCCAAGGTGATCATGGACCTATAATTGTCATTCCCTTACAACACAGTTGGTGAAAATGGGTCCTCCTAAATGACAACTTACAAAATAGTTGGCAAAATGGATCATTCTAAATGATTGTTGTAGCCAACTGCTTAGTTGGTATTGGTGAATAAATGGATGCAAGGTCTCTATTGTTGGGTCACAATGATGCAAGGATAGTTAAGTGTTCATATGGCTTGTTTCAATCAAGTGGCCTGCTAGTTACAAGTGGAGCACACAGTTTAGGTATGTATTACTCAAAAAATAAAATCCAAAAGATACATCAAGGTTTCCTGAAGGTGTTGGCAATTGAAATTCATCTTGTGGATACTGATGCTTGATTTTTGGTTTAAGGGTTGTCGCTGATGGAAACTCTTCATGGAATCCTATTCAATAATCACAAATCTGATAACTCAATGATGAATGAATAGTACCAAACTAGTACTGAGAGGGGGGGGGTGAATTAGTACAGGCAAAAACACATTCCTAAAACCAGTTTGTCAGCAGACACTATGCTTTGGCAAACAAACAATAACATCAGTCTTAAACATAGTACAACCAGCTAAAACCAAAATAACTGAGACATGCATAAACCGGTTGACACTTATCTTTTCATACACTCTAATACTTCATTTCCATTTCACACTAGTGCATGAGCAAGTAATCTATCACCAAAAGCATAATAACAGCTAGTTCAACATGTTTTACCATCAGACATAAGACAATGAATCATCACATGAAAAACACCACACATGACACATAGATATTTCACATGGAAACCCAACAGGGAAAAACCATGGTGGGGATGAATACCCACAAGCTATTTTGAACTCTTTAGAAGTCCGCTCTGTTAGGAGCCTTGTCCGGTTAAAGACTGATACAATAGGTTCTGTTAAGAACCAATCCTGTTAGGGATCACTCGGTTAAAGGATTGCTAGAATACCCAGTTAAGGGTTAAACCCTGTTAAAGGTTACCTTGTTAGAGGATTTCAAGAACTCAATGTTTTTGAGCCACCCTGTCAAAGGATTTACTAAAAGCCTACTAAAGCTACCCTGTTAAGGGATTTCTTAACTGTTGAAGTGGTTAGAGATCAATAGGTATTACAATAATCTGATAGTAGCACTTAAAGCCAATGCAGATCCATTTTAGCCCCTCATCACCCTCTACACTAACACTCTATAGGTATCACTTCTTTCCTTTGGTCTAGCAAGGATCATGTATCTCTTCACTTGGATACACACACACAACTTTTGCCAACAACTTTAGAAAGAAACTCAACATCGACCTTATAGGAAATAGACCGATCGATAGCATAAACCCTAAACCCTTAACCTGTTAGGTTAAGAAAATCAAACAGTTCAATCCTGACCATTAAGTGCATTGCATTAAATGCAACAGTCTTGAACCAATCTCAAGACATTCTCCATCATTCATTTTCCACCGCTTTCATGGCGGTTGAAAACCCATCACATATTTTCACCATTTATAGACTTTGCACATTCCTGAGGTAGATAGGAACAATCCCCTTCATGCAGGATTCTTCATGTGCACAAGGCTGACATGGCAACACAGTCTATTCTTCGTTGCAATGCTAACTCATCACACAAAGTCACAAGTTAAGTTACACAGGCTTGAAAATCATCAACCAGAAACCCAGAGACTACCAACCGGTAGTCATACAAAACTTCCATGTGCTGGTTCTCATATCAACATGCCGATTCATCTCGAATAGACACACTGCTTCATTTTGGCACACATACCAATTCACAATGTTATACCGGTTCTCACATATACTAGTTCTTGGTAACATGCCAGTTCTCTTAACTGTAGCATATTGTCATCAATGACAACATACAATGTTATCATGTCCTCATACCAGTTCACATAATGCCAACAATCTCCCCATTTGGCACTGATGGCAATATACAAAGATATCTCGCCACTTCACATCTTCTCCCCAAATTTTGCAGATATCTTCTCTGATTCACTTCTTCTCCCCCTTTGACAACAATGCCAAAGTGGAGGCACATGCTTTTCCTGTTCCATTATGCTACTCCCCCTAAGGAGTAGCACTCGTCAACACATCAATCTGAAGAGAATTTTGACTATGCAATACTTGATTGATGTGGAGTATATACCTTAAGTTTACCTCCTGAAGGGACAACACCCCTAGCTCACCTCTTAAGTACATAAATGTAGCCTTTGGGAGAGGCTTGGTGAATATGTCTGCTAACTACTCCTTACTGGAAACATGTTCCAGTGCAATCTCTTTGTTCTGAACATTTTCTCTCAAGAAATGATTCTTAAGCTCAAAGTGCTTGGTTCTAGAATGTAAAACCAGATTCTTGGAGATGTTAATTGCACTAGTATTGTTACAAAATATACTTACTGGTTCAGATACAGGAAATTTGAAGCCATTTAATACATGCTTCATCCAAATTATTTGAGTGTAGTTCATGAAAGCTGCAACATACTCTGCTTCCATTGTAGACTGAGAGATACAACTCTGCTTCTTACTCATCCATGAGACCAGTCTACCACCAAGAAAGAATGCACCATCGGTTGTGTTCTTTTGGTCATCCACATTACTTGCCCAATCAGCATCTGTGAATACTTTCAAGTTGAAGTCCTTGCCATATGGTTACCACAATCCATAATCAATAGTTCCCTTCAGATACCTAAGAATCCACTTGACTGCAACCAAGTAGGATTCTCTTGGACTTTTTTGAAACCTTGCAGTGATGCCAACTGCATGTGTAATATCTGGTCTGCTATGCACTACATAATGCAACTTACCAATCATTGATCAGTATTCCTTATCATCAACAAATGCTGAGTCATCCTCTTTGGATAGCTTACAACTGGTCACCATCGGTGTACCAACCGGTTTTCTATCTTCCATGCCAAAGGTCTTCAACACCTCTTTGACATATTTGGACTGAGTGATAAAGATTCCATCTCTCATCTGTCGAATCTGCAGTCCAATGAAGAACTTAATTTCCCCTATGAGTGACATCTCATACTCTTTCTTCATCTCATCAGCAAACTCATGACTCATCTTGTCATCTCCACCAAAGATAATGTCATCAACAAATACCTCACAGATTAGGACCTGATCTCCTTTAGATTTCAAGTAGATATTGCTATCTTCGCTTGTTCTTTCAAATCCAATCTTTAGTAGATGTGAGTGCAGACATTCATACCATGCTCTGGGTGCCTGATTTAGACCATACAAGGCTTTATGTAGCCTACACACCATGTCATTGTCTTTAGATAGGGCAAACCCATGTGGTTGCTTTATATACACCTCCTCTTCAAGTATGGAATGCAGATTTTACATCCATTTAATATACTTTGAATCCTTTAAAAGTTGCATATGCAAGAAGCATACAAACTCCTTCCAATCTGGCTACAAGAGTGAAGGTTTCACCATAGTCTTCTCCTTCTTCTTTGGCATATCCTTTACACACCAATTTGGCTTTGTTCCTTACCACTGTGCCATCCTTATTTAGCTTGCTTCTAAAAACCCATTTGGTTCTAGTGACATTTTTATGCTCCGGTCTGGGTACCAAAGACCATGTACCATTCTTCTCTATCTGGTCAAGTTCCTTCTCCATTGCCTTGATCTAGTCTTCATCTTTATGTGCCTCTCTGAATTATTTAGGCTCAAATCCAGAGATCATACAAGAATTTTCTCTGACCTTTCTTCTTGTAAGGATTCCTACATCCTTATCTCCTATGATCTGCTTAGGATCATGGTTTAACTTGACATACCGAGGAATGGCCTTGAATGATTCCTCATGCTTTTCTTCTTCATCCTCATCTTCGACTACATCAGCATTCACCAGTGAAGGAACACTATTACAGGTACTTGGCTGACTAGCAACTAGTTCCCAGAAGGCTACTACCGATTCATCTCTTGCTTACTACCGGTTTCCTCAAGTTTTCTAGAGTTTTCATCAACTTTAACATTGATGCTTTCCATAATTCTCTGAGTCCTATTGTTGAAACATTTGAGAGCTTTGCTCTTGGTAGAATATCCTATGAATATTCCTTCATCACATTTTGCATCGAACTTGCTCTGATGTTCACTCTTCTTGATATAGCATTTGCTACCAAACATTCTAAGGTAGCTTACCATAGGTGTCTTACTAGTCCAATACTCATAAGGAGTCTTATCTTTTCCTTTCTTAATAAGTACCTAGTTCATTGTGTATACTGTAGTGCTCACCGCTTCTCTCCAAAAGGTGTGAGCTATCTTTCCTTGGATCAGCATTGTTCTTGCTACTTCAACCATAGTCCAGTTATTCCTCTCTACTAGGCCATTCTATTGTGGAGTCTGGGGGGCAAACAACTGCCTCTTGATACCATGTTCCTCATAGTACTTGTTGAATTCATTGGAAGTGAATCCCCCTCCTTGATCAGTTCTAAGGCACTTGATCCTTTTACCACTTTCCTTCTCCACTAATGCTCTGAAAGATTTGAACTTTCCAAAAGGTTCAGACTTATCTTTCAAGAATGTGACCCACATCATTCTTGAGAAATCATCAGTTAGAATCATGAAATACCTATCTCCCTGCACACTCTTACTTTTCATAGGACCACACAAATCAATATGCACAAGATTAAGTAAATTGTCTATAGATAAAGATTTACCTTTAAAAGTTGAGGAAGACATTTTCCCTAGTTGACACTCTCTGCACAAGGTATTTTTCGGTTTTCTCAGCACAAACAACCCTCTAACTGCCTTGATCTGACTGACCTTCACAATGTTATCAAAGTTTACATTGTAGAGTCTCCTATGCCATATCCAACTATCATCGAACTTGGCCATGAGACATGTACTAATATTTGCATTCAACTGAAATAGGTTACCTTTGGTCTGCATGCTAGTGGCCACCATTTCACCATTCTTTCCTTTGATTTTGCACACTCCTTTCTTGAATTCCAGAGTGAGACCACTATCATTCAACTAGGCAACACTCAGAAGGTTGTGTCTGAGACCATCAGCCCAATACATATTGTCAGCACTACTCTTTCCATTCAGAGAGATGGACCCTCTGCCTTTGACCAAACATGGTGCATCATTACCAAAGCAAACCACATCACCATCATACTCTTCCAAGGATAGAAACTTGCTCCGATAACTAGTCATGTTGTGAGAACAACCACTATCAATAATCCACTCATTAGAATTATCAAAGTGGGAGACAAGAGCCTTCTTGTCTGACACTTCTTCTTTGACAGCAACATAGACAATATCTTCATTTTCTTCATCTTCAGATTCCTCATCTATGACACCTTCATCAACTGCCACAAAATAATTTCTCTAGTTTCCTCCTTTGAATTTCTTGAACCTTTCTAGTTTGTCCTTGATGTCACCATTAGGACAGTTTATAGCAATATGTCCTATCCAGTTGCAAGAAAAGCATTTCAAAGGGAGCTTACCTCTATATTTACCAGTTCCTTTTGGAAGTTTCCTGGCAAGAAGAGCTTCAAATTCCATCAAGATCTCCTCACCATCCATTTCTCTGCTCTGTCTTGGTTCACCACTGGTGCATGCTTCTTTTCATTTTCTTGATGATACAACAGAGGCTTTAAAAGTTGATTCAGTATTTTGAACACTACCATCAAAACTATTTAGCTCATAGGCTATCAACTTTGCAATTATGGAGTCAAGGGATACCTTAGTCTTGTCTATTGATCTCAACTCCTGAATAGCAGCAACCCTTATTGCATAGACCAGTAATAAGGATCTTAGAACTTTGCCTACCATAGTGGAATCTTCCATTTTACCACCAACACTTTTGATATCTCCGACAACAGTTTTGATTCTTATACCATACTGTTGAATGGTTTCACCTTCAACCATCCACATGTCTTCAAACTTCCCTCTAAGGCTTTCTTCCTTAGCTTGTTTTACATGCTCATCACCACCATAGATATTTTCAAGAGTATCCCATACTTCTTTGGGATTTACTTTATCTTGGACATCAATAAACTCAATGTCAGTTAAACTACTAATTAGGGCTTACATGACTTGCCCATTCTCCTATATTTCTCTCTTTTGATCATCAGTGAGAGTACCGATAGGAGCAACATAGACATTCTAAACATAGCTCTAGTGCTGAGCACCCATGCTTTTTATATATATCTTCATTCTATCTTTCCATATTTTGAAATTGTCTCTATTGAACTTTGGACCTTCCCTCTTCATCATTAGACTTGGATCTTTTCCTCAAGTGGTTAAGCTTATAACACAGAGGACCTGGGGGATGCTCTGATACCAATTCATAACTCAATGATGAATGGATAGTACCAAACTGGTACTAAGAGGGGGGGGTGAATCAGTACAAGCAAAAACACATTCCTAAAACTAGTTTGTCAATAGACACTGCACTTTGGCAAACAAACAATAACACCGATCTTAAACAAAGTATAACTGACTAAAACCAAAATAACTGAGACATGCATAAACCAGTTGACACTTATCTTTTCATACACTCTAATACTTCATTTCCATTTCACACTAGTGCATGAGCAGGTAATCTATCACCAAAAGCATAATAATAGCTAGTTCAACATGTTTTAGCATCAGACATAAGACGATGAATCATCACATGAAAAAAACCACACATGGCACACATATATTTCACATGGAAACCCAACTGGGAAAAACCATGGTGGGGATGAATACCCACAAGCTATTTTGAACTCTTTAGAAGTTCGCTCTGTTAGGAGTCTTGTCTGATTAAAGACTGATACAATAGGTTCTGTTAAGAACCAATCCTATTAGGGATCACCCAGTTAAGGGATGGCTAGAATACCCAGTTAAGGGTTAAACCCTATTAAAGGTTACCTTGTTAGAGGATTTCAAGAACTCAATGGTTTTAAGCCACCCTTTCAAAGGATTTACTGAAAGCTAGTTAAAGCTACCCTATCAAGGGATTTCTTAACTGTTGAAGTGGTTAGAGATCAACAGGTATTACAATGATCTGATAGTAGCACTCAATGCCAATACAAATCCATTTTAGCTCCTCATCACCTTCTACACTAACACTCTGTAGGTATCACTTCTTTCCTTAAGTCTAGTAAGGATCACGTATCTCTTCACTTGGATACACACACAAAATTTTTTCCAACAACTTTAGAAAGAAACTCAACATCGACCTTATAGGAAATAGACCGGTCGATAACATAAACCCTAAACCCTAAACTTATTAGGTTAAGAAATTCAAATGGTTCAATCCTAACTGTTGAGCACATTGCATTAAATGCAACAGTATTGAACTGATCTCAAGACATTCTCCATCATTCATTTTCCACCGCTTTCATGGCGAATGATAACCCATCACGCGTTTTCACCATTTACAGACTTTTCACATTCCCGAGGTAGATAGGAACAATCCCCTTCATGCAGGATTCTTCATGTGCACAAGGCTGACGTGGTAACACAATCTGTTCTTCGTTGCAATGCTAACTCATCACAAAAAGTCACCGATTGAGCTACACAGGCTTGAAACTCATCAACCGAAAACCCTGAGACTACCAACCGGTAATCATACAAAACTTCCATGTGCTAGTTCTCATATCAACATGCTGGTTCATCTTGAACAAACACACTACTTCATTTTGGCACAAATATCGGTTCACAATGTTATACCAGTTCTCACATATACCGGTTCTTGGTAACATGTCAGTTCTCTTAACTGCAGCATATTGTCATCAATGACAACATACAATGTTATCATGTCCTCATACCGGTTCACATAATGCCAACAAAATCTTGATAACCAGAAGTAGATGCGAATCGGTAACCAGTTAACCGGTATTTTAGGTTGGACAAATTAGTTTTGGTCTGGAAGCTTTACAATGATTGTGGTGATATGAATCATGCATGGGATGATAGGGCCAACATAGAAAAATCATTCTATCATATTTTTGGTGATCCGGTCAAGCTGACTCAATTCTACATGTTAAACTCTAGGCTGACCTGATATTTGTCTATTTTATGATTGGGGATATATAAGACCGATGCATAAGATATTTTTGGTGTATGGTATGAGATACTATTAGCGAGTAGTGATTGAGAATCCTTGTTGGCATAGTTTCACATGCACATTCTTGATCCGGTAGCTAACTGAGATTAAAAAAAAATAGAGTAGAGTAGCAGAAGTGGTACAGTAAGAGTTTTGCACTTAACCAAAACTCATCCAGGCATAGTTAGATGCTATTCTATAGTTATTTCATTGCAATTCATCATTGTAGATTATATGTGTTGGTTAATAGATTTTCCTTTTACACATTCTACTTCTTTAATTTTGCATGCCCATAAACAAAAGACAAAAACACACCAACAGTTCGATAACTGCTTAACAATTAACCTCTCTATACGGGTACAACTCCCCAAGACTGATTTTCAATAAGCTTAAACTATGACAATTTCCATGCACACTTTTTACCAGAAAGCATTAAAGGCATTTAAGCATTCATATGTCAACACAGAATGAACAGTGTAATATTTTAAGCATAATTTTATTCTAAAAGCTCAAAGATTTTCATTCTCCTAATTAGAAAGACGAACATTTCAAAACAAACTTTTCCTCTTGCACACTCATAGACACTGCATTAGAAAGATAAAAAATTCTGCAATTGAATTGAATCCTCACAGAAATTCACACTTCAATTCATAAACACACAGATTTATAAGACAAAAAATGTTGCAATTTCATTCACCAATCAAATTGTCTTTCTTTTCTAGAGTACATAACATTGCAAAAATATTAAAAAATTTTTTTGTTCTATCTTAACCCAAAATTTTCTGGACCTTTTACAAGGCTTTTAATTAAGTATATATAGCTGCCAGGCTATGATAGTTTGTTACAATTGAACCAGAGTAAAAAGATTAACTCTTCATGAGAGTTAAAGAAGTTTATCCCTAAAATTGAAAAACAATAACAACTAAATAGGAAAAGTGGAATAAGCCGTGATCAACAGTGATCCAATCAGGCTCCTATAGATGATGTGTCCTCCACCTATTTGTCTTGCGATGAAGGGGTGCTTTGAATATTTTACAATTCCAAGTGAGCTGAGGAGAAGTTGAGAATAAGCTGATAATGTGGAAGACTAATATGTAGAATTTGCTAGTACCACACTTCTTTCTTTTTGCTCACCTGCACAACCTTACCCTTATGTGTCTCAAGACAATCGAAGCAAACCACTAACATGGATTCAATTCTTGCAATTTTCAATAAATCCTCTATTGTCAAGGATTTTTCTTCTTGGATTTGCTGCACTCGATCTTTGAAAACTTGAATCATATCAGATGAGTCCTCAAGCATCTACTTATCTACTTTTAGGCATTGAATATCTATGCACTTCATGTCTTTCTGCATAGTATTAGTCAGTTATTTTAACTCCTTCAAAAGCTTAATAGATTCCTCATGTCCTTGTTAAATAATTGAATTTCTCCACTCAATATTTTCTTTGCATATGAAAAGTACATTTTCATCAAGACCATGTACCAACCTTTCTGCTAGGAAATTCATTACTCCATACCTCTGTGTATAGGAGTTGAGAAATACAACCCCACAGTAGCCTAAAGATCTTCTACAAGTTGAATAACCTGTTACAAGGAGAAGCAATGAAGCAAAATCTGAAGAACAAGAAAAAACACAGGAAAAATATTCTCCAAAAAAAAGAGCTCCAATTCTCCAGAAAAATGTATATTGAAAAGATAATACAATGAAAAGAAAAATAACCTCTAATAGGTCAAGAAACCCTAAAAAGGGAAAACCCTAGGTTTGCACATAATAATTAATTAAAATAATTAATTATATGCACCTAATGTTAGCTTAAGTGTAAAAAGATAATTGGAAACTTAAAGAATTAAACAAATAATGTTTAATTAATCAAGTAAATACCCAATTACTCTAACACCCCCCCTTAAGCTAGACTTAGGGAGAAGCTAAAACCTAGAACAACTACTGAAAGCATGAAAGATGGTTCTAGGCAATAAGGCCTGATCAGGCACCCAAATACAATGAAACCTCTATGAAACAAAGACAAAGGAGAAAACCCAGTGGGAAAAAAACTCCTCTCCAAAAAGAGATAAAAGAACATGCTGAAAGAAGAAGAAGGAAGGAAGGACTCATAAAGACCCCCCAAGGACAACTTCCTTCACCCCAAGCATAGAGCGCAATTGAAGATAGCGCGGCGATGAAAAAGGTTTCGTGAAGATGTCTGCAATCTGCTCAGAAGTCTGATTCAAAACCAGTTCCTCCCAAACAAGGGAAATCTTCACAGTCTGGTGAGTCTTCCTCCAAGACTAAGAAGAAATCATCAGACACTTGCAGTTTTTGTGGAAAGGATGGACATCCAGTTTCCAGGTGTTGGAAACGATTAGAGGCTTTAGAGGAAGCCATGCAGCAGCATCACATTTCCTCACCTCAGGCATCTTCTCCTTCCACAGGGAAAGGTCATGCTCTCACTGCTAGAGCTTCAACCTCTGGGTCCACTTGGATTCTAGATTCTGGTGCTTCTCACCATATGACACACACTCAGTAGTTAGTTACTTCTCTTGCCTCTTGTGGTATTTCACAGATTGCAGTGGGTGACTCAGTTCAGCTTTCCGTCTTGGGTTCAGGTTTTGTCTCTTTGGATGGGGGTACTCTACAGGATGTTCTAGTTGTCCCTGACATCTTGATGAACCTCCTGTCCATTTATCAGATTTGCCACTCTGGCTCTAGTAAGATAGTTGATTTCTCACCACATGATATCGTTATTCAGGACCTCCATGACCGTGATTTGGTTGTGGCTTCTGGTGGTGTGGATTCTGGATCTCATCTCTATATATTTGACAAATTTGAGCCCTCTTCGGGTACAGGTTCATCTCTCATAGCACATGCAGATTCAATGAGTAAGCTTTGGCATGAGTGATTGGGCCATGTCAATTACAGATATCTTCAGCAGATGAGTACACAGGCACTTGTTCTTGGGCTCCCACAGATTTCCTACACTGATGCTGTTTGTCATGGTTGTGTTCTTGGCAAGCATCACAGAGATCCCTTTCTGAAAGGGAGAGTCTCGCGTGCTTTGGCACCCTTGGAGTTGATTCACAGTGATCTCATGTCATTTCCCACTCCTTCTTTTTCAGGGGCCAAGTATGTACTCATGTTCATTGATGACTTCTCCAGACGCACATGGGTGTACTTTCTTAAGTACAAGTCTGATGTCTCTGATTCATTTCGAATCTTCAAGACATTTATTGAGAAGCAGTCTGGCTGTTCTATTCAGCGGATACGTACAGATAATGGGGGGGAGTATGTGAATCAGGATTTCAGAGATTTTTGCACTGAGCATGGTTTGCAGCATCAGTTTACTGTTCCCTACACCCCTCAGCAGAATGGTGTCACTGAACGCAAGAACTGAACTTTACGGGAGATGGCGAATTGTATGATTTAGACCAGGTCCATGGATTCATCTTTTTGGGCTGAGGCAATTAATTGTGCCAACTATATTCAGAATCGGATGCCTCACAAGGCTATTCAACATATGACTCCTGAGGAGGCTTGGTCTCATGACAAGCCTGATGTTTCCTTTTTTCGGGTATTTGGTAGTGAGGCATGGGCCTTTATTCCTGATGCTCAGAGGAAAGCCATGGAGCGAAAGAGCTGACCACTCATTTTTGTTGGCTACTGTGAGGATGTTAAGGCATACAGGTTGTTTGATCCTGATTCCAAAGAGGTCCTGTTTCGACGGGATGTTCAGTTTGATGAGCGTCTTCCCAAAGTGGATACCCCGACTCCAGTGTCTACTCCTCTACCTACTCCGGCCATTGCACCACTTCAGGATCTTTTTGAGGATGATTCTGATGATGGTGCTGATGATCCACCATCCCCACTCCCACCATCCCCACCTCCACCTACTCCACCTCAGATGCCCAAGTGGGCTTGCCTTACTATTGCAGCGACAGGTCCTCTGGCTGGTGATCCTTCACATACTCGTCGCACTCGTTCTCACATAGTGGGTTCTAGTCTTTTGAGTCATGCTATTTCAGATGATCCTCAGAAATTTTCAGAGGCGATAGGTCACCCTGAGTGGGATTGTGCTATGGAGGAGGAGTATTCTTCTTTGATGAGGAATCATACATGGGATCTATGTCCTCTTCCTAAGGGTAGAAAGATGGTTAGGTGTCACTGGTTGTATCGCACTAAATATGCTGCTGATGGTTCCATTGATAAGTACAAGGCACATCTTGTTGCAAAGGGTTTTTCATAGGTTGAGGGTATTGATTACTCCAAGACATTTGCCCCTGTAGCCAAGATGAATTCCATTCACTTTGTACTCTCTCTTGCAGCTTCTCGGTGTTGGCCTATTTTTCAGATGGATGTGAAGACTGCCTTCTCGTAGAGGGATCCACAGGAGGAAATCTACATGGAAAAACCTTAGGGATTTGTGTAGGATAGTTCTTTGGTTTGCAGACTTCAGTGTTCATTGTATGGTCTCAAACAGGCCCCTCGGGATTGGTATGAGAAGATGGACTCTTTCTTGCTCTCCATTGGGTTCTCCCGCAGTCATTCTGATCACACCGTCTACATTCAGCTTCTTGAGGGTGACATTTTGGTTCTTGTGCTATATGTTGATGATCTTCTCATCACGGGTAGCTCATCCTCTATGATTCAACATATTCAGCGTGCCTTGATGGATCAGTTTGAGATGATAGATCTCGATCTCTTGCACTATTTCCTTGGTCTTCAGGTGATTCAGTCTTCTGATGGGATCTCTCTCTACTAGCAGAAGTATGCTCTTGACATGCTTCAGTGCTTTGGCATGCTTGATTGCAAGCCTGCTCCCACACCATTTCAGTCAGGGGTTGTTTTGACCACAGCTTGTCCCACTCCTTCAGTTGATTCTACACTTTACAGGCAGTTGGTTGGCAGTTTGTTGTACCTGACTCACACCCGTCCTAATATTTCCTTTGTGGTTGGTCTTGTCTCTTGATTCTCCCATGATCCTCATGAGAGTCATTGGCAAGCTGCCAAACGTATTTTGAGGTACATTCAGGGCACTAGTTCTCATGGCATTCATTATACATCAGGGGAACCACACATTGTTGGCTACACTGACTCAGATTGGGTTGGTGATGTCACTGATCGGAAGTCTACTTTCGGCTTTGTTTTCTATCCTGGCTCTGATCCTATCACATGGTCTTGCAAGAAGTAGACTGCTCATGCTTTATCATCTATAAAGGCTGAGTACCACTCTGCTGTGCTCGCTAGTCAGGAGATCTTATGGCTTCGACAGTTGATGACTGAGTTTGGTTTTCCTCCTGATAGTCCCACTGTTCTTTGGTGTGACAATCCGTGCTATTCATATATCCCACAACCCGGTAGAGCATCAGTGGATGAAGCACATTGAGCTTCACATGCATTTCATCCGTCAGTTGATTCAAGATGGTGTTCTCATTTTGGAGTACATTCCCACTTCTGAGCAGGTTGCAGACATCTTGACGAAACCTTTTGCATCGCCACACTATCTTCAGTTGTGCTCTATGCTTGGGGTGAAGGAAGTTGTCCTTGGGGGGTCTTTATGAGGCCTTCCTTCCTTCTTCTTCTTTTAGCATGTTCTTTTATCTCTTGTTTGGAGAATAGTTTTTCCTGTGTTTTTCTTGTTCTTTAGATTTTGCTTCATTGCTTCTCCTTGTAACAGGTTATTCGGCTTGCAGAAGATCTTCAGGCTACTGTGGGGTTGCATTTCTCAACTCCTATACTGTGTATCCCTCATTTGCTTCAATATAGCCACCCACTTTCTTTTCTCTTTTTCCCAAGCAACTATTTATGTTTCCAACTCCTTACCTATAGACACTACATTTTCAAACACCTTGACCAGATCAAAAATGTAGCTAGTTCCTTGCTGGACAATTGATTCCAACCATTCACTAAAGACATCTGCAGCCATTCAGTTTCTTTGAACCCGATCAAGCAGTCTCTGGTTCATTGGGGATCTTGGATTAAATGACAAAGGGACTTGAGAAAGTAGTTGAGGATTAGAATCCTGTATAGCATTAATGTATTGGGTCATTTGCATTATGATCTGCTTCATTTCATTTTTATCATTTTCATCTTTCCAAGTTCTGGTGAGAATTCTTTTAGTGGAAGTCTCCAAGTGCTTAGCATCCATAGCTCAAGAGGTCACCCCTAAGTCAATCTTTTCTTCCTTCTTAGTGATATTCTCTACATCATTATCTATTGGGAGTATGGCCACCAATCCAATGTCCTGGTTGGTCATCCACATCAATCATCGCTTCAGTCTTAAATCTCTTGGACTTTGATGTTCTTCCCAAACATTTATTGACCATGTCATCCATTGGGATTGAGATGTGAATTGCATTCCTTTTCTTGGTAAGAGAGGAACTTAACCATTTGGGAAAAGTAGATGTTTCCCTAGGTGGTCATGATTGCTAGTTAATAGTGACAATGACCATGGTGTTTATAGAATCCTCAAGTTCTTGGATTTCCTTTCCCTTATCAGCAGCACCTATAATAAGCTTGTCCTACATCTAAGAATCCATTGCCCCTTGAGTTTCTTCTTCAGAATCCAAATCTACTACAGTGAACTTGTAAGGAGTTTTTGACTGCTTTTCCTACTATGAGATCTAGTGACACGAGCAGGGGCGAAACCCAGATAAGATTCTCCTAAATTTGTAATTTTGGTTTTCTCCATCTTCTGTTTCTCATTACCTGTAATATCAATAGAAATGTCAGAAGGAGAAAGAGATACTTGAGAAGTTGCACAAGTTTGACCAACTTTTCTACTCTTAGGTACAAATATGGGTTGTTGTCCAAAATGTCGATCTTTCAGTCATCTTTATATCTATCTGATCACATTGAAGGTTCTAGCCTGAATGTTGTCATCCCCTTTCCTATCCCAACCAACTTCTAGGATAGGCTGCCCCTGTATCTTCTCGTTGAACTCAGGATCAACAACTTACTCGCCTTCATCTTCTTGTACATCAAAGATATTCATGGACAAACCCATTGTCATAATTTTTTGAACTGTTAATCTCAACCATAATCTTCTTCTCACCTCAAATTCATTAGCACAACTCTCCCAGTAATCTTCTAACTAAGATTCATGACAAAAACCATTATCAATATTTACATTCTCTATAGAAAACCTCCAGCTGTCAAATTTATGTCTAGCAACATACAACTATAGATTGAACTTCTTGAATTCAAGTTCAAGGTTCAAGGCATCTGAAATTGATCTACATCTATAGTATCCCATCTGTACTGGAAAGAAAACCCCAGACTGTCCTCCACTTCTTTCATCAATATAAGCTAGTTGTCAATTGACTTCAATTAAAATATAGCTATCTAGAGCATACCTAGGTAACCTAAAAATTTCACCCTGAAAGACACCAACTCTAATATAAGGAAACTGAGAAAAGTGGATAAAGAAACTACCATAAATACCAATAAATTCCATTTCTTATGTCGACAATGTCCTGTTTGTATTACCTTGCAACTCATGAACCAATGTTCTTGTAAAAATGTCATTCCATCTCATGAATTTTTCTACATATCTCTACTCTTGCAGGTGAGAATAGTATTCATATACCCTTATTCCATCAATCGAGGGTTCATGGTGTAAGCCATTACAATCTCAGGTACAAGCAAGCCTATAAAATAGGTATGAAGGCATATATAAACTACTCATCCACAAAAATTTATTTAAACTCTCATGCAATCTCTCTGCAACAACTTGTGCCCAATCCAGGTAGGCACTTCCATTCATTATGACTTGGATGTAGAAATACATCCACTCTTCCTAGTAAAAGGCATGAGCATTTCCTTTCAATCTATTCTACAAAACATTAATATCTTGTACCTCTATTATGAAATAATCTCTAGTGAGTGGCCTTGGTAACCTGGAACCTCCTTTTTCAATTTTCAATAACTAGTTCCTGGCAATCACACTTATGTAAGTGCTCTTCTTCTTAGAAAAGGAGTATGAAGTACCAATGGTCCAATCTTCATAGGACTCCTTATGAGGAATTCCCATAGCTTCTATTACGGTCTCCCTATCAATTTTCAACAATGCGTTACCATTAATATCCGTGAGACACTTGTGTTCTACATCATACTAGTTCATGCATTCTAAAACTAGCTCTGGGCATGGCGCATCAATGGGAAATGTAGTAGCCTCAACCAAACCACTTCTTACAATTTTCTCCATCATAGAATTTTGGGATGGATTCTTAACTCTCTCAAGAAAATCAGAGAGGTCTTCTTGTGCTAATAAAGTGTCACCCATCTATGGAAGTGAGCTAACTAAACAGGAAGTGCACCCCAATTTTGGTAGAGTTGGCCTCATGATGGCCTCTCTCATATTTATCAAATAATTTTAAGAATGAAATGAATTCTTCTACATAGAAAAAGGGAATGAACAACAACTATCTTTTGAACAAGTAAATATAGCAAAAACATAAACAACTGAAACTAACCTGAACTCGACGAAAAATTCTCAAAAAACTTTTGAATGCAAATACAATACCTTTGGCTTCCCTCACTTTCACGGCTACTGAGAATGTACTATAAATATTGCTAGATTTTTGCAAAAAAATGGAAAAAATCACGCTCAAATCCTAGCTAGTTGTACCAATTAAGTAAGCTCATGTGAATTGACACCTGATTTGATGTATAACTGGCATGCATTTAATTTCAGATCATTCCATCACATGACACACAAATTACCATGATTTCTTGCCATAATTAGAAACTAACATTTTGAACTCCATGAAATATTCTCCTTTCCTGCCGCCATTTTTCCTCCATGATGCACACACCATTTCTAAATAAAGCCTCAGACTATGAATTTCAAACTTTGAACCTTGAACCAACTTGAACCTTGAACCTTGAACCTTGAGAAAAGACATAACCGATGCATGATCAACTTTGAACCTTGAACCTTGAATTGCAAGGTTCAAGTTCAATACAAATTTTCAACAAAGCTCTTGCCTTTATCATAAAACAAAGGTGCGAAGACAACTATCTTTAAAGTGTGCTTTGAAATTGAACTTTGAACTAAGGAAAGGTTCAATGACTTGGGTTCAAAGGGAGGAAATACACGACTGAAAAGGGAAAATAAACATTAAAGTGAGACCTTCGAATTGAAACTCGAAGAATGGAAGGGAGGGCTAACATTGTCTCTGATTGGGGACTGGGATGGTAAGGGACCAAGACATGAACCCCAGGATCTCTAGTTTCACAAACAAGCCTTAGACCAAAAGGACCGAAACAAAACAAAAAAAAAAAACCAAAACAACAGACCCAACACAACAAAATTTATGTACAAGACCTATAGGGGATTCCTACATATAATTGATATAACTTCAAATCCTGCCCATTATAGGTCAGGGGAAGAACAATACCATCCTGATATGCTAGTTTGAAAGAATTAGGGCCTTTTACCTCTTGAATTGAAAATGGTCCTTTTCATAATGACTCGAACTTTGCATGTGCTCCTTTTTGTTCTCTTCTTCTTTCCCAAAGTAGAACCTAATCACCCAACATAAATTTTCATGTTCTATCTCTACTATCAAATATTTTCTTGACCCGCATTTGATGTTTTGTAATCCAATCAACCAATTTATCTCTTTCTTCTTCAATCCTCATTAAATGCATAATCCTTTTCTCCAGAGAATCTTGAAAATATGCATCTTCAATAACTATTTATAACTTTGAAGCTGCAAGTTCTAAGGGAAGTGACACTTGAGCCCCCATTCCATACACTAGTTCAAAAAGTGACATCCCTATGGCTCTTTTTGGAGATGTGCGATCCACCAAGAGAGCCTCATACAATATTTTGTGCCAGTCTTTGAAGTTTTCACTCACCATCTTCTTCATAATACTTATCAAATTTTTATTGCTTGACTCTACTTGGTCGTTACCCTAAGGGTAATAATTTGAAGAGAGAGAAAGAGATATCCCATGATCATAACAAAATAATGAAATCTTGGTAGAAGATAATTTGGTTGCGTTATCATCCACAATCTTCTAAGGAACCCCAAAATGAACCAAAATATTTTCTTTAAGAAAATTACAGACAACCTCAGAAGTTGTCTTTCGCACTGAAATAGCTTCAACCCATTTGGTGAAGTAATCTATGGCCATTAGTATGTGTGTATATCGGGCACTTGAAGTAGGTGACAATAGACCTATAAAATCTAAACCCCATTGTTTAAATGGTTCATCAATAACTACCGGTCTGAGAGGTAACCCTGCAAGTTGTGGCTTCCTAGTGAATAACTTACATTTTTCACACTTTGCTACCTAAGAATATGCATCCTTAAATATACCTAGCCAATAATAATAATTTCTCAAGATTTTATAGGCAGTTAATGTTGATGAAAAGTGACCACCATGGGCTTCATCATGAAAGGTTTTCAATAGTGACTCTTCAAGTAACTCATCTACACAGCATAAGAAAGTTTCATCCAAGCCGTTTTTGTACAGTATATCATAAAAAATAACATATTTAGAGGCCTTTAATCTCATATTCCACTTTTCTCTCAAAGAGAGATGCACAGGACAATCTCCATGAGTCAAGTAATATGCAACGCTTGCAAACCAAGAGTCTTGAAGTCCAACAAATAAGATTAAGGGCAATTCCTCATTCACTTCATTCTTACTTTCTACAATTAACTTACACAAACATTGTCCTCTCACTAATTTTATTGGTTTAATGTCTAGATGAAACTCCTATATCTTAGACACCCATGAGGCTCTATTGTTCATTCATATATCCTATTGTGTTAAAATGCTCTTAAGAGAAGAATGCAACACATAGACTATTGCATGTGAATGAAAGATATAATACCTAAACTGTTTTATAACTTTCACAACAGAAAATGCTTATTTTTCCATCAATGAATATTTCAATTCATGTTTCTTGATAGGAACACTCATGAAGGATATTGGAATTTCTTTATTTCCTTCATTCTTTTGTAACAAAATCCCTGACATGGTATGTTATGAAGCATAACAATAGATAATAAAATATTTCTTGAAATCTGGATTATCAAGAATAGGTGCTTGAGCTATAGCTTCTTTTATTGCTTCAAATTCTTTCTTCCCCTCTTCATTCCACTTGAATACATTCTTTTCACTCATCAGGTTCATAATGTACCTTATGGTCTTTGCAAAATCCGGAACAAATCTTCCCAGAAAATTCACCTACCCAAAGAAGGACCTAACTGCATTTATATTCAATGGTAACTTAATTGCCAAATTTCCTTTACCCTTTTAGGATCCACTTTAACTCCCTCTTTAGAGATGATGTGACCAATTAATTTGCCCTCTGTGACCCTAAACATAGACTTCTTTGGGTTTAACGACACTCCATGTTCCTGACATCTTTGCAATACTAGCCTTAAATCTCTTAGCTGATGTTTTCTTCTCTTTGAGAAGAAAGTTAAATCATCAAGGTATATAACAATTATCTTATATTTTCAATGACAGAAAGACAAGTCCATAGCCCTCTGGAAGGTTGCTCCAACATTTATTAGACCAAATGGCATCTTATCATAGGTGAAGGTTCCCTAGGGAGTGATGAAAGCAGTTTTATGTTGGTCGCTTTCTGAAACACTAATTTGATTATAACCAGAAAAACCATCAAGCATAGACATCATTTTTGAACCTGAGACTATCTACAAAATATGATCCATATTAAGTAATGGATAATTATCTTTAAGGCTGGCCTAATTCATATTCCTAAAGTCCACGCAAATTCATCTCTCCATTTTTCTTATGAACTGGGAAAATGTTGGCTCTCCAAGTGGATGGTGGATAGGATATATGATTCTAGGTTTCAACATTTTGTCTACCTCCTGAAATATGGCTTCAACAACTTTGGGGTTAAAATTTCTAAGTTTTTGCTGGAAAGGGCTTGTTCCAGGCTTCAAAGGAATATGCTGTTGAAATTTTCCTTCCTTGAAGTTCTTCAAGTCATCATAGCACCAGGCAAAAACATCCTTGTATTCCAACAAGAGACTTATGAACCTTTCTTTCTCTACAGGTGTGCAAAATTTTCCTAGATTAACATACTTAGGATCCTCCTCAGTTCCAATATTAAGTCTTCCATAACCACCGACATCCTAGACTGTAGGAATTCATCTATATTTTTCCTTTTTAAAGGCATCGTGATGATCAAAGAGACTTTTTAAAGAGACCAACCCTTTTGGAATCTTATTTCCTTTTAGTTTCATTACCCCATCTTTCATTTCTTGACCCAGTTTTGGTGAAAACTCCTTACATTCAGCATATGATCCTTCAAAGAATGTGGCAGTGAACATTTCTGCACAATGCAAGAAGTTGTTGATTTGCTTGTCATTCTCAAAAACCTACCAAAATTCTGAATTATTAGGTACAGTAGGTCGGTATATCAATTCCACTCAATAGGTATCTTTTGTAAACTCAAGATGAGGAATCAATAGGGAAGTCGATACTGCCAAAGAATCAGCTTTAGAATTTTGTTCTCTAGGGATAGCTTCAATAGAAAATGCATCAAAACCCTCAATTTCATCCCAGACTCTATTTCGGTAGTGCCTTAACCTCTCATTATTTATATTTAATAACTCTCTAACATGTTTCACAATCAACTCCGCATCCCCCTTAACTTGCAACAACTTCACTCCCAATTTCTTCGCTTCAGCTAATCCCAATAGTAAGGCCTCATACTCGGCAGTATTATTTGTGTTATTGAACTCTAGCTTAAAAGAGAAAGGAATATGTCCACTAGAGGGGGGAATGAGGACTACCCTAGCTCCAGAGCCTGATGTTGCACAGTTTCCATCAAATTCCATCAACCATAAATCCTCCATTGCCTCAGGTTGTGACAGATTTCCTATAGCTTCATTATCAGATAAAATCATATAATTCCGAAATTGACATTCATGATATAAAATTTGGGTCTTTGGATCATCTGAAGGGAAAATAGTGAACTTAGATTTAGGCTTGGGTTGCAAAATGACTCGTTGTTTCCCAATGGGAATGGTGGCTTGAGACCAATTCATCTTTATCTCACCCCTAGGTCTCTACAAAATGTATGACTTAACAACATGTCGTAACTTGCAGGGATATCAGCTATCAAAGTGGTTAACTTAATTCTTTTATCTGGATGAGCAGCAAGGACCACTTGAGCATCTTTGATCTATCATAATAAGGGTATTTGTTTGGAGTCCATTAAATAACACCTACCAAAGGTTTTTGTTAAGGATAATACCAAGGCTTTGGCTATTGCAGATGGAATGATATTATTTGAGGCACCTGAGTCTATAATACAGTTATTTAATTTGTGACCATTTATGAAAAAAGATATATAAAAAGGCTAAGGTGTTGATTCAAGAACAGACAATGTATCAACAGTCTGATGAGTAATTATTTTAGGGAAAACTTCATGGGTAGCACAATGAGTTGTCATGTCTCCTTGGGATGACAATGTAGCATTAACTGATTGTTGGACCATGTCAGCTTGTACATATGCATTATTTCCTTTTACAAACTTAACCAATCTATAAAGTTCTTTGGGATTTAACTTTAGGTATTCTACTAGTGTAATTTGAATTCGAGAGCATTTACAAAATTCTACAATATCAAACGAACCTTCAATCTCTACAGATTTCAATAATTGAGGTTCTTTAGGTCTGAAATTATTATTATGAAACTGAGAAACAATCTCCTTACCTTTAGGATTCAGAATAGAAGATGAGGGAGCACCCTGAGGTTTGGCATTCTATTGATTTCTGGTCAATACAACATAGGAAGGATCTTCCAAGGTAACCAAAATATCACCTCCTCTTTCTAAATCTGACTTGTACTCCAGGAAGTGGATTTCAGAGTCGCTGGATTGCCTGAAAGATTCTTCTTCACTTGGTTCACTCAGCACCTCTTTAGAACCAATCAATTGAGAATAATGCACCATCTCTAGACAATAACTTCCATCAAGGTCATCAGTGAGATGAAAAATGCACATGTTAGCTTTTGGTGGAGGCACTTAAATAGCTAGCCTTTGCTATGTAGGAGGTATTGTAGTTCTTTACCTCCAGTCCCTATTGTCTGATTTGGAAATCTCCTCGGGATGTCTTGATAGGTCTGTGGATAAGTTGTATTGGATTTAGGCAATTGTCTCTTGATTGTTATCACATCATTCATCAATCTATGAATCATTGGGTCTGATGTAGTTGTTGAGGTTGATGCTTGTGGACAGACAGGTTGAACTTCTTTCTTCCATTTTCCTACAGTAATTAAATCATCCTCCAATTCTACAACTAAAATATTTGCAGCTACTAAATTTTGCACTCTTTTCCTATGGATTAGGAAACTTATTTTTGAAGGCATTGAGTTAATAAAGAATCACTTCAAGTTATCATCAGAGGGTCTTTGAGTAGTCGAGATCTTATGGATTGTCTTATCAAACTTAGTTACAAAATCCCTCATTGTTTTAGGAATCTCCTTTTTCAATTGTGCTAATTGGGCCAAAAGTGAGTGTTCATCCTCAGCTAGTTTAAATCTAGCTTCAAATTTTGTCTTGAGATCTTGCCAATTTGTAATATCACCATTAGGTAAATGGTAAAACCAATCTATGGTAACTTCAGTCAATGTTTGAACAAATAATCTTATAGCCACATCCTCATGCTGATTGCTAATACACCACAAGCCACATTGAAGGCATTCAAATGATCATCAGTTGTAACCTTTCCATCACCACTAAACTTGGGTAAATGATCTCTTGAACCTTTCGATAAGGGATTTAAATTTTCTCCAAGAGAAAGTGGTCCTATAGCTAGCCCTCAAGGGTTACTAGCAACCCTGGGTATTACAATATTCAAAGGTGTAGGATTGATTATAGTAGGAAGAACAACACCATGCAAAGTTAGGGCATGAAAAATGGAAGATAAAGGTAAAACATGAGAAGGGCTTGGGGGTCTACTTCCTGTTCTTCTTCTAGGTGTAAAATAAGGGGAGAAATTCAAATTTTGTAGTTCTTGAAATACAGAATCAAACACTCCTTCACGTCTTTGGGACCTTGTATATCTTCTTGACTCTATCCTGTCTACAAAATGTCTCTTCAATATACACATGATGAATACTTAATCTAATCACAAGACTTCCCTACACACCTTATGATTGTATCTAATCTACTTATTTGACTCCCCAACAGAGTCGCCAAAAATCTGTCGGTTAATAGATTTTCCTTTTACACATTCTAATTCTTTGACTTCTGCCTGCCCATAAACAAAAGACAAAAATACACCAACAGTTGGATACCTGCTTTATAGTTAATCTCTCTATATGGGTACATCTCCCCAAGAATGATTTTCAATAAGCTTAAACTACAAAAATTTCCATGCACACTTTTACTAGAAAGCATTAAAGGCATTTAAGTATTCATATGTCAACATAGAATGAACATTGTAATATTTTAAGCACAATTTTCTTCTAATATCTCACAGACTTTCATTCTCCTAATTGGAAAGACAGACATTTAAAAAAAAAATCCTCTTGCACACTCATATACACTACATTAGAAAGATAACAAATTTTGCAATTGAATTGAATCCTCACAAAAATTCACACTTAAATTCATAAACATAGATTTATAAGAGGGAAAATGATAAAATTTCATTCACCGATCAAATTGTCTTCCTTTTCCAGAGTACATAGCATTGCAAAAATATAAAAAAAAACTTTATTCTCTATCCTAACCCAAAAATTCTCAAACCTTTTACAAGGCTTTTAATCAAGTATATATAGCTGCTAGGCTATGATAGTTTGTTACTATTGAACCAGAGTAAAAATATTAACTCTTCATGAGAGTTTAAAAACTTTATCCCTAAAACTTAAAAAAAAAAAAAACCTAAACAGGAAAAGTGGCATAAGCCGCGAGCAACAATGATGTGATCAGGCTCCTGTAGATGACATGGCCTCCACCTATTTGTCCTGCGATGAAAGGGTGCTACAAATTGTAGCGTCCTAAAATTGCGACACTTGCAATTTCGACTGCATTTGGGTCTTCACGATGGCGATGCAACACGGAACCTGAATGGAGACCCCGAAACTTGTCCACAACATCAAAAACTGCATTTTTCAACACCCTGGCCTGATCCTCCTTGCACCCTGCTGTCCCAGGAGGTGGGACCAAAGCGCCCAGCGCCCTGGTCCTTCAGGACTAGGGCGCCCAGCGCCCTGGTCCCTGGCCCTATTTTGGGCCCGGTCTCCTATGGGACTTCGGGCCTTTTTGTTTGCAAATTGGAAAATAACATTTCCTGGTCGGCCTAAGGTCAGGAAAATCAGTCTATCAACCCTAATTGGCAAGTATATAAACTACATTTTCCTCTCTCATTTGGATAGAGGCGAAAAAGGTGGAAACGATACTCAAACATTCAAGCATTCAAACATTCCTTCAAACAATTGATCATTCTAAGTCTCCATTCAAGGCTAGGTGTTGCATTCAAGACAAGGATTCAACCATTGAAGAGGAGATCACATGCTACAACATACAACATACAACAAACAACAACATCTATACCTTCGCATATAAGGATACAAACATCCTTACAACAAGGTATTAGTATTTGTTCTACATTACAGTCATTTACATTTACAACATTTCTCATTTCTTGGTTAATTCCAAAACTGGGGTTTGACCTAAGGGCAAACCCCTAATCCCTAACCCCCCAATCGTCTTCGCTTTTCTGTGTGTAGGTTGCAGGTATGCGGCTGAAATTGAAGATCTGGAATCCTTGTGCAGAGATGAACAGATCCCCCTTCGTTTCGCGGATTTTTTGGAGGACCGTGTGCACGTCGGGCGCCATCGTCCCGTCAACTTTTGCTCAACTTTGCAGGATAGCATCATCTCGACATTTTACTACTAATTCCAGGTCCGCAGCTTCATATCATATCGCTATCTCTATTTATAAGTGAATCTTTCTTGCTTCTACATGCATTCCTAGTTCAATCTTTCTATCTACATTCTTTACAAAAGAGGGTATCCTTGCTATCACAACCCTTGAAACTCATATAGAATCCAATCTTGCATTGCGTGGGCTTGGATCTTGTGGTTTCAACCCCTCTTTTGAATGTAAAGTCCCTGCTAAGTGAAAACCATCAACCCTAGTGAATCTCCCTTCTCTCTCCTTGGAGTTGGGGAGGGGAGAATGACTAGGGTTCGATTTTTCCGCTTTACATTTTGGTGAACCCGACGTGAACATCCTCATTCTGATTATTCATGGTTAGATCTAAAAAATTTGCTTCGTTAATTGCATTTCCATGTTTGATCTTTTGCAAATTTTAGATGCTAATTGCATAAAAACCCTAAAATTTTCTTTTTAGTAATTAAACTTGTGGAATGTTTAATTGTTAATTCTTGTTTCAGATCTGCCCTTCTATTACAAATTATCAATTCATATTTGTGCTTTAATTTTGAAAATTAAGTGGTTAAGTGTCAAAACCCTAAGTTTTGAAACCCTCTTGATTCAACCTTTGTCCGACAATTTCACTGATCAAAACATCTCCAAATCGACTGTAACTTTGGATTCCACAATAAAATCACAATATCTTTCATCCCTGAAAATTTGGAAAAAAGTTGCGAGGACTGTGTGCACCCCGAGCGCCATCGTCCCCGACATTTTTTCCAAAATTTCGGGAGCTAGATCTTACTGTATTTTTCTGCTAAAATCCAGAATTTTGGTTGATTTTATCAATTTTAACACTTTCAAAATTACAGTCAAAGTTGGTCTAGTGATTGCTTGGATTGAGGCTTCTAATCATTCAAAAATTGTTGAAATTGAAATTTGTGTCAAAATTGTGTTTCTTACAGTGCTAAATCTGAAAAGTGTGTTATCATTCATTCGAAATTTCAGTGATTTATTCAAATTTTTGCAATTTGTGACTTTTGAAATTAGGTGCTTAATTACAACAACTTTGATTTCCGCTTTCAGAATTGAATTTTGCGTGAAATTGAGTCAACTTTCAAATTTCAGAACTTGCATTGCTTTTGGTATTCCCTCTAAAATCATAAAATTCAAAATTTCAGTTTCCCTCTCTTTTTCAAAATTTAAATTTTGCATTTTTCGACAATCTTGGTAGGGTTCAATTTTGAGATTGCAACTTTAATTTGGCCTATCTACAGATCGTAAAATCACTCAATTTTTTCAGGTTAGCTATAAAATCATCATAACTTTCATCCCTGCAAATTTCGAAAAAAGTTGCGAGGACCGTGTGCACTCCGTTCGCCACGGTCCCGGACATTTTTTCCGAAATTTCGGAAGATTGTCCTGATTGCATTTTACATCTTAAATCTAGAAGATTGGCTGGTTTTACTGAAATTTGCTACCTCTAAAATTCAAAATCTTCTCTCTCTCTTTAGTGCATGAGTTTTACAACAATAAGCCCTACTTACACTATTCCCGTTAGACGAAGCCTTAGAATTAAGTCTTTCCAAGGTTTAATTACTGAGGAGATGGAACCTAATTTGAATGGTCTTTTTAACGAGGACATGGGTAATTCCTCTAATCCTCTTAATGATGAAGAAGCTCTCCATGAGGTTTCTGTAGAACAACTTTCAAAATTGGATAACCAATTTGATGATTTTTGACAGTGGATGTCTCAAGAATACCCTGATAGTCAAGCTCTTTCATTAATTGAGGGTCTAAAACGTATGCTTCAAAGTGATAAGAATGGAATTGATATTTTGCGTGGTATTGCACACATTGTGGATTCGAATGTGATGCCTATGAAGAGTTGTGCCGAAACTTTGGGTTATACACAACCTCCTACTCAAGTCAATCATTCTATTCCTTTGACGACTCCTATTGCTAGTATACCTACTTTTACATCAAACATAATGACTACTTCAATAAAAGACATTCCTCCTATGATCACTAATCATGGGGGCAATCCTTCTTCTTCAATCAACCCTCTTCCTTCATTCAATCCAACTTCTTCATTCATTCCTTCAATGAGTGTTCCTATTATATCTCCACAAATGAACATGACGCAAGGGGGCAATTCATTTAACCCTTCCATTCCTCCTTGTAGTGTTCCTCCTGTCCAATCATCTCCTATGACTAACTATCATAGTGTCCCACCACCTTACTCTCTACCTTCTTTTAATAACATAACACCTCCATCACAATCTAACACGTCTAATATGAATTCTTCGACTGAAGCGACCATTAACAATCTTGCACAAACTGTCTCTTCTTTACAGCAACAAATTGCCTCTATGAACCAATCTAAGTTTAGTGTGCCCACATTTGATGTTGCGAGCCCACTTTCTCTTGACATTGTTCGAGCTATCCCCCATAAACATGTTGAAATTCCGCACTTGGAACTTTATAATGGTAAGGGTGATCCTCTAACACATGTTAAGACCTTTCAAACAATATGTACTGATTCTGCTTATGACCAAAGGTTGCTTGCAAAACTGTTTACTAAAACATTAAGAGACAAAGCCCTACAATGGTATTGCTCGTTGCCTTCCTATTCTATTACTTCTTTCGAACAACTTGCAAATGCTTTCATTCAACAATTTCAAAACAATATAAGTCCTAAGGTTACTTTGATTGATTTAATGCATTGTAAACAAGGTGTTAAAGAAAAAGTGACTGATTTCATTGGTAGATATAAGCATTTGTATGCTCAAATTTCCTTTCCAGTGCCTGACAATGATATTCAAAGAATCTTTATTTCTAATTTACAAAAAGACATTAGAGAAAAACTCCTATTTTCTGAGTTAACTTCTTTCCAACAGTTGTGCACAACTCTTCACAATTATCAACTGACTGTGAGTCAAATGGAACAATGACATCCTATGGCTCCGAGTGATAAGGGTGATAGTAGTCAACAACCATTTGGGAAGTTTAAACCGAATAGAGAGTCCATTAAATTCAATGAAAACATCATCAACAACAATGTGAATGCAGCATCAGGTGTGTCTCCTATTTCTAAGTTTTTCAGGAAAGAAAGAAAGTTTACTCCTTTGAATGAATCATTGCATAGTATTATGAATAAGTTATTGGAACAAAATGTGCTTACTCTTCCTCCTATAAGGAAAATTGATCCTGCAAAGATTACTTCACCTTATTTTGATAACAAATCTTTTTGTCAATTTCATCGTCAACCTGGGCATGATACTGAAAAATGTTTTTCTTTAAAGGGGAAAATTCAAGATTTGATTGATAATAATACTATCTCTTTTTCTGGAGTGAATGATAAAGGCAATACATCTGTAGCTCCTCCTAACCAAAATCTTCAGATTTTCACTGATCCATTGCCTTCTTATACCTCTTATGCGATTGATACTACTGATTCCTTTGTCTCACCTGATGATCTCGTGTCTATGACTCCGAATGTGATTAACTTTGTAGAGCAGCAGAAAATCCCTAAAGAACTTTCCATCACCTTTGATTCTAGTGAAACTATCAGGGCACCTGATGGTCCTTTATATATAGTTGCAAAAGTCAAGAATACACCTTGCCGTGGAGTGCTTATTGATCCTTCTTGTATGGTTAATGTCATTACTGAAGAACTTCTTTTTACTTTGCAATTGAATCAAGTGATCTATGACGAAACAAATGTGGTTGTGAAACTATTTGATGCATTTTCTTCTCCTGCAATTGGTTCTATTACATTACCTATTGAGGTCCATGACAAATCCCTTGATGTGGACTTTGCTATTATTCCATCATCCGAACAATTTCGTGTGAAGCTAGGCTATCCTTGGCTATCTTCCATGAAAGCTATTGCTTCTCCTATTCACAAGTGTTTGAAATGTCCCCATAATGGTGAAGTTGTTACTGTCAATCATAGTCTCTGTAAACCAGCTGAAAGAACTTCTAGTGTTCCTATTGATTACTTTTGGCCTAAACAATTCCAATCTCTTCCTCCGCGAAGTGATCATCTTTTCAAATCTTATCAAAAGTGGAAAAAAGATATGATCCTTTCTCTAAGTGAACCTAGAACACCCAAACTTGACATTCCTATCATTCTTGAGAAGGAAGTCCTTCCTTTGAAAGATAAAACTAATGTCTTTCCTCAAGAAGATTCCCAACCTATTCCTATGGATGTGACTATGCCTATATCTAATAAACCTCCTAAGAGTAGACCTATACCTCCTCGTCATGATGGACTTGGTCTCCTTCCTAAACCAAATATTCCTCCCTTATATGGAGCAGTTCCTCCTCCTTCCTCTTATGGAGAGAAGAGACCTTCCTCTTCTCCTATTATTCAACCTAAGAGACCACAACCTAAACACCCAAGTGATAAGGATGAGAACATTCCTCCTCCTCAATCTTCTCAACTTCCTACTAAGACTAGACAAAATCGTTCTGCACGTGAATGCCGACGAAAGCATCGTCTTAGAGCTCAGGCAGCTGCTTCTCAAACTTTGCAATCCCCAAGAACACCTTCAACTAGTATTATTCCATTTTCTCCTCGGCCGTAAATTGAGCCAAAATCTCCTAAACATAAGATGCATGATGGTCTTGATCCTGTGCGAGTTAAAGATCCTATTTTTATAAATCTTGATGATGATATAGATGAAAATGTTATTCATGATGAAAATGTTACTTCTTTACATTCTGATAGTGAATATGAACATGTTGATGTTGATAATTATCTATCTAATGAATTTTCTAAAACACTTATCCTAGCTCCTAGATAAGAACAACGTGGCTCAGAACATGAACATAGCCCTTGTTTGGATCTTGTGATAGCTCCATCTACTGTGTTGGATGTTCCTCCTCTAG
Source organism: Cryptomeria japonica (assembly GCF_030272615.1). NCBI lineage: Eukaryota > Viridiplantae > Streptophyta > Pinopsida > Cupressales > Cupressaceae > Cryptomeria > Cryptomeria japonica. The sequence goes on along the minus strand of NC_081405.1, from coordinate 70,335,744 downwards.
CGTGTTTCCTACCTTCTTGAAATACTGATCAGCAAGATCGGGGGGTAGATGATGTGCTAGACTAGTTTCATTAGCATAGCAGATTCTCTCCTCCTCTCTTTTGTTACTTCTTCTATGTGTTATTCTCATTCTTCTATTTGTTGTCCTTAGTGTTGTCTACTTGAGGACGATGCAAAGCATTGAGATCTCTTTTGGTCTCTCTCATGTTGACTCAAAAGACACATGTGTTCCCTTCTTCTAGGTGACCTTCCTTGATTGGGGAATGAAGAACAATTATGCATACATACATATGATATACATGAATTATCATACATCATACTGACCCCAATGAAAGCGAAGTCACTTTGTGCTTTGTGTTTTGCCTCTATTATCCTTGGGTTTATCTCACACTTGGGGGCTAAATCCTTGTGATAACGTGCTCCTTTCTCATTTCTTATATGTATCACTACTTTAAAGCAATCACCCCCGGTGAGGCGTGTGCGATCGCTTTAACGTAGGGGGGCATACATCCCGTCCATATCTTTTCAAGATACTTGAAAATTTCTTGACAAATTTAGCTTTGCCTTGAAAATTTTTGATATCTTGCTTGCATGACTCATAGTGAGGGAACCTTACTACTGACAGTCATGGTTCTCCCTCGTGATCTTCCATTTTACTTTGTCAATCGAAGTCGTAAGATCCTTAGTCCACTGGGGGCTTGGTGTATCTTGCCTCCTTAACGTGGTGAAAGTTTTTCAATGTTGTTTCCTTGTACTTTACCAGAAGTATTGGCGTACACTTATACTCCCGCTAAAGTGGGGGCTAAATGTAGCATCCTAAAATTGTGACACTTGCAATTTTGACTGCATTTGGGTCTTCACGATGGCGATGCAACACGGAACCTGAATGGAGACCCCAAAACTTGTCCACAACATCAAAAACTGCATTTTTCAGCACCCTGGCCTGATCCTCCTTGCACCCTATTGTCCTGGGAGGTGGGACCAGAGCGCCCAGCGCCCTGGTCCTTCAGGACTAGGGCGCCCAGCAACCTGGTCCCCCAGGACCATGGTGCCCAGTGCCCTGGTCCCCCAGGACCATGGCACCCAGCGCCCTGGTCCCTGGCCCTATTTTGGGCCCGGTCTCCTATGGGACTTCGGGCCTTTTTGTTTGCAAATTGGAAAATAACATTTCCTGGTCAGCCTAAGGTCGGGAAAATCAGTCTATCAACCCTAATTGGCAAGTATATAAACTACATTTTCCTCTCTCATTTGGATAGAGGCGAAAAAGGTGGAAACGATACTCAAACATTCAAGCATTCAAACATTCCTTCAAACAATTGATCATTCTAAGTCTCCATTCAAGGCTAGGTGTTGCATTCAAGACAAGGATTCAACCATTAAAGAGGAGATCACATGCTACAACATACAACATACAACAAACAACAACATCTATACCTTCGCATATAAGGATACAAACATCCTTACAACAAGGTATTAGTATTTGTTCTACATTACAGTCATTTACATTTACAGCATTTCTCATTTCTTGGTTAATTCCAAAACCGGGGTTTGACCTAAGGACAAACCCCTAATCCCTAACCCCCCAATTGTCTTCACTTTTCTATATGTAGGTTGCAGGTACACGGCTGAAATTGAAGATCTGGAATCGTTGTGCAGAGACGAACAGATCCCCCTTCATTTCGCGGATTTTTCGGAGGACCGTGTGCACGCCGGGCGCCATCGTCCCGTCAACTTTTGCTCAAATTTGCAGGACAGCATCGTCTTGACATTTTACTACTAATTCCAGGTCCGCAGCTTCATATCATATCCCTATCTCTATTTATAAGTGAATCTTTCTTGCTTCTACATGCATTCCTAGTTCAATCTTTCTATCTACATTCTTTACAAAAGAGGGTATCCTTGCTATCACAACCCTTGAAACTCATATAGAATCCAATCTTGCATTGCGTGGGATTGGATCTTGTGGGTTTCAACCCCTCTTTTCAATGTAAAGTCCCTCCTAAGTGAAAACCATCAACCCTAGTGACTCTCCCTTCTCTCTCCTTGGAGTTGGGGAGGGGAGAATGACTAGGGTTCGATTTTTCCGCTTTACACGAATATTTCACCATTCCAGGTGAGCTGAAGAGAAGCTAAGATTAAGCTGATAATGTGGAAGACCGATATGTAGAATTCGTTGCTTCCACACTTCTTTCTTTTTGCTCACTTGCACAACCTTACCCTTATGCGTCTCAAGATGATTGAAGCAAACCACTAACATGGATTCAATTCTTGCAATTTTCAAGAAATCCTTTATTATCAAGGATTTTGCTTCTTGGATTTGTAGCACTTGATCTTTGAAAGCTTGAATCATATCAAATGAGTCCTCAAGCATCTACTTATCTTCTTTTAGGAGTTCAAGATCTATGCACTTCATTTCTTTCTGCATAGTATTAGTTAGTTCTTTTAACTCCTTCAAAATCTTAATGGATTCCTCATGTCCTTGTTCAATAATTGAATTTCTCCACTCAATATTTTCTTTGCATATGAAAAGTACATTGTCATCAAGACCATTTACCAACTTTTCTGCTAGGAAATTCATTACCCCATACCTCTGTGTATCCCTCATTTGCTTCAATGCAACCACCCACTTGCTTTTCTCTTTTTCCCAAGCAACTATTTTTGTTTCCAACTCCTTACCTATAGACACTACATTTTCAAACACCTTGACCAGATCAGAAATGTAGCTAGTTCCTTGTTGGGCAATTGATTCCAGCCATTCACTGAAGACATCTGCAACCATTCAGCTTCTTTGAACCCGATCAAGAAGTCTCTGGTTCATTGGGGATCTTGGATCAAATGACAAAGGAACTTGAGAAAGTGGTTAAGGATTAGGATCTTGTATAGAATTAATGTATTTGGCCAATTGTATTATGATTTGCTTTATTTCATTTTTATCCTTTTCATATTTCCAAGTTCTGGTGAGAATTCTTTTAGGGGAAGTCTCCAAGTGCTTAGCATCCGCAGCTTGAGAGGTCACCCCTAAGTCAATCTTTTCAATGATGAAGTCCTTCTCAGTGATATTCTCTACATCTTTATTTGTTGGGGGTCTGGCCACCTCTGCAATCCAATGTCCTATTTGGTCATCCAGATCAATCATCGCTTCAGTCTTAAGTCTCTTGGACTTTGATGTTCTTCCCAAACATTTACTGACCATGTCCTCCATTAGGATTGAGATAGTAATTACATTCCTTTTCTTGGTAAGAGAAGCACTTAACCATTTGGGAATAGTAGCTATTTCCCTAGTGGTGATTGTTGGTTAATAGTGACAACGACCATGGTCTTCATAGAATCCTCAAGTTCTTGGATTTCCTTTCCCTTATCAGCAACACCTGTAATAAGCTTGTCTTGCATTTGAGCATTCGTTACCCCATGAGTTTCTTTTTCAAAATCCAAATCTACTACAAGTGAACTTGTAAGGAGTTTCTAACTGCTTTTCTTACTACGAGATCTAGTGACACGTCAGGGGTGGAACCCATAAAAGATTCTCCTAAATTTGCAATTTTGGTTTTTTCGTCGTATGTTTATCATTACCTACAATATCAATAGAAATGTTAAAAGGAGAAAGAGATTCTTGAGAAGTTGCACCATTTTGACCAAATCTTTTACTCTTAGGTGCAGATATGGGCTGTTGTCCAAAACGGTGATCTTTCAGCCATCTTTATGTCTATCTGATCACATTGAAGTTTCTAGCCTAAATTTTTTTATTCCCTTTCCTATCCTAATCAACTTCTAGGATAGGCTACCCCTATATCTTCTTGTTGAACTCAGGATCAACAACTTCCTTTCCTTCATCTTCTGGTACATTAGAGATATTCATGGACAAACCCATTATCATAATTTGTTGAACTGTGAATCTCGACCACAATCTTATTCTAACCTCAAATTCATCACCACAGTTCTCCCAGTAATGTTCTAACTGAGGTTCATGACAAAAATCATTATCAACATTTAAGATCTCTATAGAAAACCTTTGGCTGTCAAATTTATGTCTAGCAACATACAACTGCAGATTGAACTTCTTGAATTCAAGTTCAAGGTTCAAGGCATTTGAAACTGATCTATAGCTATAGTATCCTAGCTCTACTAGAAAGACAACCCTAGACTTTCCTCCACTTCTTTTATCAATATAAGCTAGTTGTCAATTGAATTCAATTAAAATATAGCTATCCAGAGCATACCTGGGTAACCTGAAAGGTTCACCCTAAAAGCCACCAGCTCTAATGTAGGTAAGCTGAGCAAACTGGATAAAGAAACTACCATAAATTCTAATAAATTTGATAGATTCTTTCAAAAATCTCATGTTTGTATTGTCTTGCAACTCATGAACCAATCTTCCTGCAGAAATGTCATTCCGTCTCATGAATTTTTTTGCATATCTCTGCTCCTGCGGGTGAGAATGGTATTCATATACTATTATTCCATCAATCCAAGGTTCACAGTGTAATCCATTCCAATCTCGGGTGCAAGAAAGCATATAAAATAGGTAGGAATACATATAGAAACCACTCATCCCCATAAATTTGTTAAAACTCTAATGCAATCTCTCTACAACAACTTGTCCCCAATCCAGGTAGGCACTTCCATTCAACATGACTTGGATGTAGAAATACATCTGATCTTCCTAGTAAAAGGAATGTGCATTACCTTTCAATCTATTTAATAGAACAACAATGTCCCATACCTCTGTTATGAAATATTCTCTAGTGAGCATCCTTGGAAACTTGGTACCTTCTTTTTGAATTTTCAATAACTAGTTCCTGGCAATCACACTTTTGTAAGTGCTCTTCTTCTTAGAAAAGGAGTATGAAGTACCAATGGTCCAATCTTCATATGGCTCCTTATGAGGAATTCCCATAGCTTCCATTATGATCTCCCTATCAATTTTCAATAGCACATCACCATTAATGTCCCTGATTCACCTTTGTTCTGCATCATACTGGTTCATACATTCTAAAATGAGCTTTGGGCATAGTGAAGTGACAAGAAATGTAGTAGCCTTAACCAAACCACTTCTTACAATTTTCTCCATCATAGAATTTTGGGCAAGGTTCTTAACTCTCTCAAGAAAATCAGAGAGGTATATATATGCTAATGAAGTGTCACCCATCTCTACAAGTGAGCTAACTAAATAGGAAGTGCACCCCAATTTTGGTAGAGTTGGCCTCATGATGGCCCCTTTGATTTTTATCAAATAATTTTAAGAATGAAATGAATTCTTCTACACATCAAAAGCTAACAAACAATAGCTAGCTTTTGAACAAGTAAATACAATAGAAGAAGAAATGATTGAAACTAATCTGAACCTGATAGAAAATTCTTGAAAACCTTCTTAATATAGATACAATAGTTTTAGATTCCCTCGCTTTCATGGCTACTTAGAAGGTACTAGAAAGATTGCTAGATTTTTGCAACAAAAATGGACAAAATCACACTCAAATCCTAGCTATCTGTACTAATTAAGTAAGCTCATGTGAATTGACACCTGATTTGATGTATAACTGACATGCATTTAATTTCAGGTCATTCCATCACATGACACATAAATTATCATGATTGCTTGCCATAATTAGAAACTAACATTCTGAACTCCCTGAAATATTCTCCTTTACTGCCACCATTTTCCCTCCATGATACACACACTATTTCTAAATTAAGCCTCGGATTGTGAATTTTGAACTTTGAGCCTTGAACCAAGAACTGAAAGGTTGATAAGTTCAAGTTCAATGTTGAGAAATAACACAGAACAGAACATAAAACAGACTCCATGACAAAACAAAGGACAATGAATGAGCAAAGACATAACTGATGCATGATCAACTTTGAACCTTGAACCTTAAACCAAAAGGTTCAAAGGTTCAAGTTCAATATAAATTTTCAACAAAGTGCTAGCCTTTATCATAAAACAAAGCCATGAAGACAACTATCTTTCAAGTGCGCTTTGAACTTGAACTTTGAACTAAGGAAAGGTTCAATGACTTGGGTTCAATGGGAGGAAATACATGACTGAAAAGGGAAAATAAACATTAAAGGGAGACCTTCAAATTGAAACTAAAAGAAAGGAAGGGAGGACTAACAATATGTAAGGGATTGGGCCTTTTGGGGTTATAGCCCTTATTGTAATTGAGCTATAATTTCTATGCAGTGTGCTTGAATTCTAGTGCATTCCCCCTTTATGTAATATTATTTTCTACTAGCCATAGTAGAATAATATTATGGGTTCAAATCCCATCGTGGTTTTTCCCATTTGAATTTCCATGTAAAAATCCTGGTGTTATGATTTTGTGGTTAATTGTTTTGAGTTTTTGCATTTTAATTTCATGTGTATGCTTCCCGTTGTTTAAGGTTAAGTCAAAAAATTTAATAACTGGTAGAACACTGATTCACCCCCCCCTCTTAGTGTTCCTTTATTCCAACAATTGGTACCATATCCTAGTTCCTCTAAGGAAGCCTAACTTCTTGAGGAAGGTCTAGGAGATTGAATCAATGGATTCCAGTTTTCGAAGACAACTTAGTGTGGCACTTGAGGATCTTGATATAGCAAGAAATGAGATCAGCTCCTTAAAGAGAAACTTGAATGCATATGAAGACTTCATTAATGACTTGAAGGATCAAGTGAAAACTTCAAGAGACAAGAGGAAGGAATTGATGGGCAAGCTGAAGGAGAAAGAATAACAATGCTTGGAGAAACAAGACAAAGTAGATGAATGTGACAAGCTTGCTAGAGAGAATGTTGTATTGAAGAATGAGATGCAATCCATTGTGATCAAGTTAACTAAGGATATTGAATACTGGAAGAAGAATGAAGAAATCTTAATTCAATCATTGAAGGAAAGAGAAGATGAATGTTTCAGGCTTACCTATGAGAATGATCACTTGAATCCTGAGTTGACACAATCAAGGAATAATGGTCAAGAACTTGAGAGACAAATTGTTGCCCTAAGAGATGAACTTGCTATTGCAAATGAATACAAAGACAAATTCAATGCTAGCTCAGCAAGGCTTGATGAGATGTTGGAAAGTCAAAGACATGGAAAGGACATGCGAGGACTTGGATTTAAGAAAGGTGAATCCTCCAGATCTGGACAAGGAAATGCAAAACCTAATCAAAAAAAGAACAACAATTCTCTAGTAAGACAACCTAATGCTCATAAATTAAATGGTATATGATTTACTTGCGATAAATTTGGTCATATAGTGAATCAATGCAGAAGTGGGATGAATAATGGAATAAATAATATGAACAATGGTCATACCTTTATCAGTCAATGTTTCATATGCAATAATTTTGGTCACAAGTCAAATATGTGCAAAGCAGTAATGAATAATTTCTAAAAAAAGAGGTGCTAGGCTTGTGGGATGTTTGGACATATCTCTAACTAGTACAGGATGAGACCAAATCAGATGAACTTCAGACCTATGCAGAATATTCTTTACCATGAATGCAATAAAATGGGTCACATTCAAAAATATTGTAAAAAAAAAATTGTGAACAAGAGTGCTCTGGTAGACAAGAAAAAAGTTGATGATAAAGGCAAGGGAAAGGTAGAGGAGATTAGAGACAAGCATGAGAAGATGTGGGTCAAAAAGGATGAATCTAAAGTAGCTAGTGGATTTGTACCTGAATCTGGTGCAGGATCTTCATCCGGTAACTAAGGCATTTGGCCTTAGGGGGTGGCACCTTAATGCAAAATCTTGCAAAACCCCCTTGGAGAGATTTGTGATCGATCATGGTTGATTGCAAATGCTTGGAGATGATTATCTAGATCTCTAGATCATCTGGTGAATTGATTAATGTTGGATGAGGCATCTAGATGAACCTTATCAGTGCATTTATGTCAACTTGAAATTAGGGTTTGCATAGTTAAAAAGGGCAAATATGAATCATTTTTCACATTGTGAGTGAAGAGTTGAAGCAATAAAGCTAGGCAAACTAGTTTCCAAAGAGATCAAAATCTTTGAGGCAATCCGTCATAAGTTATTGTGTATTCATCTGGAATAAGAGGTATTTACAGAAGAACACTCTTAACCCTAAATTTCTCATAATGGCATCATCTTCTATCAATTCTCCTTTGGTAGTTGAGGTTTCAGAGAGAGAAAGGCCACCATTTAAGAAGCACCCATTTAAGTCAGTTGAGGATGATCCAAATGGTGCCTTCTCATTTGTGCCCTATAGTGTTCTGCATGTTGACAATATAAGAGCCTATATTCACTACAACATTGAGGAGATCATAAATGAGGTGATTATAGCACTCTAAAATCAACACCTCTAGGACAGGGATCGAAACCTTAAACCAGAATATGCACAATTGCAGAGGAACAGTTTCACATAGTTCATGCATTTACCTGTGTTCGATGAAGATGAGTGGGTAAGATATATTTTGAGTTGTGTGCATGATGAATTTATCTGGCTAGACAAACCATACAAAATCACTAAGCAAGCCATTCATGCAATCATATGTCTACATCAAACCAATGACAAGATGAATCTGAGAAAGGTAGGTAACACAACTGTCACAATGGCAACCAATGTACAATTTGATAAGAAATCCATGACTGTAGATGATATCTAGGAGCATGATGTGAGATTTACATCCATGATCATTGGATACAAGGTCTACCAATCTAGTAGACTAAATTTTGTCTCTGGAACAACCATTTATGTTGCATACCATATGGTGAAAGAGGACATGCAGTATGATCTTTGTTCAATTCCTCTTGAGGAGCTTCTAAGAAATTTGAAGAAGATAAAATCTGATAAGAAGAATGTATTTAAGTTCGGTTCTCTAATTGTCTTTCTGCAACTATGCTTCATGAACCAAATTCTAGGTATAGGAAGAAAACAATGGGCATTTGATTTACCGGTGGCCACCCAGATCGAGCAAGGTCTACAAAGATTGGGAAAGAGAGAAAATCAAACAACAACCTTGTGGAGCTTATTTAAGACTTTCCAAGGCCGAATGAAAGATAGAGAAAAGATTCCTAAAGAAATTGTTGAGAAGTATGAAAAAACTATTTTCTTCATAATGGAAAACAAACAATGTCACATGGAAATTGTGGAGCCTAGGACAGTCTGGATTTTGTCGATGGGTTATGAGGTGGATGGTCACACCCTTGAAGCTTATGTTTAGCACGTCCTTCACAAACTAGTAGACCCCAAAGAACCCAGGTTTGGCACCTTCAAGGAGAAGGATATGGAGTTGCATAAGAAGAAAAGGTGAACAGGTTGATGATTGGCAGGGTTGAAGAAGTGAGGAAGGAAACTAAAGAAAATTGGAGAAGGATTATAAAGAACAACCCTTTGTATAGTGATGCAGTTCAGACTTCTCATCCAGAAGTAAAGGAAGGTGTCTCTGGTCGTCTGAAGAATGAAACTTGGACTAGGGGACATCCAAAAAATCAAGGCCATGTTATTAGGTCCCCGAGGCAATAGAGAGGGGGGGTGAATCAGTTGTCAAATAAATTCAAACCAAAACAACTTAACGAGCTTATTGCTTAATACTGATAAACTAGTCTTTTATATCGGTAGATAGTTTTATCAGTTATTTGCAATACCGGTAAAGACTAATGCATGGAACAAAAAGACAAAGTCAGCCACAACACATAACACCAACATTTGTATGTGGAAACCTTGTAAGGGGAAAAACCACGGTGGGAAACCTTACCCACAATCAGATGATACCACTATAGATAGTAAGTGTATACAAATGGGGTTTGCACATGCAGAAAGGCCAAGCACCTAGAGCTTACTGCTCAAACATAAAATAGGAGTCACACTGACTATAATTGGATGGTTAAATCCAATAAGGATGTACTTCTCAAAATAGCATCTTCATATGCTGGATTCAGTACCGGTGTAGTTCTGATATGCTTTCACAAAAACCTTACTTCACCTTCAAATGATGTACATGTGTATAGCTCTGCTTATTCTCGCATATACCTTCACACAATTAATCTTCACATTTCCTCATCAGATCTTACAAATAAGATCTTACATTTATATCATAACCTAGGACCAATTTTAGTAGGTCAGCTCCAAAGGATATTACAATAAAATCAATTTACAATTAAAACAATATCCGATGAAATAACCAATTCAACATGTCGACTTGATGCATTTACAACAATATTAAATCATCTGCATAGTGTGCCATACTAATCTGGAAAAGATAATCCTATCGGTGTATAACCTGGACCTATTTGCCGGTAATAGTAAATATGCTAATACGAATATACCAATAAAAAAATCTCCAATACAAAGTTTCCAAATGATGTCTTCGACATAACCAAGTGTTTTCCATGCCATTCCAAGTGCCGATGATCATTATATCATGTCGGTGTACCAGATACCGCTGACTGTGCATGAGTCATCTGCTTGCTGGTGAATGTTGCTGATTCTCCAAAGTGTTAGAGTTGATAAGGTTAGTAGGTGTTGACATCAATGATAAAACCATACCAAAATACCAACAATCTCCCCCTTTGGCATTGATGGCAACACAAGATGGAAAAACCATCAAAGTGCCAAAACAGAAATGCCAAATACCAAAATCCAACAGAAACCAACAATCTCCCAAAAGAGATCATAACCAAAAATAAAAATTCAGATATAAATAATCTCTCCCCTTGAGAGTGACATGTGTTTCTTTGTGTTTTTCCATACCAATCTCTCCCCCTTTGACATCAATTGCCAAAGTAAAACATTTTTCAGATACAAAATACCAACCAATTCAATATACCAACTACTCCCCCTGAGAAGTAGCTTCCTCATCAAAGCCGAAGTAAAAGATTTATCTGTTAATTCTGTTGGTTGATGACAAACATCAACTTCCTAAGTCTCTATCGGTGGGGGTATGACCCCAAGCTGATCTCTGAGATATTAAAAAGTCTCCTTAGGCACAGGTTTAGTGAAAATATCTGCAATTTGCTCTTTGGTATTCACATAAATCAATTTTATTTCTTTTGCTTCAACATTCTCCCTTAGAAAATTCAGTTTGATAGAAACATGTTTGGTTTTAGAATGTAGTACCAGATTCTTAGATATATCAATTGCTGCAGTGTTATCACAATAGATAGTAATAGGTTCCTTGCATTTTACCTTTATGTCTTTCAACATTTGTTTAAGCCATAATACTTGTGTACAGTTAGTTGCTGCTGCAACATATTCTGATTTAACTATTGATAAGGATGTACTACTTTGTTTCTTACTCAACCAAGAAACTAGTCTGTTTCCAAGAAAAAATGCTCCGTTGTGGTGCTTTTTTTATCATCCACATCTCCTGCCAAATTTGCATCTGTGTATGCACATAATTCAAATTTTTCATCTCTAGGATACCATAATCCAAGATTTGTAGTTCCTTGTAAGTACCGAAAAATCCTTTTTACTGTTGATTCATGATTTTTTCTAGGATTACTTTGAAATCTTGAAACAATACATACTGCATTCATGATATCAGGTCTTGTTTTTGTCAAATACAGTAAAGCTCCTATCATAGATTTATATCTAGTTGGATTAACAGGTGTAGATTCATCCCTTTGTGATAATTTATCATTTGTAGTCATAGGTGTGCTTACCATTTTAGGGTTCTCCATCCCAAATTTCTTTAATAACTCCTTCAAGTACTTGGATTGACTCAAGAATATACCTTTATCAGTCTGTGAAATCTACAATTCTAAAAAGAATTTTATTTCTCCAGTCATAGACATTTCAAATTCTTGCTGCATTTCAATAGAAAATTCTTTACATAATCCATCTTCTCCTCCAAAGATTATATCATCAACAAAAACTTCTATAACCAAGATGTCATCATTAGTCACTTTATAATATAAGTTGTTGTCAGCATTACCTTTAGAAAAACCAATCTTCAAAAGATACTTATCCAATCTTGCATACCAAGCTCTTGGAGCTTGCTTCAACCCATACAAAGCTTTCCTTAACCTGCAAACCATATCTTTGTTATCTGTAAAGGAAAATCTATTAGGTTGTTCAATGTAAACTTCTTCTTCAAGATCTCCATTCAGAAATGCACATTAAATATCCATTTGATATACTTTGTAGTTCTTATATGCTGCAAAAGCCAGAAATAATCTGACTGCCTCAATTCTAGCTACCAGTGCAAAGGTCTCATTATAATCGATTCCCTCTTTCTGAGAATATCCCTTACACACTAGTCTTTCTTTATTTCTGATAACCTTACCATCTTCATTAAGTTTGTTTTTGAATACCCATTTGGTTCCAATTATATTTTTATCTTTAGGCTGGAGAACTAATGTCCAAGTTTTATTCTTCTCAATTTGCTCTAATTCTTCTTCCATAGCTTTAATCTAGTGTTTATCTTGACATGCCTCATTAATTGATGATGGTTCAATTTGAGAAATAATACATACCTCTTCATTTGCCAATCTTCCTCTTGTCATAACTCCTTTATACTTGTTTCCAATTATTTGATCTTCAAAGTGATTCAGTCTTACATACTGGGGTGTCTTTGTTTGTTGTTGTTCCTCAGTTACAGTGGAATTTTCAGATGATACCTGTGTGACTGGATCTTCATTTTGTACCGGTGGGTTCAATGTAGGTTCATTTGTTAGAATCTTTGTTGCCAGTTTAGAATCTATATACCTTGAAGTTCTTGAATTGTTCATCAATCTTCACATTTGTACTCTCAACAATTTTCTGCAATCTTTTGTTAAAACATCTATATGCCTTACTCTTAGATGAATAGCCAAGAAATATTCCTTCATCACTTCTAGGATAAAATTTCCCAATATACTCATCTCTTCTAAAATAGCTTTACTTCCAAATATTCAGAAATATTTAAGAGTAGGAGTAATACCAAACCATAGTTCATGAGGGGTCTTACCGGTTTCACCTTTGATGTTAACTTTGTTGAATGTATAGACCGTTGTACTTACTGCCTCTCTCCAATACATATGAGGTAGATTTGTTTCTAATAACATACTTCTTGTTGCATCAAATATAGCTCTGTTTTTCCTTTCAACAACTCCATTCTGCTGTGGTGTCTGGGGTGCTGATAGTTGTCTTTTGATTCTATTCACTTCATAGAATGCATTAAATTTCTTATATGTAGATTCTCCTCCTTGATTTGATCTCAGACATTTGATTTTCTTATTGGTTTCATTTTCTACCATTGCTTTGAACAGTTTGAACTTTCCAAGTGCTTTTGATTTTTCTCTGAGAAAAGTAACCCAACACATTCTAGAGTAGTCATCAATGATTAGCATGAAATATCTATCACCTTGCAAACTTTTAGTTCTAGCTAGACCACATAAATCAGCATGGATTAAGTCAAGAGCATTATTTGATTTTTCTAGAATACTTTTAAAAGTAGACCTAACTTGTTTTCCAAATTGACATTCCTTACATACTGTATTGTGAGGTTTGACAATTTTAGGTAGATCTCTAACTGCCTTAGTAGTACTGATCTTTACCATGTAATCAAAGTTTACATGACAAAGTCTCTTATACCATAGCCAACTTTCATCAATATGTGCAATCAAACATGTCTTTTCACTATTATTCAAATGAAAGATATTACCTCTAGTTTGATTACCAGTTGCAATTTCCAAACCAGTTCTATTCATGATTTTGCATTTTCCATTTTTTAATTGTAATGGAAATCCTTTTTCAACTAATTGACCAACACTTAAAAGATTATGCTTTATACCTTCAACATAGTAAACATTTTCAGTATTATGCTTACCATCAAGAGATATTGTACCTTTACCTTTGATCAGACAAGCTTTATCATCTCCAAATCTCACTAAGCCTCCATTATATTCTTGAAAGTTCAAGAATTTACTTTTATCTCTAGTCATATGATGTGAGCATCCTGAATCAATGATCCATTCATCCTTTACTTCAACTTTATCTGTCAGGGCCTGCTCTATTGGTTGAATAGTAGGTGTCAATTGATCCTCTGTTATAGCAACAAAAACCCATCCATTGTCTATTGGATCCTCATCATAATCATCAGCCACTCCTTCATCAGCAAGATAACAAGATTTGTCTTTATTCTTCTTAAATCTGTATCTCTGATATTCAGGGTTAGGCTTGTATGTTCTTTTAGCTTCTTCTCTTAGTCTAGCACGTCTATCAGGGCATCTAGAAGCCATATGACTGATCTTATTATAGTTAAAGCATTTAAAGGGTGCTTTACCTTCATACTTACTTCCAACTAGACCTTTAGGCATTTTTCTTGCAAATAGTGCTTCAAGTTCTTCAAGTTCTTCATTTTCTCTCCCGCTTTCCTCAAGTTCTCTTGCATAAAAGGCTTTCCAATCAGATTTGTCAAATGATGGTGCAGATGATGCTAATGCTTTAAAAGCTAAATCTGTCTTTATAGTAGCAACATGACCAAATTCCTCAATTTCAAAAGTTGGGAGTTTTCCAATTAATGTATCCCTAGTTACTAATGTATTAGGCATTGTTCTTAACTCATTTATAGCAGTAACCTTCATTATATATGATAGTGGCAATCCTCTTAAAAAATTTGAAACAATTTCATCTTCACTTAAGGTTCCTCCACAACATTTAATAACCAAAACAATTTCATTAACTCTTTCCATAAAAGCAGAAATCCTTTCATCTTCTTCCATTTTTTAGATTTTCATACCTGACCTGGAAGCTTTCAAGTTTTGCAATGTTGACTATGGAATCTCCTTCATTCAGTGTTTCCAAATGATCCCAAATAGCTTTAGCAGTGGATTTATCTGATAATCCCATGATTTGTTGATCTGTTAATGCACTCAAAAGTGCTTCTCTTGCTTTGCAATCATTTTCTTCATCTTTTCCCAAGGTAGGTGGATTAGGTTGACCAGGAGTAGGAGTAGTATAGCCATTCTTTGTAACTTCTCAGATGTCATTTCCAATACAATTCAGATGTGTCTCCATTCTGTTCTTCCATATGCCATAGTTGGTTCCATCAAGTTTAGGATTGTCCTTCCTGAAATAGTTAGTAGATATTGGATCTCCTCAAGCTGTTAAACTTCTACAAAAGAGGACTAGGCTCATATACCAATTGTTAGGTCTGTAAGGCAACTGAGAGGGGGGGGGGTGAATCAGTTGTCAAATAAATTCAAACCAAAACAACTTAACCAACTTATTTTTTAATATCGGTAAACTAGTCTTTTATATCGGTAGACAGTTTTATCAGTTAATTGCAATACCGGTAACGACTAATGCATGAAACAAAAAGAAAAAGTCATCCACAACACATAACACCAATATTTGTACGTGGAAACCCTATAAGGGGAAAAACCATAGTGGGAAACCTTACCCACAATCAAATGATACTACTACAGATAGTAAGTGTATACAAATGGGGTCTGCACATGCAGAAAGGCCAAGCGCCTAGAGCTCACTACTCAAACACAAAATAGGAGTCACACTAACTACAATTCGATGGTTAAATCAAATAAGGATGTACTCCTCAAAATAGCATCTTCATATGTTGGATTCAGTATCGGTGTAGTTCTGATATGCTTTCACAAAAACCTTACTTCACCTTCAAATGATGTCTATGTGTATAGCTCTACTTATTCTTGCATATACCATCACACAATTCTTCTTCACATTTCCTCATCTAATCTTACAAATAAGATCTTAAATTTATATCATAACCTAGGAACAATTTTAGTAGGTCAACTCCAAAGGACATTACAATAAAATCAATTTACAATTAAAACAATATCCGATGCAATAACCGATTCAACATGTCGGCTTGATGCATTTACAACAATAATAAATCATCTCCATAGCATGCCATGCTGATCTGGAAAAGATAATCCCGCCAGTGTATAACCTAGACGTATTTGCCGATAACAACAAATATGCTAATACAAATATACCAATTAACAAATCTCCAAGACAAAGTGTTTTCCATGCCATTCCAAGTGTCGGTGATCATTATATCCTGTCAGTGTACCAGATACCAGTGACTATGCATGAGTCATCTGCTTGTTGGTGAATGTTGTTGATTCTCCAAAGTGCCAAAGTTGATAAGGTTAGTAGGTGTTGACATCAATGACAAAACCATACCAAAATACCAACAATCCTTACAACCCTTTGTATAGTGATGCAGTTCAGACTTCTCATCCAGAAGTAAAGGAAGGTGTCTCTGATGATCTGAGGGATAAAACTGAGACTAAGGGACATCCAGAAAATCAAGGCCATGTAACACTTGATGCTAAGATCAGTGTGAATCCTCTGGTGATAGATAATATTAGAGAAATTCCCTAAGTTCCAAAGGATGACATTGCACCATGTGGAAACATCGGTGCATAGGATAAAGGGAATGTTGATGAGGAAAACAAGCCAGAGAAGATAGAGGTGTAGAATGCTAAGGTAGACAAAGGGAAGAAAGTTGTAAATGCTCTTGTAATTGACACTCCTCCAGTCAAAGGGACAAGGACCCTGATGGTATGATGAAAGAATAAGTATCTGGTAGAATACTAACAGGGGGGTGCAGTGAATCAATATATTGAAAAATTGATACAGACTTCTCAAACTCAATCTGAGTAACACAAAGTAAACTTATCATTGTCAAGATCAATACTCATAAGAATATCGGTTAACTATTATAACAAGTTAACAGTAAACAACTTTAATCTTGCAAACATCCAAATGCTTAATCATACTTCAACATAATTCATCTCTCAATGCTTCTAGTTATCATGCCTTAACAAAATAGTTAAGTAGTTAATCAAATCAACAAATAAGATCATAACCACAAAAACATTCACCACATCACATAAATGTTTATACATGGAAAACCCAAATAGGTAAACACTACGGTGAGATGAGACTCATAAGATAGCTATATGAACTCTTCTGAAGTTTGCCCTATTACGAGCCAAGCATGTTAAAACTTTTACAATAAGTCCAGTTAAGAACTGATCCTATTAGGAATCACCCGGTTAAGGGATTTACAAATTCCTTGATAAAAATAAAATAACCTATTAGGAGTAATCTCTATAGAGGATTTAAGAATCCAAGCTAATGGACCACCTTGTTGGAGGATTTAAAAAGTAACCAAACTTGTTAGAGTTCACCCAGCTAGGGGATTTCATTTCTATTGTAATTGTTAGAAGACAACATGTTTTTCTTGATCTATCTGAATAGCACTACATTTGCTTGATCAGATCCTTTTAAGCTTCAATCTACCTTTACTCAAACTATAGATTCATTATCTGGACAGGCAACCACACACTCAACTGATTTCTACCAACATCTTTTACAAAACAACTTCATCGACCTTAAATACAAATAATTTAGGTTGGTAACAAAACAAAAACCTAATTCTGTCATAGAGATTATAAACAAATTAGTTCAAGTGTGATCGTTGGATTTACATAGCAATCTATATACATTCTTCAAGAAAAGTACAACCGCTCCATGATCACCACTTCATCGGACTTGTAACTCATCATGCACTTTGTATTAGATACAATCCACTTTGCTAATTCCCTAGACAATCAAACAAATGTGCCAAAACAATCTGAACTTGTCTTCATACGATGACCACACATGTCACCATCATTACCGCTCAAATTTAGATAATAAACTAACATAACCATTTCAAAAAACTTAATCGGTTAGGGTTTAACAAAGACAACTGGTAGGGTTTACCAGTTAGATAGCATAGAAAAGGTTTAACCTTATACACTGGTTGCTAGTTCAACTCACATACTTACATACCGGTTTACAACATCTTCCACAAAGCTCTTCCTACTGGTTACAAGACAATATCAATAATAACAACAATATCAGCAATATCATAAATGCCATTACCGATTAAATTGACATCAATGACAACATAATATATCATTAATGTAATCTTCATGCAAATGCCAACAATCTCCCCCTTTGGCATTGATGGCAATACAAATATCAACGCCTCTGATTGTTGTTGTGATTGGTGAATAGGAATCCTTGTTTACATTACCAAGTATTCACCATGCTCTGTCTATCTTCAGCTTGTCGTTGGTTTCCCTTTGCCAATCACATAATTCTTCTCTCAGTCACATAATTCTTCTCCCCCTTTGACAACAATGCCAAATTGAAAGTAAAACATGTAATATCAAATTTTCATTGTTGATCAACAACATACTACAACTTGATGCTCCTCCTGTGGAATACATCCACTTCTAAATCAATCCATCTAAGATTCTAGAAGTGATTCAGGAACTAATGCAATCAACATCATGCTCAACTAACTTCATGAAGGGGTACAACCCCTAGTTGACTTCTAAGACACTCAAATGTAGTCTTAGGCAAAGGTTTCGTAAAAATATATGCAAGTTGCTCCTTGGTAGAAACATGCTCTAAGATAACATCTTTACTTTAAACTTTTTCCCTTAAGAAATGATACTTGAATTCAACGTGCTTGGTTCATGCGTGCAAAACAAGATTCTTAGAAATATTTATGGCACTTGTATTACCATATAAATCTTTATAGGTTGTGATTTTTTCATCTTGAAACCTTCCAAAATGTGCCTCATCCAAATAGACTATGTGCAATTAATATAAGCTACAACATACTCAGCTTTAGTAGTAGATTGTGAAGTACAACTCTACTTCTTACTAATCAATGAAACAAGTCTTCCTCCTAGAAAAAATGCTCCACCGATAGTGCTTTTCTGGTCATCAACATTTCCTACCCAATCAACATCTGTGTACACTTTCAAGTCAAAGTTTCCTCTATATGGATACCATAATCCATAGTCAATAGTACCCTTTAGATATCTAAAAATTCTCTTAGTTGCTATCATATTTTCTTCCTTTGGATTCTTCTGGAATCTTGCAACTATACCAACTACATTGGCTATATCTAGTCTGCTGTGAACAACATAGTGTAATTTGCCAATCATTGACCTGTATTCCTTTTCATCAATAGACTTAGATTCATCTTCCTTGGATAACTTACAACCCGTAACTATTGGTGTTCCAACTGGTTTATAGTCACTCATGCCAAATGTTTTAAAAACCTCTTTCACATACTTAGATTGTGTAATGAAAATGCCATTCTTCATTTTTTGTATTTGTAAACTTATGAAAATTTATATTTCCCCTACTAAAGACATTTCAAACTCATTTTTTCAGTTCATCTGCAAAACTATTGCTCATGGCATCATTGCCTCCAAATATGCTATCATCAACAAATACTTCACTTACCAATATTTCATCTCCTTCAGACTTGAGATAAATTTTACTATCATCACTGGTTCTTGCAAATCCTATCTTCATCAGATGTGTATGAACCCTTTCATACCATGCTCTGGGTGCCTTCTTTAATCCATACATATCTTTATGCAATCTGCATACCATGTATTTATTATTTGTCAAAGCATAACCATCTGACTACTCTATGTATACCTCTTCTTCCAATATCCCATTCAAAAATGCAAACTTAACATCCATCTGGTATACCTTGAACTTCTTATGGGCTGCAAATGCAAGTAAAGTTCTGACACCTTTTAGTCTTGCTACTGGTGCAAAATTTTTGCCATAATCTTCTCCTTCTTCTTGTGCATAACCCTTGCAAACCAACCTAGCCTTATTTTGAATTACAAAACACCATCTTCATTCAACTTGTTTCTAAATACCCATTTTGTACCTATAACATTCTTATTTACTAGTCGGGTACTAGGGTCCAAGTGTTGTTCTTCTCAATTTGATCCAATTCCTCCTCCATAGCTTTAACCCAATGATCATCACCAAATGCCTCCTTAGAAATTCTTGGTATAATGGTGGAGATCATGCAAGAGTTCTCTCTTATTCTCCTTCTAGTTAGTACTCTAGCATCCTTATCCCCAATAATTTGTTCAAGATTGTGGTTCAGTCTCACATATCTAGGAATAACATGATCATTATCTCGAGGATCAACTTTTTCATTATCATCTTCTTTTGAATTTATTTGTTCCAGTTGAACAAATGCATCAGAATTTGTTTTACCGGTTTCTGATTTAACAGTTTCAAGTTCCAAAAGAAAAATGCAAGGATCTTTATCCTTTTCCTCTGAACTAGTTCCTTCTGAGACTTTAGGACATTCATCTACCCAAACATCAACACTCTCAACAATTCTCTGTGTCCGGTTGTTAAAACATTTGTAGGCCTTACTCTTGGTGGAATAGCCAAGAAATATGCCTTCATTGCTCTTAGCCTCAAATTTTCTAATGTAATCACCTCTCTTAATAAAACATTTACTACCAAATATCTTAAAATAGCTAACATCAGGTGATCTTCCATACCAATATTCATAAGGGGTCTTGTCCTTACCTCTTTTCATGAGAACTCAGTTCATTGTGTAGATAGTTGTACTTACAGCTTCTTTCCAAAATGTTTTTGCTACACCTCCTTGTATCAATATTGTCCTAGCAACTTCAACCACTAATCGGTTGTTCTTCTCTATGATACCATTCTGTTGTGGTGTCCTTGGTGTAGAAAGATGTCATTTGATACCATTCTCATCACAATGCTTAGTGAAATCCTCAGAAGTAAATTCACCACCTTGATCTATTCTTAGAAATTTTATCTTTTTGTCACTCTCTTTCTCATCTAAGGCCCTGAATGCCTTGAATTTATGAAAAGATTCATTCTTATACTTCAAGAATGTGACCCACATCATCCTTGAGAAATCATCAGTGAAGATCATGAAGTATCTGTCACCTTGAATTCTTCTTGTTCTTATTGGTCCACATAAATCTGTATGAACCAAATCTAACAAGTGCTCTACTAAGAAGGACTTGCTCTTGAAATTTGAAGAATTCATATTTCCTAACTGACATTCCTTACAAAGAGCATTAATCAGTTTGTCTAGATGAGGCAAACCTCTTACTGTCTTGGAATTTCTCACTTTAACAATGTTATCAAATTTTATATTACAAAATCTCCTATGCCAAAGCCAGCTATCATTTATCTTTGCAATCAAATAGTTGCTAACTTTAGGATTAAGATGAAATAGGTTACCTCTAGTTTGTTTCTGGGTTACAATCAATTCATCTTTGTTGTCAAATATTTTGCACATAGAATTCTTAAATTCCAGTGGGTATCCTCTGTCATTAAGTTGTGCCACACTCAGAAGATTGTTCTTTAGACCTTCTACCCAATAGACATCATCAGCACTTCTCTTCTCATTAAGAGAAATAACTCCCTTACCTTTAACCATACAGGGTGAGTCATTTCCAAATTTGACAACACCGCCATCAAATTCCTTCAAGGAAAGAAATTTGCTCTGATCACCAGTCATATGATGTGAACAACCACTATCAATGATCCAATCATCAGAGTTATCCATCCTAGACACTAATGCCTTCTAATTTGATATCTCTTCCTTAATAGCTACAAACACAATATATTCACTAGCATCATCATCAGATTCTTCATCAGTGATACCATTATCAATAGCAATAAGACAATTTCTCTTGCCTTTACTCTTATCCTTCTTGAATTTGTCTCCCTTGTGTTTATTTTCACCATTAGGATAATTAGCTACTATATGACCAATATTGTTGAATGCAAAACATTTTAAAGGTAGTTTACCTCTGTATTTCCCAGTGCCTCTAGGCAGTCGCTTTGCCAACAATGTTTCAAGCTCTACTAAGTTATCTTCATCATCGACATCTCTACTGGATCTAGATTCATAGCCATGACTAGTATCTCTACATTTTCTCACAAATGGGTTAGAGAGAGAAGCTTTGAATGTAGACTCTGATTTCTTTACACTACCATCATAGTCGTTTAATTCAAAAGTAGTAAGTTCGCCAATGATAGAGTCAAGAGTTACCTTAGTTTTGTTAATGGACTTCATCTCCTGAATAGCTACAACTCAGATAGCATAGACCGGTAGCAGGGTTCTCAGTACCTAATTGATCACTGTGGCATCTTCCACTTTCCCTCCTGCACTCTTTATTTCACCAACTATCTCTTTTATCCTTTGACCATACTACTGGATATTCTCACCTTTGGACATTCTCATGTCATCAAACTTTCCTCTTAGGATCTCCTCTTTAGCAATCTTAACATGTTCATCACCGCTATAAATATCTTTAAGTTTTTTCCATACTTCATATGTAGTTTCAAGACCATGAACATCTACATATTCAGCATCATATAGGGAACTGATAATAGCCTCCAATGCTTGATGATTTTCTTGTTGTTCTTTCTTTTGATCATCAGTCAGAGTTCCAATAGGTGCAATATACTGAGTTTCTACGTGATCCCAATACTGACTTCCCAGACTCTTGATGTAAATCTTCATTTTGTCGCTCCATATCCTATAGTTTTCTCTTTTGAACTTTGGACCTTCCTTCTTCATCATGATCCACAAGATCTTTTCCTCAAGTTGTTAGGCTTTAGATTTAAGAGGACCTAAGATGGTATGATGAAAGAATAAGTATCTAGTAGAATGCTGAGAGGGGGGGTGAACCAATATACTAAAAAATTGATACAAACTTTCCAAACTCAATCTCAATCACACAAAGTAAACTTATCACTATCAAGATCAATACTCATAAGAATACTGGTTGACTGTCATAACAACTTAATAGTAAACAACTTTAATCTTTCAAACATCCAAATGCTTAATCATACTTCAACATACTTCATCTCTCAATGCTTCTAGTTATCATGCCTTAACATAATAGTTAAGTAATTAATCAAATCAACAAATAAGATCATAACCACAAAAACATTCACCACATGACACAAATATTTATACATGGAAAACCCAAATAGGTAAAAACCACGGTGAGATGAGACTCACAAGATGGCTATCTGAACTCTTCTGAAGTTCGCCCTTTTAGGAGCCAAGTTTGTTAAAGTTTTTACATTAAGTCCTATTAAGAACTGATCCTGTTAGGAATCACCCAGTTAAGGGATTTACAAATGCCTTGATAAAAATAAAATACCCTATTAGGAGTACCCTCGATAGAGGATTTAAGAATCCAAGCTAATGGACCACCTTGTTAGAGGATTTAAGAAGTAACCAAGCTTGTTAGAGCTTACCCAGTTAGGGGATTTCAATTCTGATATAATTGTTAGGAGACAACAGGTTTTTCTTGATCTATCTAAAAAGCACTACATTTGCTTGATCGGATCCTTTTAAGCTTCAATCTGCCTTTACACAAACTGCAGATCCATTCTCCGGTTAGGCAACCACACACTCAACTGATTTCTACCAACACCTTTTGCAAAACAACTTCATCGACCTTAAATACAAATCAATTAGGTCAGTAACACAACAAAAACCTAATTCTCTCATAGAGATTACAAACAAATTAGTTCAAGTGTGACTGTTGGATTTACATAGCAATCTGTACACATTCTTTAAGAAAATTTTAACTGCTCCATGATCACTGCTTCATTGGACTTGTAACTCATCACGCACTTTGCATTAGATGCAATCCACCTTGCTCATTCCCTAGACACTCAAACAAACACATCAAAACAATATAAACTTGTCTTCATACAATGACCATATGTGTCACCATCATTACCACTCAACATCAGATAATAAACCAATATAACCATTTCAACAAACTTAATCGGTTAGGGTTTAACAAAGACAACTGGTAGGGTTTACCAATTAGATAGCATAGAAAGGGTTTAACCTTATACACTAGTTGCCAATTCAACTCACATACTTACATACCGGTTACAAGACAATATCAATAATAACAACAATATCAGTAATATCATAAATACCATTACCGAATCAATTGACATCAATGACAACATAACATATCATTAATGCAATCTTCATGCAAATGCCAACAAACCCTACCCCAAATCTCAATCAATCTTAATGGCCCCCTACATCTTGGACAAATGTCTCCTACTGAGAAGTTGATGCTTGCAAAAGGTGTACAAGCTTAGGTCAGTCAGGATCTGGTCAAATTAGAGAATGAAGATATAAAGCTTATTATGATGTTAGTTGATGTATTGCAAAAAGTAGTTTTGGGTGTGCTACTAGATCCCAATTCTAGACCCTCTGGTAAATTATTGCAATTTATTAACAATATAAATACCAATTTTGATTCTTTGGAGAGGTCTACCACTAAGCGAGTATTAGATAAATTCAAGAAGGTGAGAATGCAAACATTTAGGAAAATGATAGATGATGACAAAGTCTGATTGAATAAAGGTTTGCAGACAATCCCTGAAGCTCTAACTGAAGGCGGTAAAATATATGTCTTGTCTTATTTTGCCAAAGTTCACAGTGTTGGATATTGGGGAGTTTGTTGGGAATTTTCGCTACTAGGATATGTTATTTTCATTGATGTCAAAATATTCCTATGATTTTCTCTGGTGTGCGCAAATTGAGAAGATCTTATGATCTAGTTTTGCTTTTTTGTTTTGTTGTGTTGGTGCTTTGCAGAGTTTGGTATGTCCTCTGGTATATTCCAGTGTGATAAAATCTTGAGCCAATTTTTTGAGATATTGTTTGGGATGGTCTTGTGTATCTTCATTTCAAATGGATCATGTTTTTGTGCTCTGCAAGTTATCTTTCTTTGTGATAGTTGTTGATTGGTTGTATTCTTGAGTTTCATATGTTGATTGATGAAGATTTGATAAGTGGTGTTGGTGTATCTATTATTGATTATTATAATGTGCTTGTTGGTGTTTCCTAATAATGTCCTATTTGTTTTGATTATCTGTATTGATCATTGTGCGAGTTATTAGTGGTTTTCATGGACCGGCACGATGATTTCTGTGTTATGCAGTATTTCTGGTGGTGTAGCGTGTTGCGATTGATCTTGGTGTGATTTCCAGTGGAGTTGAGATTTGTGAATTTGAATCAAATCCATGTTATGTCATGTAAATAATTATATTGGTCTGTTTATTGATCTTTGTATCGTATGATATAATTTTGTAATTGCGAGTTGACTGTTTAGCCGACCTTGTTGTCAGGATTGATGAATTATATATATAAGAGATATATTCATGTAATTTAGTGAACGAGATTGTGTCTGCATTATCAAAGAGTGGTGTATGTACAAGAAAGTGATTCATCTTTTGGCACTGTGATTGAGTAGAGATTGGTGTGGTAGAGAAAATATTTGTGCTTAACCAGAACTATAATCAGGCATTTGGAGATGTTATTCTTTCAGTTCATTCCTTCCATATTGTAGTCTGAATCTTGTTGTCGTGCCCAAACTTTCGGGCAAAAAAAATTGAAACAACAAATTTTTTTTTGAACAACATAAACTCACAAAATAATCTACATTTAAAGTGGAATCAAATTAGTTTTGTCTTAACTAGGATGTAAATAGAATTGTTTTCTAAAGTTGGATTAATTAACTAACTGAATTAAGTGACATTAATTAATGAAGATTAATTATTCCCAAGAGGGTTGTCGCAATTTTAATTAGTTAATTTAATTATCTCAAATAAATTGCCTCTAATTAAAGTCGAGGGGTATCTAAATATCTCAATTGCATTTAAGACATCCCAGGCCAAAACAAGGATATGCTATCTTAAATTTAAAATTTAATTAATTGGGTGCATGCAAATTTGTTATTTAAATTTAACCAATAAGGTTACAAATTTAATAATGTTATTTGCCAAATAAATCAAAATTATACTATAGTCAATTTTAACTTCCCCCTAAATCCTTCAAATTTGATGATTAAATAATCTGGCCAACATTGGCCTCATAGGTTAAAAATTTGCTTAAATTAATTAATATTTCTCGTTTAAAAATTTCCCCCAAATTAAATTCTACTTGACGTCCATATTTAATTAAATACAAAAATTATCTAAGAAATATCCTTATTAAAATTCCTTGATAAAATTACGTCAATTATGCAATATGAGAACTATATAAAAATTAATAAAATAAAATAAAATTGGTTTTCACTTAACCTCAATTATATATATATATATATATATATATTTGTATATATACCTATAGGTAAAAATATAGCATATATATAAATTATATATATAAACAATTTAGATAAACAAATCTATACTTAAACCTATTTATACATGCATATTTCTTTAATGAAATAACCAACTATGCCCATTAAATTTTATAATGCAATTGCAAATAACCCTAAATTTTAAGTTATAATTTTAAAATTTAATTCAAATTCCCTCCCATTATTTTTACATGCAAACCCTAACCCGAATATGGGCTAGGGTTGCATTTTTATTATACTTTGTTATTTAAATGCTAACCCTAACCTGAAATTGGGTTAGGGTTGCATTTTTTTTTACACCAAATAATCTCCTCTTTCTTTTCTTTATTTGTTTTTGCCCTAACCCGAAATGGGTTAGGGTTTATTATATTTTATTTTATTTTGAGTGAGTGTGTGTGTATTGTGTGTGTTGTGCAGGTTTGATGGCCATGAGGTGGCGGTCGAGTGAAGGGGCGGAGGCCGAGTGGAGGGGTGGAGGCATAGTGCAGGGCTCCCCCGGACACCACTATGTCTACTCATAGTGGCAGCCGATGTCATCCACTATGTGCACCCACAGTGGCAGCCAGTGTCATCCACTATGTGTACACACAGTGGCGGTCGGTGTCGTCCACTATGTCTACACACAATGGCGGCACCTCCCACGTCGTCCACTATGTGTAAACATAGTGGTTCGACCTGTGAACTGTCCACTGTGTTAATACATTGTGGTTCGACCCTATGCCCCTTATTTTTATCTTTTTTTAATTTTTTTATGTACAATATTTAAGATGTGTATATATATATATATATATATATATATATATATATATATATATTAATCTCTTAGGGTTAGGATTCTTTTTTTTTTTTTTTCCAAAGAATAGATTTAGACATTAACATGCAGGAATGTTAGAAATGTGTAGGCAACTCTTAGATAGATATAGTTATATTTTTTTTTTTGAAATAATTTATTTAACATGAACAGATTAACTTATACCCTCATTGTCTAAGACTAAATCTGCAATATTTCCTTTTTCTCTTTTTTTTAAACAGCAATACATTTTATGACAGTAATGATAGCAGCAAGCAAAAAACTATAAATAGGTTTTATTATTATTATTATTTTCTTTATAGATGTAAGGAATGCATATATCTAATTGCATACTGGGATAAATGCATTTCAAATTTACTTTCTATGTCATATGGTCATTTGTAGGAAGAAAATAAAACTATCTACTTTAGCTTTCTATTTTCTCCTTTCTTTTTTTTTTAAAGAAAATGACAGTAGTAAATACATTTGCAGCAGCATATGAATAACACAAAAAATACTAATAACATTTACATAACATTTTCTGCATTTCCCTTCTTTTTTTTTCTATATAATTTGCAGAGATAAATAAATAACAAATTTCAGTTTAAGGTAGATTTAAATAAAATTAATAGTAGCATAATACATTACAGAATTTAAATAAAAATGCTTTTCTGATAAAAATGTATGAACTCAAGTTGTCAACTTTTACAAATGGGTAAAATACCCAATTAGTCTCTCATCCCTAATAGATGAGGACTTAACTAAATAACGTATTTCTATCTTTCAAAATAATTACAATAATTACATTTTTATTTCTTTCAACAACTAAAAACAAATCAGCAACATCCTAACTTTTTTTTTCCTCTTTCCAAGCAACCTGCATACAAAACATAAGGTTGTGACCATGGGGTGCTCACCTCCTAGCCTAGGCTTACTAGAAGCCACCCCTGAGCTTGGAGAACCAAGTCCTAGACGGGTTACACTCAAGCAAACACAAACAAGCAAGCGGAAAAACACAACAAACACATTCCCATCCCAAGCTGAAACTTCATCACATAATGTGATGTTTTACTAGGGTGGAAGTGGACCAAGTACCTTTGAGGAGATCTACTAGATAGTAACTCACAACCAACTCATGGAATCCAATAACACAACAAAAATCTTCTTCACCCCCATATCCTTATGACCCCCAAAGACAAACATGCCATTTTTCTCCCCTTATGACCCCCGAATGCATAAACAAAACTATGCAGCAAGGGTCACATGGACAAACCCTTGAGATCACTCTCATGATGAGAGCTTCTCACTCTAAGGTTGTCAAACTCCTTCCACCCCCAAGACTATTTTGCCCTCCCAAGGGTAAGATGGCCTTGGATACTCCCAAAACACAATAAAATGCATAACAAAAGAAAAGGAAAGAACCACATAAAAACCTTCACAAATACATTACAAGGAAGATACAATATTTACCTTCAACATCTTTACAAATAGATTTTAACATACAAGTAAGATAATGCACCTACCTTGAATCTGCCAAGGGGTTTTCTAGGGATAGCTTGGAGAAGAGCAGCCCAATCCACAAAACTTTTCTGCAACACTTAGCAAAATTTTCCTATTCTCAAACTAGTTTTTCTTCCAAAATTTGTCCAAAATCTCCAAAGATGGAGAGTGGGTGATTAGCTCACTAAGCCTCAATCTCTAGCCTAAGAAGGCTTCTCTCACTCCTTCCAACCTCTTGGATAGAGTCAGGGACTCCCATTGGTTGGTCTTCCCTAGGTCTTACACACTCCCTAACCAAGGCACCTCAAGAAGAGGAATGAAATGGGGAAAAGGAATTACACCTACCAAGAAGGTTATCTAACCAAGGATGGCACTCCTAAAGATGAAATTCGACCATCTAGGAAAACCCACTTTTTTGGGTAGTTAAACAAGCCCTAGGGGCAAGACACATGGCTAAATTTGGCCTTCACCCATAGGTACCCCATGAGGCCCAATAAAAATGCTCCAAAACTGACTCTAGGAGTTGATTCAACCCTTAGAAAGTCCACCTAAAGTTAACCTATGGGTCAACTCTGAGTTGACCCTCCTTATGGCTCACTATCCTAGATTTCTTGGAACCTTCAAAGATAATTAGGAAATATAACAATTAAACAAAAAGTAAATCTCTCAAAAAGGTGACATGATAATTGCCAACACAACATACAACATATGTGTCAAGTGACACTACAAAATAATTCCACATCACAATTATACACATGGTCATTGTCCCTTGAATGATTTAAACAATTTTAATGAACACAATTTACACACATGCAAACAATTACGTTTACGAATAAAATACGATACACATGGGGTGTTGTCTCTCCAAATAGACAACCCCTAGTTTTACAAATGTACATAGGACTAGGCTTGATTCTCCATAATATTTCCATGGTCACATGGATAATTTCATGCGCATCTCAATTTAAACATTAGTACTTTCCAATAGCCTCATATAATATTAAACACATAATTAAGAATACAATTCAATCACTCTGCATAGAATTGACATTATACAATACAATTTACCACATATCAAGGCAATTCACATAAGCAATTCATCATAATCCTCATAATTTAATCCATTCATAAGATATGCAACCATATTTCTAGCATCCTAATAAAGTCCTGCAAATCAAATAATGACGTACAATGTCTCAATGTTATCCTATTCTAGAATCATATAAAATTCTATATCCACAAAGCATAGAAATGAAGCATCAATATATCAATGTTATCAAATTTCTATGAGCATATAAAGTCCTACACCATAATGCAATAAAATAGAGCACCCATAATACTTCTAACATTAAAATCACTGAAATACTAGGATGGGTCGGGGTAGGGCCTCACACTTTTTGTAAGTCAGTGAGACTTCCTCAGGGTTGTAGCCTTCTAGGTCATTATCTTTTGAGCAGTGTGCTCTAGGCAGTGTGCCTGAATGCATGTGCATTCTCCATTGTAATATTTTTATATACTACTGCAAAGTATCATCTTACTGTGGGTAGGTTCCCACCATGGTTTTTCCCTTAACCGGGTTTTCCACGTCAAAAATCTTGGTTTTGTGTTATATGCTTTCAATTTGCTTATCTTTGTTATTGTTGTGGTTTATCAAATCTCTATTTGTGATTAAGTTTGTAGATCCAGTGAAGGTTGATTCATCCCCCCTCTTAGTCTTCCTTCATTGTTGTTGCCAACAATTGGTATCAAAGCTAGATCCTTTGAATAAAAACCTTAACCGTTTGAGGAGATCTAGGATGGTAACTATCTTTAAGAAGGACAGTTTGAGATTTGATGGAAGTAACTATGCTATATGAAAGAACTGAATGGAGGTGAACTTGAGATGCCTTGTAGAAGATCATTGGAAGATTATAAAGGATGTCTATTATGTTTCTCAGAATGGACCGGTTACTATTGGTGAAATCAAGGATGCTAAAAGTAACATCAGAGAGAAGGAAGCATTTCTTAGTGCCTTGACTAATTCAAAGATGAGAAATGTAATGGGACTTCAGGTTTCACATGAGATCTAGGAGAATATTGAGTCCCTATATGAAGGAGACAAATAGGTCAAATTTGCTAAGTTGCAGAGTTTGAAAGGAAAGTATGAGATGTTGAAGATGGGAGAAGATGAGAACATACACTCTTTCATGGTTAAGGTGAATGACCTTGTCCTAGGTATCAGATGTACTAGTGGAACCCTTTAATAAGATAAAATAATTGCTAAGGTGATGAGATCATTTCCTCCTACTTACAAAAATAAGGTAGCTGCTATTGATGAGATCTAGAGTGTGACTACAATGACAATAGATATGCTGGTTGGAAAAATTGTTGCTTTTGAGTTGAGCGAGTTTGGAGAATCAGATGGAAAGTCTGAGACAACATTTAGAGCATCAACATCTATATCCGAAAATCAGAAGTATGATCCTGATGAGTGTAGAATATCTAGATATGAAAGAGAGAGAAGAGATATGGAAAAGCAAGAAAGAGAGCTAGATGAGCTTGAAGCTTTGGCTGCCCAGAGATTTCCTAAAGGAGCCGATAAGTATGATGAAAATTTGCCTTTGAAATGTTTCTCTTGCAATAAGATGGGAAATTTTGCTTCTAGATGCCCAGAGAGAATGACTAAAATATGATAGGTATGATAAGTTTGATAAGCATGATAGGAATGATAGATATGAGAAGCATGATAAGTATGATAAGTCTTACAAGTCTAACCAGAAGTATAGAAATCAGAAGAACTGTTATAATGCTTATGATGAAGGTGTTACAGATGAATAATTAGAAGGAGATGAAGTTGTATTTCTTTCCGTTAAGGAAGATGGATCAGTACCTATTGATTCCACTAGCTGTACTGTTGAGGAGAAAGCGCTAGCTGCTAAAGTTGAAGAAAGAGATGAATGGGTGATTGACAACGGTTGTTCACATCATATGATTGATGATTAAAGAAAATTTGTGAGCATGGAGAGGTATGATTATGGAATAGTAATACTCGGAGATGACAAAGCCTTTGTGATCCATGGGAGAGGTTCTATATCCTTTGATGGTAAGCATACTACTGATGATGCCTTGTATGTTGAAGGTTTGAAGCATAATATTTTGAGTGTTGGACATATGGTTGATAAACACCAAAAAGCACTGGAGAGGCATTGATCTTGGCATGCTTTCCAGTGGAGTTGAGTGTTTTCGAATTTGAATTAGGTCCATGTTATGTCATGTAAATCATTATATTAGTTCGGTGGTCGATATTTGTATCATATGATGTAATTTTGTAATTGTGAGTTGAGGGTTTAGCTGACCTTGTTGTCAAGATTGATGAATTGTATATATAGGTGATATATTCATGTAATTTAGTGATTGAGGTTGTGTCTCCATTATTAGAGAGTGGTGTATGAGCGAGAAAGTAATTCATCCTTTGGTCCCGTGATTGAGTAGAGATTGGTGTGGTAGAGCTGACATTTGTGCTTAACCAAAACTGTAATCAGACATTTGGAGATACTATTCTTTCAGTTAATTCCTTCTAGATTGTAGTTTGAATCTTGTTGTAAGTCAATGAGACTTCCCTAAGGGTTGTAGTCTTCTAGTTCATTATCTTTTGAGTTGCGAGCTCTAGGCATGTGCATTCGCCATTGTAATATTTTTGCATACTACTGCAAAGTATCATCTTAATGTGGGTAGTTTCCCATCATGGTTTTTCCCTTAACTGGGTTCTCCACATCAAAAATATTGGTGTTTTGTGTTGTGCTTTCAATTTTCTTATCTTTGTTACTATTGTAGTTTATCAGATTTGTATTTGTGATTAAGTTTGTAGATTCGGTGAAGATTGATTCACCCCCCCTCTCAGTCTTCCTCCATTGTTGTTTCCAACACACAATAGATATAGACAAGAAAATAAATATTTGTCAAGGTAAACTAACTGGTATTCTACAGTCTTTTGATTCTAATGTATCCCTAACCAGTAGTATAGAAGGGAAAATAATGGCTATCAATGATCAAATCTCAAGCCTCAATGCAGATAAGGACAAAATTTTGAGGAGAGTTGGTGAACTCTGAAATTTGATTGCCCCCTGGCTGGACACCATGTTGAGTAATAAGGTTGATATAGTGAAGGCTATGGGACAACCTATTCCATTTGAATTGAAGGATGTGGAGATTCATGTGTATGCTTTTAGTGCATTCATTACAGTTTTGGATAACTTGAATCTAGTGGGTGGGACACTCACCTAGGATTTTTGAAGACCATTTTTGTTGATATCTTCAAGTACATGTAAAATCTCCGGTAGATATCTCTGTATATAAGTTTTGGACAACACCCCATCTTTGGCATTGTTGTCAAAGGGGGAGAGTAAAGGTGAAAAATGTACAGAGCATGTTACAGTTTTTTTTTTAGTTCTTTGTCTAAGGGGAGCCTTAGAATTTTTTAAAGCAATTTTGATACAGTATCCAAGTTGTTTCAACACAATCATTTTTTTACGAGTGGTACCATCAATGCCAAAGGGGGAGATTGTTGAAAATTCACACTCATCTGGTGGATACTGATATTTGATTATTGGTTTAAGGATTTCCATTGATGGTAACTCTTCATGGAATCCTATTTAGTAATCACAGATCTTGATAACCAAAAGTAGATGTGAACTGGTAACCAGTTAACCGGTATTTCAGGTTGGACAGAGCAATTTTGGTCTGGAATCTTTTTGGTGATTGCAATATTATGAATCGTGCATGAGATGATAGGGCTGACATAGAGATATCATTTTATCATCTTTTTGGTGATCTATTTTTGTTTTTGGTGATCCAGTCAAGATGACTCAATTCTACACGTTACACTCTAAGCCGACCTGATATTTGTCTATTTTGTTATTACGGATATATAAAACTGGCACAAAAGATCTTTTTGGCATATGGTATGAGGTAATATGAGTGATAAGTGACCGAGAATCCCTATTGGCATAGTTTCACATGAGAATTCTTGATCCGGTAGCTAACTAAGATAGAAAACAAAGCAAAGTAGTAGAGGTGGTACAGTCAAATTTTTGCACTTAACAAGAACTCATTCATACATATTTAGATGCTATTTTGGAGTTCTTTCATTGTAATTCATCTTTGTAGATGATTTGTAAGGCATTAAGCCTTATGGGGTTGTAGCCCTTATTTTAATTTAGTTGTAAGCTCTAGCTAGTGTGCATGAATGCTAGTGCATTCCCCCTTTATGAAATATTGTTTTGCTACTGGCCATAGTGGAATAATATTGTGGGTTCAAATCCCACTGTGTTATTTCCCATTTGGGTTTCCACGTAAAAATCCTGGTGTTATGATTTTATGGTTGATTGTTTTGAGTTTTTGCATTTCATTTTTATGCTTATGTTTCCAATGGTTTAAGGTTAAGTCAAAAAATTTAATAACTGATAGAACTCTAATTTACCCCCCCTCCTCTCAGTGTTCCTTGATTCCAACAAAATAAAAGAATAGAAACAAAATAAACCATGTAATCTAATATTATCAATAATGTTCATTATAGCACAAAACACAATTTCCCATTAACATGCAATATCATCAATTCACATGAAAATAGAGTGATATTCCTTAGAATAGAATTTTCACATAATTGCTTTATCCTCATACACCATTATCATGTGAAATATGATTCATAAAACAAGAATGATTGGAACAATTAAATGTTATCGAGGATAATGGAAGATATTAAATCACAGAAGAATACTAGTTTCAAAGAACAAAATTCATATGGCTCATGCAATCTAGAATTTTTTTGCATTGATTCAAAAACACCAACAATCACTGATACTATAGATCTTTATCTATCTTCAAATATTCTCTAAAATCCAAGAAAATGCATGAAAGTAATAAAATTCCTAGATATTGGCTTGAAATCATCAATTTTCAAACCCTAAGAATGACTTGAAGAATTACATTTATATTGTTCATGATCCTAAAATTTAGGATATATCCTGCCAAAAACCCCTTTTATTTCCTAAAGGAGACATAGTTAACTCGTAGGTCATTGGTGTCAAGACTAAGTTAGCTACCCAAGAGGGGTTTTCATGAGATGGCACTAGTTGTTGCACTCCTTCCAAGCAAATCTTTCCATCTTGGGTGTTGTGGGCTCGTGCATGTCAAGGAAGACTATTTTTGAGCTGGACATTCAAAATGGAAACTTTCCCTTCTATCTCTTCTCTTTATGCAAACATGCATTACAATATGCTTTCTTTTGTGGAACAACCAAAATTGTATCTCCCATCCCTACTTAAACATTACTTTCTCTTCTTCTTAAAAGTTTGCTAGTTTCTCGAATAGAAGTTGATGTATTATTGGGGTGGTCCTAGGACCCATTCAATTTGGAATTCAGAGACTTTTACTGTTTCCTTTAATTCTTCCATCTTTTCTATCAAGTGATCCACCATTTTGGGTGCCTGGTAGGATTGCAAGATAGGATATATATCTATCCATCAATATTTTATTAAATTTAACCTTTGGAGAGAAGTTGTCCACTACATATCTAGCCCATTCTCTAAGAATTGAGTCCTTAATGATCAAACCATCCTGTGTACCTGTGAGCACACTCTCCCTAAGCATCATAACTACATACTCCTCATATTCCTTCAATGTCACTAATAAAGAGGGATTCCCATTTAATAACTTCATTCTATAAAACTGTTATATCACTTTTAAAATCTAATTTATAAATGCACTCTTGAAGAGAAACAAAATCTTCTCCTCTAAGCAAGTCTTCCTTCTTCACTATCTCTCCACCAAGCTCCTTAACCTTCCTTAGCACACAAAGTTGATTTTTGTACCCTTGGGACCATGTATCCCACTGAGTGGAAAAATCAATCATTGCAACTTCTATAGAACACACATCATCATAAATTTTCATGGTTTCTTGAAGAAACAAATTTACCTTATTCAATTAGTCATTGGCCCAAGAGTCCACATTTGACACCTAGTCTTTCATAGTATATAAAGATTTAAGCTCTTCTTGAGGAATTGATGACGATGGCCAATCTCTAGACTTGGAGTTTAGAGGATTTGCCAAATCCATAAGCACTTGTCTATATTGTGCCAGCTGAGCTTTTGCCTCTTATTTGGATTTATGTTCTTTCTTGATGCTTGTCTTAATTGTAGTTGTGGCAACATCCAAAGTAGCAATATCTCCCCACTTAGTTTTTTTACCCAAATTCACCTGGGTAACCTGATAATCACCTAGAGACAACTCTTTACTTTCCTTATCAAGTGCAAGAGTGGCTACACTTACCATGACTTCACCTGATTCATTCCTAAACATATGATACATAGTTTTGGACTTCTCACTTTTCCTAGGAACATGTCATTACATCTTGTAGGGTTACCTTAGGCAAGATAACCTTCTTCTTCTTCTTCTTCTCAAAATTGAATTTTAGCCATTGAGGAACATCAAGATCTTCTTGATTTCCTTAAGAAGAGACTTGGGCACTTATTGCATAGTGTTGGTATTTTGATAATGTTTAAGTTGTGATTGTCATTGATGGACACACACTTATTTTATGTATGAGTTATTCTCCACTGGTAATATGTGTTGTGTTGTTCACACCAATATTATATGCCATTGTATGTATAGTCTTTATTTGTAGAAGACTATTGTTGTTTTGCAGAAGAAGCTTACCGATCATAGCGGTGTGAAGACCTTGAAGCGGTATGAAAACCTCAAGTGGTATGAAGACCTCAAGTGGAATGAGGACCCCTAGCGGCAGTTAATCTTTTTTATCAGAACATTATGTTTCAGTTTTCCAGTCTTTATTCGTTAACCAGTAATCGATATACTGTGTTAAACTGGTATAATTGTAAAGTGTGATGAGTTATCATCCACCGATACTTTAGTGGTGTTTATGTGTCATGTTACCAAATATGTCTAGATGCAATGTACCTAGTAAATTGTAGTCTAATATTATTAGACCGACATGAAATCAAATTCCTATATGAGGACATCATGTCTAGGGTTTTGAAGTAGTTGATATGTGCAAATATTGTAGAATAGATTAGGTCTATGTGAAATAGGTATCTCACTATAGAGATTGTGAGTGCAAAGGATAGAAGACTGAAGTAATGCTGCAATGCATTAATAGAGAACTGTCAAGGATCTAATCAAGCATTTTGTGCTACTTTCTAGATGATTCACTTGGTGATTACTAATATCTTCGACAAGTCTGAAACCCTTCACCGGGTAGGCCCGGCCAGGCCTATCGTAAATCCTCTAACAAGGTGGTTCACCGTTGTGGATCTGAAATCCTTTAATAGGGCAGTCTTTAACAAGACTTATCTCCTAACAGAGATCTGGATTCCTAACAGGATCTATTCTAGTGAAGAACATTGTAAGGCCTTAACTGGTCTGGTTACTATTCTATAGATAGTTGACTTGTGAGTTTTACTCATTGTAGTTTTTCCCATTTGGGTTTCCACATCAAAATATCTTATGTTCTAGTGATTGTACTTCTGTGGGTGGATTCTCTATTTTCTATTTGGCTTGTTTATGTTTTAACTAGTTTGTTGTTTAAACTAATACACCGATCTGCAAAAAAATTGTTTAAGAGTTTGGTTAATTTTTTAGGTATACTAATTCACCCCCCCCCCCTCTTAGTATTCATCAATTGGTATTAGTGACAACATTTCTATAAGTCTAACCACTTGGAAGGAGATATGAGGGAATACAACATGAGGGAACTCACTCACCGTTTGACTGAGTCTGAGAGAGCCTATGATGAACTCAATATCAAGTATAAAGACTCTCTAACCAAGAGAAGAGAACTTGCTGAGCAATTGATGGGATTTACTAAAAACAACTCTTCTGATGAAGCAGACTTGGAGGCCCTAATCGGAGAAGTGGAGAAACTAAATGAATCCAAAACCAATCTAAGGAGTGAGTTGGAAGAGCTAACTATCAGGATGAGTCAGGAGCTAGAAAATAGAAGAAAAGATGAAGATTTAGTGAAGGACAAGGAGCATGAGATCTCTAAGTTGAAACAAGAGATTGGTACCATCACCACTCATCTGCAAGAGGGTAATGAAGAGAAAGAGGAAATACAAGTAGACCTCAATGCTGCTTTCTCTCAAATTGAAACCTTGATGAAAACTAATGATGCTCTTTCCAAGGAACTTGCTGAGTCAAAGGAGATACTTGCAAAGTTCAATCGGAGTGCTATTAAATTAGAACAAAAGATGGAATCAGTGAAGCCATCAAAGGATACCACCAGACTTGGTTTCTATGCATATGACGAAGGTGAAATCTTTGGAGCCAAGAGTAATGCACCAAAAGAGAAACTGGTACCTAAGGACAACAACACAAGAAAAGGTAAGACAATGTTTAAACCTGTATGCTTCAACTGTCATAAGCAAGGACATACTGCCAATTTATGTAGGAGCAAGGCTTACAATAATTTTCCTTACATGAAAAACAATGTGGCTAGAATTGGTAGATTTAATGGTCACTATTATGCATACAACATGTTTGGGCATAGAGCTTTTGAGTGTAGGTCAATTATGAATAACTCTAGAAGTTATCCACCAAGATCTAAAAGAGTTTTCTCGGAACCTCCTATGAACCGAAACCCAAACTGGTACAGAACCTAAGACCACTAGTCAAATGGTTATGAAGTGGAAAACAATTGGAGAGCAACTTGTTTGATCTGTCATGGTAGTGGTCACACTGCTACAACATGCAGAAGGAAAAATGGAAATGTGAACATCGGACCATGGAGAACACTTGGTATGGTATGCTATTATTACAACAAATCGAGACACATTGCCAGAGAATGTAGACTAAGAAAGAATCCATCAGGAGACATACCGATCGACCCAGAAGGGAAGATCGATGTTGAAACTGTTCAGGTGGATATGGATAAAACTTGGAAAAAGAAATTTGAAGAGAAGCCACAAGATGTACAAGTTTTTGCACCTAGTGTGGAGACCCCTGAACTGACAAACTGAGCTTCAAAAATCTTAGGAGAAACATATCAGTAACAATGTTTCAAACCCCTAGAGTATATCGATAAAGTGCCTTTATCGGTATTGGTTACTTGTTGACCGACAAAAGAAACGAAGTGGTAAAAGGAAAAGTTAGGGTTTGTGCCCTAATGGTGATGCATTTATTATGGTAGGTAGGAGCATATTTAAAAGTGACTTTCGTCATCATTTTTACTTACCTATTTTCAAAGAAGAATTTTTCTAGCTTGAGCAGAGCAACAAGAGCAATTCATCTTACATTTGAAATAATTTAGGAAGATATATTGCACAAGATATTGCAGCCATTCAGAGTGGAGGTCGGCATGGTAAAACAAGCTTTTGGAGAAGTGTGTTTGAATTCGACATCGGTGAGCCCTAGTTCAGAATAAAAAGGTATTTTTCGTCGAATAACTCTCATCATTTGGAATTATCTAGATATGGCTTCTACATCTAAAATCCCTTCTAGTTCTACTGAACCCGAGGAATCATCTAAGTTTCTTAGGAAGAAGGTGAAATATAATGCCCTATCTCAAATTCCCATCAGAGTCATTGTCAAAGGGGATGTTTCAGGATATATTGATTGCAAATTGGAAGACCTAGGGTCTCTAGTGATTCACTCCTAGTTGAGCCTAATCTGTGGAGATGATAAGAAGATTAAACCTAAGTATAGTGTAATTGAGAAGAAGAAATTTCACAATGCAGTATATTTTCTCGAGGAATTTACAGAAGAATACATTAGGATTATTCTAAGTAGGATTCATGGTGACAAGATATACCTTGAGCAAACCCATGATATTACACCAGAGGTAATTCATGTCGTGATCAATTTCTGCAATGTTGGGGAAGTCCCCATTCTTCGCAAGATCACCAAAACCAAAGTGATAGAGCTCATCAGTTCTATGAGCGACCAATGGGAAATGAATGTAAACACCATAAAAGATGAATTGGTGAAATATGTGTACATGGTAATCGGGTATAGAGTATTCTATGCTAGCAGAATGAATTCTGTTCCTATAGCTGCTGTGCATGCCACTTATAGGATGATCAAGGAGAATGCAGAATATGACTTATGAACCTGCATGCAAAAAAAACTCATGGAGAACCTGAATTCCATCAAAGAGGACAAAACACTGAGGTTTAAGTTTGGTCAACTGCTTGTCGGTTTGTTTTTCTATTTTCAAGGATATTTTCCAAGAGTTGGTGAGGTTCAATGGTCGAGTGACCTACCAGTTTTGAGACAAATAAAAGAGAGTCTGCAAGTAGTGGGATATGCATATCCAGAGAGTCTGAATAGGTATTTTGATGAGTTCAGACTAAAGATGAACCAGAGAATGAGAATATCAAGTGATCTCATTAAAATATATGAAGATGATATCTATTTCACAATCAAAATAGATCATTGCATAATGCAAGTGGTTGAGCCCAGAGAAGATGAAGTTGAGCCTATGGGATATGAAGTGGTAAATGATATACTCACAGGGTATGCCTCTACCCTACTTGATTCACCACTGGATCCAAAGAAGAAGAGGACTGGTACTTACTTCGAGAGGATCAAATCTATTGAAGCACCAAAGCAGAAGAAGACGAAAGTTGTACCATCGGCATCGACACCGGTTATATCTGCTACTAGTCCTAAAGTGACCAAGAGGTCACTAACCAAAAAGAAACTGGAGACCATTCTGCCAAAAGTATTTGAAAGAAACAGAAAAATCACAAATAACACACCTGATTCAAAGGACACTGAACTAGAGGTAGAAATGAAGAAGACAAGACAATCAAGTAAGAAGACGAAGACAACCGGTAATGTACCTGCAACCTCTACACCGATAAATATACATTTTGCTTCTTACCAGCCTATGATACATTTTCAAAGAATTATGAAGAATGTTAAAAGGAAAGTTCTTGATGATCTAAAAGATTATTTTGATGATCTTAGCAATAGTGAAACTAGAAGAAGTAGAGCTAGAGGTCATTAAATATTTGTGTGATAATGATCAATCTCCGATTGACATTAAATCTATTGTTCCTAATTCTTTATATAATTATTTGGATAATAAATGGTGCATTGTCATTGAAAAGGAGCAAGAATCTAGGGAAGAAATATTTGCCCAATATTTTTCTGATGCCTCTAATTTAGAATTGTTTGAGATTCTTAATCGATACAAAGGAATCTTTTTCATGTGAAAAAGAAGACTTTATCTACTCAGAGGAAAAAACTCTAAAGTGGAAAAAGACACCCATCTACAGGTTAAAGTAGCTCTCAAAATGTAGAAAGTATCCAAAGCTAATCAGAAGGCTGAGAAAGAGCCTAACCTATCCACAACCAAACCGAATGAAATCTTCGATAGTTTGGGTGAAATAATAGTAGAACAAAACAACCCCATTGATGTTGAGGACACCACTCTAGAGAAGGAGAAAGCTAAAGAGGAGAGAGTGGAGAAAGAAAAAGATGAGAGAGAGGCAAAAGAGAAACTAGAAAAAGAAAAAGAAGAGAAAGAGAAATAGGTAAAAGAGAAAGCGGAGTAAGAAAAACAAGAGAAAGAAGAGAGGAAAAAGGAAGAAGAGAAAAAGAGGGAAGAAGAGTAGAAGAAAGAAGAAGAGAAGAAGAGAGTGGAAGAGGAGAAAGAGAAAGCCACCAAGGTAGCCCAGGAAAAAGAAGAAGAGGAGAAGAAAAGAAAAGAGGAGATCAAGGCAAAGGAAGGAGGACAGACTCCTAAGGCAACCAGACATCAAGCTAAGTAGGTTGATCCCACAGGTCCCACCGATTTGACTCTTGCCTTTCTTACTCAATCAGTTGATGAAAGTGAGCTACTGAGGAGCATTCAACTAGCTCAAGTTAGATTGGAAGAACTAAGCAAAAAGAAAGAACAGGATGTCATTCAATTTGTTGTTGACACTCTTTCCAATCTATTCCCCAGTACTAACCTCCCCAGTACTGATTCCTCACTCGCCAAGTTAAAACTTCTTTGCACAGTAGTAGATGATCAAGTGCAATCTTTAGAAGATGTTTCCCAGGTTTTTGCAGAGAAGAAGCATGAAAAAGCTCTAAAAGTTTCATTAGTAAAGAAAATGGATATAGACAGAGAAAAATTGATTAAGCAGAAGGATGATATAAGTTTAGCTATGGGTGAAGTTAACCTACTCTTGAGCAAAATTTTCCAATCTCCCCTATTTTGTGATGATGCTCTGAAAAAGAAAATTCAACTCCAATCAGAGCTAAATAAGTATATCGGCAACTTCAAATTTCCATATGATTCATTCACAGTGTATGGATACACTGTTCACACTCACTTGCATTAGATTGCAAAGATTGAATCAGAGATTTGCAAGTGGACTCAAGATCTACAGGAGCTCCAGTTGCTTCTATCACCAAAATTGCAAGTTCTTTAGAAGTGCTTTCTGAACTTGGAGGCTATTACTGTAACACAAGAGACGCACACTATCAATGCAATGGAAGAATTACTGAGAGTGAAATTGTTGCCTCACTTCTTGATTCATGATCTTCAGACATGAAGAATTTTTTGAAAAACTTTAAATCTCTTTTTGAGAAGTTTTACTCTTTATTGTCATGAATATATACTCTGTTTTTATGTTATGCAATATAACTTTGGTAAATTTTGGTGAAAAAGGGAGTGTTTGCATTGCTTTGTCAATGTTGGCAAAGGGGGACTAGTATTGAAAATTTCATGCACATACTTATAATTTTTGCAAAGGGAGTAGTGTATATGCTTAGGGGGAGTAATTTTGATTATGGCATCTATTTTTGTTTTGTAAGCACTTACATGTCAAAATTTTCCTAAGTGTTGCCATCAATGCCAAAGGGGGAGATTGTTGGTATTTTGATAATGTTTAACTTGTGATTCTCATTGATGGACACACACTTATTTTATGTATGAGTTATTCTCCATCGTTAATATGTGTTGTGTTGTTCACACCAATATTATATGTCATTGTATGTATAGTCTTTGTTTGTAGAAGACTATTGGTGTTTTGCAGAAGAAGCTTACCAGTCGTAGTAGTGTGAAGACCTCGAAGCGGTATAAAGACCTCAAAGCGGTATGAAGACCTCAAGCAGAACGAGAACCCCTAGCGACAGTTAATCTTTTGATTGAAACATTATGTTCTAGTCTTCCAGTTTTTATTTGTTAACCAATAATGTCTAGATGCACTGTACCTAGGAAATTGTAGTCTAATCTTATTGGACCAACATGAAATCAGATTCCTATATGAGGATATTATGTGTATGGTTTTGAAGTAGTTGATATGTGTGAATATTGTAGAACAGATTGGGTCTGTGCAAAATTGGTATCTCACTACAAATATTGTGAGTACAAAGGATAGAATACTGAAGTAATGTTGCAATGCATTAACAGAGAATTGTCAAGGATCTAATCAATCATTTTGTACTACTTTCTAGATCATTCACTTGTTGATTACTAATCTCTTCGACAAGTCTAAAACCCTTAACTGGGTAGGCCCAACCAAGCCTATTGTAAATCCTCTAACAAGGTGGTTCACAGTTGTGGATTTGAAATCCTTTAACAGGGTAATCTTTAACAGGACTTATCTCCTAATAGAGATCTGTATTGCTAACAGGATGTGTTCTAGTGAATAACATTGTAAGGCCTTAACCGGTTTGGTTACTATTCTGCAAATAGTTCACTTGTGAGTTTTACTCACTGTAGTTTTTCCCATTTGGGTTTCAACGTCAAAATATCTTGTGTTATGGTGATTGTGCTTCTGTGGGTGAATTCTCTATTTGCTATTTTTTCTTGTTTATGTTTTAACTGGTTTGTTGTTTAAACTACTACACAGGTCTGCAAAAAAATTGTTTAAGAGTTTGGTTAAGTTTTTAGGTATACTAATTCACCTCCCCCTCTTAGTATTCATCACATAAATTTTATCACCTTGTACATGTTCCTTGTGTGTCTTCTCCTTCACATGAATTCTTGATTGCTCTTGATCTTTAGGCACATCATCTTGTAGGGGTGGCGAAGATAAATTATCTTTCTCCTATTCTTACTCTTCTATGGCCTTTTCTTATTGTTCCTCTCTTTGTTAATCCATTTCTTGTTCTTTATTCTCCTTCTCTTTTTCTTATCTAAGGAGTTACTCTTGATCCTACAAAGTGATGAGTAAATGACTATCTTCATCATCCACCTCCACTGTTGTCTCAAGTTGCTCAGGCGCGTGTGGTTGGGTAGTATCAAGGAGTTGATTCTTCTCTTGCCCTATCACTAGAAGCTGAGAAGGAGGATCATCATCCTAA
Organism: Cryptomeria japonica; assembly: GCF_030272615.1. Taxonomy (NCBI): domain Eukaryota; kingdom Viridiplantae; phylum Streptophyta; class Pinopsida; order Cupressales; family Cupressaceae; genus Cryptomeria; species Cryptomeria japonica. Next base: position 70,292,186 of record NC_081405.1, on the reverse strand, counting down.
TGGATTATAGGTGATTGAGCCAATATTGATCCTTCTACCCTATAACTCAAAGGAATATTCTCTTATTGGCTTTGAGGAATAGTCTTCTTATGGGCAAGGATTGCAATGATCTCTTGGTTTGAGGCTATTTCCTCCTTCGAGTCAATGTCATGAATCTCTACTTGTTTTAAGGATGGTGGTGGTCATGTGCTTGGAGGAGAATGAGGAGGTTGAGAAGATGCACCTTTAGGTTGTTGATCTCATCCCTCCAATGACCCTTCTCCTAGAGTCATCCCAATGGCAGTCATCATTGGGGCTATAGAAGCTTGTGGAGTGGCAAGAAGGCCAATGGGAACCCCTTATTCTAAACTTGCCTTAAATGTTATGGATGCCTTCATTTTATTATCTAGCCTTTGTTGTCGCTCAACCATGTTAGTTAGTGACATGGGTGACTCATCATCTATTGAGGTTGCCTTATTTGATTCTCCCTTCCTCTTCTTTTGATATTCTTGTGTAGCCTTTAATTGAGGATTTCATGTGGCTTTCCCCTTTCCTTTCTTCTTGGATGGATTGGCTTGAAATATTATGCTTAGCCACTTCCTACTCCTCCAAACTACTTTAGTAGTTACAATTCCAATATTTGTATCCTCGGGTTTAGACTATCTAACTAGAGAGAGAGGCATGTGGTCTATCTTATGAGTCTCGTACACTAGATCCAATATTATCACATCATTATAAAAGTCCTTCAAGATATCTTATTCTATGCCAAACTCTCATTTTAAATGCAATCCATCTACAAAACCTCTTCTCCCTTACCTCAAAACTATCTCCTATTCCCGCTTAGAAACCTTCTAATATAGGCTCATTTCCTATGTATGCGTTTGGTATCATTATTTTTAATTTAAAAAACTATCATATGATTTATAGGAGTACTTAAATTCCTTAAAATTAAGTGCTTATAATTCATTTATTGCAATCTTAATTCTTAGTAGATTAGCACATTCATAATGCTCAAGCCTAAATGGAAAACCTAGTCTTGGCCTATGCTTTTGTGTCATAAAGGATTGAACTTCAACACTCTACCTACTGAATTCCAATAGGATGATTCTATTACTGCAAAAATGAGGGAGGGGGAAAGGAGGACCTATATAACCCCTCAACCTAATATATGTGGACCATGGGTTTTGAATGAACCATGTTCACCAAGTTTCTACTAGGACCATTACTTATCTAGAGTGTATATGCCCCACATCTCCAATAAGTCTACAAATGACTGCATAGATAAATGCATCATTAACCCTCTTTATGTGATTGTCTAATACATTGAAAGGTAATTGGGCCTTCTTCTAACCTATCTTGGGTGTTCAATCTAGGATACACCCCACTTCAAGCTACCAACCACACCACTTAAGAAGTCATGAAGAACCTCTTAGTATCCAACACATTGCATATTTGATCATGGATGTTGTTGGAGATTATCTGTGATAATGTCTCGACTCTTCCATGCCAAATGGTGTAATTAACATTAAAATTATGTCACACAGGGCATCTTTGAACTCTCTTTTGTGGATATTATATGTTTCCTTTAATCCTATTTTCTGAGGCTTCGAAAGCCAAGTGATGTTCAAATATTCCTTCTTGTGATCAATATTCTTATTATATTCTCGTAAGGCTTCTTCCTCTATGGTTTGCAGTACTTGATCAAATTGTGGAATTTGGAATGTCAAGGCTACCATTTTTTATGACAAATCTACCAATGCATTGCCCTTGTCATCTCGACATTGCCTAGTGTTCCTATCATAGTGTTGTGCAACTTCTATGGTCAATTTTGGGGTTTGTATGGCTTGGGGAAGTTTAGTTCCATGAACTAAATGGGATTTTCCAATTTTCCTCCAAGTGTTATTTACATCTTTCCCTTGGACTGCATCTTTAATTACCTCTAAGTCAATATACTCTATCTCAATGTCAATGATCCATTTCAGCCTATTCTCAAATTTGGATGCCATCAACCGACCTTGGTACATGTACTTCATGGTGACAGGGATCTTTTCAAGTTTTGTTTCCACCTTTTTTTTCCTCCTTCTACCTTCAGGAACATCCATTTCTTCCATAAGACTAACCGAGTCTGCAAAGGAAAAAGCCAATCAAACATCATCTTTGACAAAAAAATCACCCCATAAACCCCCTTTATATCCAAGTTATTAACTAAGGCATGAAACTCCAAAAATTTAGAATTCTGGTGTTTTGGGGTTCAAGGATTGAAGGATGGTCTATTATAGCTCGAGGTCTAGAGTTTTGGGATTTTGAAACTCTGAGAAACTTAAGTCAAAAATTCTCTAGGAGAGATTGGAATTATGGGATTTTGAAGTTTCGAGGTTGGAAACAAAAATTTCTAGGGAACCCATGGTTCCACAATTTTGGGACTCCAAGGTTGAAAGAAAGGTCGAGTTCTATGAAATATTAACTCCAGAACTCTAGGATTCTGGGGCCTTGAGATCTTGAGAACTACAAGGTGCAACTTGAAAACTTGTCTTCCTTTTTGAGGGTTCGTATATCTTAATTTCATATGCTAGCAAGAGGGGGATTGATTCTAGAATTCCATGTTTCAGAGATTGAGGTTATCATTGAGATTGCAGAGTCTCAAAATGACAAGACAACAAACACTCAATTTGAAGGCTTATACAAACTAGGGCACGAGCGTACATAAGCTAGGGAAAAACTAAAACTCAAAAATCCTAAGGTCTACAAGAAAATTCAAGGATCGAAGGGTGATTGGAAGACTAAGATGTTGGGTTTGTAGACAAATCCAACTTATTACTAACCTAAGAAAACAAAATCAACCTAATCTAACCACACCGCACAAATGAAAAGAAATGAGAACACAACAAAATGAGGAAGTAAATATCCTACCTCACACAAATGACATGAGAAAACATGTCAAAATAATAGGACACCACAAAAATCTGCAAATGAACAACTCACAAATCAAACTCCAAGATGTAGAAGAATGTTGCGCAAAAGTCAAGGGCATAGAGTGAGGAATATGAGAGGTCAAAGGGGTATAAATTCCCCCTTGAAGTTGTAGGGTTTGGGGACTTTGGGGTCTAAGAGGGCACAAAATGGGATGAGAACCTTGGATTCTGAGATTCTAGGATTCTAGGGAGTGAGGAAAACTAAGGCCACAATGAGCTTAGAAAACTCGAGAGTCCAAAATTCTAGAAACAATAGTGAACAGGAAAATAAAACCCGAGATTCCAAGATTTTGGGGTTCTGAGAACTAGAGGAACAAATGCTCTTCCATACCCATGAAACTCTAAGATTCTGAACTTCCAAATAAAATAAGCAAAAAAGAACCAAATAATGACACAAAGGAAGCTTGAGAGTCCAGGTTCGAAAAGAAACCTTCAAGACCTCGGAGTTCTGGGACTTTGGTGATGAATACTAAGAGGGGGGGTGAATTGGTATACCAAAAAATACTATAAACAAACTTACAAATAGTCTAGCAGATAACCGGTATAGAAGATTCACTAATAAACTAGTTAAGATAAATGCAAACCAAATAGCAAACAAAGCATTCACCCACAAGAGCACAATCACCATAACACAAGATATTTGATGTGGAAACCTGAATTGAAAAAACCATGGTGAGCAGAAACTCACAAGTAACTATCTACATAATAGAAACCAGACCAGTTAAGGTCAGACCGGTTAAGGTCATACAATGTTCTTCATTGGAACAAATCTTGTTAGGCATCTAGATCTCTGTTAGGAGATAAGTCATGTTAAAGACTACCTTGTTATAGGATTTCAAATCCACTATTGTGAACCACCTTGTTAGAGGATTTACAAAGGCTTTGCTAGGCCTACTCAGTTGAAGGTTTCAGACTTGTTGAAGATGTGAGTAATCAACAAGTGAGTGATCTAGCTAATAGCACAATCTACTTAATTAGATCCTTGATAGCTCATTGTTAATGCATTTCAGCATTACTTCAGTCTTAATATCTCCACACTCTATCTCTTCATACAAACTTAATTTTTTCTGCAAAGATCACACATAACCCTTTCTGTTCTATCTCTCATACATCATACATCACATACAAACCCTAGACATGATTTCCTTATAAAGGAATCTGATTTCATGTTGATCCAATAGGATTATACTACAAGTTCCTAGGTTAAGTGCATCTGGATACATTTGGTAACATGGCATAAAATCACCGCCAAAGTATCGGTGGATGATAAATCATCACACATTACAAAAATACTAGTTGGTAACTCATCACAGAGTAATACCAATTAATACAATATACCAATTACCGATTGACAAAAATGAAGACTGGTAGATCAAAGTGTTCAAATCAAAAGTTAACTACTGCTTGGTTCCATCATACTGCTTGAGCTCCTCAAACCGCTTGAGGTCTCCATACCGCTTGAGCTCTTTGAACCACTTGGGATCTCCATAACGCTTGAGATCTTCTGTCAATCTGTGACCAGTAAACAACTTTTGCAAAATACCGATAGTCTAAAGACTATACATTCAATAATACACAATACCAGTTGGAACAATTACCAGTTGAGTCATAACTCATACATAAAGAAAGTGTGTGTCCATCAATGACAATCAAAACATCATCAAAATGCCAACAATCTCCCCCTTTGGCATTGATGGAAACACTTAGGAAAATTTTGACATCTAAGTATTTTTACAACAAAAATTCCATAATCAAAATTACTCCCCCTAAGAGTATACACTATCCCTTTTGCAGAAATTACAATGTACACTACTCCTCAAAGTGGTAACATGAAAGTATACATGAAATGGTAACATTCACCAAAATTTTAAATACTACTCCCCCTTTTCCAACAATGACAAAGTAATGCACAATAACCCATGTTTCCTTATATATAAAAATAGAGTAAATGTTCATGACAATAAGGAATGAAACTTATCAAAAACAAATTTAAAGTCTTGCATAAAAGTTTTCATGGCCAATGTCCATGACTCAAGTAATGAGGTAGCAACCTCACTTTCAGTTTGCATCTGGAATACCAGTTCTTCCATAGCATCAATGGTACTCATCTCTTGAGTTACCCTGATAGATTCCAAGTTAAGAAAACATTTCTGAAGAATTTGTAGTCTTGGCAATAAGACCAGTTGAAGCTCCTACAAATCTTTAGACCAGTTGCTGATCTCTAAGTCCATCCTGGCAGTCTGAATCTAATAATGATGAACCATTTTCCCATATGAAGTGAATGAATCAGATGGCATCTTAAAGGTTCTGATGTATGCCTGGAACTCAGATTGGAGTTTATCTTTTTGTTTAAGCACATCATCACAAAATAGATGGGGTTGGCAGATTTTGCTCAAAAGTAATTTGCCCTCATCCATAGCAACACTGATATCCTTCTATTGCTTTAGAAGTTGTGACCAGAGCTCATTCATTTTCTTTACTAAGGCAGTGTTGAGTGCCTTTTCATGATTCTTCTTAGCAGTGGCTTCTGCAACATCTTCCAAGCATTGTACCTAGTCCTCCATTATGGTATAGAGAAGTTTAAGCTTGGACAGAGAGGAATCAGTACTGGGGAGGTTGGTACTGGGAATCAGACTGGTAAGGGTGTCAATCGTAGTTTGTATGGCATCCTATTCCTTCTTCCTCCACAACGCTTCCAGTCTCTCCTGTGCAAGTTTGATGCTTTGAAGCAGCTCAGACTCATTTGCTGATTGAAGATCAATCGAACTGGTGGTATCAACCGGTTTGGCTTGACCAATGGTTTCCTTAGGAGTCTCCTGTTAGAAATTAGGATCTAAGGATACTAATCATTATAAACAAGATTATAAAGTAAATGAAATATGAAACATACATGCAAAATGTACACATTACACAAGATATACATGGGGAAAACCCTTTCGGGTAAAAAAACCCATAAAGCATCATTTAATTAAAACACTTATAAATATAGTCTATAATAAAATAGACATGAACCTGGGGACACTCCTCCAATACTTCCACGTGGCCAATAATACCCCATATACATAGTGATAAACCTCACCATAAAGCTCCAAATTCACACACCTCTCAAATGAGAGAGAACCTCCTTAAATATAGGAGGAAGGGTGACTTCACTAGTCACACCTTTTCAATAACCCCCACTAATAAATAATTAATAATCTAATAGTTATTAGATTATAATTATTTCAAATGGGATATGCTTATAAAGCATATAATATATAAGGTTTTATAACCTTATATTAGAACATTATATATAAATGTTATAAGGATGTGATCCCTAATAACATTATGTTCTAACACCCCCCGTTAATGTTAGTAGGGGATCACATGTCAATTTCCATAGAAGAAAAAATGAAGCACCCCAATAATGTAGGTCTTCTTTGACAGTGATAAAAAAGGACACAAATATATGCCAACATGAAGATCATGCATTCCGGACTACATGAAAGTCATCTTGTCAGAATTTATAATCCTTGTGTTTTAAAAATGATGTTGTGAGGTCTTAAAAAATTATATTGGAGCCGCGCTCCCCTTAAATTAGCCTCTCCCCAGGTTCATTACATAGTGCCCGTAGGTCTTAATACAATGCTTTTACAAGTGGAAGATTTAGAAGGAGAAGAATTTACAATATGCCTGTAGGACTTAAAAAAAAATCTGCCCTTAGGTCTTATGATACTGTGCTCATAGGACTTAAAAAAATAAAGGATTTAGCCACTAGGTGGTGTCATTGACATGCACTCCCCATCAATGGCATCACCTAAGGCCAAGAATTATTTGAATTTGGAGCATATAATGCCTAAAGTTCTTATGCCTATTAGGTCTTAAATCTAGGATTTAGCCACTAGGTGGTGTCATGTACACTCCCCCTTAATGGCATCACCTCAAAGCCAATCACTGCATAGAGGATTTCAAAGTGATGGCTAAAATTATAATATATAGTATGTGCTCATGATCTTCAAAGTGTCTTTATTATAGAATGATTTCATTTGAGTGAGGTTCCCATGATCTTCAAGGTGCCTTTATTATAGAATGCTTCCATTTGAGTGAGGTGCCCATGATCTTCAAGGTGCCTTTATTATAGAATGATTTCACTTGAGTGAGGTGCCCATGATCTTCAATGTTCATTTTGATCTTTAGAAATGATATTCTCTAGAAAGAGTAAAGTAACTTCAAGTAATATGGTACTTTCATATGTATCCAAATGGAACTCTTCCATAAATCTTCAAGGCCATATTGATTCTTTAAGAGCTACATTCATATTTTGTCCATTTGATTCAAAGACACATAGAAGATAGTCTTCTTATTAAAGTATTGCAGCATCCATGTGATAGCACTTGCACCATATGTTTTGAAGGCATAACCTTGCCATAGAAGAAACAATATAGTTAGTAACATAGTAATCAACTTCATTTTTGGTGCAAAGAAAGAACATAATATTATTTTTATGTCATTTTCCAAAGATCATACAATATTCCTTATAAAAATATAGTCCAATGATTGGTAGAAAGGAGATCAACATATATTTTCATGAGAAATAATTTGTTGTCTTGTTTAAAATACAAAAATAGACATGCTACTACATATAGTAATGATCCATAAAAAAATAGGCAACGGGTGAGCTATCCTTTCTAGGTTTGCTCCCCAGACAGTTATAAGGGCGATAGTCACTCATTATAAATAGAATGATTGAAAAAAAATGGATCAAATATAGAATAGAATAACAAATCACTTGGATCTCCAAAAAAGGATGCTAATGAGAAATTTTTAAATTTACTTAAGAATATTTAATAGCCTTTATATTTTATCGATAAATATTTTATCCTCTATCTATAGATGATCATTGTGAGAATTTGATAGTAAATCATTCGTACATCAAACATAGTACAAGTATGAATATCCTCAATGATAATATAATGCATATCCTTCATCAAATACTAAAAAAAATTAAGATAATTCATGATGTTCCTTCCTTTTATTCCTACTAGTTCGTATGTGACATTTTAAATGCAACATAAGCACTAATATAGTTAATAATAAGTAATTTGGAAGGTCCACTTGAAAGGGTATGTTGACACATTGAAGTAAAGTTAGTTGATTAAAGATTCAAAATTCATTACATGGGTCTTAAATATATATGAAGTGAAAAAAAAAATATTGAAAGTAAATGGGAAATGTTATAAATAGATAAATTTCATGATAATGACAAGGGATACCAAAAATTACCCTATCAAAAATGTAGCTTAAGGTATTCTCCTAATAATTTCATGCCAATTAGAATGACAAAGAGACCTCAAGTATATGGTTTGCTTCTAGATATTATCAAGCCAATTTATATGCTTAGAAGGGGTGTAGAGAGTCTTCCCTTCTTTTCGTCCTCCCCCCACATCCTTACGGGGTCTCCCTTTATTCTTTACGAGGAGCCGCGACTCTCTTAAGATAATGGGACGTGATGGTCTGGGGATGACTCTTTGGTGTAAGGGGCATGATCCCCCACTTGCCTGATAGATGAACAAGACTTGCCTTTAAAAATGTTCGGAACAAGAAATCCCAAATAAGTTAATGATGGACCTCCATTAATGCAACGATGGTATATTCCATGAGGTCCTTGGAGAAATTCAACTTGAAATAAGCTATTGATGGGCCTCCACATATGCGATGAGACGATCCATGAAGACCTTGGAGAAAAAAGTGACTTGCAATTAGCTATGGATGGGACTTCACAAATGTAATCCATGAAGCCTCGGGAGAAAAAATGACCTGAAATAAGCCATTGATGGGGTTTCACAAAATCCGATCCCTAAAAGTGGCCTAAAATAAACTATTGATGGGCCTTCATAAATCCAATAATCTGGTACATCAGATCCTTGGAAGTGGAGGAATTGGGCGTAAGCGTAAAGAAACCATGCTGCTCACCCTCATACACTACCAACTCCACCTGTTTCCCATGCTCCTTTAGCTTCTCTGCATACTCGATCTCCCTATCGCAATGACCAGCACAGCAGGTAGCGCCAGCTCCTTCAAATCTGGAGCACGTAACCAAAAGGGTTGGAAACAGGGTGATCTCGATTAAACCCATCATTCGTATAATCTTTTATCGTAGCTTCCATATTACCCACATCACAGATATATTAATTCATTCATAATTCTAGTCATCAATAGCGTAATCATTGTTATCAACCAATGTTTGGTCAATGTCGCATTCTTCATGTGTTATAGATTGGTTTTGTGATATCGATTAATATCATGTTGGCTATCCTCTGCAGTTGTTGACCAATTGATTTACCAGTGGTGATCTATAGGATTCCTGGAGATATCTTTAAGGGCTGATGGTAGTATTGATACCTTGTAGCTCTTCCATATAGTATGGATTGTCTTATCCAGTGGAGATGATATATTGCTTACTATCCTTCTTGGAGATGATTGATTTTCCTCTAATCATTAGCGATTATTTGTGACTTCTAGTATGATAACGACCAATAAGTAAAGATTGTGACTTATACCCATTCTCACGAATGGATCATGAACCATTCTCACGACCAATAAGAATGGATCATGAACCATTCTCACGACCAATAAGAATGGATCATGACCAATATGTAAGGATTACGACTTATGGTATAAATGTTTTTTATGATAACTAGTTCAGTATTAATTGATCATTGTTGTTAGCCCATAACAATACACCATCCACATTAAAGAATAGTTACCCTTTCACAAAAGACATATCATTTAGATTTTGTATAGAGTTTTGATCTATTAAAGAGAACACATTTTTTAAAAATGTATAAAATCAATAAGATTGATTGATACGTTTGAAAAAAAAACTATTTGATATATGATAAATTTAATAATGGTTGTATTTATGTATTTATTTCTAGATGGTGTAATTCATTCTATGAGAATTTTCTTAATTGATTTAATTTCAAAAAATCAATCAGGTGAAGATATTTTAGCAAGAGAAGAAGTTGTGGGATGGATTTTTCTAAGGTTATTAGATTTTTTTTTATCATGGAGATATAGTTAGATACATTATTAAATTGTATATATGCACTTGAGATCCTCTAGTCTTTTTCAAACTAATCTTAATTAACTAATACCATTTAAGTACCTAAGCAGGAAAAAATGCATTCTAATATTTTGAATGAATATACACCTTTCACAACTCTTTAAAAGTATATGTTAAATTAATATGATGATACATGTAATTAAAAAAAAATTCCATTTTTCCTACATTTTACAAGATGCACATAAATTTTTTGTATTCAACATTTCCAAAATTGATGGAGGAAAGTAATAATTTAAAAAAAATTGTCTAATATTCTCAAAGAAAAAATTTCTTGGAAAAAAATATTTACCTCTTGAAGTGCAATCCTAAACATGCTAGCCCCCCCTTTTTTTTTCCTCTTCGTTCATTTTCTCCTCTTCTTTCCTTTTCTTTTCCTCTTCTTTTTCTTTATCTTGTTTCTCTTTCTTCGTTTGTTCTTTGTCCTTCTTTTCTTTCTCAGCTTGTTCCTTATCCCGTTTCTCTTTCTCTTTATCTGGAGTGACATCCTCAACATCTAATGCATCACTTTCAAATGCCTCATCCGGTTTTCCCGAGGATAGGTCAGGTTCTTGTTCAGCCTTCATATTGGCTTTAGTTACTTGGTGTAACCTTACAACAGCTTTAGCATTAAGCATGTGTCCTTTTCCACTTCAGAGGCTCTGCCTTCTAGCAGTCTGAGTCTTCTCCTTCTCATGAAGAAGAGGCCTTTGTTCTTATCCATTATCTCAAATAATTTTGAATTTGAAGCATCAGGAAAGTATTGTGCAAATTTTTTTCCCCGATCTCCTGTTCTTTCTCAATGGCAATGCGCCATTTATTATCCAAAGAATTGTACAAAGAATCTGTTGTAACTGATCTAATCTCTGATGGCGACCGATCATTTACACATAAATATTTGATGACTTCTTATTCTACTTCTTCTTTTTCATTATCATTAAAATTATCAAAATACTCCTTTAAATAATCAAGCACTTTTCTCCTAATATTCTTAATAGTCCTTTGACAATGTGTCATTGGCTTATAAGAGGAGATATCTATATTTACCAGTACTGAAGTTGTAGGAACATTACCGGTAGATTTTTCCTTCTTGCTTGATTGTCTTGTCTTCTTTGGTTGAATTTCCGGTTTAGTATCCTCTAACTCTAGTGAGCTGGTTTTGGTTTTTCGCTTCCTCTCAAAGATTTTAGCAGGAATAACCTCAGGTTTCTTCTTAGCAAGTGACCGCTTGGTCACTTTTGGACTAGCAGAGGTAACGGGTGCAAATACAGATGGCACTGCTTTATCCTTTTTCTATTTTGGTTCTTCAACTGGTGTTACCCTCTCCAAGTAGGTACCGGTTCTCTTTTTCTTAGCATCCAATGGTGAGGCAAGTAGGGTAGAGGCATACCCGATCAACATGTCATTCACCACTTCATAACCCATAGGTTCAACTACATCCTTTCTCGGTTCCACCGATTCCATTATGCATTCATCTACCTTTATTGTGAAGTAGATGTCATATTTATACTTCTTCACAATATCATCTGATATCCTCATTCTCTAGCTCATTTTCCACTTGAATTCATCAAAACATTTGTTAAGGACCTCAGGATATCCAGTTCCCACTACTTTTAGACTTTCCTTGATTTGTCTGGAGACCGGTAAGTCAGCAGACCATTGCACATCACCTACTCTAGGAATATAACCTTGAAAGTAGAAGAATAAATCGACTAGAAGTTATCCAAATCTGAACCTTAGAGCATTGTCCTATTTGATGGACTTTAGGTTCAATAGCAATTGCTTCTACAAATAGGTACAAAGATCAAATGTAGTGTCTTCCTTGATCATTCTGTAAGCGGCATTTATTGCAGTAGTAGGGACAAAATTCATTCTGCTGGCATAAAATATCCGGTAACCAATCACCATGCAAGCATATTTCACCAAATCATCTTTGATGGTGTTGACAGTCATCGCCCGTTGGTCACTCAAAGAACCGGTGAGCTTTTTCATTTCCATTTTGGTGACCTTCCTCAAAGATGGTACCTCTCCAGTATTATAGAAACCGGTGATGACATGAATTGACTCCACTGTGATGTCATGCGTTCGCTCAAGGTACATCTTATCACCATGTACTCTATTGAGGATGATGCGGATATGATCTTCTATGAACTCTTCCAGAAAATATACCACATTATGTAGTTTCATCTTCTCAAGGACATTGTACTCCGGTTTGATCTTCTTATCATCCCCACAGAACAGGCTTATCTAGGAATGAATCACCAGGGATCCTAGGTCTTCCAATTTACAGTCAATATACCTTGAAATATCTTCCTCAACAATAACTCTAGCGGGTATTTGGGATAGGGCATTGTATTTCATTTTACTTTGAATAAATTCAGCTGAATCTACAAGTGCACTAGAACTAGAGTGTGATGCAGAAGCCATGATAAGAAAGAAATTCGAGAAATACCTTCACAATCCAGAATTTAGGGTTTGCCAATGTCGCTCACAATACACCACTTCAGTTGCTAGATTATAGCTTAGTGTTCTTCACTTAATAGATTGAAAATGATCTCTGGATTCCTCTGCAAGATTTTTGAATTCACTTTGAATTGCTAGATGAATCCCTCTTTGTCCCTTTGCTCTTGAAAGTTCTTCTCTCGAAAACAGATAAGTGAAAATGATGACCAAAATCCTTTTAAACAGACTTTTCACCTACCATAATAAATGCATCACTGTTAGGGAACAAACCCTAATTTTGCCTTTTACCATTTATAGTCTTCTGCCGATTGACAGGTAACATATACCAGTTAAGGTCTTTACCAATATAAACTGAGGGTTCAAAGAATTTCACCGATATGTTCCCCCTAAGCTTTTTTGAAGCTCAGTTTGTCGATTCAGAGACTTCCACACTAGGTGCAGAAACCAGTTCATCCTGTGACACTTATTCTGATTTCTTTTTCCAAGTTTTCTTCATTTCTATTTGAATGGTTTCAATATCAATCTTCCCTTCTGGAGTGATCGGTATATCATCTGATAGGTTCTTTCTCAGTCTAAAATTTCTGGCAGTGTGACCCAGTTTGTTGTAATGATAGCATACCATTCCAGGTGTTCTCCATGGTCCATTATTCATAATACCATTCTTCCTTCTGCATGTTCCAACAGTGTGACCGCTACCACGACAGATCAAATAGGTTGCTCTCAAACCATTTTCCGCTTGATAACCACCTGACTGATGGTCATAAGTATTGTATCGATTGGGATTCTGGTACATAGAAGGTTCTGGGATAACTCCTTGAGTCCTTGGAGGGTATCTCCCAATGTTGTACAAAACAAACCTACGTTCAAATGCTCTATGCCCAAAATTGCTGCATGCATATCAGTTTCCATTAAATCTATTGGGTCTAGGCTTATTGTTTAGAAAATAAGGAAAATTGTTGTAGGCCTTGCTTCTACACACATTAGTAGTTGTAGCGTCCTAAAATTGCGACACTTGCAATTTCGACTGCATTTCGGTCTTCACGATGGCGACGCGACACGCAACTTGAATGGAGACCCCGAAACCTGATTACGACACTGAAAACTGCATTTTTCAAGCACCCTGGCCTGAACCTCCTTGCACCCTGCTGTCCCGGGAGGTGGGACCAGAGCGCCCTGGTCCCTGGGTCCTATTTTGGGCCCGGTCTCCTTTGGACTTCGGGTCTTTTTGTTTGCAATTTGGAAAATAAACTTTCCTGGTTGGCCTAAGGTCGGGAAAATCAGTCTATCAGCCCTAATTGACAAGTATATAAACTACATTTTCCTCTTTCATTCGATATGATGGAAAAGGCGTGGAAACTATACTCAAGCATTCAAGCATTCAAGCATTCCTTCAAGCAATTGATCATTTCAAGTCTCCATTCAAGGCTAAGTGTTGCATTCAAGACAAGGATTCAACCATTGAAGAGGAGATCACATACTACATGCTACATACAACATACAACAATACAACAAACAACAACATCTATACCTTCCCACATAAGGATACAAACATCCTTAGAACAAGGTATTAGTACTTGTTTTACAGTCATTTACATTTACAGCACTTGCTCATTTCATGGTTAATTCCAAAACCGGGGTTTGACCCAATGGCAAACCCCTAATCCCTAACCCCCCAATCGTCTTCGCTTTTCTATGTGTAGGTTGCAGGTACGCGGCTGAAATTGAAGATCTGGAATCCTTGTGCAGAGACGAACAGATCCCCCTTCGTTTCGCGGATTTTTCGGAGGACCGTGGCGTCGGGTGCCATCGTCCTGACAACTTTTGCTCAAATTTGCAGGACAGTGCCATATCGACATTTTACTGCTAATTCCAGGTCCGCAGCTTCATACTATATCCCTAACACAGTTTATAAGCGAGTCTTTATCACTTTCTATGCATTCCTAGCCTAATTCTCCTATGCACATTCTTTACAAAAGAGGGTAGCCTTGCTGTCTTAACCCTTGAAACACATTTAGCATCCAATCTTGCATTGTGTGGGATTGGATCTTGTGGGTTTCAACCCCTCTTTTGAATGTAAAGTCTCTCCCCTAAGTGAAAACCATCAACCCTAGTGAATCTCCCTTCTCTCTCCTTGGAGTTGGAAGAGGGGAGAGCAACTAGGGTTCGATCACGATTTTTCGCTTTACATTTTGGTGAACCCGACGTGAACATCCTTTCTAATTATTCATAGTTAGATCTGAAAATTGGATTCCTTGATTACATTTCCATGTTTGGTCTTTTGCAAAAATTTAGAGGTTAATTGCATAAAAACCCTAAATTTTCTTTTTAATAATTAAGCTTGTGAAATGTCTAAATGTTGATGCTTGTTTCAGATTTGCCCTTCTATTACAAATTATCAATTCATATTTGTGCTTTAATTCTAAAAATTAAGTGGTTAAGTGTCAAAGCCCTAATTTTTGAAACCCTCTTGATTCAACCTTTGTCCGACAATTTCACTGATCAAAACACCTCCAAATCAGCTGTAACTTTGGATTCCGCAATAAAATCACAATATCTTTCATCCCTGAAAATTTGGAAAAAAGTTGCGAGGACCGTGTGCACTCCGAGCGCCATCGTCCCCGACATTTTTTCTGAAATTTCGGGAGCGAGATCTTACTGTATTTTCCTGCTAAAATCCAGAATTTTGGCTGATTTTATCAATTTTAACACCTTCAAAATTACAGTCAAAGTTGGTCTTGTGATTGCTTGGATTAAGGCTTCTAAACATTCAAAAATCATCGAAATTGAAATTTTGTGTCAAAATTGTGTTCTTACTATCCTAAATCTAAAAAGTGTGTTTGCATTCATTCGAAATTTCAGTGCTTTATTCAAATTCTTACAATTTGTGACTTTTGAAATTAAATGCTTAATTACAACAACTTTAATGTCCGCTTTCAAAATTGAATTTTGCGTGAAATTGAGTCAACTTTTGAATTTCAAAGCTTGCATTGCTTTTGGTATTCCCTCTAAAATCATAAAATTCAAAATTTCAGTTTCCCTCTCTTTTTCAAAATTCAAATTTTTGCATTTTTCGACAATCTTGGTAGGGTTCAATTTTGAGATTGCAACTTTAATTTGGCCTATCTACAGATCGTAAAATCACTCAATTTTTTCAGATTGGCTTTAAAATCATCATACCTTTCATCCCTGCAAATTTCGAAAAAAGTTGCAAGGACCGTGTTGCACTCCGAGCGCCACGGTCCCGGACATTTTTTTCGAAATTTCGGGAGACTGTCGTGATTGCATTTAACAGCTTAAATCCAGAAGATTGGCTGATTTTACTGAAAATTGCTACCTCTAAATTCAAAATTTTCTCTCTCTCTAGTGCATGAGTTTTACAACAATAAGCCCTACTTACACTATTCCCGTTAGACGAAGCCGTAGAATTAAGTCTTTCCGAGGTTTAATTACCGAGGAGATGGAACCTAATTTGAATAGCCTTTTTAACGAGGACATGGGTAATTCCTCTAATCCTCCTAATGATGAAGAAGCTCTCCATGAGGTTTCTGAAGAACAACTTAAGAAATTGGATAACCAATTTGACGATTTTCGACAATGGATGTCTCAAGAATACCCTGATAGTCAAGCTCTTCCTTTAATTGAGGGTCTAAAATGTATGCTTCAAAGTGATAAGAATGGAATTGATATTTTGCGTGGTATCGCACACATTGTGAACTCGAATGTGATGCCTATAAAGAGTTGTGCCGAATCTTTGGGTTATACACAACCTCCTACACAAGTCAATCATTCTATTCCTTTGATGACTTCTATTGCTAGCATACCTACCTTTACATCAAACATAATGGCTACTTCTACACAAGACATTCCCCCTGTGATCACCAGTCATGGGGGCAACCCTTCTTCTTCAATTAACCCTCTTCCTTCATTCAATCCAACTTCTTCATACATTCCTTCAATGAGTGTTCCTATTACATCTTCACAAATGAACATGACGCAAGGGGGCAATTCATTTAACCATTCCATTCCTCCTTGTAGTGTTCCTCCTATCCAATCATCTCCTATGACTAACTATCATAGGGTCCCACCACCTTACTCTTTGCCTTCTTTCAATAACATAACACCTCCATCTCAATCTAACACATCTAATATGAATTCTTTGACTGAAGCGACCATTAACAATCTTGCACAAACTGTCTCTTCTTTACAGCAACAAA
Source organism: Cryptomeria japonica (assembly GCF_030272615.1). Taxonomy (NCBI): domain Eukaryota; kingdom Viridiplantae; phylum Streptophyta; class Pinopsida; order Cupressales; family Cupressaceae; genus Cryptomeria; species Cryptomeria japonica. The sequence goes on along the minus strand of NC_081405.1, from coordinate 70,275,477 downwards.
TTGCCTCTATGAATCAATCTAAGTTTAGTGTGCCCACATTTGATGTTGTGAGCCCACTTTCTCTTGACATTGTTCGAGCTATCCCTCCTAAACATGTTGAAATCCCGCATTTGGAGCTTTATAATGGTAAAGGAGATCCTCTAACACATGTTAAGACTTTTCAAACAATATGTACTGATTTTGCTTATGACCAAAGGTTGCTTGCAAAACTGTTCACTAGAACATTAAGAGACAAAGCCCTACAATGGTATTGCTCGTTGCCTTCTTATTCTATTACTTCTTTCGAACAACTTGCAAATGCTTTCATTCAACAATTTCAAAACAATATAAGTCCTAAAGTTACTTTGATTGATTTAATGCATTGTAAACAAGGTGTTAAAGAAAAAGTGACTAATTTCATTGGTAGATATAAGCATTTGTATGCTCAAATTTCTTTTCCAGTGCCTGACAATGATATTCAAAGAATCTTTATTTCTAATTTACAAAAAGATATTTGAGACAAACTTCTGTTTTCTGAGTTTACTTCTTTCCAACAGTTGTGTGCAACTCTTCACAATTATCAACTGACTGTGAGTAAAATGGAACAATCACATCCTATGGCTCCGAGTGATAAGGGTGATAGCAGTCAACAACCATTTGGGAAGTTTAAACCGAACAAAGATTCCATCAAATTCAATGAAAACATCATCAACAACAATGTGAATGCAGCATCAGGTGTGCCTCCTATTTCTAAATTTTTCAAGAAAGAAAGAAAGTATACTCCTTTGAATGAATCATTGCATAGTATTATGAATAAGTTATTGGAACAAAATGTGCTTACTCTTCCTCCTATAAGGCAAATTGATCCTGCAAAGATTACTTCACCTTATTTTGATAACAAAGCTTTTTGTCAATTTCATCGTCAGCTTGGGCATGATACTGAAAAATGTTTTTCTTTAAAGGGTAAAATTCAAGATTTGATTGATAATAATACTATTTCTGTTTCTGGAGTGAATGATAAAGGCAATACATCTGTAGCTCCTCCTAATCAAAATCTTCGGATTTTCACTGATCCATTACCTTCTCATACCTCTAATGCGATTGAGACTAATGATTCCTCTCTTTCATTTGACGATCTTGTGTCTATGGCTCCGAATGTGATTAACTTTGTAGAGCAGCAAGAAAACCCTAGAGAACCTTCCATCACATTTGATTCCAGTGAAACCATTAGGGCACCTGATGGTCCTTTATACATAGTTGCAAAAGTCAAGAATACACCTTGCCGTGGAGTGCTTATTGATCCTTCATGCATGATTAATGTTATTACTGAAGAATTTCTTTTTACTTTGCAATTGAATCAAGTGATTTATGACAAAACAGATGTGATTGTGAAACTATTTGATGCATTTTCTTCTCCTGCAATTGGTTCTATTACATTGCCTATTGAGGTCCATAACAAATCCCTTGATGTGAACTTTGCTATTATTCCTTCATCCGAACGATTTCGTGTGAAGCTTGGCTATCCTTGGCTATCTTCCATGAAAGCTATTTCTTCTCCTATTCATAAGTGTTTGAAATTTCCCCATAATGGTGAAGTTGTTACTGTCAATCATAGTCTCTTTAAACCAGCTAAAAGAACCTCTAGTGTTCCTATTGATTACTTTTGGCCTAAACAATTCCAATCTCTTCCTCCGTGAAGTGATCATCTTTTCAAATCTTATCAAAAGTGGAAAACAGATATGATCCTATCTCTAAGTGAACCTAGAACACCTAAACTTGATATTCCTATCATTCTTGAGAAGGAAGTTCTTCCTTTGAAAGATAAAACTAATATCTTTCCTCAAGAAGATTCCCAACCCATCCCTATGGATGTGACTATGCCTATGATTAATAAACTTCATAAAAGTAGACCTATCCCTCCTCGTCATGATGGACTTGGTCTCCTTCCAAAACCAAATATTCCTCCTTTATATGGAGCAGTTCCTCCTCCTTCTTTTTATAGAGAGAAGAGACCTTCCTCTTCTCCTATTGTTCAACCTAAGAGACCACAACCTAAACACCCAAGTGATAAGGATGAGAACATTCCTCCTCCTCAATCTTCTTCACTTCCTACTAAGACTAGACGAAATCGTTCTGCACATGAACGCCGATGAAAGCGTCGTCTTAGAGCTCAAGCAGCTACTTCTCAAACTTTGCAATCTCCAAAAACACCTTCAACAAGCATTATTCCATTTTCTCCTCAGTCGGAAATTGAGCCTAAATCTCCAAAACATAAGTGCATGATGGTCTTGATCCTGTGCGAATTGAAGACCCTATTTTTATAAATCTTGATGATGATATAGATGAAAATGTTATTCATGATGAAAATGTTACTCCTCTTGCTTCTGATAGTGAATATGAACTTGTTGATATTAATAACCATTTATCTAATGAATTTTCTAAAGCACTTATCCTATCTCCTAGACAAGAACAACGTGGCTTGGAACATGAACATAGCCCTTGTTTGGATCTTGTGATAGCTCCATCTGCTGTGTTGGATGTTCCTCCTCTAGCATGTTCCCTGCCTTCCCGAAACATTGATCAGCAAGATCGGGGGGTAGATGACGTGCTAGACTAGTTACATTAGCATAGCAGATTCTCTCCTCCTCTCTTGTATTACTTTTTCTATATGTTATTCTCATTCTTCTATTTGTTGTCCTTAGTGTTGTCTACTTGAGGAAGATGCACAGCATTGAGATCTCTCGATCTCTCTCATGTTGACTCAAAAGACACATGTGTTCCCTTCTTCTAGGTGACCTTCCTTGATTGGGGAATGAAAAACAATTATGCATACATACATATGATATATATACATGAATTATCATACAGCATACTAACCCCAAGGAAAGCAAAGTCACCTCGTGCTTTGTGTTTTGTATCTATTATCCTTGGGTTTATCTCACACTTGGGGGCTAAATCTTTGTGATAACGTGCTCCTTTCCTTTCTCATTTCTTATGTGTATCACTATGTTAAAACAATCACCCCCGTTGAGGCGTGTGCGATCGCTTTAACGTAGGGGGGCATACATCTCGTTCATATCTTTTCAAGATACTTGAAAATTTCTTGGCAAATTTAACCTTGCCTTGAAAATTTTTGATATCTTTCTTGGATGACTCATAGTGAGGGAACCTTACTACTGATAGTCATGGTTCTCCCTCGTGATCTTCCCTTTTACTTTGTCAATCAAAGTCGTAAGATCCTTAGTCCACTGGGGGCTTGGTGTGTCTTGCCTCCTTGACGTGGTGAAAGTCTTTCAAGGATTGTTCCTTGTACTTTACCGGAAGTATGAGCATACATACTCCCGCTAAAGTGGGGGCTAAATGTAGCGTCCTAAAATTGTGACACTTGCAATTTCGACTGCATTTCGGTCTTCACGATGGCGACGCGACACGCAACCTGAATGGAGACCCCGAAACTTGATTACGACACTTAAAACTGCATTTTTCAAGCACCCTGGCCTGAACCTCCTTACACCCTGCTATCCTGGGAGGTGGGACTAGAGCGCCCAGCGCCCTGGTCCCTGGGTCCTATTTTGGGCCCGGTCTCCTTTGGACTTTGGGTCTTTTTGTTTGCAATTTGGAAAATAAACTTTCCTGGTCGGCCTAAGGTTGGGAAAATCAGTCTATCAGCCCTAATTGACAAGTATATAAACTACATTTTCCTCTTTCATTCGATATGATGGAAAAGGCGTGGAAACTATACTCAAGCATTCAAGCATTCAAGCATTCCTTCAAGCAATTGATCATTTCAAGTCTCCATTCAAGGCTAAGTGTTGCATTCAAGACAAGGATTCAACCATTGAAGAGGAGATCACATACTACATGCTATATACAACATACAACAATAAAACAAACAACAACATCTATACCTTCGCACATAAGGATACAAACATCCTTAGAACAAGGTATTAGTACTTGTTTTACAGTCATTTACATTTACAGCACTTGCTCATTTCTTGGTTAACTCCAAAACTGGGGTTTGACCCAATGGCAAACCCCTAATCCTTAACCCCCCAATCATCTTCGCTTTTCTGTGTGTAGGTTGCAGGTATGCGGCTGAAATTGAAGATCTGGAATCCTTGTGTAGAGACGAACAAATCCCCCTTCCTTTCGCGGATTTTTCGGAGGACCGTGGCGCCGGGCGCCATCGTCCCGACAACTTTTGCTCAAATTTGCAGGACAGCGCCGTATCGACATTTTACTGCTAATTCCAGGTCCGCAGCTTCATACTATATCCCTAACACAGTTTATAAGCGAGTCTTTATCACTTTCTATGCATTCCTACCCTAATTCTCCTATGCACATTCTTTACAAAAGAGGGTAGCCTTGCTGTCTTAACCCTTGAAACACATTTAGCATCAAATCTTGCATTGTGTGGGATTGGATCTTGTGGGTTTCGACCCCTCTTTTGAATGTAAAGTCTCTCCCCTAAGTGAAAACCATCAACCCTAGTGAATCTCCCTTCTCTCTCCTTGGAGTTGGAAGAGGGGAGAGCAACTAGGGTTCGATCGCGATTTTCTGCTTTACATTTTGGTGAACCTGATGTGAACATCCTTTCTGATTATTCATAGTTAGATCTGAAAATTGGATTCCTTGATTACATTTCCATGTTTGATCTTTTGCAAAATTTTAGAGGTTAATTGCATAAAAACCCTAAATTTTCTTTTTAGTAATTAAGCTTGTGAAATGTCTAAATGTTGATGCTTGTTTTAGATCTGCCCTTCTATTACAAATTATCAATTCATATTTGTGCTTTAATTCTGAAAATTAAGTGGTTAAGTGTCAAAGCCCTAATTTTTGAAACCCTCTTGATCCAACCTTTGTCCGACAATTTCACTGATCAAAACACCTCCAAATCAGCTGTAACTTTGGATTCCACAATAAAATCACAATATCTTTCATCCCTGAAAATTTGGAAAAAAGTTGCGAGGACCGTGTGCACTCCGAGTGCCATCGTCCCTGACATTTTTTCCGAAATTTCGGGAGCGAGATCTTACTGTATTTTCCTACTAAAATCCAGAATTTTGGCTGATTTTATCAATTGTAACACCTTCAAAATTACAGTCAAAGTTGGTCTTGTGATTGCTTGGATTAAGGCTTCTAAACATTCAAAAATCATCGAAATTGAAATTTTGTGTCAAAATTGTGTTCTTACTGTCCTAAATCTGAAAAGTGTGTTTGCATTCATTCGAAATTTCAGTGCTTTATTCAAATTCTTACAATTTGTGACTTTTGAAATTAAATGCTTAATTACAACAACTTTAATTTCCGCTTTCAAAATTGAATTTTGCGTGAAATTGAGTCAACTTTTGAATTTCAAAGCTTGCATTGCTTTTGGTATTCCCTCTAAAATCATAAAATTCAAAATTTCAGTTTCCCTCTCTTTTTCAAAATTCAAATTTTTGCATTTTTCGACAATCTTGGTAGGGTTCAATTTTGAGATTGCAACTTTAATTTGGCCTATCTACAGATCGTAAAATCACTCAATTTTTTCAGATTGGCTTTAAAATCATCATACCTTTCATCCCTGCAAATTTCGAAAAAAGTTGCAAGGACCGTGTTGCACTCTGAGCGCCACGGTCCCGGACATTTTTTCCGAAATTTCGAGAGACTGTCGTGATTGCATTTAACAGCTTAAATCCAGAAGATTGGCTGATTTTACTAAAAATTGCTACCTCTAAATTCAAAATTTTTTCTCTCTCTCTAGTGCATGAGTTTTACAACAATAAGCCCTACTTACACTATTCCCATTAGATGAAGCCGTAGAATTAAGTCTTTCCGAGGTTTAATTACTGAGGAGATGGAACCTAATTTGAATAGCCTTTTTAACGAGGACATGGGTAATTCCTCTAATCCTCCTAATGATGAAGAAGCTCTCCTTGAGGTTTCTGAAGAACAACGTTCGAAATTGGATAACCAATTTGACGATTTTCGACAATGGATGTCTCAAGAATACCCTGATAGTCAAGCTCTTCCTTTAATTGAGGGTCTAAAACGTATGCTTCAAAGTGATAAGAATGGAATTGATATTTTGCGTGGTATCGCACACATTGTGAACTCGAATGTGATGCCTATAAAGAGTTGTGCCAAATCTTTGGGTTATACACAACCTCCTACCCTCAGAATGATACAACTGTGAATGTCAAGGGTGTCTCGTGTGGTTTGTTGGCTTGGTTTGTCAACATTCTTCTAGATTGCAAGAATTCCTTTTTTTTTTAATGCAACAAAGGATAAATATTGTGATTGAGGATGGAATGTCAATGTTCTCTTTTATTGAGAATGGAGTTTTCATTTTTATTGTGATATGTCAGTGTTCTCTTTATGAGAATGAAGTTTTCCAACTGCAGTTTTAGTGGTAATAATTACATCTCCTCCCAAGTACCATTTTCTAAAATGGAAATAGCAGACCAAGATTCATATCAAACACCAAAGACTTTCTTCTGCGTGGTATTTTGGGGTTGCAGTCAAGAGCCAAGCCTGCTCATGTGGTCAAGAAAGAGACCATCAAGCACTCAGCAAAATGCAATCAGCAATTTCCAAGTCTCCTACATGGTGTATGAACTTCCAAGCAAATGCAGAAATTTCAACATATGACAACCCTCCCACGTAGGAATTGAAAACAGCAAATAAAAAACAATCAAACAATGGCGATCGCTGCAGTCTCTCCTCCCCTACGTGAGACACCAACTGTGCATAGCAATCTCTTCCTTCTCCTGCGTGGTGAGTGAGGGGTTGCGTGGCATAAAGGAGCTGTGGAAAATGGTTCAAAGCAAAATGAACTGCAACATCTTCTTCCTCCCACGTGAAGCCTCCAGCAGGTGATTGAAATCATTGCATTTCTATAAAGTGAGTCTTCCCTCTCTTGCATGACTTTAACCAGTGGAAAATGCCCCCTGCGTGGATTGTGTGGAAAGGAGAGGGAAATCTGGAAGTCTATAGAATCCTCCAACAAATACCAACCAGCTCCCCCCTTTGTCTATGTGGAATTGGAAGAAGGTGCATGGTAATGGAGCTGAATGTGATGGCAATGTTAAGTAAATGGTTTTAATCCTCTAGGTAGCAGTGGAGATTGGGAAACGTGGTGTAGAAGGACCATAGAAAACTTCCAAGCAATGTAAACAATCTGGAAGTTGCCATTAAAACTCAGAGAAAAGCTCCAAAATCACAGTCCCCGACATAATGCATTATCCCACATTGGTTGGGAAGTGGACTATTTTGATGTTTATAAGCAAGAACGCACAGTAATAATATGTCTAAGCCATAAAGGCTTTTAACGGATGGTGCTTGATGGTGCCCAAGGCGGGCCCACGGGTGAGCACGCTTCTCAAGGCAACCAAGGAGTTGATTGGATGGCGATCAGGTGGACCCCACATAGGCACGCTTCTCAAGGCAGACAGGTGAAATTTTGTAGAGGAAGGTCGGGTTAACAAGTGAGCAAATCCGAGGAGATCAATGGTGCGCGCTATTTCGTGAAGGGAAGATGTGCATAGGTTACACCCTACAAAATAGCAAAAGTGAACGAGAGTCGTCCACGTGTCGTGATAGATGGTCATGTCAGTTCTGAAGATGACATGGTGATGAAGTGGCGTACAAGCAAGCAGCCCAGTGGCGGTGACGTGGCCGACAGGTGGCAAAAGATGAGGTGTCATCCTAGGTGGCATCCGGTCAACCCCATTGACCAATCAGAGGCCACCACATGGCAAGGCGTCAGAGCACAAATGGAGGCAAAAAATCAAAATTAAAATGAATAAATGATATAGTTTTGACTATATTAAAATTCGAAATATTTAAATGACTGAGCACAAATGGGAATTAATTCGCCTAGGGTCTAAATTTTGGCCAAAATATAAAGTATTGTATATCGCCGGAAAGCCCTCGGAGTGAGGAATCTGACTATGAGGTTAATTTTGACAAATGTGGAATATTTTGGAAGCAGTATCCATGAGAACAAAATTCAGTTAGAGGGGAGACACTTGGCAATTTTCAGTTGTAGATTTGATTCTCTTCCCTCTCCTTCTTATTCCAAATTCTTCTCAGTTGTTAGGGTTCCAGAATACTGTGAGGAAGTGCTCCAATTTTCATGGCTTCCATTTTCTGAAATTCTTGACCCAAACTGGTAAAGTTCTATGGATCTATTCAGGGTATAGAGGCTACATTGCAGGACGACAGATTGTTTTCTAGTCGCAGGTCTTACTTGTGTTAGGAATGAGTAAATTTCCCATGATATTCTCTCTGTGTATGCATTTAATTGTTATGAATTAAATCCTCAAGGAGGCTTATAATTTGTCATCTCAAGGAGATTGTATGACTGTTTGTAGGCATGCTTCAATGAAAAGTTTAAATTCTATAATCAGTCATAAACAATGGAATGTGTCCCATATCTGATAATTTTATGAATGGATTGAGTAATGCATTAGTAAAAGGTATTAATGCAGGGATATGTTGTAAGGAAAACCAATTTGCAGCTGTGATTAATGTAGCATCCTAAAATTGTGACACAATTCTGACTGCATTTGGGTCTTCATGATGGCGGCACAATGTTGAACCTGAATGGAGACCTTGAAACCTATTTACGACATCAAAAACTGCATATATCTGCACCTTGTCTTGATCCTTCCTTGCACCCTGCTGTCCCGGGAGGTGGGACCATGGCGCCCAGCGCCCTGGTCCTTCAGGACCATGGCGCCCAGCACCCTGGTCCACCAGGACCATGGCGCCCAGCGCCCTGGTCCCTGGCCCTATTTTGGGCCCAGTCTCTTGTTGGGCATCGAATCTTTAAGTTTGCAAATTGGAAAATAATGTTCCTAGGTCGGCCTAAGGTCGGAAAAATCAGTCTCTCAACCCTAATTGACAAGTATATAAACTACTTTTCCTCTCCTAGAAAGGGAGGAAAAAAGAGGAAGAAAATAAGCAAGAGCAAGACACGAAAGCGATATTCAAACATTCAAACATTCAAGCATTCAAGTATTCCCTCAAGAAATTGAGTATTCTAAGTCTCCATTCAAGGCTAGGTGTTGCATTCAAAGACAAGGATTCAACCATTGAAGAGGAGATCACATACAACATACAACATCATTACACCTTCGCATGTAAGAATACAAACATTCTTACAACAAGGTATCAGTACTTGTTTACATTACAAACATTTACATTTACAGCATTCTCATTTCTTGGTTAATTCCAAAACCGGGGTTTGACCTAAAGGAAAACCCCTAATCCCTAACCCCCCAATCATCCTCTCTTTTCTATGTGTAGGTTGCAGGTACATGGCTATAATTGAAGATCTGGAATCCTTGTGCAGAGACGAACAGATCCACCTTCGTTTCGCGGATTTTTCGGAGGACCGTGTGCACTCTGGGCGCCATCGTCCCGTCAACTTTCGCTCAAATTTGTAGAACAGCATCGTCTCAACATTTTAGTGCTAATTTCAGGTCCGCAGCTTCATCCTGTATCCCTATCTCTATTTATAAGTGAATCTTTCTCACTTTACATGCATTCCTAGTTCAATCATTCTATCTACATTCTTTACAAAAGAGGGTATCCTTGATCTCTTGACCTTTGAAACTCATTTAGAATCCAGTCTTGCATTGTATGGGATTGGATCTTGTGGGTTTCAACCCCTCTTTTGAATGTAAAGTCTCTCCTAAGTGAAAACCCTCAATCCTAGTGACCCTCCTTTCTCTCTCCTTGGAGTTGGGGGGGGGCAACACCTAGGGTTCGATTTTTCCGCTTTACAATTAACATTTTGTAGTTTTGTGTGTGTGACTCTGTTGCCCAATGAACAAGGCACTGGTCTTTGACAGATTTGGGGATGGTTTCAGATCAACATTTTAAAAGACAAATCTATTTCCCTTTATGTTTAGGGGTTAATGTTCTATCCTTCCAAAGCTCTATTTCACCTATTATTTGTATAAGATCCAGCCCATCTGTACATGTTACCTAATTTGGTGAGCTTGTGGAATGGTTTGTCTGCTCATTGTTGATGTAGTCTTATGTTTGTGATTGTTGTATTCAATGCATCAAAAGGGTGTCCCCCCCTAGGTCTAGCAGAACCTGAAGTGCAGGAGGATCATTAGGATCCTATGTTATGTTGTCCCAGCCCTGAAGTGTTTCATTGATTGAGATTGGCTATCTCATAGATAGATTTATAGGTGTCTTGGGTTATCACTTTTGGTGAACAACAAAAGTGGCGACTCCACTGGGGATAGTTACAATAAAGATATAAACACAAATTTGTGTTGAGGCTTACAAAGAAAATTGTTGTGTGTTTGTGGATAAGACTGCTTGTTTTCATTTTTCCCATAGTTTTGTGGGTGGCGACTCTATTACTTTTGAACCAGTCCTTGTGAGATACATTTTTTTCTAAAAAGGAAGACAAGCGAGATGCAAGGAACAAAAAAAACAAGATCATTCATGAAGAAACATCCTCATGAAAATTTGCAAGAAGGTCTGCTAGAACAGTCACGGAGAGGCCAGAAGAGATCTGTGTTGCATGAGCCATCAAATGCTGCTTGGGTGTAGAAGAACAATAATACTGGTAAGATGCCTGATCGACCTGTCTATGCAAAGTCTAATTCATCTTCTAGAGATTCAGAGCATGATATTTTAGGTTTCCATTCGGGATTGTTTGGAGATATTAATGATGCACCTATTTTAAATCAAGATCTATCTAATGCTAGTGTTTCTGCAAAAGATAGAACCAGTTCAAATGCAATTAGGCATTCTATTCCTAGGACAATTGATGGGAACATTAGTCTGATTGACATAGATCAAGTTAATGCATCGGACTCTGAAGAAAACTTCTCTGATGAGGATAAAGTGTCTCAAGAGATTGAAGATTTAAATAGAAGAGTCCATCATTTAATATCCTTAAGAGCCCAAAAGGAGGAAAATAAGGAGAAGGAAGTTAAAGCCAAACTAATGGAAAGAGATAGGCTTCTTAGACAGATAGCTAATCTTGAAGTACTTGCTAAAGAGAAAGAAAAGAGTGACGAGGAAGGCCCTATGATTAGAGAAATTATAATTCCCAAAACTAAACAAGCTTGTAAGTCAGTAGCCCAGCCGGCTAAGGAAGTATTTAATGACTCCTAGTTTCCTAAAGCCAATCTAGATAAAGGAAAATAGAAATGGGTAGATGATGGAGTAGAATCTAAAATTGCAGAAGAGATCTCTCATAGGATTCTAGCACATGAGAGAGAGATGGAAAGGATGAGGAAGGAAAAGGAAGACCTCCAAATGGAACTGGAAAAGGCTGAGTTAGAAGCAGCGAATCAAGAAGTAAAAAGAAAGATTAATTACTTAATGGCTCCCCCTATTACATTCCCATCAGAAGATCTTAGCAAGCCTAATCCCTAACACATTTCCTTTCCTCAAGTTAATACTCAACCTGCAGTACATGCTAATATTACCTCAGTAATCCAAATACCCGTGAATAAACAGTACACCCAAGCACCTCAATCTCCAATCCCAAAAGTTAAAATGACCTTGGGAAATAATAGTGCTATTACCTCTTTTCAAAGAAGGCCAATCAATCTAGAACAATATAGGCAATTGATCTTTGATGGGATCCTGGGATATCGAAATCATGTTCCTACTGAGTTAAGAGACAGACTCCATAAAGTTGCTGGGAACAATGCAATTAGTGTTGAGGAACATCTGAAATCTTTTGGGGATCTAATAAATGATTATGAGATAGTAGATGAAGATGTTATTATGAAACTGTTTGTTCAATCCCTAGTTGATGATGCAAGAGATTGGTACAGAGGTCTTCCAGTAAATAGCATAGGTTCATGGGAAGATTTTAAAAATTGCTTTCAAGAGCAGTATGGTGACACGACTAATGTGAGTTTCATGCTAAATGAGTTCAACAATATTAGAAAATCTAAAAATGAAATGGTCACTGATTTCAATGCCAGATTCCAGAAAGCCATGCACAGATTGTATCAAGTGATGAGGCTAGATGATAACATGTGCCTTAATACATATTACAATGCATTTGATTCCAAAATGGCCTATATCTTGAGAGATAAAAATCCCCATAACCTGAGAGATGCTTTTAGAATTGCCATAAATGTAGAAAGTAACAGAAAAGCATCTGGAAAATTAGGAAGAAGGACTGATGGTAGATTATGGCAAGAAACCAAACAGCAACCTAATAAAGTTGCTAAAGAGGATGATAAAATAGAGAAATTGGTTACTGCTATGAAAGATTTGACTGCCAAGGTTAACAAAAATGATAAGCCTCATTATAACTGGTAAGATAGGCCTCCTAGATTACATGATATGCCATATAATACCAATTGGAAGGATGGTAAACCCCAAATTGAGAAGCCCAAAATTGCCCAAAGTCAAGACACACCGGATCCTTTGAAAGGGAAAACTATTCACAATATAGAAAATACTCCCTAGTGTATTGCTTGTGATGGACCACATTCTCCTCATCAGTGTGCAATGGCTCAAGCTCTGGAAGAGTCTATGAGACTAGAAGCAGAGCCTGACATTAATATGTTTGAAACCATTGTAGAAAGTGATGAGGAATCCGTGCAAAGTGAATACAGTGATGTGCTGGATAGTGAAAAGCTAGTGCAAGGACAATTAGCCTTAGGTTGGCATCCTACATTGAATGTGGTAACAATTGAAGATGAAGAGGTTCATCTTAGGAGGCCTAGTGAAGAAGAAGTTAGAAATCTCACTAAGGCTACAATTGCCAAAGCAAAACATAACTATAATCTGAGAAGCACGAAGAGAGACACTAATCAAGGTGAGTCGGGTTCTATGTTTGTAAAAGAAGTCACAATAAGGGGGGCATCAAGCAGTGCTACTACTTTTCCTAAGGTCAGTCAAGAAAAAGAGGAACAAGTTAAAGATGTACCTAAAGGCATAGATAATAAAAATGTTGGTGATGTGCAAGGAGCAGAGACAGTGAAAAGAGCAAGTCAATCCAAAACAGAAAAAGTTAGGGTTAATACTGAAAAATGCAATAATTCTACATTTGATATGGTCCAAGCTTTAACTCAAATGAAAGTCACTATTCTATTAGTAGAATTGCTAAAGATTAAAGAACATAAGGATGCAGCTTTGTCTTTATTCTCTAGTATATCTGATAGTGACACAGTATTACCCACTGGTTTAGCTAAAGTTGGAAAAGATCATGAGTTCCGAACCTCGGAGGTTTATGTTGGAACCACTATCACTCAGGAGCCTTCTCAGGTAGATCCCTTCTATGTTACTTTGTTAGTCAATAACCGGTTGATTAAAAACTGCATGATAGATTCAGGAGCTGCTGCTAATGTAATACCCTATGGTGTTATGAAAGAATTAGGGTTATCAGTAACCACCGTGTATGGGAAATGCTATCCCATGGATAACAGAGAAGTACCTGTGATAGGTATAATGAAAGATGTAGAAGTAAAAATAGCAGCATTTCCTGAAGCCACTTACAAAATGGATGTTATTGTTACTGACACTAAACCCCACTATGGTATGTTACTTTCCAGACAATGGGTAGCAGCAGTAGGGGGAAATGTTCAACTGGACTTATCTTATGCTACCATTCCTATTGGTGGTAATCAAGTCAAATTATACAGAGAGCCACGAGCTCCTAGGGTAATTGAAAATGTAGACCCTAGTAGGCTTAATTGTATGATTGATGTAGATTTAGATAATTTTAGACTTCAACCAATTTCACCTCAATTGAAGAATACTGACCCAATTGTAGTCAAGTTACAAGCACAGCAGTATGGGTTGTGGCATATGTATTTTGATGGAGCTTGCTCCAAAGAAGGATTTGGAGCAGGGGTTCTTTTTGTGTCCCCGTCAGGTATAACTTTTAAATACTCATTTTTATTGGCTTTCCAGTGCACAAATAATACTGCAGAGTATGAAGCCCTGTTACTAGGACTTGAGGTTGCAAAAAGGCATGGAATCCAACTGTTGAAAGTAATGGGGGATTCAGAATTGGTTGTCTCTCAGGTGAGATCTAAATATGCATCCAAAAATGATAGATTGAAGCAGTATAAGCATGCTGTTTGGGATGTTATTGAGCATTTTGATGCATTTTCTATTAATTGGATAGAGTGAGCAAAAAATATTATGGCAGATTTCCTAGCTAATGTTGCTTTGAAAAATGATGATGCAACGCTAACCAGTATTTCCACTGTGGAAATAAAATCTAGGCCTGCTATTCATGATAATGTGTACAATTGGCAAGTTTTTGCTGATGATGAAGACATTCTTAGGTTTATTCAATGTGTTGATGATTATGACGGACAAAAGATTGATTGTAATGCATTGGTGGAAGTGGTAGACAATAGAGAGACAGTATTTGGAAATGATGTTGTCCAGTTGGAAACCAATGAAATACCTAAAGGGCTGGTAGAGCTGGAGAGCATGTTTAGTTATAATGATAGTCATTTACATCAGCAGTCTACCACCAAGTTGGAAGAGTTAGAGGAGGTAAACCTGGGGACAAAATCATCCCCTAAGTTGGTATATATTGGAAAAAAACTACCCCCTCATGTCAGGACTAACCTTATTAATTTATTGAAAAGGTATAAACATGTCTTTGCTTGGTCTTATGAAGACCTAAAGGCATATAGACAAGATCTTTTTCAGCATGAAGTTCCTTTACTTCCAGATGCTAAGCCTTTCAGACAATAACAAAGGCCTATCAATCCTTTGTTAGAAACTAAAATGCAATAAGAGTTGACCAAATTGAGAGAAGGGGGGATTATCAAACCAATAAGTCATTCTTCATGGGTCTCCAATTTGGTCCCAGTGAGGAAGAAGAATGGAGACATCAGATTGTGTGTAGATTTTAGGAATCTAAATGTTGCTTCCTTGAAAGATAATTACTCATCCCCAAATATGGAAGCCATGCTACAAAGAGTGACAGGATGTGATCTTTTATCCATGATGGATGGTTTCTCAGGATATAATCAAGTGTTGGTAAAGGAGTCTGAACAGTTTAAAATAGCTTTCACTACTCCATGGGGAACTTATGTATATGTGAGAATGCCATTTGGATTAAAAAATGCAGGAGCTACATTTCAGAGAGCTATGGATGTAGCTTTCAAAGAATTCATAAACATCATCATGGTGGTTTATCAAGATGATTTAACTTGTTTCTCTAAGAAAGCTGATGATCATTGTGGGCATCTAGAGAAGGTGTTCAATAAAGCCTTGGAGTTTGGTGTGTCACTGAATCCCAAGAAATGTCATTTTGGGGTCATTGAAGGAAAGTTACTAGGACACAGTCTCTAAGGAGGGGGTGAGAATAGACCCTGAGAGAATTGAAGCAATCAATAGGGTGTCTGAACCTAAAAATGTGAAAGGTATCCAATCCTTTTTAGGTAAAGTAAATTTTGTCAGGAGATTCATTGCAAACTTCGCAGAGATAGTGAAGCCTATCGTCAAATTGCTTAAGAAGGACACAAAGTTTCATTGGGATCAAGAAGCTTCAAAAGCTTTTGCTAAGATTAAGAAGTCAATCCAGGAGGCACCAATGTTGAAATCTCCTGATTATAGTAATTCTTTTTCTCTATTTTCTTTTGCTTCATATCATACGGTGGCTACAGTATTACTACAAAAGGATAATGAAGGATATGAACATCCCATAGCCTTCTACAGTAAATCTTTGCAAGCAGCAAAACCAAAATATGAAACCATGGAAAAACAAGCTTATGCCCTAGTTAAAGCTATTAAGGCTTTTAGGCCATATTAAGTGAATGCAAATATCATTGCCTATGTCCAACATGCTGCAGTTAAAGATATTTTGTCTCAGTTTGAGGTTACTAGAAAGAGATGCAGATGGATTAATAGAATTCAGGAATTCAACTTGGAGATAAAGATCACCAAATTGGTGAGAGGTTTAGGTTTGGCTAAGCTCATGACTGAGTCAAATCTCATGAATGTAGAAATACACAATGTTGAGGTTAGAGATGCTTTGGTCACTAGTATTGAGAGGCAACCCTGGTACACAGAGATAATTCGAGTTTTGAGAGGTGATACACTCCTAGAAGAAATGACATACAATCAGGAAAGAACTTTGAAACTCAAGTCCCAAAAATATGTGCTCATTAGGGGTGATCTTTTCTGAAGAAAAAGAGATGGAGAGTTACTAATGTGTTTGGATGAATTTCAAGCTAAACAGGTGTTGACTGAAATGCATGATGGAGTATGTGGAGGTCATTACTCTGCTAAGACTACTGTTGGTAAGATAATATGGGCTGGGTATTATTGGCCCACCTTATTTAAAGATACCCATGCATATGTTCGGAAATGTGACCCATGTCAGAGATTCTCATCCAAGCTCAAGTATGAAGGAGCCTTACCCCTAAATCCAGTCTCTATAGAAGCTCCTTTTGTTCAGTGGGGCATTGATTTTATTGGAGAAATTGTTGAGAAGTCAGGGAGAGGTCATGGATGGATTATAGTGGCCACTAATTATTTCACCAAATGGATAGAAGCCATCCCTACAAGAAGAGCTACTAGTAAAGTTGTCATTGATTTCTTGATGGATAATATTGTAACTAGATTTGGAACACCTGCAAAATTGGTGATGGATAATGCCATGTGTTTCAAATCAGAAGAGTTTGTAGGTTTTTGTACTAATCATAGTATACTCATGTCATATTCTTCACCTTATCACCCTCAGGGGAATGGACAAGCAGAATCCAGCAATAAAAGCCTGTTGAATATCATCAAGAAAATTCTAGAAGAGAATAAAAGATCTTGGGATCAGAAGTTGAAGTTAGCCTTGTGGGCAGATAGAATGACAGTTAAGAAATCCATTGGAATGTCACATTTTGAATTAGTTTATGGTGCTCAAGCCAGATTGCCGGTAAATAACCTTCTTCCAGTGTATAAGTTTTTGCAAAATGAGGACATGGAGGTATCTGAACCAATGGAAAACAAAATGATCCAAATTATAGAAATGGAGGAGCTTAGGGCTTTTTCCCATAAACAAAATTAGAAGATCCAGTTACAGTCAAAGTATCTTTTTGATAAAAGGACATCACTAAGAAAGTTTCAAATTGATGACATGGTTCTTCAGTGGAATGCAAAAGGACATGATAAGGGGAAGCATAAGAAATTTGAATCACTATGGATTGGCCCTTTTGTGGTTTGTAACTTAAATGGTAAGGATTCATATTTCTTGAAGAATATGGATGATGAAATGCAGGAACTTCCAGTGCATGGACAATTCCTGAAGCGTTATTTCTCTTAATGTCCATGCACGGTAGGTCCTTTGTTTGTACATATTTTGTTCCTTTCCTGCTTTCTGTTTTGGTCTGTGTTTTGGTCTGTTTCTCCTGAGTTTCTGAGTTTTCTTGTGTTGACCTTGCGATCAACCATCCTCAGTCAGAGCCGCTGTTATCACTGATTAAAAATGGGCTTTTCTTTTCCCATGATTGGCTATGAGTTGTTGAAATTTTGAATAGGATGTAGTTCCAAATGCTTCAGCTTTGTTCTAGACCTCAAGGGTTTAAGGGTCTTTTGATTTTAGATCCTCTTGTGTTCATTTTAAACCCTCTGGTTTCTAATCTTTCGTTACTTTATTCACTTAAGTAATGGGTCATGGGGTCGTAGGAAGTGGCCCCCCTTGTTGTTTGCCTTAGGCGGTCATGTTAATTAATCAAAAAATTTATGCCTTATATGTTTTCTCCTAAAGTTGTCGGGCCCAGTAACTAGTGCGTATTTCGCGGATGGATCCACAACTCGCGTTATTTCGCTAGGCGAAGTTGCACGTAGTTTAAAACTAACGAAATTGCGAAAACCACATGGCATGCCACATAGACAGTCTAGCTAGTTGTTGACAGCAAGTAAAATGGTGGCACGTGGCATAAGTCACAACAGTTAGCAGGCCCACCCCTCCCGAGAGCCTTTCCAAGCGGTTAAAAGCAGATCAACTTGAGAGATGATCCGACGGCCCATGCTATTTCGCAAGGGTAAGATGCCCGTTCTTTATACCCCGCGAAATAGCGAGAGTGCACAAGAGTCATCCACGTGTCATGATGATGACCTGGAGGATATAGCTATTAAGAAGAAAGTGGGGCCCCGTGGTTTCCTTCCGGTGTATAACAAAGTGACAACTCAGCTCCGAAAGTGACTGGGCGCCAGGTGTTCACAATGAGTCAGCGGGCCCACCCCTCCTGAGAGCCTTTCCAGATGGTTAAAAGCCGATCAAGTTTCTTTCGATCTGACGGCCCGCGCTATTTCGCAGGGGTAAGATGCCCGTTCTTTATACCCCGCGAAATAGCGAGAGTACACGAGAGTCGTCCACGTGTCATGATGACACGTGGTCTAAGAAGAAAGTGTGGGACCCGCCAAGGTGGAACCGGCGGTATAAAGGAAAGACATGCGGCCACCGTTAAGTTGGCTACGAAGGAAATTTCAAGGCCAATGGTTGGGTGCCACGTGGTATTATATAACCAATAGAGAAGCGGGACCCGACGTGGAGCCAAATTTGTTAGTTAATCTAACGCTCGATCAAGTTTTTTTCAATCAGACGATCGGTGCTATTTCACAGGACTAAGTTGCCCGATAGTTATGCTTCGTGAAATTGCGAAAGAGCAGAATGAAACACTTGCAGGAACGTTGTGACCCATTGGAGCGAAAAATACAAATTCTCGTATAAATTCAATTTTGAAGGGACGACCGAAGCATGCGGGATCAATGTTGTAGTTAAGGCCCAGAGTACAAAATTTGATTTCCTATCAACCGGGTGAAGATATCTTTTAAAGGATTTTGTAGAAGAGTAGATGCAGAGTTATTTTCTTTAGGTATAGAGCAAGTCAGTTCAGTTGCAGAGCAAATTCCTTCAAGCGAAGAACAGGTTCTCTCATACTCTTGTGTAGCAATTCCTGTGTAGTGTTTTAAATAAGATAATTGACTCATCACAGAATTGTTTAGGGTGGTATTCATTTCTTACACTTTCAAAATGGCTCCTAAAAGAGAATTTTCTAGTAAAGTTAACTGTAGACACCTAAAATTGTCATGTCTAATTAAATAAATATTTTATTTATTTAATTATCTAAGCTTAATTCTTCTATTAATTAAATATTTTATTTATTTCATATGTTAGGGTGATTATTTCAAACAATCCAAACTACTAATAAATCTTTGTTGTAGGTCCTTGGCAAGGGTTTTTTGGATTTTTATTGTGTGCCTTGTTTTCATAGACTAGCAAACACTTCAATTGGTGCACTAAAATTGAATCATTGTCTTTTGTGTCTTGAGCAATAGGCTCTTTTTCTTTAATCTTTAGAGGGGCTGTCTTCCCGTGTGGTCATTAGGACTACTAGTGAGAAGAGAACGACCCAAGTGGTAGTGAGGAAAACCCACCTCTTTCAAACCACTATAAACAACTGTATTCATGGTGAAAACTATGGATAACGTGTGCTGATTAGTTCATACTGACACTATGTCTCCCCATAAACCCATTTGATCAAATTTATTTGATCATTTGTAGGGCGTAACCCCTACCAGTTGGGAGCCTTCTGTATTTACAGAGCTGAAAGTGCCACATGTATGGCCACACGAGCGGATGCCCTTACTAGCACCTTTTTGTTTTAGAAGCCCAAATACTTCTAGTTGTTGGGGTAGGAGGTCGGACCTCTGGTAGCGGCCCACACACATACAGTTCTTAGTAGAGATACAAAGTTCACCACAGGGAGTTTTCGTGGGGACTGATGCTTGGCTGACCAAAGAAGTGAGTGCCGAGGGTGGAGCCAGTGAGGTCAAGCATCTAAGTATCCGCTTTGAATAACGTAGCCTCGGGGGTAAAACCTCATGTGGGATCAACAACTATTGTCTTGGCCAGCCATAAGAATTGTGCTTGACTTATTTTAAACATTCAAAACATTCAAGACCATACAGCAAAACATTGTGTCTTTTGTGTCTTCAAGTGTATGCAAAATATTTTTACATCAAACAACACACTTTTCTTGGAGTCATTTTGAGTCTAAAACTTGCAAACATTGAGTCCTCATCAACATTGTGTCCTCTTGTCACGAAAAACAGTCAAACATTCAGATTTGGTCACAACTTCACAAATTGGAAAAATTTTACAGTCCAGCAAACAAGAGCAATTAGTTTCAAAATTCTTGAGCTTCCTAGGTTGTTCCTCCAAGTTTTCATCTAGAATTCAACTTGTCTTTGGGTCTCACAAAATCCATCATTGCTTTACACCTTACATTACATTCACATTTGTCTAAACTTGAGTCAAAAGGTCACTTGCTTGTCCTCATCATACTTTGTCAACACACTACATTCAACAACACTTTGCTAAGTGGTCCCTCATCAAGGTTTCTTACCTTTGGGTCTCATTTGGTCTTACTTAGAGTCAAGGTCAACTTACCTCATCAAGAGAAACTATCCTCTCTTTGGAAGCCACACCTACTCTACTATATACATACTTGGTCTTACACTTTGGACATTGCAAGTACACTTCAAACTCATTTACATTCCATTCAACTCTTAGTCTTCCATAATCTTTCCATTTTTCATCTAGTCTCTCACATCTTGGTCAATACATAGTTCATGGTTGAAACCTATCTTCAAAAATCTAGGAGAGAAACTAAAGAGGCTCAAGAGTCCGCAAACATGAGTTCTTATGAGTATGACAATGATATATTTTTCAATTCTGATCATACTACATTACCTGACATGGATGTCAATAGAAACATTCCAAATGTTGAGAACATGGAGACTATAAACATCAATGCTAATGACAATGTGGACAACTTTTTAGTACATTCAGCAGATGTGGAAGAATCCATTATGAATCCCCATTTCAATCGATTGGTTGAGGAAATAATGAGGAGGGATAGACAATACTTCTTACAAATGATGGCACAAAGTGGAGCCAAGATACCTCATCATTTTGACATGTCTCAAATAATGGAACATAGACCTTTGCAACAACCTCACTCCAATATGGATCAAAGGAGACCTAATAGTGGAGGAAATAGAGGACCACATATGGTACCTGAATCACCATCAGCTTTGCTTCAAAAACTAGAGGTCCCACATACACATGGTCAAACATATGATACCTACCTTCGTAGACCATTATGGAAGTCTTATGCAGACAAATATGCTCAATCACATACTAATGCTAAGGATCAACCACCAAAACAATTGGATGTTCAAAGGCATGCTCAAAATTTGGACACAAGGAAACCTCATGTCAAATTTGGGGGCAACAAAATGGAACATGACATGCCTGTAGAATATGGTATACATGCACAAAATAGATATGGGGTTCCTCAACATGAATCTATACCAAGTGGTCCACATACACAGCATTACTATAGACCTCCTCCATATGAACATGTGTATGATCAATCTCATCCATATATGCAACATGCTCCTCCTCCAATTGGTGCCTCAAGCATGGGGTATGGTCCAAGAAGTTGATCTCCACCTAAGAGCAATTTGGAGCAACAAATCAGGGACTTACAAAAGAAAATGGAGGACATAAATACACCAAAGCCAACATACACAATGAGAGACATATGTCCTTATCCATTTGACAAGAGCATTCCAATGCCTCCATTTCATACACACTTTGTGATGCCTAAATTTGATAAGTATAGAGGAAAAGGGGATCCTAAGGCACACATAAGACAATTTTTCACAGCTTGCATTGAGGTAGCAGCAGAAGAGACATATTTGATGAGATTATTCCCACAAAGCTTAGCTGATCAAGCTATGGAATGGTTCTCCCAACTTCCACCAGGAATTAAGTCATGGGGTGACTTAGCAGAGGCATTTATTCAACATTTCTCCTACAACATAGAGACAGACATATCAGTCACTACTTTGTGCAATACTAAGCAAAAAGAGGGAGAATCTTTTGCATCATTTTTACAAAGATGGAGAAATCTAGCCAGCAGATGCTCTTGTGAAATTCCACAAAAACAAATGGTAGAAATGTTCACCCAAAATGTTAACAAAGAGATTGGTTATGACTTAAGGAAAGCTTGTTTGTCCACCTTCAAGGACGTCATTGAAAAAGGCTTAGCGATAGAAAAGGTCCTAATTGAACAAGGAGTCATTAAAATATTCAAGGAAAACAAAGATGACTTTAAAGGAAAAGACAAGCCAAGATTTTGGAATAAAAACAAGAACACAGTCAATGATGGTGTTGTTGATGCCAACACAGTGCAACCCAAATTCATTTTTTCTAGATCAAGTTCTACAAACAATCAAGTGAATACTCAAACAACTTTTAGATCACGAAGGAAGTATACCCCATTGGGAGAACCACTTGAATCAGTTTTCAAGATGTTAGTGGCAAACAAGGTGATCACAATTCCAGATTTCCCGCCATATGAACCAAAGGTCAAACCAAATTGGTGAAATGATGATGAGTATTGTGAATTTCATAAGAGAAAGGGTCATAAGATAGGAAATTGTCATCGATTGAAGAACATCATACAAGATCTCATTGATAGAGGTGACATTGAGATTGAGGGACACTCATCCAATCATGAACATGAAATGTTTAAGGAACCATTCCCAAAGCATGACAAGGGAAAAGCTAAAGCCACAGAGGATCAAACCAACTATACCAGAGCATCCTACAACTATGATTCAACTATTAATCACATCTCGATGGACAATTATGTCTCTCCCATTATCAGTAAGGACAAAATGTCTGAGAATTCTACCCGGAGACCCAAGATTGTCCTAAAAGGCGTTGGATCTTCTTCTGAACCTACCTCGGAATGTCATGTCACAACTCGTCGAGGTAAAATCACTTTGTAAGGTGCTCCAACTAAAAACACCGCTTCTTCATCAACCAAACCTGAGTATGACCTTGTAGAACACTTAGGGAAAACACCCGCGCTCACCTCCATCCTTGAGCTCTTACGCATATCCCCCGCACATAAAGTTATTCTTGACAAAGTCTTGAGAGATACTGTCGTTCCTACTGATCTGAATGTGGACCAGTTTCAAGCCATGGTGGGATATCTTTCCATTCCACACTCCCTTACATTCACAAAACCCAATGATGCCTCTGTAAGTCAGCCACATAATGCACCATTACACATTGAAGCCTTCATACACAAACATAGAATCAAACGAGTCCTGATAGATGGAGGAGCAGGTCTAAACATTTGCACATTAAGCACTATCACACAATTGGGATATTCTGATAAAGCTGTGAATTCTACAAATCAAATCACCATTAAGGCATATGATGACGAAGAGCGTTCATCCAAGGGCACAGTCACCCTACCTCTCAGAGTTGGGCCAGTTACAAAGGATGTGGTTTGTCAAGTCCTAGACCTAGATCTCACTTATAACATACTTTTGGGACGTCCTTGGATTCATGAGATGAGCGCAATACCATCTACATATCATCGATGTATCAAGTTTCCACACAATGGAGTTGAAGTGACCGTCAAAGCTGAACCAAATCCATTCATATATTGCAACAATCTACGACCTAGATCAGAAATAAAAATTCCAGCTAATCGAGAAGCTGTTCCATCTTCAGCATATGTGGATCCAGAATCATTGAAAGCTTCTACATCAAAACAAACAAAGCTCAAAGAAAAATTCAAGATTAAAGACATGGGATGTGGTGAGTATATCTTTCATGTTGATCAACTCCCATTATCTCCTAAGACATTCAGTCAACAAGAACAATCTATGAACAATTTGCAAGGAATTGGGTATGAACCTTCTAGTGTTGTGGCTACTGAGTCTGAATGCAAATCTCCTCCAGCGGTGCAAGCAACTCTTGATATCAATAGTCCTAAGAGTGGTTCCAACAAAGAATCTAATGAGTGTATCGCCAGCCATCTTGAGGACTCACATAGCTTTACAATATCATCCACTCATTCCATTTCCACTCCACTTCTAGACTTGGATCAACAAGAATTACAAAAGCCCTTACTTATTGGGGATCAAAAATCAAGCTTTGAAAAGAAAAATCTAAAAGTCAAAAATAAAGAAAAGTCCTTTATTCCAAATCAAAATCAAAAGCTATTGGACTCTGAAAAAATTAAAGTCAAGGATAAAACTCCTATAAAAGAAAAAGAACAAGAGTTGATCTCCCCTAATATCAAAATAACTGGAGGCAAAAGTTCTAAAATTTCAAGTAAAAAAGCATACTTGTTGATCCTAAGTCTACATCATGCTATCATACTTTCACTTCTTTTCACAATCATAAGCCTTCATCACTCATCTACTTGTTCCACACATCCTTTCCCTTTTGGCGATACATCATGGACCTTTAATGGAGCTTACTCAAAGGACTTTGTTGTCAAGGATGCCCAAACTTCTTTAGGTGACATGCATACGGGCCTGTGTAGTCCACACACTAGTAATTCTATCTCAATTCCTTTATCAAGGAAGACAGTCACTCAAGCTACACATCATTCAGTCAAGGAACAATGCAGCTACAATCATAAAGTCAAGCCTCGCACATTTGAGGTAGGTGATTTGGTTCTCAGAGAAAATCCCAAAAATCAGCAAAACAGAGAGAAGAAGGGCAAGTTCGAACCAAACTGGCTTGGTCCTTACATCATTACAATAGCATATAGATTTGGGGCATGTCAGCTCTCAACTACAGAAGGTGAACCTTTGGAGGATCCTATCAACAACATGCACCTTCGCAGGTTCTACACATAACTCTTCGGAATATCCAAAAAAATAAAAAATTACAAAAATACAAAAAAAAAATTTATAAAACAAAAAAATCGTTACTTGGTGAAAACCTGGCAAACAGGCGCCTTGTGACACAAAAAACATTGAAAAATCGAAAAAAGTAAAGAGAAATAATTTCGTCCAATGGTGAAAACCACTTCGGTGGTGCCCTGGGCAAGTACCATGGTGAAAAATTGGTCACCAGCGCCATGCGTAGAGACATTGCTCCTCCCTCCTTCAGGATTCTCTTTCATCATTTCACTTTGCACACACTCACAACCTATTCGTTCATAACAAACTTACCCATTCCCATAATGGCTTGTCAATTGATCTACCCAAGATTGGTTAGCGATTCATAATAAACATTCCTTTTCATCTCTTTCCATCCATAATAAATCAGATCCTATCTATGGTTAAAGCAAAATCCTACGTCTAGTAATGGGTGTGGAACTGAGAACATCACATGTTTCGAGGAGTACAGTTTCTTCCAGCTTTCTTCAGTTTATCCGCGCACAATCCGCAATAAAGCAACATTTGCATCACAAATCCACAATAAAGTTTCATCTTCTCCGCAATAAAGTATTAGTTTCATGGATTCAGTCAGTTTTAGATGAGACACAACAGCAACAATGGGCTTCAACAAATCAAATCTTTCAACAGACTCGGACGACATTATGGTTCAGTGCTATCTATCCTTTCTGTGAAAGTAAACATTGTGACCACAATCAAATAAGACTTATACAAGTGACAAGAGACACTAAACTTGAGGACTATAGTGGATGTTGGTGTCGAGTCTTGGTTTTCTTTTGATTTCAGCTTTTTTGGTGAAATGTCTTTTAGCTTTTCCGGGATGTCTTTGACTAGAGATTCTATCTCCAGGATGTCTCTGACTAGAAAGGCGAGGATGGGGTATCGTCACCTATTTGTATTTGTTGTCTGTGGATTGTCTCTTAGTAATGCTATGACTTGTCCAAGGATATGAGGACACTGTGAGTCTAGTGTGAACTGGGGCATTCCTTGTTTGTGACTGTCTTATCTCCATGCAAACATGTACAATGACTTTCTGGGTCGAACATATGCCTCGATTGTCATAACCTACTTCCCATAATAAAGCTCAATGATGATAACGCACAAGAAGCTCTTTCACTTTCATATCTTTTGTCTTCCATCCCCCTTTCTTGATTGACTTCCATCATCCTTCTCGAGTACGTGTAGCCTACTATCACATGACTGAGTATAATGACACACCAAAAACATTTGCATTTCATGTAGTTGCACCTGCATTACCACATATAAGTATTTCATATATACATATAGATATCACAACTGCATCACATCCTGCACACAACACCTGTTAGCACAATTTACATTTGCATTATCATATTCATCTGCATTAATTACATTCACATTTGCATCATGCATACACATATAAAACATAAACGAACAAAAAAAAATAAATATTGCATTGCATCATATACATATTTGCATCCATATCATAAGCATCACATAAGAACATCTCATCACATAGGTACACATGCATATAGCTGCCGCAAAGATGAATCATCTCATATATATATATAAAGTGTCATGATACAATGATGTCAAAATCATATGGCTACAATCACCCGCAGGTGTCTACATCATCATACAAAATGGTACAAAACTGATACAGAGGAACTCACTGATCACTCCTGCCAACACTATTGGTAGTGCTCATGGTATCCCATGCCATGTGTCCCACCCTCATCTCTAGTCCCAGATCCTAGAACACTCGTCTAAGGGCATCCCTGTCTTCATATCGATCATACGGAATCAGCTCCCCATCAATCGGTATCCGCATAATCCTATATACATCCTCCAGGGTGACTGTCATCTCACCCATCGGCAGATGAAACGTGCATGTCTCAGAGTGCCATCTCTCAGCCAACGCAGTCAGCAAACCCATGTTTGCCCGAAACTCAGGCACATACAGCACATGTCTCAAACCCATCTCCTCGATGGCAGCTCTGTCCTTGAGCGACAACTCAGGTCGCAACCTCTGCGTCGACGGGAATCTCTCCCATGACTCTAGCATCGGCAAATACTCCTGCAGTCAAACAACTCAATCATGTCAATTATAGTGGCATTCACTGTTTATCACAAAATTCTACTTGCTATCTAAATGCATATGGCTATCTACCCTAGTGACACTCAGTGTTCATCACAAAGTGTTGCTATTTATCCTAGTGGTGCTCACTGTTCATCACAAAGTACTACGTGTGTGACACTCCCTGTTCATCACAAAGTGTTACTCACATTTGCACTCCCTGTTCATCACAAAGTGCTGCTCATATTTCAGTACTCCCTGTTCATCACAAAGTACTCTATCTTAGTACTCACTGTTCATCACAAAGTGCCTTGATCTATCCTAGTCTTCCTAGAGGACCTGCTTGAGTGTATCCCCTCAGCAGCTTATCCAATCGACAGTATATGTTCATCACAGAACTGTCGATTTGACCTAGAAGATGCAAATTCATACTTTTCAAATGCAAACGCGCTTACATGACATAAACGCGCTCAAAGACTGCATAGACGCACTTGAAAAACACAGACGCGCCTTCTTGACACAGACGTGCCTATGCTCTGCACAGATGCGCCTGGACGTTTTTTGACACTTTTTG
This sequence comes from Cryptomeria japonica, assembly GCF_030272615.1. Lineage (NCBI taxonomy): Eukaryota > Viridiplantae > Streptophyta > Pinopsida > Cupressales > Cupressaceae > Cryptomeria > Cryptomeria japonica. The sequence goes on along the minus strand of NC_081405.1, from coordinate 70,248,136 downwards.
GACCCTAGTTTAAGCGCATTTATTACCCTAGTCGACATGCATTAATGACAAAATTAAATATGTCAAAGTACGAGGAGGTTTGGTGGTACTTACCGGCTCTCCTGCCTCTGCTGGCCTCTGAAATTGGTGAACGCGGTCAAATCTGTGAGCGAAAGCCATCGCTGCTGACTGCTCCTACTTTATTTTCGCTCTGCAATATGCTCTTGTGAATGTGTAGATGACAATGAGGATGTATTTTCCCCCGTGGTCTATCTTATAGCCTACCCTAGCCCTCGCCTTCATTTTCCGAGTCAGTCTTCATTATCCTGTGACTTTGTCACTTTATCCGGTTAATCCATTCTAGTCTTTCTTTCTTATCGAGAGATTGTCTACAATATTTTCAGACATTTTCATCCAATCTCTCGAGGGGGCATATCATTTCCATTCTGGGGCAACTCTGTATCAGTTCATCTTATCTTCTTTGAAACAACGCGACAAGCTGCATCGTCTCAAAGAGGGGTAAAATGTAGACACCTAAAATTGTCCAGTCTAATTAAATAAATATTTTATTTATTTAATTATCTAAGCTTAATTCTTCTATTAATTAAATAAATCCTTATTTATTTAATTAATTCATTTATCCTCTTCTAGCCTTATTTCTCATTTAAATAAATACATTTATTTATTTAAATTATCATTTTCCTAAATTAAATAAATATCTTATTTATTTAATTGATCCCATTTCTTCTATTAATTAAATAAATCTTTATTTATTTAGTTAATTCATTAGTCTTTTCTACCCATGACACATGTCATTCATCTCTTAGTTCATACACTACCTACCCCTCTCATTATTTTATTATTTCTTTTACCTACCCTCTAATCATAGCCGACCTCCAAACTTTATTAATCAACATTATTTCAAATCACAAAGATTATACCATCACATGTCCAATAGGGTTTGGATCTCCATTCTTCCTATCTCCATTGATCTTGCTTGATATATTTGCTCTCAGATTTTATATGCACAAGAGCTCAACAAAGAACGGAATGTGGTTGCAAGTAGGATCACCCTAATCAATCCTACCCTCTAATCATAGCCGACCTCCTTTTACACCTCTCAATCTTATCCCTCCATTTCATATAGTGTCTTCTATATAAGGAGATGCTTCCTTCATTATCAAACCCTAATCAATCACCCTAATCAATAATCCTAATCAATCATTCTAATCATTCATGTTAATCATCTTTTATGCAATTGGCTACACTACGATCCTACTTGCAACCACATTCCGTTCTTTGTTGAGCTCTTGTGCATATAAAATCTGAGAGCAAATATATCAAGCAAGATCAATGGAGATAGGAAGAATGGAGATCAAAACCCTATTGGACATGTGATGGTATAATCTTTGTGATTTCATGTGCTTTGCATTGTCTTAGGTAATCTTCATATGTTATGGTGGATCTTTGTTGATTGTTAGGCTAGGGTTTTGTGGTTGAATTCATTTAGCCTTTCAATATTGTTATTATTGTTATCCATTTTCACCATATACATTTTGGCACGCCCGGTGGGACATGGATTTTTCTTAGATCTATGTTTTTTGCAGATTTTTCTAACCCTATATTGCTATTTTGTAAAACAATTTGGAGAATAACCTTGTGCAGCTAGCGTTTTGGACACAAAATCAAGATCTTGGAGAGATTCGATCATATCTCATAAACGGCATGGAAATTTTGCACCAAATATTTTTTACAGGTTGAAGAAAATATCAGGAGCTCTCAATCCAAAATTTAGAATTTTTGAAGTACATTTTCATTTTCTATTAATTTTTTATGATTTTTCATAAAAAAATAATTTTGAGAGCAAATGAGAGCATTTTTTAGATTTTCTTATATTTTTGGAAATCTCTCACTATTATACATAGGATCTGTTCTTTGTGAATTTAATTTTGATGTAAAATATTTCCCTAAAAATCAGATCTTTAAAAATTAGGGTTTTTTCCTTATTTTGATCAGATCTCACAAACAGCTTTGAATTTTGACATCAAATTTTTTGTGCAGGTCAGGAAAAGTATCAGAAAGATTTAGTAAAAATTTCAGACTTTTTGGATTGATTTTGCATTTTATATGAATTGTTTATGATTTTTCATAAAAAATTAATTTTAAGAGCAAATTAGCGAATTTTTTGGATTTTCTTACATTTTTGTAAATCTCTCAGAAGTATACACAGGATTTGTTCTTTGTGATTTTAAATTTGAAGCAAAATCATTCCTCAAAAATCATATCTTTGAAAATTAGGGTTTTGCATTATTTTACTCATATCTCACAAACTGCTTGGATTTGTTGCAGAAATGTTTTTGTGCAGGTTGGGAAGACCATCAAGACTCTCCAGTAAAAAATTTAGATTTTTTGGATTGATTTTGCATTTTATATGAATTTTTTATGATTTTTCATAAAAATTAATTTTTGGAGCAAATTAGCAAATTTTTTGGATTTTCTTACATTTCTGGAAATCTCTTGAAATTTTACAGGTGGTCTTTTTTTTATGATGAATCAATTATTTGAATTGGTCAACAAAACGCATTGTTGAAGGCCCCTATTTCACAAAGTCTATTGGATCTAAAATTTACCTAACTTGTGTGCTTGCAGGAAGGGGTGATCATTTGAAACAATCCAAACTGCTAATAAATCTTTGTTGCAGGTCCTTGGCAAGGGTTTTTTGGATTTTTATTGTGTGCCTTGTTTTCATAGACTAGCAAACACTTCAATTGGTGCACTAAAATTGAATCATTGTCTTTTGTGTCTTGAGCAATAGGCTCTTTTTGTTTAATCTTTAGAGGGCCTATCTTCCCCTGTGGTCATTAGGACTACTAGTGAGAAGAGAACGACCCAAGTGATAGCGAGGAAAACCCACCTCTTCCGAACAACTAATAACAATTGTATTCATGGTGAAAACTATGGATAACGTGTGCTGATTAGTTCATACTGACACTATGTCTCCCCATAAACCCGTTTGATCAAATTTATTTGATCATTTGTAGGGCGTAACCCCTACCGGCTGGGAGCCTTCTGTATTTACAGAGCTGAAAGTGCCGCATGTATGGCCACATGAGCGGATGCCCTTACTAGCACCTTTTTGTTTTAGAAGCCCAAATCCTTCTAGTTGTTGGGGCAGGAGGTCGGACCTCTGGTAGCGGCCAACACACATACGGTTCTCAGTAGAGATACAAGGTTCGCCACGGGGAGTTTTCATGGGGATTGATGCTTGGCTGACCCGAGAAGTGAGTGCCAAGGGTGGAGCTAGTGAGATCAAGCATCTAAGTACCCGCTCTGAATAGCGTAGCCTCGGGGGTAAAACCCCATGTGGGATCAACAACTATTGTCTTGGCCAGCCATAAGAATTGTGCTTGACTTATTTTAAACATTCAAAACATTTAAGACCAAACAGCAAAACATTGTGTCTTTTGTGTTTTCAAGTGTATGCAAAACATTTTTACATCAAACAACACACTTTTCTTGGAGAGTCTAAACACTTGCAAACATTGAGTCCTCATCAACATTGTGTCCTCTTGTCACGAAAAACAGTCAAACATTTAGATTTGGTCACAACCCACAACTTCACAAATTGGAAAAATTTTACAGTCCAGCAAACAAGAGCAATCAGTTTCAGAATTCTTGAGCTTCCTAGGTTATTTCTCTAGGTTTACATCTAGCATTCAACTTGTCTTTGGGTCTCACAAAATCCATCATTGCTTTACACCTTACATTACATTCACATTTGTCTGAACTTGAGTCAAAAGGTCACTTGCTTGTCCTCATCATACTTTGTCAACACACTACATACAACAACACTTTGCGAAGTGGTCCCTCATCAAGGTTTCTTACCTTTGGGTCTCATTTGGTTTTACTTAGAGTCAAGGTCAACTTACCTCATCAAGAGAAACTATCCTCTCTTTGGAAGTCACACCTACTCTACTACATACATACTTGGTCTTACACTTTGGACATTGCAAGTACACTTCAGACTCATTTACATTCCATTCAACTCTTGGTCTTCCATACTCTTTCCATTTTTCATCTAGTCTCTCACATCTTGGTCAATACATAGTTCATGGTTGAAACCCGTCTTCAAAAATCTAGGAGAGAAACTAAAGAGGCTCAAGAGTCCGCAAACATGAGTTCTTATGAGTATGACAATGATATCTTTTTCAATTCTGATCATACTACATTACCTGACATGGATGTCTATAGAAACATTCCAAATGTTGAGAACATGGACACTATAAAGAACAATGCTACACACAATGACAATGTGGACAACTTTTCAGTACATTCAGCAGATGTGGAAGAATCCATTATGAATCCCCATTTCAATCGATTGGTTGAGGAAATAATGAGGAGGGATAGACAATACTTCTTGCAAATGATGGCATAAAGTGGAACCAAGATACCTCATCATTTTGACATGTCTCAAATAATGGAACATAGACCTTTGCAACAACCTCACTCTAATATGGATCAAAGGAGACCTAATAGTGGAGGAAATAGAGGACCACATATGGTACCTGAATCACCATCAACTTTGCTTCAAAAACCAGAGGTCCCACATACACATGGTCAAACATATGATACCCACCTTCGCAGACCATTATGGAAGTCTTATGCAGACAGATATGCTCAATCACATACCAATGCTAAGGATCAACCACCAAAGCAATTGGATATTCAAAGGCATGCTCAAAATTTGGACACAAGGAAACCTTGTGTCAAATTTGGGGGTAACACATTAGAACATGACATGCCTGTAGAGTATGGTATACATGGACAAAATAGATATTTCGTTCCTCAACATGAATCTATACCAAGTGCTCCATATATGTAGCATCACTATAGACCTCCTCCATATGAACATGTGTATGATCAATATCATCCATATATGCAACATGCTTCTCCTCCAATTGGTGCCTCAAGCATGGGGTATGGTCCAAGAAGTCGATCTCCACCTAAGAGAAATTTGGAGCAACAAATCAGGGACTTACAAAAGAAAATGGAGGACATAAATACAACAGCATTCCAATGCCTCCTTTTCCTACACACTTTGTGACACCTAAATTTGATAAGTATAGAGGAAAAGGGGATCCTAAGGCACACATAAGACAATTTTTCATAGCTTGCATTGAGGTAGCAGTAGAAGAGACATATTTGATGAGATTATTCCCACAAAGCTTAGGTGATCATGCTATGGAATGGTTCTCCCAACTTCCACCTGGAATTAAGTCATGGGGTGACTTAGCAGAGGCATTTATTCAACATTTCTCCTACAATATAGAGATAGACATATCAGTCACTACTTTGTGCAATACTAAGCAAAAAGAGGGAGAATCTTTTGCGTCATTTTTACAAAGATGGAGAAATCTAGCCAGCAGATGCTCTTGTGAAATTCCACAAAAACAAATGGTAGAAATGTTCACCCAAAATGTTAACAAAGAGATTGGTTATGACTTCAGGAAAGCTTGTTTGTCCACCTTCAAGGATGTCATTGAAAAAGGCTTAGCGACAGAAAAGGTCCTAATTGAACAAGGAGTCATTAAGATATTCATGGAAAACAAAGATGACTTTAAAGGAAAAGACAAGCCAAGATTTTGGAATAAAAACAAGAACATAGTCAATGATGGTGTTGTTGATGCCAACATAGTGTGACCCAAATTCATCTTTTCGGGATCAAGTTCTACAAACAATCAAGTGAATAGTCAAACAACTTTTAGATCACGAAGGAAGTATACCCCGTTGGGAGAACCACTTGAGTCAGTTTTCAAGAAGTTAGTGGCAGACAAGGTGATCACAATTCCAGATTTCCCGCCATATGAACCAAAGGTCAAACCAAATTGGTGGAATGATGATGAATATTGTGAATTTCATAAGAGCAAGGGTCATAAGATAGGAAATTGTCATCGAATGAGGAACATCATACAAGATCTCATTGATAGAGGTGATATTGAGATTGAGGGACATTCATGCAATCAAGAACATGAGATGTTTAAGGAACCATTCCCAAAGCATGACAAGGGAAAAGCTAAAGCCATAGAGGATCAAACCAACTATACCAGAGCATCTTATAACTATAATTTAACTATCAATCACATCTCGATGGACAATTACGTCTCTACTATTATCATCAAGGACAAATCATCTGAGAATTCTACCCAGAGACCCAAGATTGTCCTAAAAGGTGTTGGATCTTCTTCCGAACCTACCTCTGAATGTGATGTTACAACCCATCGAGGTAAAATCACTTTGCAAGGTGCTCCAGCCAAGAACGCCGCTTCCTCATCAACCAAACCTGAGTATGACCTTGTAGAACAATTAAGGAAGACACCCACGCTCATCTCCATTCTTGAGCTCCTACGCATATCCCCCGCACATAAAGCCATTCTTGACAAAACCTTGAGAGACACCGTCATTCCTACTGATCTGAACATGGACCAATTTCAAGCCATGGTGGGATACCTTTCCATTCCACACTCCCTTACTTTCACAAAAGCCGATGACGCCTCCGTAAGTCAGCCACATAATGCACCATTACACATTGAAGCCTTCATACACAAACATAGAATCAAACGAGTCCTGATAGATGGAGGAGCAGGTCTAAACATTTGTACATTGAACACAATTAAACAATTGGGATATTCTGATAAAGTTGTGAATTCTACAAACAAAATCACCATCAAGGCATATGATGACGAAGAGCGTTCATCCAAGGGTACAGTCACCTTACCTCTCAGAGTTGGGCCAGTTACAAAGGATGTGGTTTGTCAAGTACTTGATCTGGATCTCACATACAACATATTGCTAGGATGTCCTTGGATTCATGAAATGAGGGCAGTTCCATCTACATATCATCGATGTATCAAGTTTCCACACAATGGAGTTGAAGTGACCATCAAAGTAGATCCAAATCCATTCATATATTGCAACAATCTGCAACCTAGATCTGAAATAACAATTCCAGCTAATCGAGAAGCTATTCCTTCATCAGCATATGTGGATCCAGAATCATTGAAAGCTTCTACATCAAAACAAGTAGAGATCAAAGAAAAGTTCAAGATTAAAGACATGGAATGTGGTGAGTATATCTTTCATGTTGATCAACTCCCACTATCTCCTAAGGTATTCAGTCAACAAGAACATCCTACAAAAAAATTGCAATGCCAAGGAATTGGGTGTGAACCACCTAGTGTTGTGGCTACTGAGTTTGAATGCAAAACTCCTCCAGTGGTGCAAGCAACTCTTGATATCAATAGTCCTAAGAGTGGTTCCAGTGAAGAATCTATTGAGCATATCACCAGCCCTCTTGAGAACTCACATAGCCTTACCATTTCATCCACTCATTCCATTACCACTCCACTTCCAGACTTGGATCAACAAGAATCACAAAAGCCCTCATCATTGGGGATCAAAAATCAAGTGTTGAAAAGAAAAATCTAAAAGTCAATAATAAAGAAAAGTCCTTTAGTCCAAATCAAAATCAAAAGCTACTGGACTCTGCAAAACTCAAAGTAAAGGATAAAAATCCTATGAAGCAAAAAGAGAAAGAGTTGATCTCCCCTAATATCAAAATAACTGGGGGCAAAAGTTTTAAAATTTCAAATCAAAAAGCATACTTGTTGATCCTAAGTCTCCATCATGCTATCCTAGTTTCACTTCTTTTCACAATCATAAGCCTTCATCACTCATCCACTTGTTCCACACATCCATCTCCTTTTGGCGATACATCATGGAGCTTTAATGGAGCTTCCTTAAAGGAATTTGTTATCAAGGATGCCCAAACTTCTTCAGGTGACACGCATATGGGCCTGTGTAGTCCACACACTAGTAATTCTATCTCAGTTCCTTCATCGAGGAAGACATTCAATCAAGCTACACATCATTCAGTCAAGGAACAATGCAACTACAATCACAAGGTAAAGCCTCACACATTTGAGGTAGGTGACTTGGTTCTCAGAGAAAATCCTAAAAATCAACAAGACAGAGAGAAGAAGGGCAAGTTTGAACCAAACTGGCTTGGTCCTTACATTATTACAGCAGCATATGGATCTGGTGCATATCAGCTCTCAACTACAGAAGGTGAACCTTTGAAGGATCCTATCAACAGCATGCACCTTTGCAAGTTCTACACAGCTCTTCAGAGTATCCTAATTCAAAAATATAAAAAAATTATAAAACAAAAAAATCGTTACTTGGTGAAAACCTGGCAAACAGGCACCTTGTGACACAAAAAACATTAAAAAATCGAAAAAAGTAAAGAGAAATAATTTCGTCCAATGGTGAAAACCACTTCGGTGGCGCCTTGGGCAAGTACCATGGTGAAAACTGAGTCACCAGTGCCATGCGTAGAGACATTGCTCCTCCCTCCTTCAGGATTCTCTTTCATCATTTCACTTTGCACACACTCACAACCTATTCGTTCATAATAAACTTACCCATTCCCATCATGGCTTGTTATTGATCTACCCAAGATTGGTTAGCCATTCATAATAAATCTCCCTTTTCACCTCCCTTTCCATCCATAATAAATCAGATCCTATCTGTGGCTAAGGCAAATCCTATGTCTAGTGATGGGTGTGGAACTGAGAACATCACATGTTTCGAGGAGTATAGTTTCTTCCAGCTTCATTCAGTCTGTCCGCAAACAATCTGCAATAAAGCAGCATCTGCATCATAGATCCGCAATAAAGTTTCATCTTCTCCGCAATAAAGTATCAGTTTCATGGATTCAGTCAGTTTCAGATGAGACAGCAGCAACAATGGGCTTCAACAAATCAAATCTTTCAACAGACTCAGACAACATTATGGTTCAGTGCTATCTATCCTTTCTGTGAAAGTAAACATTGTGACCACAATCAAATAAGACTTATACAAGTGACAAGAGACACTAAACTTGAGGACTACAGTAGATGTTGGTGTCGAGTCTTGGTTTTCTTTTGATTTCAGCTTTTTTGGTGACATGTCTTTTAGCTTTTCCAGGATGTCTTTGACTAGAGATTCTATCTCCAGGATGTCTTTGACTAGAAAGGTGAGGATGGGGTATCGTCACCTATTTGTATTTGTTGTCTGTGGATTGTCTCTTAGTAATGCTATGACTTGTCCAAGGATATGAGGACACTGTGAGTCTAGTATGAATTGGGGCATTCCTTGTGTGTGACTGTCTTATCTCCATGCAAATAGGTACAATGACTTTCTGGGTCGAACATATGCCTCGATTGTCATAACCTATCTTGCCATAATAAAGCTCAATGATGATAACGCACAAGAAGCTCTTTCACTTTCATATCTTCTATCTTCCATCCCCCTTTCTTGATTGACTTCCATCGTCCTTCTCGAGTCCGCATAGCCTGCTATCACATGACTGAGTATAATGACACACCCAAAACATTTGCATTTCATGTAGTTGCACCTACATTACCACATATAAGTATTTCATACATACATATAGATATCACAACTGCAACACATCCTGCACACAACACATGTTAGCACAATTTACATTTGCATTATCATATTCATCTGCATTACTTACATTCACATTTGCATCATGCATACACATATAAAACATAAACAAACAAAAAAAAAAAAAAAAATATTGCATTGCATCATATACATATTTGCATCCATATCATAAGCATCACATAAGAACATCTCATCACATAGGTACACATGCATATAGCTGCCACAAAGATGCATCATCTCATATATATATATAAAGTGTCATGATACAATGATGTCAAAATCATATGGCTACAATCACCCGCAGGTGTCTACATCATTATACAAAATGGTACAAAACTGATACAGAGGAACTCACTGATCACTCCTGCCAACACTATTGGTAGTGCTAATCCTATCCATGTCATGGTATCCCATGCCACGTGTCCCACCCTCATCTCCAGTCTTGGATCCTAGAACACTCGTCTAAGGGCATCCCTGTCTCTGTCTCGATCATAAGGAATCAGCTCACCATCAATCGGTATCCGCATAATCCTATATACATCCTCCAGGGTGACTGTCATCTCACCCATCGGCAAATGAAACATGCACGTCTCAGAGTGCCATCTCTCAACCAATGCAGTCAGCAAACCCATGTTTGCCCAAAACTTAGGCACATACAGCACATGTCTCAAACCCATCTCCTCGATGGCAGCTCTGTCCTCGAGTGACAACTTAGGTCGCAACCTCTGCGTCAACGAGAATCTCTCCCATGACTCTAGCATCGGCAAATACTCCTGCAGTCAAACAACTCAATCATGTCAGTTATAGTGGCATTCACTGTTTATCACAAAATGCTATTCGCTATCCAAATGCATATGGCTATCTACCCTAGTGACACTGAATGTTCATCACAAAGTGTTGCTATTTATCCTAGTGGTACTCACTGTTCATCACAAAGTACTACGTGTGTGACACTCCCTGTTCATCACAAAGTGTTACTCACATTTGCACTCCCTGTTCATCACAAAGTGCTGCTCATATTTCAGTACTCCCTGTTCATCACAAAGTACTCTATCTTGGTACTCACTGTTCATCACAAAGTGCCTTGATCTATCCTAGTCTTCCTAGAGGACCTGCTTGAGTGTTTCCCCTCAGCAGCTTATCTAATCGATAGCATATGTTCATCACAGCACTGCCGATTTGACCTAGAAGATGCAAATTCATACTTTTCAAACGCAAACATGCTTACATGACATAAACGAGCTCAAAGACTGCATAGACGCGCCTGAAAAACACAGACGCACCTTCTTGACACAGATGTGCCTATGCTCTGCACAGACGTGCCTGGACATTTTTTGACATTTTTTGGACCCTAGTCTAAGGGCATTTATTACCCTATTGGACATGCATTAATGACAAAATTAAATGCGTCAAAGTACGAGAAGGTTTGGTGGTATTTACTGGCTCTCTTGCCTCTGTTGGCCTTTGAAATCAGCGAACGCGGTCGAATCTATGAGCGAAAGCCATCGTTGCTGACTGCTCCTGCTCTATTTTCACTCTGCAATATGCTCTTGTGAATGTGTAGATGACAATGAGGATGTATTTTCCCCCGTGATCTATCTTATAGCCTACCCTAGCCCTCGCCTTCATTTTCCGAGTCAGTCTTCATTATCTCGTGACTCTGTCACTTTATCCGGTCAGTCCATTCTAGCCTCTCTTTCTTACCGAGAGATTGTCTACAATCTTTTCAGACATTTTCATGCAATCTCTCGAGGGGGCATATCATTCCCATTCTGGGGCAACTCTGTATCAGTTCATCTTATCTTCTTTGAAACAACGCGACAAGCCGCATTGTCTCAAAGAGGGGCAAAATGTAGACACCTAAAATTGTCATGTCTAATTAAATAAATATTTTATTTATTTAATTATCTAAGCTTAATTCTTCTATTAATTAAATAAATCTTTATTTATTTAATTAATTCATTTATCATCCCACTTCTTCTATTAATTAAAAAAATCTTTATTTATTTAATTAATTCATTAACCTTTTCTACCCATGACACATGTCATTCATCTCTTAATTCATACACTACCTACCCCTCTCATTATTTTATTATTTCTTTTACCTACCCTCTAATCATAGCCGACCTCCTTTTACACCTCTAAATCTTATCTCTCCATTTCATATAGTGTCTTCTATATAAGGAGATGCTTCCTTCATTATCAAACCCTAATCAATCACCCTAATCAATCATCCTAATCAATCATTCTAATCCTTCATGCTAATTATCTTTTATGCAATTGACTACACTACGATCCTACTTGCAACCACATTCCGTTCTTTGTTGAGCTCTTGTGCATATAAAATCTGAGAACAAATATATCAAGCAAGATCAATGGAGATAGGAAGAATGGAGATCAAAACCCTATTGGACATGTGATGGTATAATCTTTGTGATTTCATGTGATTTGCATTGTCTTAGGTAATCTTCATATGTTATGGTGGATCTTTGTTGATTGTTAGGCTAGGGTTTTGTGGTTGAATTCATTTAGCCTTTCAATATTGTTATTATTGTTATCCATTTTCACCATATACATTAACTATTCAGAGAGGAGTGTCTGTGATGATTTTTTAGAACAGTTGACGTTGTCAACTAATCAGGCTTCAAAGGCAAAAGAATTAGTACCCAAAGCTCCTCGTTTAAAGATAGGAGAAGGATTATATGACAAGGGTAACTGGTTGAGAGACCCACAGGTTAGATTGTCTGGTATAGGGTTGTTTAAAGTTGGATTCAGAATGAGAAATTCTCCTGCCCCGCAAAACTGTATCTGGGAACTAGATGTCAGGAAATTAGTTGTCCCAGGAGTTTTTATGGACACAGATTTGCTAACTCAAATTGCACTCAATTATGATCCAGTCACAAGAAGCATTCGGGATGTAAATGGGAAGACCCTTGTTGAGATTAATGCTGAAGAGGTCAGGACAGCTTTTGGGCTTAATGAGTTCACCAATTTTCTAGAACCTATAAATTTCACATCATTAGCCCAAATTTACGGCGCTCAGAGGAGTCATCTCAGGAATGGGCCTCTCAAGGAATTTTTTGTAAAAATAAGAGGATTAACAGTTGTTGGACCTGTAGCGTCCTAAAATTGCGACACTTGCAATTTCGACTGCATTTCGGTCTTCACGATGGCGACGCAACACGCAACCTGAATGGAGACCCCGAAACTTGCTCACGACACTGAAAACTGCATTTTTCAAGCACCCTGGCCTGAACCTCCTTGCACCCTGCTGTCCCGGGAGGTGGGACCAGAGCGCCCAGCGCCCTGGTCCTTCAGGACCAGGGCGCCCAGCGCCCTGGTCCTTCAGGACCAGGGCGCCCAGCGCCCTAGTCCCTGGGTCCTATTTTGGGCCCGGTCTCTTTTGGACTTCGGGTCTTTATGTTTGCAAATTGGAAAATTATCTTTCCTGGTCGGCCTAAGGTCGGGAAAATCAGTCTATCAGCCCTAATTGACAAGTATATAAATGACACTTTCCTCTTTCATTCGATGATGATGGAAAACGCGTGGAAATTATACTCAAGCATTCAAGCATTCAAGCATTCCTTCAAGCAATTGATCATTTCAAGTCTCCATTCAAGGCTAAGTGTTGCATTCAAGACAAGGATTCAACCATTGAAGAGGAGATCACATACAACATACTACTACAACATACAACATACAACATCTAAACCTTCGCACATAAGGATACAAACATCCTTAGAACAAGGTATTAGTACTTGTTTTACAGTCATTTACATTTACAGCACTTGCTCATTTCTTGGTTAATTCCAAAACTAGGGTTTGACCTAAAGGCAAACCCCTAATCCCTAACCCCCCAATCGTCTTCGCTTTTCTGTGTGTAGGTTGCAGGTACGTGGCTGAAATTGAAGATCTGGAATCCTTGTGCAGAGACGAACAGATCCCCCTTCGTTTCGTGGATTTTTCAGAGGACCGTGGCGTCGGGCGCCATCGTCCCGACAACTTTTGCTCAAATTTGCAGGACAGCGCCGTATCGACATTTTACTGCTAATTCCAGGTCCGCAGCTTCATCCTATATCCCTATCTCAGTTTATAAGTGAATCTTTGTCACTTTCTATGCATTCTTAGCTTAATTCTTCTATCAACATTCTTTACAAAAGAGGGTAGCCTTGCTGTCATAACCCTTGAAATTCATTTAGCATCCAATCTTGCATTGTGTGGGATTGGATCTTGTGGGTTTCAACCCCTCTTTTGAATGTAAAGTCTCTCCCCTAAGTGAAAACCATCAACCCTAGTGAATCTCCCTTCTCTCTCCTCGGAGTTGGAAGAGGGGAGTGCAACTAGGGTTCGATCGCGATTTTCCGCTTTACAGGACCCAACACACAGGAGCCCTTTTCATTAAGTATGTTCACCCTGAGGGCCAAAAGAATGTATTGGGCACTTTGCCAAGTTTTGGGAGAAGATGCTGAAGCAAATATGCCGAATCATTACTTGTTAATGATCACTTAGATTTTGAATCCTTCTCTTGTAATCACATTTGATTATGCCTCTTATATTGCTGATGCTATTCATGGAGGGTTAACAGGAATCAAGAATGGAAAGGTGGATAGGCCTTTCAGATGGTACTCACTCCTGATGCATCTTTTTCTTTTCAAAGGTGGTGATTACTTTGCTAGTGGACTGGACCTTGTTAAGGAAAAGGAAGGAGAAAAAATGTCGGTACAATTATGGAGTACTGTGTTGTCATGGGACAGAGAGGATGCTAGTTTTTTGAAGTTTGATAAATATTTTGCATCAAAGATAAGAACTCTCCTCTGCTCTGAGAACCCAAGAATCCCCAAAGTTCTTCTGGAATTCATGAGACCAAAAGAATTCGCAGAGAACATAAAAATTGTTCATAACTGGGGTGACATTTACTTGTATCCAGTCTCCATAGTTGTCAGAGTTTTTGGTTTCAGGGGCACCCCATTTTTGTTACCTTACCAGGTCCCTCTCAAAGTGGGAATCGCAGAGATCCTTAGACAAATTGGTGGCTTGCAAGAGGCAAAGTTGACAGGCAGGGGTAAAGGGACTATTTTCCCTACAACTACCATAGCTCACCAATTTGTGATAACAAAAGGAGGCTGGAATTGCTTTGAGGATTTCCTCAAGCCTTATCATTTGTCCACTGCAGTGTCCACGTGTGCTGATCCAAAAGACTTCTTCAACGATATGTTTAGGAAGAAGGTAGCATGCAGAGGTAGGCCTCATCAATTCCAATTTCCTGAAGACCTCATCAGAAATGAGTTTGATCTAGATGAGCAGGAGCTAAGGAAAGAGAAGTGGGTGGCTTATAAGAAAGCCTTGGATTTTGTGCATCAGTTTGATGCTAGCTATGCCCCATTGTCTATCTTTTTCCCACTGGAAGAGAAAATAAAGTTTTTGATTGTTTGCTTTGAAGATGTCATGTAGACACTGAAGGAGAAGAGGGAAGCTGTAATCAAGAGCAACCCTAAGAAGGCAAGAATGATCCTGAGTAGGTCAGCTTCCAGCAAGGCAATCCCTCCTAGTGATTACACACTGCATAAGAAATCTAGTTATAGTGTGCTGGTGCCTACAACAAGGGAGCCCTCTACCTCAAAAGGAAAGAGGAAGATACAAGATGTCATTGACATCCAAGAGAGCCCAAAGAAGCAAAGGGTGGGGAAAGAAGTACAATCAGATACACCTTTGTATTCCCCATCCCAATCCCCTATCCATACAGGAAATGAGCAAGCAACAGCTAAGCAACTCCTACAATTGGGTAGTCTAGGGGAAATTGCATACACCTATGATGAAGTGGAGGAAGGGATGCTAGAAGAACCCATTGCTGCTGAAATGGATATTACCTCCACTAAACTTAAAGGCCAGGAGTGGGATCCTGAGATAAAGTAGGCAAGTAGTGCCTTTCTAGCTGATAACAATTTTGTCACATCAGAAGCATTTATGCAATTTATATGGAAACAACACATAGATAGATATAATGCTAGATGTGAAACAAGAAAGGTTGAGCAGCCTAATAAAGATCCAGCCCTGGTGGAAGAGGAAATAAAGCAAGAGATGATGAAAGAATTCAAAACCATCACCCCTGAGCAGGGAAGAGATATGGTAGCACAAGCTGGAGTGCTTATATTACCCGAATGGAATATTGTAGATGCCCTGGTATTAGATGTAGTAAGAAAAGAGACTAAACCTATGGAGGGGGTTACTTTCAATAAGGATAATGTTGCACTCGTCATGTGGTCTCTCAAGAGAAATGAGTAAGAAAAGCAGAGACACCCCAGGGTCGAGTTACCTTTGTGGAATGAAGGTGAAGAGAGTGCAGAGTACAGGGGTAGTGGAGGCTGCTAGCACTATGTTAGAAACTGCAAAATTTAGTGTTGCAGTAGTAGAGAAGGAAGCCAAAGAGAAAGAGGCCCTCCAAATTAAGTTGGAAACAGTTTTGAAGGCTTATAACAATGCCAAGGAGGAGGTAAGAGGTAAGGATAGCATCATTGCCAAATTGCAGAGCCAGTTGACTGGACAATACCATCAAGGTGAGTCTTCAACACTGATGATATCCTCTTCTCCTATGAGACCTCCACCTACCAGCCCTATCATTGAATTTCCACCATCTCCAGCACCCTCCAGCTCTCAAATGATTGAAATCACTCCCCAAGAATTAGAAAATTTGAAACAGGCTCAGGCCTTATATGCAAAGAAATATGAGGAGAAAGTAAGGGCTACAATTTCCAGTTTTGTTGATACAATAAATGCCTCATTGCTCTACAACAATGTAGGTAAAATTATGGAAATATGGAATGAGCTCAGGAGAGACAAGTCCATTTTGACGCCTATTTTTGACAGATGGAGGCCTAGGGAGAAAGATTTAGAGTTTATGTGTGTATCCTGTGATGAAGCAAGGGAAAATCCCATCATTAAATCCACTTCTGATGTCGCTAAAATCTTAATACAATTAGCAGCAGAGGTGGATAATGTGGATAGGAAGGTTAATCTGTGCAAGAAGGAATACACTGACCAAGTTTTTGAGTTGCTCCCAGGAGTTTTTGTTAGCCCAGATCAGTTAAAAGACAAACAAATGTGGCTTAAGGAGATAGAAGCTAAATTGTCAGCAAGAGTTAAAGGAATTATTGATCTTGATGATGCTTCTTTCTTTGTTGTGACAATACAAGAGATACAGAAAATTAAGTCACATTATGCTTTTCTCAATTCAGAAGTCAACAAAATGAGAAATTCTTGGAAAAGGTTGACTAAGACTAAAGATAAAGTGATTAATTTCTCATGGCCAACAGAAGAGGTGTATGGTGAGTGGACAATTAAATATGCCACCCATGATCCAGAACAGTTGGAAAGCGCCCCTAAAAAGGTAGAAGAGGTTGCACCTGAATAGCTTGTTGAAGAAACCGCAGAGGCCGAAAAGAGTTTGTAACTAATTTTGTAAAAAGTTTGTAACCTCTTTATTTTGAAAAAAATCCTTGTAACAAACTCTCCTCGAGAAGTCTGAAGCTTTGTGCATCCATGTTGTTATAAATGGATACCAGGACGAGAGGAAGAGGGATCACAAAGAATTGTAAGAAAACGCTGCAAAAATTTATCTGAGCTTTTCTAAGTTTAATGGAGAATCAAAATTTCTTGTAATATTTCTTGAACCAAATATCAATATACAGACCATCGGTTTTGAGTAAAGCTCTGTGTTGTCTTCAAGTGTGTGTGCAAATTTGTTTACTGTTTTCATTCTGAATAATCCAGGGTTGTTTTGTTTGAATGAAATTGCAAAGCAATTTTAGTAGAAGTGTTCATTAGCTTTTCTCTTTAGGAGGGAAATTAAAGATGCAGGAATCACTCATACCGGTAAACTCTTTTGGAAGAGACTTTGAATTTTGATGATCATAGCTTAATTTGGGATGCGTAAATTCTTGTAGGTGTCAGGCATATACAAGGATCAATAGAAACCAAGCCAATGGGAAGCATAAAAATGTTTTGTTTGAGAAGTTTTATTTGAGTTTAGATGACTCTGACCTTGGAAAAGGCACTGGTACTGATTGAAGTTGTTTATTGCATGTTTTGTTGATTGAAATACTAAATTTAAGTATAACTTCCATTATTTGTTTTCAGTTGATTTCAAGGTGAATAAATCCACTGGTTTTCTGGACTGGTTTACTGCGGGTTTATGTTTGAAAGTGTGAATTCAATTCACAAAGTTATACCCACCTGAGCTCTGAGTAAGCCCGAAGTGTAGAAGGTTTAATCAAACCTTGTCATATGTTGTCTTGAGAATTTCCTTATCTTTGATGTCTTTTCTGCACCAAGCTTAAATCATATTATTTTAAGGATGTCAAAGGGAATCAGATTTTGAGGACAACAAAAGTGGCGACTCTACTGGGGAATATGAAATTTAAAGAGTCTCTGGTTGAAAATTTTGTTTCAAATATAATTGAGTCTGCCTATTGAGAATGCACAGAGTTGAAAATGTCTTCTATGGTTGAGGGATTTAGTATTATGTTCTGGGTTGTAATGTTATTGTCTGCTATCAGAAAAAGTTTCTTGTGAAGAATCAAAGAAAATATACATTGTTCAGAGTTGTAAGAGGTTCTTACAGCTGTTTATGAATTCTCCCCAATGTCATAATTGGGTGGCGACTCTAGTCTCTGTACCAGTGCTTGAAGGAAGTTTGTATTCCAAGACTTTCACAAGATTGGTTGATAATCTTATGAATCATACTAAGATGTAGATGGATCTAAGTAGCAAATGCTTAGACATGGTGCTTTCATCATAAAATTGTTATAAAGAAGATGCAGTAAAAGATTTTAGTCACACATAACTCTGTGGTTCATACCAGTATTAAGAAGCCTGGAAGAGTGTTGATTTCAGCGAGATCAAAGGAGTAACAGAGAATTGAATAAGTGTTGAGTGGCGTTCTGCTGTTCAAAATATCCTCTGTGCAAGAGGTGGCAACTCTGATGTAAAAGACAGTGCTAAAGTGTGAAGTAAATCTCCAGATCTACAAGTCTTACAGCTGCAAATCTCTAGGTATTTTCAGAGGATTTAAATGCAAGACATCTCTTTTGAAAGTTTGAATGTATAATGTATTTTTCCCATTTAGTGAACAACACTAGTCTAGAGGGAAAGAGAGGATCTCAAAATTGATTTGCATATCTATGTTGCTAAAATATTCAGTGTATGTTATCCTCCGTAGTATGCAAATTTGGAAAATTTTTGTGTCAAACAATGTTATGAATAGTTTCAATATAAGGATACTTGCTTGAGGTTTTTTATTCCAGATTGTATAATCATTTGTGGGAGTAGGAAAAATGAGCAGTAAAGATTTTCAGTCTTGTGTATTTCCACATAGAGCCATGCCTGGTGAAGTGTCACAACTGTATAATAGGAGAAGTTTCATCATGAACCATTATGCTGCTCTAAATTTCAGAGATATTCTAGGTTACCCAAATCCCATACCCACATAAATTAGAAAGTATTTGCCCATATTCAGTGGGAAGAAATCAAAATCAGCATGTCAACATGTTAAAAGATTTTCAGATTTGATAGGAGAATTCAAAATTTGCCAAGAAGATGTATGCATGAAGTTGTTTATTCAGTCATTAAAAGAAGATGCAAGAGATTGGTTCTCTTTTTTGCTAGTGAATTCTATTACCTCATGGGAAGAATTGGTTTCAGATTTCATGGATCAATTCGATGAGAAGGTGAGTGATTCTGACTTGTTGAAAGAATTCACCTGTATACAAATCAGGGAAGATGAATTGGTACCAATGTTTAATATCAGATTTTCACAAGCTTTGTCCAAAATTTCCAGAAAGTATAAACTTGATGATAAAGTATGTCTGGATGTTTATATGAGTGCATTTGATGAGAAGATGGGTTTCCTATTGAGAAACAAAGAACCCAAAACCTTGTATGAAGCCTTTAACACAGCTAGGGATATGGAAAATAACTTGAAGTTTGGAATCTCGACGAGATTCATGTCTGTTGTTGTTCCTTATCAAAATGCCTTCGATGGTGAAATACCATGTGAGACTCAGCAATTCATTCCGTGTCCAAGTGTATCAAGCTCTGCAGTTCCGAATGGTTTAGGTGATGCATGTGTATCAGATTTAAATGAGAGTCAAGAGCCTCTGTTGTTAATGTTGGTTGTCTCTCGCAGTAGTGATGGAATGATCAGTGGGAAGCATTGTGAAAATGTTAATACAGAGACAGATATATACAAGGGATATGTACCATTTGATTTGTATGCCGGTTATGCTGATTATGTGACTGCTAGTTACCAAGTGAGTCATGCATCTCTCTAGGATAATATTGGTGAAAATAATGATGGTGATGACCATCAATCTTTACATGCTGCTGATGTATTTGATGTTGAAATACCAAATACAGAGGGATTACTAAGTGTTGTTGTTTGTGCAAGTGAAAGTGTGCAATATGATGAAAATCAGAATTGTTTGGTGCGAACAATAGCTGATCCTCTTTTAAACATTGATGATGTCAATTGTGTTGAGGATGAAGTAAATGTTTTTTCAAATTTCACTTCAGATTTCGTTTCTTATAATCATGTTGATAATCTTTCTTTTTTGAAAGATATGCACAATGTTAATTCAGAAAATTGTAATGGTACACATGATTGTGATGAAGATATAGCACACATGGATGGACAAAAGTTTACGGAATCTCACATGGAACAGCAAAGTGCAATGCAAGTCTAGAAGATTGCAGAACTTAAGAAAGCTCTTGAGGTTGTGGATAAGAAGGTTCAAATGTTGGAGAGCCTTCGAGCTGTTGACGAAGACCTTCTGAAATATAGTGAAGAGAATTCTTCGGAAAAGGACTGTGAATTGAATGCGTGTACACTTGATGAACAACATGCTGATCTAATAGATGGTTTTATGACAGAAAATTTTAGTGAACATGCTGAAAACTCATCTGATGAAGTAAATGGCAGTGATGTTCATTTTCATTCTTTGGCTGATGACGAGTGTTCAATTGGTGAAGAAGATCAGTTGTGGCAAGATAAGTTTGATTATCTTGATTTTCGGAATGATGGTCATAGAATAAAATCTCATGAATGTGAAACATGGAACACTGAGGATTGTTCCAGCCAAGTTTCATTTTCTTCTTTGTCTAATGAAGATGATTATGAGGATCGAATGGATGGTGTCTTTAGCAATTTTGCTAATGTTCTATTCAATGTTGATATAGATACGGACCAGCCACTTCAGTGTCATAATGTTCATAAAGGGATTGTCCATTTGGTTTCTAACCCTTTGTATGAAGAGATAATTGATCAGCCAGATGTTGTTAATGGTAAACTAGTCCATAATACTGATGGAATTCCGAACAACAATAGCATGAGTTGTAAAAATTTATTTCATGATGAAGGTAAGAGGCATGGATTATGTGATGATTACTTAACACCACAAATGGAAGTGTTTCAGGTAGATGTAAGCCTAAATGAGAAAGATTTAGCTGAGGATTTGCTTCAGCCAAAGGTATGCACTCTTTTCCATGAAGGGGATGTTGAGAATGAAAAGGTTTTCAGTTTGATAAGCAAGGATAGTATGAGGTGTGATCAGCGTAGTGAAGTATCACATCCAGATGGTAATGTTCATGTTCCTTGTTTGCATCATTTAGATAGTAGTGTCCCTCATTCTATTGATTTAAATGATAACAAGGTGAATGCTGATAGGAATTGCAATGTTGAAAATGAGTGTTTTATTTTTCAAGTTCAGCATGATGAGGTCCTTGCAAATGATAGAGTTGAGTGGGATAGTGAAAGGTATGTCAGCTTGTGGGAATGCCTCTATGGTGAATTGTCTCATATTTTTACTTGTGTTGAAGTAGTGCATGGTTACAAAGTTCAGAATCAGATAAGAGGTAAGCACACTAGTTGTTTCAATAATGGGACAAAAGAGGCAGATTATAAAAGTTATGCTCAGTTGTTACTGGAAGATGCCTTTGTTAGGATCATAATACCAAGAGATGAGAATCAGATTTTTGACAAAGGTAAATGTTTGTAGGTGGAGCAGTTGTAATCAGTTGTGTGTTTGTTTGTATATATTGTACAGTCACTTTGCTTCAGTTGTGTGGTTATCAATAAAGTGCCTTGATGTTTGGGTAGAATAAGGAAGCCCTGTTTTTGAAATGAGACGAGAAGAGAAGAATTGAGAAGAGAAGAATGATCCATTTTTGGGTGGTCTGCTTAACCAAAGATATCTGGATTCTTGTGTTGATCTTGATATCAACCATCCCCAGTTAGAGCCACTGTTGGGACTGATTAAAACTGAGTCAAGTTTATAGGCCCATTTCAAAATTTTGCCCTGCATTTCCAAATGATTAAAATAAGTCAGTTTGAATGGCCTAGTTTGCAAGGGGGTAAGATGGAGCCAGTTGATTTTCAGAGGGTAAGGCTTGGGATTCATGTCCCACACCTTTCATTTGGCCTATTTAGTGATGTGCAACTTTCAGAATTCAATTTGGATAAGTTTATGAGGTACCCAGTTTGAGGGGTAAGCTGAAAGTGCATTCTAGGCATCAAATGCAGATTTTATTGAGTAGCCCAATTTGAGCGATTACATCTTTTGCCCTGTTGATCGTCATGGAGAATTTCAAAATGGATTCAATTCTATAAATTAATATGAGTCAGTCTGCAAAATTTCAAGTCTTGACGAATCCATTTGCTCAGTTTTCATAGCCAAATCCGTTTGTAGTTTCTATGTTTTGGCAAGTCCCTATTTCGACAGCTAGTCGGAGCCCTGTTTCGCACAAGTGTAAAAGTTGCCTCAGTAAGCATCATGTCAGAATGTTTGTTCCGGGCTAATGTTGGTATAAATGGTGAGCTACATTTCAAATTTCAAGCATTTATCAATCCGTTTGATTGGTTTTCAAAAGAGCTCATTTTGCCATCAAATTCAGTTATCCGCACTCCATTGTTATATCAGTTAATGTAGCCGTTTTGGTGAGTGCACCATTTGCATCCTGTCAGTCTGGTGATCGAACTAAGAATTCAAAGATTTAATATGTACTTTAAGGTACCTATGTTCCAAATTTGAGGACCTACGGAGGTCGTTTGATATTTTTGAGAAAGGCATCATGTGTTGCCAGGACATTGACTTCATTAGGTCCACAGTGTCGACAAAGCCAATTGGGCATTTTCGGAAATTAATATCTCTTCGCTCGGGACTCATCTTGAGAAGCCGTTTGGTAGAAGTCATCCTTGTATATTAGAGTACACGCCTGTCAGATGGCGAGATCCAGAAAGGTGTTTTGACAGGTTTGAAAATTACGTCTTCGCGATTAAATGGGAAAATTGTGGCATAATTGCCTGAATTTTGTAAAATGCGGATTAATGATCCAAAAACGATGCCGATCGTTTCTAGAGGTAAGTTTAATGTTCCTGAAGCATTCCAGGGGTCAGTTGCTTGAAATCGAAATTTTTTTTTAGTCAGACCCACTTTGGGGCCCGACCTGACTCATGCCCGCGGATTGATTTTATTGGTATTTTTTTTGTTTCAATGGGGGGTTTTCAGAATTTTTCAAGCATAATGTTTTGGTAGGTGTAACAACAGTCCTCCCTCATTGAAATGTGGAACAAGGGGCACGTTCAAAATGAGGCACGAGTTTACTCAAATGAACCAAACATATGTGTAACATTTATTCCAAAATATGGACCCTCAGAATGATACAACTGTGAATGTCAAGGGTGTCTCTTGTGGTTTGCTGGCTTGGTCTGTCAACATTCTTCTAGATTGCAAGAATTTTTTTTTTTTAATGCAACAGAGGATAAATATTGTGATTGAGGATGGAATGTCAATGTTCTCTTTTATTGAGAATGGAGTTTTCATTTTTATTGTGATATGTCAGTGTTCTCTTTATATGAGAATGAAGTTTTCCAACTACAGTTTTAGTGGTAATAATTACATCTCCTCCCAAGTACCATTTTCTAAAATGGAAATAGCAGACCAAGATTCATATCAAACACCAAAGACTTTCTTCTGCGTGGTATTTTGGGGCTGCAGTCAAGAGCCAAGTCTGCTCATGTGGTGAAGAAAGAGACCATCAAGCACTCAGCAAAATGCAATCAGCAATTTCCAAGTCTCCTACATGGTGTATGAACTTCCAAGCAAATGCAGAAATTTCAACATATGACAACCCTCCCACGTAGGAATTGAAAACAGCAAATAAAAAACAATCAAACAATGGCGATCGCTGCAGTCTCTCCTCCCCTACGTGAGACACCAACTGTGCATAGCAATCTCTTCCTTCTCCTGCGTGGTGAGTGAGGGGTTGCGTGGCATAAAGGAGCCATGGAAAATGGTTCAAAGCAAAATGAACTGCAACATCTTCTTCCTCCCACGTGAAGCCTCCAGCAGGTGATTGAAATCATTGCATTTCTATAAAGTGAGTCTTCCCTCTCTTGCATGACTTTAACCAGTGGAAAATGCCCCCTGCGTGGATTGTGTGGAAAGGAGAGGGAAATATGGAAGTCTGTAGAATCCTCCAACAAATACCAACCAGCTCCCCCCTTTGTCTATGTGGAATTGGAAGAAGGTGCGTGGTAATGGAGCTGAATGTGATGGCAATGTTAAGTAAATGGTTTTAATCCTCTAGGTAGCAGTGGAGATTGGGAAACGTGGTGTAGAAGGACCATAGAAAACTTCCAAGCAATGCAAACAATCTAGAAGTTGCCATTAAAACTCAGAGAAAAGATCCAAAATCACAGTCGTAGGCATAATGCATTATCCCACATTGGCTGGGAAGTGGACTATTTTGATGTTTATAAGCAAGAATGCACAGTAATAATATGTCTAAGCCATAAAGGCTTTTGATGGATGGTGCTTGATGGCGCCCAAGGTGGGCCCATGCATGAGCACGCTTCTCAAGGTGATAGAGGAGTTGACTGGATGGCGACCAGGTGGACCCTAGGTAGGCACGCTTCTCGAGGCAGACAGGCGAAATTTTGCAGAGGAAGGTCGGGTTAACAAGTGAGCAAGTCCGAGGAGATCAACGGTGCGCGCTATTTCGTGAAGGGAAGATGCGCGTAGGTTACACCCTGCAAAATAGCAAGAGTGAACGAGAGCCGTCCATGTGTCATGATAGATGGTCATGTCAATTTTGAAGATGACATGGCGATGAAGTGGCGTACAAGCAAGCAACCCAGTGGCGGTGACGTGGCCGACAGGTGGCAAAAGCTGAGGTGTCATCCCAGGTGGCGTCCGGTCAACCCCATCGACCAATCAGAGGCCGCCACATGGCAAGGTGTCAGAGCACAAATGGAGGCAAAAAATCAAAATTAAAATGAATAAATGATATAGTTCTGACTATATTAAAATTCGAAATATTTAAATGACTGAGCACAAATGGGAATTAATTCGCCCAGGGTCTAAATTTTGGCCAAAATATAAAGTATTATATATCGTCGGAAAGCTCTCAGAGTGAGGAACCTGATTATGAGGTTAATTTTGACAAATGTGGGATATTTTGGAAGCACCACGAGAACAAAATTCAGTTAGAGGGGAGACACTTGGCAATTTTCAGTTGTAGATTTGATTCTCTTCCCTCTCCTTCTTATTCCAAATTCTTCTCAGTTGTAAGGGTTCCAGAATTCTGTGAGGAAGTGCTCCAGTTTTCATGGCTTCCATTTTCTGAAATTCTTGACCCAAACTTGTAAAGTTCTATGGATCTATTCAAGGTATAGAGGCTACATTGCAGGATGACAAATTGTTTTCTAGTCGCAGGTCTTACTTGTGTTAGGCATGAGTAAATTTCCCATGATATTGTCTCTGTGTATGCATTTAATTGTTATGAATTGAATCCTCAAGGAGGCTTATAATTTGTCATCTCAAGGAGATTGTATGACTGTTTGTAGGCATTCTTCAATGAAGAGTTTAGATTCTATAATCAGTCATAAACAATGGAATGTGTCCCAGATCTGATAATTTTATGAATGGATTGAGTAATGCATTAGTACAAGGTATTAATGCAGGGATATGTTCTAAGGAAAACCAATTTGCAGCTGTGATTAACATTTTGTAGTTCTGTGTGTGTGACTCTGTTGCCCAATGAACAAGGCACTGGTCTTTGACAGATTTGGGGATGGTTTCAGATCAACATTTTAAAAGACAAATCTATTTCCCTTTATGTTTAGGGGTTAATGTTATATCCTTCCAAAGCTCTATTTCACCTATTGTTTGTATAAGATCCAGCCCATCTGTACATGTTACCTAATTTGGTGAGCTTGTGGAATGGTTTGTCTGCTCATTGTTGATGCAGTCTTATGTTTGTGATTGTTGTATTCAATGCATCAAAAGGGTGTCCCCCCCTAGGTCTAGCAGAACCTGAAGTGCAGGAGGATCATTAGGATCCTATGTTATGTTGTCCTAGCCCTGAAGTGTTTCATTGATTGAGATTGGCTATCTCATAGATAGATTTACAGGTGTCTTGGGTTATCACTTTTGGTGAACAACAGAGACAATTAAAGAAAATAGGTTTAAATTTTTGCTTACCTTTATCCTTGGATGTCAGTTGCTTCTTTGATGCTTCAACTTTTGTTCCAGAGGTCTCACCTTCCTCATACCCAGAGAAACTAAGTCTAGTGGTATTCTTTACTGGTTTTGTTGATTCTAGCTTTTGCTCTAACTTAGCAATACTCTGATTAAATTTGGCAAGTATCTCCTTTGACTCACTATGTTCCTTGGAAATAGTAGCATTAGATTCCATCAAGGTTGGATTCTCAGAAATAGCCATGTTTAGTTCACCTTGTATTTCTTCTTTTTCCACTTTACTCTCTTGGAGATGAGTGGTAAGGGCGTTGATTTCTTGCTTCAGCTTGGAGATCTCATGATCTTTGTCTTTTACCAGATCTTCATCTTTCCTTCTATTCTCAAGCTCTTGACACATTCTGATAGTCAGTCCTTCCAACTCCTTTCTTAGGTTGGATTTAGATTCATTCATTTTTTCAACTTCTTCAACTAGGGCATCCATATTTGTTTCATCAGAAGAGCTATTTTTAGTAAGTTCAATTAGTTTTTTAGCATGCTCTCTTCTTTTGGCCAAAGAGGCTTTATACTTGACTTTGAGTTCATCATAGGCTCTCTCAATCTGAGTGAGACGATGAGTAAGTTCCCTCACACTGTATTCCCCCATATCTCCTTCTAAGTGGTTAGACTTATAGAAAGGTTGGCTCTTATACCAATTGATGAATACTAAGAGGGGGCGGGGGTGTAAATTAGTATACCAAAAAATACTATAAAAAAACTTCTAAATAGTTTAGCAGATAACCAGTACAAAAGATTCACTAATAAACCGGTTAAGATAAATGCAAACCAAATAGAAAACAAAGTATTCACTCACAAGAGAACAATCACCATAACACAAGATATTTGACGTGGAAACCCAAATGGGAAAAACCATGGTGAGCAGAAACTCACAAGTAACTATTTGTAGAATAGAAACCAGACCAGTTAAGGTCAGACCGGTTAAGGTCATACAACGTTCTTCACCAGAACAGATCCTATTAGGAATCTAGATCTCTGCTAGGAGATAAGTCATGTTAAAGACTACCTTGTTAGAGGATTTCAGATCCACAGTTGTGAACCACCTTGTTAGAGGATTTACAAAGGCTTTGTTGGGCCTACCCGGTTAAGGGTTTCAAACTTGTCGAAGATGTGAGTAATCAACAAGTAAGTGATCTAGCTAATAGCATAGTCTGCTTAATTAGATCCTTGATAGCTCATTGTTAATGATTTTAGCATTACTTCAGTCTTCAATATCTCCACACTCTATCTCTTCATACATACTTAATCTTTTCTACAAAGATCACACATAACCCTTTCTGTTCTATCTCTCATGCATCATATATCACATACAAACCCTAGACATGATGTCCTTATAAATGAATCTGATTTCATGTCGGTCCAATAGGATTAGACTACAAGTTCCCAGGTTCAATGCATCTGGACACATTTGGTAACACGACACAAAATCACCGCCAAAGTGTCGGTGGATGATAAGTCATCACACATTACAGAAATATTGGTTGGTAACTCATCATAGAGTAATACCAGTTGACAAAAAGGAAGACTGGTAGATCGAAGTGTTTCGATCAAAAGTTAACTACCGCTTGGTTCCATTGTACCGCTTGAGCTCCTCGAACTACTTGAGGTCTCCATACTACTTGATCTCTTCGAACTGCTTGGGGTCTCCATACCAGTTGAGTCAAACTCATACATAAAGAAAGTGTGTGTCCATCAATGACAATCAAAACATCATCAAACCGCCAACATTTGGGACACACAAATAAAAGAAAAACAAGCAAAAAGAATAAAAGGAAAGCATAAAGGAAAGAAAAAGGAAAGAAGCAAGAAATGAAAAAAAGTGGGGGACCTAAATTTAACTAAGTAAAATGTAGGGGTGAGTATGCAAGGCATACCACAGTGAAAAGGTTGGAGGCTATTAGGATGTTTCTTTCCTTTGTAGCTTACAAAAAAATTTAGGTATTTTAGATGGATGTCAAGTCAACTTTCTTGAACGATGATCTAGAGGAACTAGTCTACATAGTGTATCCTGGCGGTTTTCAACTATCAAAGAATCCAAACTCGTTGTGAAAACTTAAAAAGGCTTTGTATACAAGGTTGGACAAGTACTTATTGCAGCAAGGTTTCAAGAAATATACCACAAGCAACAATCTTTACATTAAGATTGAGGACGACAATCTTTTGATAGTTTTTGTTTATGTTGATGATATTATGTTTGGTGGAGATGATGGTGTGTGTAATAAATTTATAAAAGAGATGCAGATTGGTTTTGAGATGTCTATGATTGGTGAATTGTCTTTCTTTCTTATAATTCAAGTTGATCAGTTAAATGATGGTATCTTTATTTCTCAAACTAGGTATGTTAAGGAGATGTTGAAAATTTTGGGTATGGAGTATTCTAAACTAGTGAGTACTCCCATGGCTATTGGTTGTCATTTGAGAAATGATTATGAGTCTCTGAGAGTTGATCAGGCTCTTTATAGATCAATGATTGGTGGATTATTATATATGACTACCTCTAGACTTGATATTATGCATATAGTATGTTTGGTTGCAAGATATCAATCTAATACTAAGTAATGTTACTCCAGATATGGTTTGTGGTATAAAAGTGATAATGATTTCTCTTTGAAGGCTTACACCGATTCTTATTGGCCCAGATGTGAGGATAAAAAGAGAAGGACAAGTGGAAGTGAATTTTTCTTTTGGGCTAGATTGGTCTCTTGGTTTAGCAAGAAGCTAGATTCAGTATCTCTATCAATAGCAAAAGTTGAGTATATTATTTCAATGTCTTGTTGCACCCAAGTGTTGTGGATGAAGTAGAATTTAAAGAATATCAAGGTGGTGTATAATGATCCTATTCCCATCATGTGTGATTATACAAATGCTATAAACATTTCAAATAATTTGGTGATGCATTCAAGGACTAAACACATCTCTATTTGGTATCATTTCCTGAGAGAGAAGGTTGAAAAGAGATAAGTTAGATTATAGTATGTCCCTACAAAGGATCATATTGAAAATATTTTCACAAAGGCACCATCAAAGGATACATTTGGATATCTTAGGTAGAAGCTAGTGGATATTGCCCCTCATTCAAACTAGATGCATATGTTGGTGCATCTATCAAGGGGAAGATTCAAGGAATATATTTTGTCTCCTAGATTAATGTGGTCTACTCCTCAGGGAGAGTAGGATTTTGTTTGGTTGTTACTCTCTGGGAGAGTAGACAATTATTGGACATTGTTGAGAGTAGGAACTTGCTTAAGAGATAGATTGAAGATGCAAAGAAGGGTATGAAGATGTAAACAATGATTCACTCTTCATAAGT
Organism: Cryptomeria japonica; assembly: GCF_030272615.1. Classification (NCBI taxonomy): domain Eukaryota; kingdom Viridiplantae; phylum Streptophyta; class Pinopsida; order Cupressales; family Cupressaceae; genus Cryptomeria; species Cryptomeria japonica. The sequence goes on along the minus strand of NC_081405.1, from coordinate 70,218,757 downwards.
GATTTTGAATAACATCTATGTTATGTGAGTTTTCTTTCAAATGATATGCCTCTCATATATCTAGAACCTCACTTATTTGCAACATCAATCATCTTGGGTAATGATAATATCATTTGTGACATATGATGAAGAGTTCTTTTGATTTCAAGATAAAAGTCAAGAACATATATCTATATACTTTGAGGTTAAGATCTTTTTCAGACAAGGATAACTATATATGTGAAGGAAGGATGCAAGAGTGTTCATGGTTTGATTATCATTACAAGAGAATAGATGTGATTTTTGTATAGCTCTTAAACCCTACTTAAGGGTTTTAGATAATATTTTGAAAAACATATTATTATTTCTATGAACCACATGAATACATTTTTTTACACAGTCTACAACAAATTAGTGTATGTTTTATTAAATACTTCTTATGCTTTCAGGTTCCATTGACAGATTTGTCAAGCATACAACTATTTCATGTGGTTGTTCACCTAGTAAGTAGTTAGAGGCAGTTTGAAATAGAACATAACAATTTAAAAACTGTGCACAAGAGGTGTATGTTATTGTCACAGATTATAAAAGAATTTGATATGCATTCTTAGTGGATGATATTGAAGAAAGAATGGATATATCATTGCATGATTGTGAGGCCAAAATTAAAAGATGCAGTTGTCTGAATATTGAATATGTTTTTGACTAACAATGATGTGAATCTTCTCAATGGTTGGGTTTTGTATTCAAGTTATAAGCCTATTACAATAGTATTGATGTTGTGTAGATTTTTTACATGGGTATATCATTGAAACTAGCATATTTATGTTTAAATTCAAGAGTGGGTATTGATCTTATGGTTGATTGTGCTAGAAAAGAAGAAAAGAGGATAATTTTGAACTAAAAATAGAGGAAAGTCTCTATATTGTATTTATTATTTTTAAGTGAATATGATGTGTGTAAAAGCTAGTAAGGCATCAATGTGTTTGTGATGTCAGTGAGACACAAACATTGTAACTAGTGAGGTTCTACATAGTGAATGAGTTATAAGTGATTTTTCACCCTTTAAGGGTTTTCCACTTCAAAAATACTTGTGTCATTGTCTTTGTAGTGTGTTTGATATTTCTTATCTTGATTGATTAACTTGTCCATTACAAATTTATTTCATTCTAAAATTGAACTTAAGTTTAAATTGTATTTATGTTCTCCATAACCAAAAGAAGAAAGTTTTATTAGTCATTGATTCACCCCCCAACTCTTAGTGACCCGAAGTATTCCAACAATATTGTGGATGATATTGGATATTGCATTGGTGTGTAATTATGGTGTCATCAAATGGTGTCAACCCTCTATCTATGGGTTGACATTGATGATATGTTGATTGTGATTTGAGATTGTATGTCAATTGGAGATAGTTGCAATTTTTTCATTAGCTTAGATGGTTGGTGATTGAACATGTTATTTGTTATGGATTTCCACCTTATTGGTGTTTATTTCTACATTCAATGTGTTGTGTTGATGATATGGGGATTAGAAAGATGTTATCTTGATGATATCATATTCAAATAAGGATTAGAAGTGTTAAGATGAGGATTAGAAGCTTGATGATTAATTGGATATGATGTTGACAATGATGACGGTCTTATAATTTCTACAAGATGTTGTGATGGTTTTCTCATTTCTTGTAAGAAAGCAAATGGGGCTACAAAGTGTTTTGGGCTCCAAAAATTGATGTTCTGTGTGTAGATGCAAGAAAGCATGTTGAAGAAAATTTGAGAGACTACTCCACATTCCTCTACATTTTGTGCTATATTCTTGTGGTTCTGGATATAATGTGTTTACTTTGTGGACATATAACTCATATCTTTTCCTGAAGGTGCCTATTGATGTAGCTAATGTGTTTGGTAATGGCAGTATGTTAGCAGTTAGATGATTGGTTAGGACTAGTCTGGAGAATGCTTTACATTGTTCAACTTGGAGTACATTCTTATAACATCTATGCAATTCCTTAGTTCACATTTTGGGTGATCAAGTGTTCCAGAAGTATGTTTGTGATGTTTTATTTCATGATTGTGTTTCTTGTCTTTTTAGGCATGAAGAATTTAGTATCTATTTTGGTTGTGCTAGCTTGTTTTGGTTTGTTAGAATGGAAGAAGTATTTGTAAGTGTTGTTTGAAGGTTAAGGGTTATTTCCATGTGGTCTACATTATGTTGGTTGATCTCCTTGGTGCCACAATGTGTCTAAATTTGGTTTTTCAAGGTGATTTATAGTTATTTGGCTGATAGGGTTTATTCTCTTGCCTACACTTTTTTCCCAAGGATTTGTGCTAGTATTTGATTCCTATTATGTCTTGTGGGGATCTACATTGAGTTAATTCATTTGGAGAATGTGTTTTTTGGCTGACTAGTTATGTGTTGCATGTCTCATATACATGTTACATTGTTAGTGAATTGGAAAGATGTGTGTTATGGTTGGGACTAAATTAGAAGATTTAATAAAATGTTTCAAGTCCTATCTACCTCCTAGATAATACTTCTTTCATCACAATTATGTTTTTGTTCCAACTTTGCAGGATCATTCCTTGTCCCCTAATCTGGATGACCTAGTTGATGTTTTGAGGTCTCGCAAATGGTATAAATAGAAGATTAATTCATTTCAAGAAGTGTGGAAGTTGTGTGAATTGGGGAAATTGGAATTTGAATAAGAGGAAGTATGTGGTGGAAGTATTGGAGCTTGATTGTGAAATGGTTTCTTAAGGTAGTGAGTCAAGAGCAACTACACTTCAAAAAGATGGTTGGATGTTGTAATATTGAAGGCCTATTCATTGTAGCTCAATTATTCATGTATCTTTCTCAGAAATAGTTTGTCTCTCTAGAAAGTCCTTTGTATCTTGCCTTGGGGTAGTGAACCTCACCTTGCAAGCCCTTCTGAGAGCAATGAGCTTCCTTGGGTAGTGAACCCTAGTAAAACTTGTTCATATAGTGTGATTTAACTATCACCATTGTTTTTCCCTTCTTTAATTTTCCACATAAATTTAGTGTTCTCTTGTGCATGATTCTTAATTTATTTATCTTTCTTTGATGATAATCAAATTAAGGGTCTAAAGTTGAAACTAAGTTGTGCTATAAAGTTTCAAGTTTTTTTTTCTCAAGACTGGTTCACTTAACACCCCCCCCCCCGCCGCCCCCCCTCCCTGCCTCTTAGTCTTGGTGCATGTTTAACAAAAATCCTATAAATTGAAAGCCCCCTCCAACATTCAAGATATTTATTTGAATAAATCATTATGATATTGTGTTGAGAACTTGACATATCAAATCTAATTCATCAATTCAAATCTTAGGGAACATCTACCTCATTTATGTACAACAAGGAGACATAACTAAGGTATAATTTAGTGCTTTTATTTTGTGTGTTTCTTCTTATTTCTTAAGTTGAGTGTTGTATTTGATGGTGAATTGAGTAGTTTAAACTAGTTTAAGTTTGTTTTTCAAGAGGATAGTCTAATTTAGTGTGAGTTCTTGTGTTATGGATGCAACACCAATTATTAAGAGAGACATCAACTAGATTCACTCTTTTAGGTGGTCTAGCTTTGGTAAATCCGTAATTATCTAGAGGTGATGGAATCCCTCCATACATGGTTGAGAAAATTTAAAGGCAGTTTTTTTTTTTATAATTCTACTAATCAATTCATAAATAAATATTTTTTTATTTTAAGACGATTAACCTTATTATTTTAACCTTTTCAACTATATAGTGCAAAATATTTAATGCCCTATCCTCTTTCTACTCTTGAGCTTTTTCAATAAGGTTAACTTAAGGCAAAGGAAAAAAAATTATTTCCATTTGGATGAAGTTTTGTTAAAGAAAGGCTACGATATAGGAATAAGGATTGATAATTTCCTACTTGAGGAGCTCTTATTTGAGGAACTATGGGAACCATTTTTTATAAAAGGGGTATTGACTAACTAGAACACCATTAACATTTTTTATCTAGTTAGGCATTCCAATACTTCCTATGCTCGCGAGAGGACCATAATCTACCGATCCCATTTCTTTGTTGAATTTCATGTTTTCAATATCGGCTTCAAATAAATTTATAGCTGGAGAGATTCTTCTCTTTGTAAACATAAACATAAGTAGATCTAAAGTAGCACAGTACACTAAAAGATCATCGACCTCATTAGTCATGTAAGTAGCTTTTAATCTAGAATAAGTCTTCTAAAATATATCATTAAATGAACTCATATATTATCCTTCACATTATTTTAGTTTCACAAAGTTATGGTAAAGAGTAGCAACATCTATTGGAATTTAAAATCTAGACAAGAAAGTAGATTGCATCAAGTAGCAGTTCGTAATAGAATTATTTTGGATATTGGCATACCATTTAGATGTTTTTTTCTCCCCCAAAGCATATGGAAACAATTAGCACATAAAATAATCATGTGAAATCTAAGCATGGAAGAAAGTGGCCTTAGAGATTCACAAGTGATATTCAAAATATTTGTGTAAATTATATTTTTCTTAAGATTATTTAGTAGATCATGGTAAACAACAAATCAAATATGTGATCTTCATTAAAGAAAGCATCAGAGAAATAGGAGGAGCATCAGAGAAATAGGAGGAGGAACTAAATCCCAGTTTTCTAAAACAAATCCAACAAAATTTTCTCATTTTTTTTTTACATCTTTTAGTCTCTACTTTGCAAGATTGAAATAATAGGGGTCCTCCTTCTAGTGTCACTTCAATTGATATGGTTTATATACATGCACAACATAGATAACATCTTCAATAAAAAATTTCTCTTGAAAGATATTTAAATTCTAGGGTAAAATTTACTATCTCAAGGCTTTGAATATTGACATAGTAGTTTTCACTTAGAGTTTGTTGTTGGCTATGTGGATAAAGGGACTTACATATTTGTCTTTCATTATGGAGCTTAAAAAAAGATGGATCTACAAATTAGTTCGACCATTGAACTTACAATATTTCACATCTATTAGTGAAAATAATAAGTTATTTTAAAATATTTATAAGAATTACACATAAGTTTGATTAGTTCTTCTAAAACTATCTAAAGGATCTATAAAAATATTAAAAATGGTAAAAGAAATAAGGAAAGGGGTTAGATAATTTAATTTTTTGTTGATTTTACATGAATTCACTTCAAATCATGAAAATATACAGCTCAAAATAGCTTATATTTCACCAAAATTATTCATAGATACACATAAAATCATGTAGATCTTCAAATGAAACTCATAAAATTAGGAGAGAAGCCAATATGTGCCCATATATTGGAGTAGTACTTTGATGTTTTAAAAAATGATAAGTATTTATAGTCACTTATGATTTAAAATGTGCATCACCTACATTTGACCTCAAAATTACAATACATATAAGAGTACACAAGTATTTTCATTAAGTAGATGAAAGATGAAGTAGATATGAATCGACATTCCGTCAACTAGTTTCCTCACAATTATCAACAATGTTCTATCTTGAGTTGGCCTAGTGGTGGAGAACTTGTGCTCTTGAAAGAGAGGTCACAAGTTCAAATCCCACAAGGGGGTAAGGTATGTACGCCTCCTTTGTAGTGCAGTTAGGTACCTCCTGCAAGCGGTACGAGGTAGTCCCATACTGCTCTAACCCATTTATAGACCCATACATAGATGGCTGGTATTGTGGACTATAAAAGTATGTTTCCTTTCCTTTCCTTTCCCCTACAAAAGATAACAATGGCCCTTTTATAATCACAAGGCAATAGAGTTAGTTACAAAATAAATGATTAAGCTTTCATCAAAACACAGTCAGTCAAAATACAATACAAGAGAATATTTGTAGAGCTTCATCATATTTATAGTTGGGGTGGTGGAATATGCTTCTAGAACCTACATATTCAAACTTAAAGTGCAACATGTTTCATTTAGATTCAAACATTTGCAAAGTGGTAGTTGATAGTATATCCTTTTAGAATCAAATTATATGAATAGTTTTTAAAATTTATCTTATGTGTCATGAGGAAGTTAGCCATGAAAAACACAAAATTCGTTGGAAACTTAAGAGTCTTTTAAAATTTGTGACAATAAATCAAAATTTAAGTTCTATATTTTAAAAATTTAGGTATAAAGTCCACAACTATGGGGTTGACCCTATGCCTAGGGAAATGGCTCAAGACATAAAATGACTTAGATTAAGATAGACAATAATTTATATGGATAAGTGAGAGGATCTAGTGTAAATAATGTTTGAATGACAATAGTATATCATAGTGTATGCATGTATGAAAAAGATAGGGAATAAGATGTATTAGACTTAGATAAACAATAAATGTATAGGGATAAATGTATGGATATGTGTAATTAATGTTTGAACTAATTTATCAACATGTGCATGTATAAATAAGAGGGAGTAGCTTATTTTCTCAGCAATCTGTAAGGAAAGTTTGTAAGCCTTGGCTTATTAAGAGAAACCATATACTGTCCTCAATTATAGGTCAAATTTATCTCCAAGCCGATGCTCATGCAAAATCCACCTCGTCAAGGCTCTCCATTGTTTACTTCTAAACTATAACAACAATTTGACTAGAGTCTGATGGAAATGGCTATCCAACCAACTAAAATGCAATCCATACGAAGAAGAACACTTAACTTTATTTCCAATACTCTCCTTTATATTGGTTGCATTTAAGTTGGCTGAAAAGCCATTTGCGGATTCTGATATGGTGAGGGTTTTGATAATCTGTAGAATTGACAGTACCCAACATGTACTCTTCACAAACATAGACATACAACTTTTCCAAGATATAATATCAAAAAGTTATTGTTAGTTTATCGTAATTTTGATTTTAGAATATATACAACTGATTTCAGAAATATTTTTTCTTGTCAAATAAGACATCCAATTTATGCTTTAATGGCAGGCCCCAATTTAACAGATCAAATAGTGTACAACTGTATTAAGCAAACATGTCCACAACCACTACTTTTTTTATGAGATCAGTACAATCTGTCCTTAAAATTCGTGAAACGACCAGTCTAAATTGTGTTTCTGGTTCAATGAATTGATGTGGTTTTCAAATACAGTTCCTCTGGGCAGCAAAGCAAACTATTTTATTTTCCATCATCTTTGCTTTAACGTACGCGAGACTGACATTAGGTGAACTGTGTTGCATAAATTTTAGATGCTAAATTTTTCGTCCATGAATGTGATTGAGGAAGATGGGAATCCAATGCAGAATATGTAGATGGAGACAAAATGTAATCATTGTGAAAATCTTATCATTCTTTCTTATTTCATTTTCACCAGATGCAAGAAAAGACTTGTTGTATAAGCTTAAGTCTGGAACATATGCGATGAGACCGTAAAAGAATTTGTCGGTTGGCACCTGTGAAGAGAAAAGCTAAAAACTCGAAGTGGAGAGAAGCAAAAAGAAAATGACAAAGTAAACTCCTCCTTGGAACATAATGTTCATTTTTTTTTTTTTAAGAAAACGAAAAGAAAGAAAGAAAGAATCTTTTATAGTCTATGATGTCAGGCGGTCTGTATATTTGTCTATATATGGCTTATAATAATGGGACTATCCAGTACTTGTGGGAGGCACCTAACTGTACTACAAACTAGACATACATACCTTACCCCCGGTGGTTTCAAATTTTGACCTCTCTTTGAACTTGCGATAATTGAAAGAGTTTTTCAATTGTCCATATTTTTTATTGATTTATATTATATGAATAATATTTTATAAGAATTTATCAATGGGGTTGTATTCAAATGACAAGGTCATAAGGTTCTCATGTTAGAGATCCATGTTCGAATCCTCCAAAGTGACATTGATGGGTTTATATGTTGACTTGAGTTGATTAAATAGATTAAGTGGCTTCTAAGTTAAATATGCTGATTGGGAAAGAGTTCCCCCTTGTGACCTCCAACATCTTACAAAGAAAAAAAATTAGTTTATAAGAATTCAATTTTTATAGGTTTGAATAGTTTATTTAATAGTAATATTCACATTTTCTTTAAGATAAAGTTTATTTAGCTTGTTATTTTAGTAGTAAAATCTTTAGCAAATGTGTCTCATTAACTATTTATTGTAGAGCTTCTTAGACTATTCAATTTGCAATAGGTGGTGATTTTGTAGGGAAATCCTAATGTTTCTAATTCACTACGAAATGGACAAGGTTAGCAAATGACAAACAACACAAGACACAAGAAATCATTAGTGTTAGTCAATAAAAAACTAATCTAAACAGGCATATCAAAAGAGATACTAAAATCATGCTAATATATCTAACAAATGAAACAAAGATAATAAGGCATCTCCAAATGCCTCTTAGCATGCTCTTAGCTCCTTCTCCCTTGTTCCTCTCCTCTCCAAGTTCCAAAATAGTGTAGCTCTCAACAACTTTTTGCACTATGGATGCTTATGGAGGATTGAGATTTTAGTATTGTGCTCCAAATGTAAAATGAAAAGCTAAGATACTAGATGCTATTAAAATGATTGATTTTTAACCAAAATAACAAGATTTTAGTTTGCTATGCTAAATTCTCTCTAAAATGCCTATAGGTTAAATGCATACAAGTTTTCAGGATCTGGATTATGAAGAAATGGGCTCTATTTATAGGGAAAATGGAGCAATGGATCGTTGAGATTGAGCAATCTCAACAAGGGTCAGGATTGAATGATTTTCAATCCATGTGAGGGCTTTCAACCCAATCCTAGGATGACAAGTGTCAATGTGAGATAGGTTGAAAGGAGAGGGAATAAGCATTAAATGCTTGATATGACCTTGGGAGTTAAAGTCAAGGTTAGTTGAATGAATAAACTCTTTATTCAAAGAATAAAGCTTTTATCCAATGGATAAACTCTTGTGCAAATGTAAAAAGGGATAAACATGGTCAAAGCAATAAATGTTTGGGGAGACAAGTTTGAAATAACCATAAATGGTTATGTAAGAGCCATAAATGGTCATGTAAGAGCCATTAGTGGTCTTGGAAGACTTTGTGGGTTAATTTGTTGAACACACAAAACATTAAATGCTTTTCAAAGACTTTTGAAGTCTTTGAGAAGTAACTCCATTTTGCTTAGGAATGTGACAATAATTAGGGGATAGATTAGGTTAATTAGGAAGGGCTTAGAAGAATCTAGAAGGGGATTTAGGAATGCAATTGGATTTGGTGGGTGAGGGAAAATAGGATTTTATTAAAATAAAAATTCATTTATTTCAATAAATGTGTGCAAGTTGCATTTGTAGGAAAATGCAGGTGGGGGGGATAATGATATAAATAAATGTTTTTATTTAATTTATTTAAAAGAGGAAAAGGGGATTTAATTAAATAAATAGATTTTATTCATTTAATTGATTGTGAATTTGGTTTAATGAATTAATTAAAATAAATTGAATAATTTATTTAATTAATAGGAGAATGTTTGGAGATGAATTAATTAAATATTAATTTAATTAACTGATGGCTAGTGGATTTTTAATAAGATAAATAGCGAATATTTATTTAATTAAGCTAGACAGATTTGTGTGACTACAGTTTCATTTTGATAGATATCACCTAGATGCTATGAGTGTTAAGTGGACCATTCATGTTCATAGCACATGGATTTTGTAAACGGCTCCTCATAAAATATGGGTTGATTAAGATTTACTCAAAACCCACATAATCAAATTTTGAGAAAAATTACATAATTTTGTATACTAGAACACACAAACTACTCTTTCTTATTATATCAAATTTTCTATAGTTGTAAGTATATAAGGCTCACATTCATGTCTCGTGTCATTCTTTTTTCCATTCAATACATATTTAAAATGCTATATAAAATACTTACAATTCATAAACATATTGTTCAATATTCTTTGTTAAAAAAAATCATTATTATATTTGCATTTACTATGGTCAAATAAAATATAAAATTTAATTGAATTTACAAGATTTAATTCTAAATAAGAAACTTTCATGAATCAAAGGGATTTCTTAAACATCAAACAATTCAACAATCAAAGGCAAAAAAAATTTAATAAAAATAAGATAGCTATTTATCACTTTTGAGGATAGACGATGTGTAAAAAAATTATTGATCATTGAATGGTTTGATACTTCAATGGAGTGCAAAGGAAACTTTAAAAAGTATAATGTTAGTTTCACAATTAAAAGAGGTTGATAGGTATTCTAGTGTCATTGAAAAGAGACAACCAAAAAGAATCAAAGTATTAAATATCAAGGGTGAACTATGGCCACATAAAGACATGCCATAAAATTATGTGCATGTCACCACACTAGGGAGAGGGAGAGGATAAATTTATATTACGTGAGAGATCCATCTAGATGACTACATGGAATATATTACATAGTAGCTAAATAGAAGATGATACTAGGCAAAATGATAATTGCATCATATACTATTGGTTGTTTTCAACCCCTACATATTCATTATATTTTCCAAGGTAATTGTGAAAAATGGTAGAAAAGACCACATCCAAATAGATAGAAGAGATATCTAAAATTATACATCATATTTTTATTTGGATCTCAAATTACAACAAACTTGAAAGAGAAAGAAACGACCTTTGGTTAACTCTAGTCATAGCCATAATTAACTATTAAAATCCCAACAAAAATAAAAGGACTCATTTGGGTAGATGAAAAAGTTGAGAATAGCATGTCATCTATTGTGTCAAAGAAATCTATTGGGAAGGTGGAGTAGTACTAGAGGTCTTCACTCCAATTTTGTGTGGGAGAATGAAAATTTATGAACATAAATGAATTTCTAACCATTAAGGTCATGTAAATAGCGAACATGTAGGAGAGTCCAAATGGCATGTGGATTATGTTACAAGGCATGTTACCCTAATTATTAAGAAACTCTTAAATGTGTCAAAAACTATAAAACCACCTGCTTTGCCTATGCTAGAAATCCTTGCAAAATTGTTAAATTAACAATGTGAAATATCTCATAATCCCCAAAACTTGTGAAATAAAAATATTACTATAAACTATAGACATTATACATTTTCTAAAGCTAAGCAAAGAATCTCTAAATAGGCTCCATTAAAGTGTAATAAGGTAAAATTTCAAATCTTTTCACACTTTAAGTCAATTTATCAAAATAAATAAGTTTAAGAATTTGTAATTAAAAGTCAATTTTGGTAAAATATATATTCTAACTAGATTCACTCTAGCTAAATTAAATCTAGGCCACAACTTTTCTAATTAAAAATGTCCAATATATATATATAGCACCACTTTGTGGATAATTTAAATATAAAAAATTAAAAAATTAAAAATATGTTGTTCTCACAACTCCTACTCATATAAATAATATTAAAATTTTTTAATTTATAACTGTAGTTTTCAAACCAATATTTTTTTATTATTTTAATGAAGTGCATGTGTGTGTGTGTACGTGCATGTATGTGTTGAGACATTCCATGTTAAGACTATAATTTTATTTCAAATAAATAGTTAAGACAAAGTATTGTATCCCATCAAAATAGTTACATGTAACTTTCAAGGTTTGTTTAAAAATCTATATTTATTAAAATGAGAGAAAAAATAATCCATGCACTAAAGTTTTAAAGTATAAATATAAAAGAATAATTATATAAAATGTTGCAATCTACTTAACCTCATTTTTTAGCATTTTATCAACAAATTAATTATACTTTTGACTTTATAAAAGTGTGTGAGAGAGTTAAAACACACCATAAGACTGAGAGGGGGGTGAATCAATCTTGTCCAAATCCTTAAACTTATACAATCACAAACACTTATCAATTATCATTAACCAACTAAGCTCCAATGAAAGATGAAACAACAAACACCAAATACATGAACACCAAAATTTACATGGAAACCCAATGTGGAAAAAACCACGGAAAGAAACACACTCACAATATAAATAACTAGATACAACATATTAGGCACAAGGCCAAGGAAGCTCATTGCTCCTAATTTTTAGTTGCAAGCTAAGGCACACAACCTTAGGGCAAGATACAATGGATGTTGGCAACAACAATGAAGGAAAACTGAGAGGGGGGGTGAATCAATTTTCACCGGATTAACAGACTCAACCACAAATATAAATCTGATAAACTACATCAACAACAAAGATAAGCAAATTGATAGCACAAGAAACAACACCAAGATTTTGACATGGAAAACCCAGTTAAGGGAAAAACCAGAGTGGGAACCTATCCACAATAAGATGATACTCTGCAGTAGTATGTGTAAATATTGCAATGGGGAATGCACTAGCATTCAGGAACACTACCTAGAGCTTACAACTCAAGATACAATAACCCAGAAGGATACAACCCTCAAGGAAGGTTTAGTACCTTACAAGGAAGTCTCACTGACTTACAAAATGATCGAACAACAATCTAGAATCAAATGAGTTGCAATAACAACATCTGCTAATGCCTAATGACAGTTACTGTTAAGCACATATGTCTGCTCTGCAACACCAATCTCTACTCAATACACCACACTGAAACATGAATCCCTCTCTGATAGTGCAGACACAACCTTGATACCCAAATTACATGACTATATTGTTGGCAATTGACACTCAATTGGTTGGTTTCACTATGTTGTCATTGATGGCAATATGGTATCTTGTTCTGGCTTCATATTTTGGTTCACTTTTATACCGATAGGCACTTCACAGACACTACACTGGCACCGGCACTGGTACTGTAATAACCCACTTAACATAAATTTTTTTTAAAAAAATTTTATATAAAAATATTGATTTCTTATTCTTACTTATTCTTGTTTATTTTTTATTCAATCACATACTCAGGTACATCTATCTAAACGAGATAGGCATCCATCCAACCGGGATGAGCATCTAACCATACGGGTTAGGCATTTATCCATACGGGACTAGGCATCTAACCAAAAGGGTTAGGCATCGAACCATATAGGTTAGGCATCTGTCCATACGGGATAGGAGGTTTCATCTATCCAATTTGGGATAGGAATCTACCCAAACGGAGTAGGCATCTATTCATAAGAATAGGATATGCTCTGGCTAGAGACTTTAGACTCATCGGGACCATCTGAGTCCTGAGCCACTCTCTAAGGACTACACTCCCCTACTAAGAGTGCACTGAGGTCGCCGTCCTTAGGAGTATTAAAATAATTACATAAACAAGCTTAAGTTCCACCTCAGAATTCGGCCTAAAGCCTCGGGAAGTCAAGCGAATCCATATGGGATTCCTTCTGAGTATGCATTGAATTAATTTTAACCTTTCAATTATTATTTGCACCATTTGATTTAAAAGACCAAGGAGCTTTAAGAACCAACTACTCACCCATAACCAATCCTTACCCCATCCCTGAATGCCTGAGTACAAGGGACAACTCCGTCCCTAGACTGCCTACATACCCGTTTTGGCATGGGATCAAGGCGTAAAGTATGTAGTTCTGGTTTCTAACTATGTTTTAATGTAAACTGTTTGGTGGGTACGCAACCCTTTCTAGGGTCAATGTCCCAGACAGTTCCTCTGTGGTTGCTACCCACGATGGTAGCTCTATAGCCAAAAAGGCTCAAGGTGGCCTTCTGCTTGTGGCCTAAAAACTAAGTCCTAATTCCTATTAAAAATGTTACCCTTATATCATTATCATCCTCTGAAAATCATTAAGATAAATAAATTCTAAATCATCACACACCACCAAGCCCTGATGGGGTTTTCTAAGGTTTAACTGAGCGGATGTAAATTCTTTTTAAAAGATTATCTTTTTAGATTATCGATCCAAGGGGGATTACCCGCCCCTTGGATTTTTAACTTTCATATGACCCTTATTTCTCCCTGGCGATTTATAGGGACGATGCCACAGACGCTGTTAGTGCAGCTTTATTAGGCATTAAGTGCAGTAGTTCAACACGACAACATTACCCGTAAGCGTGACCTAAAGGCACCATAGATACCGAACACTACTAAGGTTTTGGTTTCATCTCCTCTTGTTTAGTTGTCTAGCTAAGGATTCTAATTTTGAAATCATGAATCTTAAGTAAAGCAATGTACTAATACAATCATGAAAAAGAACTATAGTATACAAAGAATTTTTACTTGAAAACTTGTAAAATTATAACTTATGAAAAACTTCTTGGAAGGTACTAAATTGCTTAAAAAAAATCCAATGCCTAGGTAGAAGGCCTTAGAAATGAATTTTTAATACTTACTTGATTGAAGAAAAAAAAACTTAATATTAATAAGCTTGAAAGTAACCCCATTATTGATAACCATCTAATTCTTCCACTTGAAGCAACATAAATTCTATCTTTAATTATTTCCCACAAATGATAACCTTACTTTAGATATGGATCCTAATACTTGAAGGGTAGAAAATAAAATGATTATATAGCAATACTTTGAAATCCAATTTAGCACTTACTTGCCATTTAATAATAAGCATCAAATAGCCACATTACTTTTAATTATCAAAATAAGATTGGAAGAGGATCGAAATCTCCTAAATATTTCAAATCAATCTACTTTTACTCTCTCTTGGACTAATGATAAACCAACCAATTCTTCCACTTGAAGCGACGTTAATTTTAGATACTTATTGCAAAGATAACCTTATTGATTTCAAAACTCTACGAAATGAGCTAATGCTTGCTTTTAAATTTTTACTTCAATTAAAAATCATATTTTTTTATTTTTATTTATTTTTTAAAAACTTTCTAACAAATTGATCACTCATATTAAGGTAAGAATCCAATAATAACAAATTATAACTTTATTCATCTCCAAAGCTAAGTTTCATTAGACATTCACAAAAGATGAGCTCTAAATTTGAGATTTCGCAAGATAAGGTCAAGTTCATAATATCTTATAAATAGATTTTCAATTTTTGTTCCGTTTCAACTTGCTAACAAAAAAAACTAGTTTGATTTCAAATAAAATTTCTTTACATCCTAATCAATACTAATGTTCTTTCAAAAATAAAAATAAAAATAAATAAAGAGGTCATGAGATTGATATTGACGTTATTGTAGAATTCACTATGGTATAACCAATGTTACTTAAATTATTATATTGTTATAATTATTACTAAAGCAATCATTTGCTAGTTTATTATTTTTATTATTCAACAATTTACTATTTCTTTTTGAAAATACAGTTTATCTTTTGAAATTCCCCAATAATATTAATATTTGAATTAGAATTAATTGTGATCCATTATAATAAACTTGGTTATTATTATATCACTAATATGCCATAGGATATCTCAAATCCAACCCTTATTTGAAATTTATACTTAAATAAGTATACCTCTATACAATAGAAATCATGAATTTACTATCCTCTAATTCTGCCTTCTAAAATGTTTCAGACTTTGGGCCCACCTATTCCTCCACATGTAGCTATTCTGTAATGGTTAGTGGGCTTTTATATGATTTTCTTAATCCACTTGTGATTAGGATAACTAATTAATGAGAGAAATTATTTACGGAGGAGGAATATTCTTACATGGATATTTTATATGTTTCATTTTAAAACTATCCCCAAGATGGATGGTCATTTAATACATGAGCAGTGACGTGGAAAGTTCTAAGTCAAAAATTTGTTTATGTGGGAGATACATTAATGACTACATTGTGGGTCATTTAATTTATTTTAACTTTAATGACTACATTGTCCCACCACCGACCTTTGTAACGTGACCCACATGTAGGCTTAACCCAGTTTCTTGATTTCTATCCAAATTATAGATAATGCCATCTGCATATTTTTACGATATTCACAAAAAGAGGAGGATTCTATATTTTCATCATATCCCTTTCTTGAATTAGTATCCAGTGAAGGTCCAAATTTATTTTCCTTCGTTTCTAAATCTGAAAAAAAACTATACAGCCTCCCTATTTAATTAAAACAATAACTAAGATATGAATGCAGAGAGAGATTCCAATGGAAATATCATAAAATGAAATCCTGTCAACTAACGAGTGTCCCAAATTTGTAGCAAATCTGGCAATATGTAAAAGGAAATAACTAAAAATACAGTGTTTAAATTCAAGAGGGAGCTAAAAACCATGCATATTAGAAACTGAAAAACAAATAAAAAAAGATTGAAATGACAACAAAGGGAATACAGATGACACTAATCAACAAGGATTTAGAACAACTCAAGGCATGCGAGTCTTGACAGAGGTCATAAAGGTGCTAGATCGTTGGAGAAGATTAGATGACCATAAATCAACCTTACCAACAACGAACTTCAAAGATATTCAACCTATTTCCAAACACGAATTACTCTGATTCATGCCAATATAAATATCAAACATCGAACCCCTTCTAAATGAACCATCTTATTTTAGTTTAGACTTCAGCATACTTAATATTTTGCAATCATAATAGAAAAGATTAATAGGTAAATGCAGCTGGCAAGAGAGTTGGGTGACATTCACAACCAACGGCTTCAAGAAATGTGCATGACAGAAACAGAAAACAACTGAAAGTTCAAGAACTGACTCTTTTTTTTTAAAGCATATTGTGCAGAAAAACATTGGTATAACCCCCAATTCCTCCTATGAAAATTTTACCTGGTCTTTGACACAACTTGTTCCAATTGCTAATAGAAATAACATTTGTGGAGCAATGGTTACAGCCATCCGAAGTGTGAGAATGATCTTATAAATTTGTGGATAGATAATAAAGGCTGATTAAAAAATCTAATAGAAGAAATCATAATATATGAATTTTTCGAAAGGAGATTTACTAAATAACCAAAAAAGGAAGTCATGATTTTGCAACTTTATACATACATATTAATTTACTCTATCAAAATCTGAAAATAATCATTTAGGAGATTTCTTTTGTAAAATATAGATTTCATACATGCATATTGCTTTATCCTATCAAAATTTGAAAAAAAAAGAAGAAGAGAATTTCTTTTGTAAAGATAAAAATTTCCTACATGCATATTGCTTTATTCTATCAAAAATCTGAAGGAGATAAGAAGGAGATTTCTCTAATAGATATTTGAGAAAAGAAAATTCTATATTATTGGTGCGCCCTCTTTCAGATCTAAGCAAAATAACAAAAGTAACATGAATGCAAATATGAATCCCCACCCTCATTTTGGAAAGAAGTCAAGCAATAATAAGGAGGGAACCTGGATCTACTGGATGAGTGAATTTGTTGATGTTGATTCAATTCTTTGGTGCCCAACTATCTTCCTTTGATCCTTGTCCTACAACCTTGTATAGATCTCCTCCAAAACCCCTGAAAAAAAAATTCTATCTCCTACAACATGTCTACCCAATTCCTCCTACATCTAGCAACTACTCTTCTATCAAAAAAACAAACAAACATTGAACCCCCCCCCTCTCCAAAACTGAAATTCATTACTGTATAGAAAAAGAGTCATTTTCCCACTAATAAAGAAATTAATTTATTAGAGATTCTTTTTCCCAAAATAAACTCCATGCAAATTAATTATTGTCAAAGTGGGAGTTACATGCGAGAAATGGAATTGAAAAAAAAACTCTTCTAGAAATTTCTTCTTTTCTCCTACGACGTGCTAAATTAAATATATTGAGTAAATTGGAAATTCCCAATTAAATTTATGACCTCATGGGTGTCACCACTTATTAATTCTTTTTATTTAAATATTTCAACCTTATTAAATTTATAATTTCTAACTAACAGTACTCTTAAAATTATTAATAATAATAAAGTAGAAATAACAATAATAAGAAAAGCAAGGTCTAAAAAGAGGGTTATGACAGGCACTGGCACCGATAGGATAGAAGGATTTCTTTGGTTATTGGCAATGCAGGCCGACATGGTTTAGAATAAGGTTATCGATATTGGAGGCCAACATCTCTTGGATCCGACATCGGAAATTGTTTTTGATATTCATGTATTTATGTTATCTAGCCGACATGTATATTGATATTGTAAATATCTTTGAAATCCGACATAAGGCATGATACGTTGTATAGGATATATAGGTTAGTTGGATTAGATCATTTTGTGAGACGTGAGATTATGGAATATGTGGATGTGATATAATGCGAAATATATCAGAGAGATCATGTATGTGAGGATATTTATGTGAGGGTTATTCCAGTAAAGGGTTTAGGGTTTCATACTGGAACAAACAAAGCTTAATCAAAACTATATTTTGGCATAGACGATGCTATCTTTTGCAGTTCAACACTTCTTCAAATTGTAGTCTGGATTTATATGTAGTCAGTGACACTCCTTTTGTGATTGAGTAGTATGCTCTAGGCTGTAAGCCTTCTGGCAAGTGCAGGCCCCTATATATTGTAATATCTCTTCATATGGCTAGTGGATTGATATTGTGGGTCACAAATCACATCATAGTTTTTCCTCTTTGAGCTTTTCTACATATAATTTTATGTGTTATGATTCTCATTTATGTGATTGGCATATTGGTTACTTTACTTCTTTCAATTTTGTATGTATCGGTATACCGGCTGTTGTATGCATGTTTTAATAAGGTTCAAATTGACCATTACAGTATAACATTGATTCACCCCCCCCCCTCTCAGTGTTATTGGATTCCAACAATTGGTATCAGATCCTTGTGCCTCAGAGGAAGTTTAACAGCATGAGGAGGATCCCGAATCCAGAATCCATGGATATGGGTTTGGAAAAGCATCTTGAGATGGCACTTGAAGATTATGATGCTGAAAGGTAGAAAAACTTAAAGCTACAAGATGAATTGAATCCTACTAAGGAATTCATTCTTGTCCTATAGGAGAGGCTATCATCTGTTCAAGCTAGGAGGAAGGAACTTTTGCAAAATCAGGATGATGAAGAGAAAGATGCACTTAAGGAACAGTGTCAGAAATTGAGTCAGGAGAACATGGTTATGAGAAATGAAATGCAAGATATAACTATGAGAATGTCTAAAGAGATTGAGGACCGAAAGAATAAGGAAGAAAATCTTGTTATATCTGTGAAGAACAAATTTGAAGAATGTGGTAGGTTGGTTCATGAGAATAATATGTTGAGAACTGATTTAGTACAATCCCAGAGTAATGAACAAGAGCTTGAGAGACAAATGATAATTCTGAGAGAAGATCTAACTACTGCAAGTGAGTATAAATAAAAATTCAAGATTAGTTCAGCACAACTAGATGAGTTATTGAAGAGTCAAAGGCAGAATGGAGATTCTAGTGGACTTGGATTTGAGCAAGGATAAAGTTTCGATACTGGTAATGAAGGTCAAAACCATAAGGCACAAGTAAGGTAGTTTAATGCTTATAAATTCAATGGTAGATGTTTTGTTTGCAATAAATTTGGTCGCATGGCTAGGCAATGTAGAAATAGAGAAAATCAGAACCCTGATTCTGCTCCCAGTCAATGTTATAAATGCAATAAGTATGGTCATAAGACAAAAGATTGTAGAATGAATGTAAAATGCTATGCATGTGGAAATCTTGGACATATGGCTAATCAGTGTAGGTCAAGCAATTATATCAGTTTTAGCAAAGCAATTCAAAAGAATAATGTTACATGTTATGCATGTAATGAGGTTGGACATATTGCTAAATTTTGTAGAAGCAGAAATCCACTGGTTGGTAATAGAGGATAAAATGAGAAAGAGAAAGAGAAGGTTAATGAAATCTGGCAAAGATCATACCTAGAGATAGGTCAAGAAGATTGAAGAGTAATCAATAGATGGGAATGTACTGGTTACTTATCGGGCAGAGGAGGTTGCTCCTGCATCGACAGTGACTCTTCTGGTAACTAAGGCAAATGCCTTAGGGGTAGGCAAAACTCATGAAGATGTTGCATATGCCCTGGGAAGAGGTTCTGGAAGATATTCCAGACATTGGTGATGCTTATCTGACATGGATATGTTTTGCTTGAGATTCGGTATCTTTCACCGAAAGTCATTGATGTCAATGAAAGATTAGGGTTTTCCTTGGAGTATATAAGGTTGAATTCACTTAATTTTTTATCACCTTGCATTCAAAGATATTCAAAGTGATCAAAGGCTATTCAGTGCGATCAAATATCTTCTTGAGTGATTTCACCGGTGACTGGAAGAGTTTGGTAGGGTTTCTCCGGAAGTGATTCACAGGTATTTTTCTTTAATCATGGAAGTGGGATCATCATCTATTCCTATCTTTATTGCCAATCCAACTATTGTAGAGGTCAAGGACCATCCCAAACCAATTTTCAAGTGGTATCCGCATGTGGCTACCCTAAAAGATTCAGTTGGAGCATTTTCCCATGTTCCGAAGGGAGTAGTTTATGTTGAAGATGTTAGGGCATACATACACTATCACATTGATGATTTGGGGACATTGAATATAAAGAGCATGTACATGAGCGAGCTTATGGGAGATTTTGGAAAGATCAAACTAGCATACAAGCACATTGAAGACTTAGGGTTTACCAACATTTTGGAAATTTCAGAATTTGAAGATGAAATAGTTAGGTATGTTTTAAGAAGAGTACATTGAGAGTTTATCTGGTTGGATAGACCTTACAAGATCACCAAGGAAGCCATCAGGGCAATCATTGGTTTACCAAAGGTTGGACAATGTCCAGATAAGAAGGTCTCTAATGATTATGTCAGCAAGATTACTGACACAACATCTAGCAGGAGATCTATGAGAATAAGCACTATTACCGACATAGACATCAGATTTGGTAGCATGGTCATTGGTTATAAGGTAACTCAATCAAACCGACAGAATTCTGTTTCTAGCTCCCGCATTTTTGCAGCTTACAAAATGATGAGAGAAAATGAGAAATTGGATCTATATGGTTGGATGTTAGATGAATTATTAATAAACCTAAGAAAGATTAAAGGAGAAAAGAAAGGAACTTTTCGGTATGGAAACTTGATTGTCTTCTTAATGTTATTTATCATGAATGACACTCCCGATTTTTTGAAGAGACAATGAGCATTTGATATCCCTGTAGGGAGACAATTGAAACAGTCAATTGCTACATTAGGTAGTCAGAGGGATGACAAAGTATGGGGATATTTTAAGGGATTCCAGAAGTCTATGAAATCTAGGTAAAGGGTTCCTAAGCATATAATTGAGAAATACTCAACTGACATATGCTTCATGGTGAAGAAAGATGAAACACTCATGGAAGCAGTTAAGCCCCGGAAGATCTGGATTGAGGAAATGGGCTATGAAGTTGATGCACAAATCCTTGATGCTTATGCAAAAAATGTTGATTGATGCACCTATTGATGAGGCTGAGAATCCCTATGGTACTGCAAAGCAGAAGACACAAGAGGTTGAAACAGAGTTCAACCGGAAGAAGAGAGAGAATCAGGAAGGAATGGCAAGTAAGTTTGTTGAGAAGGTTTCACAAGACATCAAAGCATTAATAGATGTTGTCCCGAAGAAAGGCAGGAAGATGAAAGAACCAGAAGTATTCATTGATTCTATTACAGTTGACTCTACATCTGAGGATGACACACCCCTGGCATTCAAAAGAGTTATAAGGAAGAAAATAGAGGAAACCAAGGTAGAGACTAAAAAACAACCAGTTAGGAGAGTTACATTCAAGATACTGGCACAAAAGCAAGCACCAAAAGTAACACCTTCAGCTCCATCTAGTACTGCAAAAAGGAAGAAGAAGAATGACATTGATATTGTTAGCCATATGGTGGAATTGATTATGTATTGCATTGATGTTTTGTCATTGATGCCAACACTAGCTATTTGGATGCTTTACTCGCACCCTTCTGGTTTGGGTAGGTTGAGTGGTTTTTGGTTAACTTGGATCCAGCATGATCTAGTAGGCTCCGGTATAGTTTGATGATGGAATTAGCTCGTTCATGATACTTATACTCATATTTGATCAGTTGGTTTTGGTCTGGAGATCGGATGCTATCCTGCTTGCTTAGATGATTAGTTTCTGGTTCCAGTGAGGGTTTCACCGATAAAGCTTTCTATGGAGATATTTGATGAATTGCATAAGTGGTGTTGGTGCAGCTTCTGGTGGAGTTTCAGGATGTTATTTGTGATAATGTTCAAGACTTGGTGGATGGAGATCATTGTTGAAGCATGTGGACTAACTTTATTGTAACATGTGGATAGGACCTATTGATGTATCTTCGGGATGTCTTATGTGTTGATATTATTTGTTTCGTCTAAGGCCGACATGGTTTGTAATTATGTAATCAGTTTATTATCTGGTGCCTGACCTGAATGTTTATGGTCGAGGGTTTGTATATATTGATGTAAGAACTCATTGTAGATCATCATGGT
Organism: Cryptomeria japonica; assembly: GCF_030272615.1. Classification (NCBI taxonomy): domain Eukaryota; kingdom Viridiplantae; phylum Streptophyta; class Pinopsida; order Cupressales; family Cupressaceae; genus Cryptomeria; species Cryptomeria japonica. The sequence goes on along the minus strand of NC_081405.1, from coordinate 70,196,534 downwards.
TAATATAAGAGGTCATGGTCAAGTAATGTAATGTGTGAATAATGTAATATCATTCAGGCAGAAGATTTGATCGATCATTGGAGATTGAATTGGGTTTATGTAAGAGGATTTAGTCCTCTGGTATTGAGCTTAGCCAAAACTGTACTCAGGCATAGGAGATGTTATCTTTTACAGTTCAACACTTCTTTGGATTGTAGTCTAGATTTATATGTAGTCATTGAGGTTCGTTTTGTGATGAGCAATGCACTCTAGGTTGTTGGCCTTCCTACTAGTGTAGGCCCCTCAACTGTAATTCACATACTTACTGCAAAAGTATTATTTGACTATGAGTAGGCTTCCCACCGTGGTTTTTCTCTTTACCAGGTTTTCCATGTACAAATCTTGGTGTTATATGGATGGCTTTTATTTTGTAATTATTGTTTTAGGTTTTGATATTAAAGTTTAAATTGATAATGGTTCTTGTAATATGTGACAACTGATTCACCCCCCCCTCTCAGTTGTCTTCTGGTTATCTGAACTATCTAACAGATATGGCTATTCAATCTAGTAATGTAACTATCATTCCACCAAAAACTTATCCAGAGTTAGTAGATGAAATAACTAAAGATGGCATGTTGAAGAATGTACAGTTTTACTATGATCATTTACAAAATGATGAACAAAGAGAGGTAGAGGAAGCAGTATTGTTATAGTTGGATATTTATAAGAAAGGATTGATAGAAATTGAAGATCAAATATTGGTAGAATTGTATATGTTAGATGCTAGGAGACTATCAGCAATGCAAGAAGACAAGCACCTAAAAATTCAAGAGTTTTTATCTGTTTGTGTTTCTATTACTCTAAAGGAAATGGATATGACACTTGAGGTGGCAAATAGAAAAGTCTTTAACAACAAACATAGAATAACCAATCTGATGCTAGGAAGGGTAAATGAGATAATAAGGGAGACCCACAAGGCATGGGTTAAGTTCTTTGAAGAGAACTGAGGTTTCTTTACTTCACCGGAATCTAAGATAGACATGGTAGGCACCCTAGTTGAAGGAAAAAGAAAGGGTATTATGGATACTTCACCCTCAATTTTGAAAAAAATTAAGTTAGTGGAAATTAAGCCTCTGGGAGATACAAGCATATAGACAAATGTTGAGATACCGGCAAATACAGAGAGTATAAAGGTTGATATTGTACATGATACTAATGTTGAGGACAACAATCCTCTGGATACAAATGTATAGGTTGAGGTTATAGTTCCTATAGAGGAACCGACATTACAGTGACTGCACCAAGTGGCGAAGCAACCCGTGCAAGTGAGGAAGCTATAAAGGATAAATCATCAAAGGAGAAGAAAGGGGAATCTGATAGGGAACCGGTAGTAGGTCCATCAGTGTTGTCAATTGACACCTCGGAGGTTGTATAGAAAAACATAACTGAGATGAGTCCTATTGAACTCATGATGATGGTTACACAAAAATTGATGAAAGAGGGATCCATGGATAAAGGGATTATTGATCAGTTCATCACTGTTTTACACAGACTAGTCCTGGTGTGCAAGATTGACAGAGAAGCGTGCCCATCCAGCAAGCTTAAGACAATTACTGAGCACATTTCAAAGGATTTTCAATCCTTGTAGCATATTTCAAATAGACAAGCACTGGAGAGGTTCACACAGGCTAAAAGAGCTGCATTTGATAAGGTGATTGAATCTGAGAAGAAGAAGATTGATGAAAAGTTGAAATTAATAGACAATTCTTTAAAGCAGTGTACAAATATATACAGAGTATGTTGTAACACAGATGTACATACAGTTAATGTGGATAAGAAGATTAAGGAATTTCAAGAGAAAATTGCAAGTACGACTAATTCTTTTGATGGATTGACTTCATTGACTACATCCATTGATGGTCAAATTTTGGTTTTGGGAGCCCAAATTTCTATTCTTGAGAAAGAAAAAGACAAAATCATAAGAAGAGATAGAATTCTTAGAGGCTTGGTGAGTTCCTGATTGGATTCACTCAGTGTACATAAGAAGAACTGTATGGATATGGTTGGAAAGCCCACACCGACAGAGTTAAGTGAGAAAGAATCATTTGCTCATTTACTAAATGGACTTGTACCTATTTTCAGCACTTTCAAATCTAGTTGGGATACCTATCTTGGGCTATTGGAGAAGGCATATTCGGAAATTTTCAAATTTGTTAAGCTCGGTAAGATAATTTTTGGGATACTCATTATACAGTTTTAGATCTTTGGCATTCTTTTTGGAATTTTTTATGGCATTGATGTCAAAAGGGGAGTGATACAAATGTGAAAAATATAAAAGGGAGTTGAATACATTAGCGGGAGATATGGAGTATGAGTCATGGAGTATGGAGTATTTTATATTGATGAATATTCAGCTCAGGGGGAAAAGGCATGATGAAACTGATAGATGAAACCATGACCATTTTTCACATGAGTGTTGCCATCAATGCCAAAGGGGGAGATTATTGGCAATTGATACTCAATTGGTTGGTTTCACTATGTTGTCATTGATGGAAACATGGTATCTTGTTTTGGCTTCATGTTTTGGTTCACTTATCTACCAACAGGCACTTCACAGACACTACACCAACACAGGCACCGACAAGATAGAAGGATTTCTTTCATTACCAGCAATGCAGGCCGACATGGTCTAGAATAAGGTTATCGGTATTGGAGGCCGACATCTCTTGGATCTGGCATTGACAATTGTTTTTGATATTCATGTATTTATGTTGTCTAGCCGACATGTATATTGATATTGTAAATATCTTTGTAAGCCGCCATAAGGCATGATAAGTTGTATAGGGTATATAGGTCAATTGGATTAGATCATTTTATGAGACGTGAGATTATGGAATATCTTGATGTGATATAATGCAAAATATATCAGAGAGATCGTGTATGTGAGGATATTTATGTAAGGGTTTAGGGTTTTAGACTGGAATAGACGAAGCTTAACCAGAACTATATTATGGCATAGAAGATGCTATCTTTTGCAGTTCAACACTTCTTTAGATTGTAGTCTAGATTTATATGTAGTCATTGAGGCCCCTTTTGTGATTGAGCAGTGTGCTCTAGGCTATAAGCCTTCCTGCAAGTGCAGGCTCCTATATTTTGTTGGTATTTTGGTATGGTTTTGTCATTGATGTCAACACCTGCTAAATACACCTACTTTGGAGATCCAGCAACATTCACCGGCAAACAGTAAACTGTTCAAAATAGTCACCGATATATGGTTAACCGATAGGATATAATGTTCACTGGTACCTGCATTGACATGGAAGACACCTGGTAATGTCGAAGACATCATGTGGACACTTTTCTTTGAAGTAATAATCATTGGTATATTCTCATTTGCATATTTACTTTTACCAGCAAATAGGTCTAGGTTATCTAGGGTTACACTGGCAGGTTTATCTTTTCCAGATCAGCATGGCATGCTATGGAGATGATTTATTATTGTTGTAAATGCATTAAGCCGACATGTTCAATCGATTATTGCATCGAATATTGTATTATTTGTAAAATGTTTTTATTGTAATATCTTGTAGAGCCGACCTACTAAAATTGGTCTTAGGGTATGGTATAAATGTAAGATCTTATTTGTAAGATCAAGTGTGGAATGCGAAAAAGATTTAAGGAAGGGTATATGCGAGATCAAGCAAAGATATACACGAAGACATCATTTGAAGGTGAAGTTAGGTTTTTGTAAAAGCATATCAGCATTACACCGGTACTAAATCTAGCATATGAAGATGCTATTTTGTGCAATACATTCTCATTGGATTTAACCATCCAACTCTAGTCAGTGTGACTCCCATTGATGTTTGAGCAATGAGCTCTAGGCTGTTGGCCTTTTTGCATGTGCAGACCCCTCTTTGTACACTTACTATCTGCAGTAGTATCATCTGATTGTGGGTAAGGTTTCCCACCATGGTTTTTCTCCTTACAGGGTTTCCACGTACAAATATTTGTGTCATGTGTTGTGGATGACTTTGTGCTTATGTTTCATGCATTAATTCTTACCGGTATAGCATTTTCTGTTAACACTATTTACCGACATACTTAACTGTCTTACCAGTATTAAGCATTAAGTTGGTTAATAATATTTTGGTTTGAATTTATTAGACAACTGATTCACACCCCCCCCCCCTCTCAGTTGTCTTCGGGACCTACAATTGGTATTAGAGCCTAGTCCTCTTTTTGCAGAAGTTTAACAACTTGAGGAGATCCAATGTCTACTAATTATTTTAGAAAGGATAGTCCTAAACTTGATGGAACCAACTATGGAATATGGAAAATCAGAATGGAGACACATCTAAATTGCATTGGTAAAGATATCTGGGAAGTTACTAAGAATGGTTATACTGCTGCTGTAGCTGGTCAGATTGCTCCTATTACTTTAGCTAAAGATGAGGAAAATGATTGCAAAGCAAGAGAAGCACTTTTGAGCGCATTATCAGATCAACAAATCATGGGGTTATCAGATAGATCTACTGCAAAAGCTATTTGGGATAATTTGGAAACACTGAATGAAGGGGATTCCATAGTCAAAATTGCAAAACTTGAAAGCTTCGGAGTCAGGTATGAACATCTGAAAATGGAAGAAGATGAAAGGATTTCTGCTTTTATGGAAAGAGTAAATGAAATTGTTTTAGGTATCAAATGTTGTGGAGGAACCTTGAGTGAAGATGAGATTGTTTCAAAAATCTTAAGAGGTTTGCCACCGGCATATAAAATGAAGGTTACTGCTATAAATGAGTTAAGAACAATGCCTAATACATCAGTAACTAGGGATACATTAATTGGAAAACTTTCAGCTTTTGAAATTGAAGAATTTGGTCTTGTTGGTACTATAAAAACTGATTTGGCCTTCAAAGAATCAACATCATCTGCTCCATCTTTTGAGAAATCAGACTGGAGAGCCTTCTATGCAAGAGAACTTGAAGAAACCAGGAAGGAGAATGAAGAGCTTGAAGAACTTGAAGCACTATTTGCAAGAAAAATGCCAAAAGGTCCAATTGGAAGTAAGTATGAAGGTAAAGCACCCTTTAAATGTTTCAACTGCAATAAGATTGGTCATATGGCATCAAGATGCCTTGATAGACATGATAGACTAAGAGAAGAAGCTAGAAGGACATACCAACCTAATCTTGAATATCAGAGATATAGATTTAAGAAAAACAAAGATAAATCTTGTTACATTGCTGATGAAGGTGTGACTGATGATTCTAATGAGGATCCAGTAGACAACGAATGGGTCTTTGTTGCTATAACAGAAGATCAACCAGTACCTATTGCTCAACTGGTAGAACAAGCACTAGTAGCTAAAGTTGAATCAAAGGATGAATGGATTATTGACTCAAGATGCTTACATCACATAACTGGAGACAAAGGTAAATTCTTGAACTTTCAAGAATACAATGGAGGTTTAGTAAGATTTGGAGATGACAAAGCCTATTCAATCAAAGGTAAGGGTTCAATATCTCTTGATGGTAAACATAACACTGACAATGTCTACTATGTTGAAGGATTAAAACATAATCTTTTAAGTGTTGGTCAATTAGTTGAGAAAGGTTTTCAGTTACAATTTAGAAATGGAAAATGCAAAATCATGAATAGAACTGGTTTGGAAATTGCAACTGGTAATCAGACTAGAGGTAATATCTTTCATTTGAATAACAGTGAAAAGGCATGCTTAATTGCTCATATAGATGAAAGTTGGCTATGGCATAAAAGACTATGTCATGTAAATTTTGTTTGCATGGTAAAAATCAGTACTTCTAAGGCAGTTAGAGATCTACCTAAAATTATGAAACCTCAGAATACAATTTGCAAGGAATGTCAATTTGGAAAACAAGTTAGAGCTAGTTTCAAAAGTATTCCAAAAAAATCCAATAATGCTCTTGATTTAATCCACACTGATTTATGTGGTCCGGCTAGAACTAAAAGCTTACAAGGTGATAGATATTTCATGCTAATTATTGATGATTATTCTAGAATGTGTTGGGTTAATTTTCTCAGAGAAAAGTCAGAAGAACTTGGGAAGTTCAAACTATTCAAAGCAATGGTTGAAAATGAAATCAGTAAGAAAATTAAATGTTTAAGATCAGATCAAGGAGGAGAATTCACATCTAGAGATTTTAATACATTCTGTGAAGTAAATGGAATCAAAAGACAACTATCAGCACCTCAGACACCACAATAGAATGGAGTTGTTGAAAGGAAAAACAAAACTATTTTGGATGCAGCAAGAAGTATGTTATCAGAAGAAAATCTACCACATGTGTACTGGAGAGAGGCAGTAACCACTGTTGTCTACACATTCAACAAAGTTCACATCAAAGGTGAAACCAGTAAGACCCCTCATGAACTATGGTTTGGTAATACTCCTACTCTTAAGTATTTCAGAATTTTTGGAAGTAAATGTTATATTAGAAGAGATGAGTATATTGGCAAGTTTGATCCTAGAAGTGATGAAGGAATATTTCTTGGTTATTCATCTAAGAGTAAAGCTTATAGTTGTTTTAATAAAATATTACAAAAAATTGTTGAAAGTACAAATGTAAAGATTGATGAACAATTCAGAGGAACTTCAAGGTATATAGACTCTGAACCGGTAACAAAAATTATGACAAATGAACCAATAGTAAATCCACTGGTACAGAATGATGATCTAGTTACTCCGGTATCATCAGAGAATTCCACAGTAATTGAAGAACAACAATAGACTAAGACACCCCAGTATGTAAGACTGAATCATTCTGAAGATCAGATAATTCGAAGCAAATTTAAAGGAGTCATGACAAGAAGAAGATTGACAAATGAAGAGGTATGTCCTATTTCTCAAATTGAAACATTATATATCAATGAGGCATGTGAAGATAAATTCTGGATTAAAGCTATGGAAGAAGAATTAGGAAAAATTGAGAAAAATAATACTTGGACATTAGTTCCCCGGCCTGAAAGTAAAAATGTAAGTGGAACCAAATGGGTATTTAGAAACAAACTCAATGAAGATTGTAAGGTTGTCAGGAATAAAGCAAGACTAGTGTGTAAGGGATATTCTCAGAAAGAAGGAGTTGATTACAATGAAACCTTTGCACCGGTAGCCAAAATTGAGGTAGTTAGATTATTCTTGGCCTTTGTAGCTCACAAGGATTACAAAGTTTATCAAATGGATATTAAATGTGCATTTTTGAATGGAGATCTTGAAGAAGAAGTCTATATTGGACAACCTGATGGATTTTCTTTGATAGATGACAATGATATGGTTTGCAGATTAAGAAAAGCTCTGTATGGACTAAAACAAGCTCCAAGAGCCTGGTATGCAAGATTGGATAAGTATCTTTTAAAAATTGGTTTTACTAAAGGAAATGCAGATAGCAATTTATATTACAAAGTAACTAATGATGACATCTTGATTATGGAAGTATTTGTTGATGATATAATCTTTGGAGGAGAAGATGGATTATGCAAAGAATTTTCTTTTAAAATGCAGCATGAATTTGAAATGTCTATGATTGGAGAAATAAAATTCTTTTTAGGATTACAGATTTTACAGACTCATAAAGGCATATTTTGAGTCAATCTAAGTACTTGAAAGAGCTACTCAAGAAATTTGGGATGGAGAACTCTAAACCGGTAAGCACACCTATGACTACAAATGACAAATTATCTCAAAGGGATGAATCTACACCTATTAATCCAACTAGATAACAATCTATGATAGGAGGATTACTATATTTGACTCAAACCAGACCTGATATTATGAATGCAGTATGTATAGTTTCTAGATTTCAGAGTAATCCTAGGGAAAATCATGAATTAGAGTAAAAAGGATTTTACAGTACTTACAAGGCACAAAAAATGTTGGATTATGGTATCCTAAAGATGAAAATTTTGATCTATATGGATACACAGATGCAAATTGGGTATGAGATGTGGATGATAGAAAAACCACCACTGGAGGAGCATTCTTTCTTGGAAAGAGATTAGTTTCTTGGTTAAGTAAGAAACAGAGTTGTACATCTTTATCAACAATAGAATCAGAATATGTTGCAGCAGCAACAAACTATACACAAGTACTTTGGCTTAAGCAAATGTTGAAAGACATAAAGGTAAAATGCAAGGAACCTATTACTATATATTGTGATAACACTGCAGCAATTGATATATCTAAGAATCCAGTATTACATTCTAAAACAAAACATGTTTCTATCAAACTAAATTTTCTAAGGGAAAAAGTTGAAGAAAAGGAGATAAAACTAGTTTATGTGAATACTAAAGAACAGCTTGCAGATATTTTCAAAAAACCTTTGCCTAAGGAAACTTTTGAGTATCTCAGAGATCAGCTCGAAGTCTTACCTCCACCGGTAGAGACTTAGATAGTTGATGATTGTCATTAACTGGCAGAATTAAAAGGACAAATCTTTTATTCTGGTATTTGATGAGGAAGCTACTTCTCAGGGGGAGTAGTTGGTATATTGAATTGGTTGGTATTTTGTATGAACTTGACCTTTTGTTACTTTGGCATTTGATGTCAAAGGGGGAGAGATATATGGAAAAATATTACAGAGAGATAAAACATTGAGGAGAGATTGGTATGAGAGTTTGGTATAAACACATATTACTCCCAAGGGGAGAATTGGTTTCTATACTTGGCATTTCTATTTTGGCACTTTGATGGTTTTTCCATCTTGTGTTGCCATCAATTCCAAGGGGGAGATTGTTGGTATTTTGGTATGGTTTTGTCATTGATGTCAACACCTGCTAAATACACCTAATTTGGAGATACAACAACATTCACCGGCAAATAGTAAACTATTCAAAACAGTCATCGGTATATGCTTAACCGGCAGGATATAATGTTCACCAGTACCTGCATTGACATGGAAGACACATGGTAATGTTGAAGACATCATGTGGACACTTTTCTTTGAAGTAATAATCATTGGTATATTCTCATTTGCATATTTACTTTTACCGGCAAATAGGTCCAGGTTATCTAGGGTTACACCGACAGGTTTATCTTTTCCAGATCAGCATGGCACGCTATGGAGATGATTTATTATTGTTATAAATGCATTAAGCTGACATGTTCAATCAGTTATTGCATCGGATATTCTATTATATGTAAAATGTTTTTATTGTAATATCTTGTAGAGCCGACCTACTAAAATTGGTCTTAGGGTATGGTATAAATGTAAGATCTTATTTGTAAGATCAAGTGTGGAATGCGAAAAGATTTAAGGAAGGGTATATGCGAGATCAAGCAGAGATATACATGAAGACATCATTTGAAGGTGAAGTTGGTTTTTGTAAAAGCATATTAGCATTACACCGGTATTGAATCCAGCATATGAAGATGCTATTTTGTGTAGTACATTCTCATTGGATTTAACCATCCAACTGTAGTCAATGTGACTCCCATTTGTGTTTGAGCAGTGAGCTCTAGGCTGTTGGCCTTTCTGCATGTGCAGACCCCTCTTTGTGCACTTACTATCTGTAGTAGTATCATCTAATTGTGGGTAAGGTTTCCCACCATGGTTTTTCCCCTTACAGGGTTTCCACGTACAAATATTTGTGTCATATGTTATGGTTGACTTTGTGCTTATGTTTCATGCATTAATTCTTACCGGTACAACATTTCCTATTAACACTGTTTACCAGCACATTTAACTGTCTTGCCAGTATTAAGCATTAAGTTGGTTAATAAGATTTTGGTTTGAATTTATTAGACAACTGATACTGGTTAATAATTTTGTGTGTTATGGCTCTCATTTATGTGATTGGCTTATTGGTTTCTTTACTCCTTTCAATTTTGTATGTATTGGTATACCGGTTGGTGTATGCATGTTTTAATATGGCTAAAATTGATCATTCCAATATAACACCGATTCACCCCCCCCTCTTTGTGTTATTAGATTCCAACATATACCACCTATTTATACAATTCATCAACCTTGACAACAAGGACAGTTAAACCCTCAACTCATCATTACAACATTACATTACATGATACAAAGATCGACTAGCGGACCAATATAATGATATACATGATTTAACATGGTCCTAAATCAAATATCCAAATGCTCATCACCACCATTAATCATGCCAAGATCAACCGCAACACACTACACCAGGAAAACCGTATAACATGAGGAACATCACCGGTTCAACAAAATTACCAAGAACATGCACAATGATCAATGCAGATCATCAAAATAAATAGGACACAATTAGGAAACACTAGCAAGCACATTAGAATCATCAGTAATAGTTGTACCAATATCACCTATCAAATCTTCATCGATCAACATCTGAACTCAAGAATACTCAAACAACAACAACTGTCATGAAGAAAAGATAACTTGTGGAGAACCAAATCACAAACCATTTGAAATGAAAATACACAAGACCATCCCAATAAATCTCCCAAAAACTCAACTCAAGATCTGATTACACCAGAATATCCCAGAGGAAATACTGAACTCTGCAAAGCACTAATTAGATAAAAAAATTTGCAAATCGGATCATATGATATGATCAATTAAGCTTTCTGGATCACCAAAACTAATACATAAGAATATAATGATACTATTGTATATGGTGAAAATGGATAACAATAATAATGATATTGAAAGTCTAAATGAATTCAACCACAAAACCCTAGCCTAACAACATCAAAGATCCACCATAACATATGAAGATTACCTAAGACAATGCAAATCAAATGAAATCACAAAGATTATACCATCACATGTCCAATAGGGTTTGGATCTCCATTCTTCCTATCTCCATTGATCTTGCTTGATATATTTGCTCTCAGATTTTATGTGTGCACAAGAGCTCAACAAAGAGCGAAATGTGGTTGCAAGTAGGATCTCATATGCCAAGTAGTCAATTGATCAAGTAGTTAGAATGATTGATTAGGATGCATAGAACAATTAGGGTTTGATAATGAGGGAAGCATCTCCTTATATAGAAGACATAATAAGAAATAGAGGGATAAGATTAAGAGGTGTAAAAGGAGGTTGGCTAAGATTAGAGGGTAGGTAAAAGAAATAATAAAATAATGAAAGGGGTAGGTAGTGTATGAATTAAGAGATGAATGACATGTGTTATGGGTAGAAAAAGGTTAATGAATTAATTAAATAAATAAAGATTTATTTAATTAATAGAAGAAGTGGGATAATTAAATAAATAAAATATTTATTTAATTTAGGAAAATGATAATTTAAATAAATAAATGTATTTATTTAAATGAGAAATAAGGCTAGAAGAGGATAAATGAATTAATTAAATAAATAAAGATTTATTTAATTAATAGAGGAAATAGGCTTAGATAATTAAATAAATAAAATATTTATTTAATTAGACTGGACAATTTTGGGTGTCTACATTTTGCCCCTCTTTGAGACAATGCGACTTGTCGTGTTGTTTCAAAGAAGATAAGATGAACTGATACATAGTTGCCCCAAGATGGGAATGATATGCCCCCTCAAGAGATTGGATGAAAATGTCTGAATAGATTGTAGACAATCTCTTGATAAGAAAGAAAGGCTAGAATGGACTGAACGGATAAAGTGACAAAGTCATGGGATAAAGAAGGCTGACTCAGAAGGCGAGGGCGAGGGTTAAGGTAGTCTATAAGATAGACCACAAGGGAAAATACATCCTCATTGTCATCTACACATCCATGAGAGCAAATTGTAGAGAGAGAAAAGAGCAGCAGCAGTCAGCAGTGATGGCCTTCATTCATAGGTTCGACCGTGTTCGCCGAGTTCAGAGGCCAGTTGAGGCAGGAGAGCCAGTAAGTACCACCAAACCTCCTCGTACTTCGACGCATTTAATATTGTCATTAAAGCATGGTAGATAGGGCAATAAATGCGCTTAGACTAGGGTCCAAAAAATGTCCAAAAATGTCCAGGCGCGTCTATGTTGGTGCCAGACGCATCTATGTTTGCGAGGCGCGTCTGTGTTTGTGCCAGGCGCGTCTGCATTTGAAACCGCGTCTATGTCCAATGCAGTCGCGTTTGTGATGTTTAAGAACATCTGTGCCAAGAAGGCACGTCTATGTCACCCAGGCGCGTCTATGCAGAGCATAGGCATGTCTGCATTGTTCAGGTGCATCTGTGTTTTTCAGGCGCGTTTGTGCAGTCTCTAAGCACGTTTATGTCAGGTAAGCGCATTTGTGTTAAAAAAGTGTGAATTTTTGTCTTCTAGGTCAAATCGACAGTTCTGTGATGAACATACACTGTCGATTGGATAAGCTGCTGAGAGGATACACTCAAGCAGGTCTTCTAGGGAAGACTAGGATAGATCAAGGCACTTTGTGATGAACATTGAGTACCAAGATAGAGTACTTTGTGATGAACAGGGAGTACTAAAATATGAGCAGCACTTTGTGATGAACAGGGAGTGCAAATGTGAGCAACACTTTGTGATGAACAGGGAGTGCCACACACGTAGTACTTTGTGATGAACAGAGAGTACCACTAGGATAGAAGCAACACTTTGTGATGAACAATGAGTGTCACTAGGATAGATAGCCATATGCATTCAGATAAAAAGTAGCATTTTGTGATAAACAGGGAATGCCATGATGACTGGCATGATTGATTTGCTTGACTACAGGAGTATTTGCCGATGCTGGAGTCACGGGAGAGATTTCCATCAGCTCAAAGATTGCGACCTGAGCTGACAGCTGAGGAGCGAGCTGCTATCGAGGCTATGGGATTGAGACATGTTCTATATGTGCCTAAATTTTGGGCGAACATGGGACTGTTGACTGCGCTGGCGGAGAGATGGCACTCCGAGACATGTACTTTTCATTTGCCGATGGGTGAGATGACAGTCACCCTTGAGGATGTATATAGGATCCTCCAGATACCGATCGATGGGGAGCTGATCCCATACGATCGAGATGGAGATAGGGAGGCCCTGAGACGAGTGTTCTAGGACCCAGGACTGAAGATGAGGGCAGGACATGTGGCATGGGACACTATGATAGCCACAGGGCTAGCGCTACCAGCAGTGGTAGGAGGAGCGATCAGTGGGTTCCTGTGTCTGGATAGAGTGACACAAGGGTTGGCTGTGGGTTGGGGAGGAGCGCTGGAGACACTGGTGACACAACACACTAGATATGCTTGGGGACCGTGTGTGCTGGCACACCTCTACTATGAGCTGCATCAGTTCATATATCATAGATCAGTGGGATGGGCTGCGGGGTGACATTGCTGTAGGTGTGGGCTTATGAGCATCTGCCAGTGACGAGGCCGATACACTTCAGAGGCAGGGGTCATGGACATAGTTTTGTGCACTTGTATGACATGATCACGTCACAGCCACAGATTGGCAGGTTAGAGCACTGGCGGTGGGTGATAGATGATATTGACATGGTCATATGGAGGCCATATCTAGGATGCGAGCAGTGGGAGGATGATGTAGTTGAGCTTCCCTACACCTTCCGGAGTAGGTACCTGATTGGGCAGACGCCCTATGTGCTAGAGAGGCAGCTAGTGGACAGGGTTGGTAGACAGTTTGGCAGGATCTAGAGGATGCCACGAGGCTCAGGCATGTATGCACGAACTGTGAGAGATCAGGCATAGTTTGGACCCTTACTATCATATGATCAGGCAGTTACGCAACTGGTAGAGATGATGCCCCTACCCTGGGACATGTGGCTAGAGATTGAGGATGCTGGCATGGATGCCGAGTACACAACATATTGGGCGGAGCATCCATTCCCACGCCTGACGGATCTGGGAGAGCCATTAGATGGAGATGGTGGTGGGGATGATGATGATGGTGGAGCTGATGGGGGTAGAGGTCGACGGAGGAGGAGGGGAGCAGTTGCAGAGAGGAGGGTTGCACCTCGGAGGGAGGGTGGTGAGGAGAGGCAGGCTCGAGTGGTGAGGGGTCGTGGTGGATTGCCACTATAGGTGCCAGCAGCACAGGGTCCCAGATAGGTACAGGTATAGGGACAGGGGCAGATACAGGGACAGGTACCAGTATAGGCACTAGTATAGGTATAGGCACAGGCACAGGGGTAGGAACCCATACAGGGGGAGCCACAGGTAGAGGCAGAGGGGGCTGATGCAAAGAAGGATGAGCTAATAGAGCTGAGGGAGATCTACCAGGGACAGGCAAATGAGATCCAGGAGTTGGAGAGGGAGAGGGATCGACTAAGGAGGAGGCTCAGAGATACTGAGTGGGAGCGGGATCAGGCTATTCAGCATTATATAGAGGCTGAGATAGCACTGAGGGCTGGGAGACAGGCAGTAGAGGACACAGGGGCTGGATATGCCTATGTCCTGTGGGTAGGGGAGGAGATTGTCTACTGGCGGGATCTCTATTATGGTGCAGTGCCAGTGGATCAGTGGGCGAGGAGCTTTCATAGATCGTCACGTATAGCAACAACTATGGGAGGGAGCCGGAGGTGACAGGCATCGAGTGGTGGGGTTATGGGTCCTCCACCACCAACAGATAGAGGAGACAGGAGGGATGATCCTGGGGCAGGTCCCTCAGGGGTTCAGATTCCATCGAGGCCAGGCGGCTCCAAGGGAGGGAGTTCATCATAGCCATAGAGGGCTCCCTATGTATCAGTATTGTACCATTTTTGTATGATGATGTAGACACCTGCGGGTGCTTTTGTAGCCATATGATTTTGACATCATTGTATCATGACACTTTATGATTATATATATGAGATGATACATCTTTGCGGAAACTATATGCATGTGTACCTATATGATGAGATGTTCTTATGTGATATTTGTTTTATGTTATGGATGCAAATATGTAGATGATGCAATGTAGTATTTTTGCTCTTTTATGTTTTATATGTGTATGCATGATGCAAATGTGAATGTATGTAATGTAGATGAATATGATAATGCAAATGTAAATTGTGCTAACAGGTGTTGTGTGCAGGATGTGATGCAGTTGTGATATCTATATGTATGTATGAAATGCTTATATGTGGTAGTGCAGGTGCAACTACATGAAATGCAAAAGTTTTTGGTGTGTCATTTTACTCAGTCATGTGATAGCAGGCTACGCGGACTCGAGAAGGATGATGGAAGTCAATCAAGAAAGGGGGATGGAAGACATAAGATATGAAAGTGAAAGAGCTTCTTGTGCGTTATCATCATTGAGCTTTATTATGGAAAAATAGGTTATGACAATCGAGGCATATGTTCGACCTAGAAAGTCATTGTACCTGTTTGCATGGAGATAAGACAGTCACAAATAAAGAATGCCCCAGTTCATACTAGACTCACAGTGTCCTCATATCCTTGGACAAGTCATAGCATTACTAAAAGACAATCCACAGACAACAAAAGAAAATAGGTGATGATACCCCATCCTCGCTTTTCTAGTCAAAGACATCCTGGAGATAGAATCTCTAGTCAAAGACATCCTGGAAAAGCTAAAAGACATGTCACTAGAAAGATAAAATCAAAAGAAAACTAAGACTCGACACCAACATCCACTGTAGTCCTCAAGTTTAGTGTCTCTTGTCACTTGTATAAGTCTTATTTGATTGTGGTCACAATGTTTACCTTCACAGAAAGGATAGATAGCACTGAACCATATGTTGTCTGAGTCTATTGAAAGATTTGATTTGGTGAAGCCCATTGTTGTTGCTGTGTCTCATCTAAAACTGACTGAATCCATGAAACTGATACTTTATTGTGGAGAAGATGAAACTTTATTGTGGACCGATGATACAAATGTTGCTTTATTGCAAATTGTGCACGGATAGACCGAAGAAAGCTAGAAGAAACTGTACTCCTTGAAACATGTGATGTTCTCAGTTCCACACCCACCACTAGACGTAGGATTTGCCTTAGCCACAGATAGGATCCGATTTATTATTGATGGAAAGGGAGGTTTATTATGAATAGCTAACCAATCTTAGGTAGATCAATAGCAAGCCATGATGGGAATGGGTAAGTTTATTATGAATGGATAGGATGTGAGTGTGTGCGAAGGATGAAAGTGAATCCTGAAGGAGGGAGGAGCAATGTCTCTACACATGGCACTGGTCACCCAGTTTTCACCATGGTACTTGCCCAGGGCACCACCGAAGTGGTTTTCACCGTTGGACGAAATTATTTCTCTTTACTTTTTTTTATTTTTCAATATTTTTTGTGTCACAAGGCGCCTATTTGCCAGGTTTTCACCAAGTAACAATTTTTTTGTTTTATAATTATTTTGTATTTTTTAATATTTTTTATTTTTTTGTATTTTTCAAATTAGGATACTCTGAAGAGCTATGTGTAAAACCTGCGAAGGTGCATGCTGTTGATAGGATCCTCCAAAGGTTCACCTTCTGTAGTTGAGAGCTGATATCTCCCAGATCCATATGCTACTGTGATGATATAAGGACCGAGCCAATTTGGTTCAAACTTACCCTTCTTCTCTTTGTCTTGCTAATTTTTGGGGTTTTCTCTGAGAACCAAATCACCTACCTCAAATGTGCATGGCTTGACCTTGTGATTGTAGCTACGACTCATTCATTGTTGGTAAGCCTTGAGATGATTAAAAGCAATTTGTCTTCGTTCATCCAGTAGTTCCAGCTCTTGTAAGCGGGAGACCCTATAGTCTTCATCACTGATGATGTTTTGCAAAGAAACTCGTAAAGAGGGTAGCTTGACCTCAATAGACAAGATGGCTTCAGCACCGTAGACAAGTGAATAGGGTGTAGCTCCTGTAGGTGTGCGGACACTTGTGTGGTAAGCCCAAAGTGCAGGATTAAGTTGGATATGCCAATTATGACCAGCATCGTCGACTGTCTTCTTTAGGATTTTAAGGATTGTTTTATTAGACGCCTCAGCTTGGCCATTACCTTGGGGGTAATATGGGTGGAAAAATGATGGGAAATATGGAAGTGGTCACAGAGTTCATAAACATCCTGATTTTTGAAGGGATGCCCGTTATTAGTGATAATGGAAACAGGAATACCGTATCGGCAAATGATATAGTTGAGGATAAATGCAGCAATCTATTTTCCTGTGACTTGTGTGAGAGGCACGGCTTCAATCCATTTTGTAAAATACTCTGTGGCAGTGATAATGAATTTATGACCATTGGAAGAAGGAGGGTGAATTTGGCCTATGAGATCGAGTCCCCACTGACAAAAGGGCCAAGGAGACGCAAGTGGTTGAAGTTCTTGTGTTGGTGCATGTATGAGGTCTCCATGAATTTGGCATTGCTTACATTTCTTGACAAACTGATATGAGTCTTTTTCCATATTTGGCCAGTAATATCCAGTCCTAATGAGTTTCTTGGCCAAGGTAGGACCACTAGCATGCGGACCACATATCCCTTCATGTACTTCACATAATGCAATCTGAGCTTTGTCACTTTCTTAACATCTAAGAAGAGTGCCATCTAGACCTCACTGGTATAGGATATCAGCTAAAATGACATATCGAGAGGATTGGCAAATGAAAGTGCGATGTTGGTTATTTGATAGATCAGGAGGTAGAGTATTGTCACGTAGGTATATGAAAATGGAACCATATAACTGGGATTCGGGACCGACAACACATATCATCTCAGTAGGCATGATCTCATATGAAGGAACCAAAAGGTTATCCACCAAGAACTCATAGTGGGTCTCATTTGGAGGTAGATCGATCAGTGAAGCAATTGTAGCCATGGCATCTGCGATGCAATTTTGCTCTCTTGGTATCTGCTCAAAGTCTATCTTGGTGAAGTGTTGTTTTAGGTCATCCACCATTTGTTTATAAGGCATTAATTTTTCATCTTTTGTTTGGTAATCATCAATTGCTTGACAGATGACAAGTTGGGAGTCCCCAAAAACACGAAGTTCCTAGATCTTCCATTGAACTGCAATTTGTAATCCTGTTGTTAATGCCTCATATTCCACTATATTGTTAGTACAAGGAAATGATAAGCAGTATGATTTTGGTATAGAATCCCCTTGAGGAGTTATAAAGAAGATGCCAACTCTTGCCCCATGCTATGTGTATGAGCCGTCGAAGTATAGTTGCCATGGCTTTGCATGTGACATTGTCAAAATAGATTCATCTAGAAATTCGAAACTTAGAGGAACATCATCTATCATGGGAGCGTCTGCTAATTGATCGGCCATGGCTTGTCCTTTTATTGCTTTTCTGTCCACATACTCGATGTCGAATTCACTCAGGATCATTAACCATTTGGCTAGTCGCCCAGTAAGTGTTGCTTTATTGAGAAGGTATTTCAGTGGATCAATCCTTGCAACCAACTTAGTCTTATGAGTGAGCATGTAATGTCATAATTTCTATGAAGTGAAGACCACGGCGAGACATGCATGCTCAATTGGTGTGTAATTTAGCTCATATCCTACCAATGTGCGACTGATATAGTATACTGCTTTTTCTTTGCCCTCAGCAATTTGTTGTGCTAAGAGTGCCCCCAGTGTTGTTGGAGTAGATGAGATGTATAGTAATAGAGGTTGATATGGAACTGGTGGCATCAAAACTGGTGGATTTAGAAGATAATATTTGAGCATCTGGAAAGCCTGTTGACAGTTATCATCCCATTTGAATTTGATGTTTTTATGTAGCAGGTGCTGAAAAGGATTATACTTATCTACAAGTTGTGCTATGAATCTTTGTATGGATTGGAGTCTTCCTTGTAAAGACCGAAGTTGACTGATATTTCTTGGTGGTTGTATCTTGAAGATGGCTTTGACTTTTGCTAGATCAGCTTCGATTCCTCTTTTGGATACAATGAATCCTAGGAGCTTCTCGGAGGTTACTCCAAAGACACATTTCTTGGGGTTTAATCTTACTTTGTATTTTTCCAACCAATCAAAGATGACTGAAAGTATGTCCAAATGTGTATTTCTATCTATTGATTTGCCCAAGAGGTCATCGACATAATCTTCCATGGTTACGTGCATGAGATCATGAAAGATAGTAGTCATGGCTCTTTGATATGTAGCACCTGAATTCTTTAGCCCGAAAGGCATGACGTTCTAGCAGAAAGTTCCCCAAGGACAAGTAAATGATGTTTTGTGTTGATCCTCGGGAGCGATCCTTATTTGATTATAACAAGAGAATCCATCCATTAATGATAACATTTCATGACCTGCTGTGAGATCAACAATCAAGTCAATATTTGGTACTGGGAAGTCATCCTTTTGACAAGCTTTGTTGATGTCTCTGAAATCTGTACATATTTTGATGCTACGATCTGGTTTATTGATAGGCACTAAGTTGGAGATCCATTCAGGATAATCAATTGGGCATATGAATCTAACATCCAATAATTTCTCAAGCTCTGCTTTGACCAATAATGTGACTTGTGGATGCATCTTTCTTAATTTTTGTTTCACTGGTTTTGCCCCCTATTTAACTGTCAAATGATGCATTACCAAATTTGGGTCTAATCTAGGCATATCAGCATATGACCAGGCAAAGTTGATTTGTCGTTCTTTGAAGAAACTTATGAATTTTGACCTTTCTGACTCTGTCAACGATTGAGCTAGGAATATGTTGTGTGGAACCTCTTTTGTACCAATGTTTGTCTTGATAGTCTCCTCTACCAACATGGATGACTTTTCCTCATATGATGTCGGGAGAATGTCGAGCCTTTCATTTTCAAGTGCCTCAGAGAGGTTTTCACCCTTAGATACATCCTTTGCTTTTACTTTTGTGGGGTCAGACAGCACCATAGTGTGGTTTTCACCATAAGACCCTTGATTTGTTATTATTTTCACATTTTTGCAACTGGAAGGTCTGACACCCTCACCAAAATATGCCACACTGTTGAGTTCTATAGTGTATCCCGCTTTATGGTCCCTAGGAGGAAGATCATCTCATATTCCCAGATAGTCAATAAAAGCTTCATCATTTTGGAATGTGTCAAACTGTGCAGGTCCTTCATGATCCCAGTCAATGAGTTGGTGGTGAACAAGGGAAAGGCTGTTAATGTCTTCAAAGTTAGCAAAGCTAAGAGTGAAGATGCAGTTATATTCAGGTATATCAAGGTAATTATTGAGGTCATCGATGGCACTCTCCTCATTAGTCTCGATCGCTAACGAATCCAAATTATCATCACTAGTAGCACATTCTAAGACAGGGGTTCTCATCCTATGTGATTTCAACCTAGAACCTTGAGACAAGGACTGTGTGGAATCCTCATGGGTTGTTTCTTGACCAACTTTGAACTTGTTATAAAATTCCTCTTCTTTTGTTGGTTCACCTGGCTCTCTAAATATCTCGATGAGCTCGTAGTCACTGGAAGACTTGTGGGAACCCCATTCCCATTCATTGGAATTTGTGGAATAGCAATCCTCTTGTTGAATTTTGGCAGCTTTGATTTGTAAGGCTTCTTCTGTCCTTTGGGTGTGGACCTTGGAAGTTAAGAAACCAAGTCCTTTTGAGCATTCCTTTTTGAAAGTCAATTCAGGTTGTAAAGGTTCAATGATGCCTTCCTTTCGTAACCCAAGAGGGATTTTTCCATCATACCTGAATTTTTGTAGAATTTTGAAGCCTTTGCCATATTTCTCACATGGTAGACTGATGTGATCTTGTGTGTCATCTTCATTGTCTCTGTAAAGCATTTTGTATAAATCTTCCTCTTCTAGTTCACCCCATCTTTGAAAGGTAGTAGGGTCCCATTTAGTATCATGATGGATACTTGCTTGTTAGGATGTGGTCTTCCATATTCTTTTGGGGAAATCATGACTTGTCGTAAGTACATGGTCTGATTTAAAGTGTATTCCCCCATGCCCTTGTCTTGAAACTTGCCCTTAAGCTCACCTTGTTTTGATGTCAAAGGTTTTAATGACTCAGGATCAATGTATGCCGAGGAAGGAACATCTTCACGATTACTAGGAATGATGGTCTCAGTCCTTGATCTCAGGTTATTATAGTATATGAACAGATTAGGATTGCCGTTAACTGTTACTTCCACTCCATTGTGAGGAAACTTAATGCATTGGTGATATGTGGATGGGACTGCTCTCATTTCATGAATCCAAGGGCATCCTATTAATATGTTATAAGTGAGATCTAAATCCAGAACTTGACAAACCACATCCTTTGTAACTGGCCCAACTCTGAGAGGTAAGGTGACTGTGCCCTTGGATGAATGCTCTTCGTCATCATATGCCTTAATGGTGATTTGATTTGTAGAATTCACAGCCTTATCAGAATATCCCAATTGTATAATAGTGCTCAATGTGCAAATGTTTAGACCTGCTCCTCCATCTATCAGGACTCATTTTATTCTATGTTTGTGTATGAAGGCTTCAACGTGTAACAGTGCATTATGTGGCTGACTTACAGAGGCGTCATCGACTTCTGTGAATGTAAGGGAATGTGGAATGGAAAGGTATCCCACCATGGCTTGAAACTGGTCCACGTTCAGATCAGTAGGAACGGCGATGTCTCTCAAGGTTTTGTCAAGAATGGCTTTATGAGCGGGGAATATGCATAATAGCTCAAGGATGGAGATGAGTGCGGGTGTCTTCCCTAACTATTCTACAAGGTCATACTCAGGTTTGGTTGATGAGGAAGCAGTGTTTTTAGTTGGAGCACCTTGCAAAGTGATTTTACCTCAGCGGGTTGTAACATGATATTCAGAGGTAGGTTCGGAAGAAGATCCAATGCCTTTCAGGACAATCCTGGGTCTCTAGGTGGAATTCTCAGACGTTTTATCTTTGATGATAATGGTAGAGACATAATTGTCCATCGAGATGTGATTGATGGTTGAATCATAGTTATAGGATGTTCTGTTATAGTTGGTTTGGTCATCTGTGGCTTTAGCTTTTCCTTTGTCATGTTTTGGGAATGGTTCCTTAAACATCTCATGTTCTTGATTGGATGAGTGTCCCTCAATCTCAATGTCACCTCTATCAATGAGATCTTGTATGATGTTCTTCAGTTGATGACAATTTCCTATCTTATGACCCTTGCTCTTATAAAATTCACAATACTCATCATCATTCCACCAATTTGGTTTGACCTTTGGTTCATACGGAGGAAAATCTGGAATTGTGATTACCTTGTTTGCCACTAGCTTCTTGAAAACTGACTCAAGCAGTTCTCCCAAGGGAGTGTATTTCCTTCATGATCTGGAAGTTGTTTGAGTATTCACTTGATTGTTTGTAGAAATTGATCCTGAAAAGATGAATTTGGGTCACACTATGTTGGCATCAACAGCACCATCATTGACTATATTCTTGTTTTTGTTCCAAAATCTCGGCTTGTCTTTTCCCTTAAAGTCATCTTTGTTTTCTTTGAATATCTTAATGACTCCTTGTTCAATTAGGACCTTTTCTGTCACTAAGCCTTTTTCAATGACATCCTTGAAGGTGGACAAACAAGCTTTCCTTATGTCATAACCAATCTCTTTGTTAACATTTTGGGTGAACATCTCTACCATTTGTTTTTGTGGAATTTCACAAGAGCATTTGCTGGCTAGATTTCTCCATCTTTGTAAGAATGATGCAAAAGACTCTCCCTCTTTTGCTTGGTGTTGCACAAAGTAGTGACTGATACGTTTGTCTCTATGTTGTAGGAGAAATGTTGGATAAATGTCTCTGCTACATCACCCCATGACTTAATACCAAGTGGGAGTTGGGAGAACCATTCCATAGCTTGATCACCTAGGCTTTGTGGGAATAATCTCATCAAATATGTCTCTTCTGTTGCTACCTCAATGCAGGCTATGAAAAACTATCTTATGTGTGCCTTAGGATCCCCTTTTCCTCTATACTTATCAAATTTAGGCGTCACAAAGTGTGTAGGAAATGGAGGCATTGGAATGCTTTTGTCAAATGGATAAGGACATATGTCTCTCATTGTGTATGTTGGCTTTGGTGTATTTATGTCCTCCATTTTCTTTTGTAAGTCCCTGATTTGTTGCTCCAAATTGTTCTTAGGTGGAGATCGACTTCTTGGACCATACCCTATGCTTGAGGCACCAATTAGAGGAGGAGCATGTTGCATATATGGATGATATTGATCATACACATGTTCATATGGAGGAGGTCTATAGTGATGCTACGTATATGGACCACTTGGTATAGATTCATGTTGAGGAACACCATATCTATTTTGTGCATGTATACCATACTCTACAGGCATGTCATGTTCTAATGTGTTGCCCCCAAATTTGACACGGGGTTTCCTTGTGTCCAAATTTTGAGCATGCCTTTGAATATCCAATTGCTTTGGTGGTTGATCCTTAGCATTTGTATGTGATTGAGCATATGTGTCTGCATAAGACTTCCATAATGGTCTACGAAGGTGAGTATCATATGCTTGACCATGTGTATGTGGGACCTCTAGTTTTTGAAGCAAAGATGATGGTGATTCAGGTACCATATGTGGTCCTCTGTTGCCTCCACTATTAGGCCTTCTTTGATCCATGTTGGAGTGAGGTTGTTGCAAATGTCAATTTTCCATGATTTGAGACATGTTAAAATCATGAGGTATCTTGGCTCCACTTTGTGCCATCATTTGTAAGAAGTATTGTCTATCCCTCCTCATTATTTCCTCAACCAATCGATTGAAATGGGGATTCATAATGGATTCTTCCACATCTACTGAATGTATGGAAAATTTGTCCATATTGTCATTGTGTGTAGCATTGTTGTTTGTAGTGTCCATGTTCTCAACATTTGGAATGTTTCTATAGGCATCCATGTCAGGTAATGTAGTATGATCAGAATTAAAAAAGATATCATTGTCATACTCATAAGAACTCATGTTTGCGGACTCTTGAGCCTCTTTAGTTTCTCTCCTAGATTTTTGAAGATGGGTTTCAACCATGAACTAGGTATTGACCAAGATGTGTGAGACTAGATGAAAAATGGAAAAGTTATGGAAGACCATGAGTTGGATGGAATGTAAATGAATCTAAGGTGTACTTGCAATGTCCAAAGTGTAAAACCAAGTATGTATGTAGTAGAGTAGGTGTGACTTCCAAAGAGAGGATAGTTTCTCTTGATGAGGTAATTTGACCTTGACTCTAGGTAAGACCAAATGAGACCCAAAGATAAGAAACCTTGATGAGGGACCACTTAGCAAAGTATTGTTGTATGTAGTGTGTTGACAAAGTATGATGAGGACAAGCAAGTGACCTCTTGACTCAAGTTTAGACAATTGTGAATGTAAAGTGAGATGTGAAGCAATGAATGACTTTGTGAGACCTAAAGACAGGTTGAATGCTAAATGAAACCCTGGAGAAATGACCTAGGAAGCTCAAGAATTCTGAAACTAACTGTGTTTGTTTGCTGGACTGTAACACTTTTTCAATTCTGAACACAGACGCGCCTGTATACTTCACAGACGCGATTTCCTGACACAAACGTGTCTTTGTTTAACACAGATGCGCTTCTGAGATTTTTGTGGAAATTGCAATGTTGATTCTAGGATCATAGACATGATTCTACCCTTCACAGATGCGGTTATACAACACAGACGCTATTATGTCCAACACAGACGCGTTTCTGCAAAATTTGTGCAATTTTTTCCAATCTGTGAAGTTGTTTTGTTGTGACCAATTGTTTGACTATTTTTCGTGACAAGAGGACATAGTGTTGATGAGGACTCAATGTTTGCAAGTGTCGAGACTCAAAATGACTCCAAGAAAAGTGTGTTGTTTGATGTAAAAAGTATGTTTTGCATACACTTGAAGACACAAAAGAAACAATGTTTTGTTGTTTGGTCCTTGAATGTTTTGAATGTTTAAAATAAGTCAAGCACAATTCTTATGGCTGGCCAAGACAATAGTTGTTGATCCCACATGGGGTTTTACCCCTGAGGCTACGCTATTCAGAGCAGATACTTAGATGCTTGACCTCACTAGCTCCACCTTCGGCAGTCACTTCTCGGGTCAGCCAAGCATCAGTCCCCACGAAAACTCTCCGTGGCGAACTTTGTATCTCTACTAAGAACTGTATGTGTGTGGGCCGCTACCAGAGGTCTGACCTCCTACCCCAACAACTAGAAGGATTTGGGCTTCTAAAACAAAAAGGTGCTAATAAGGGCATCCGCTCATGTGGCCATACATGCGGCACTTTCAGTTCTATAAATACAGAAGGCTCCCAGCCTGTAGGGGTTATGTCCTACAACTGATCAAATAAATTTGATCAAATGGGTTTATGGGGAGACATAGTGTCGGTATGAACTAATCAGCACATGTTATCCATAGTTTTCACCATGAATATAGTTGTTTATAGTGGTTTGGAAGAGGTGGGTTTTCCTCGCTACCACTTGGGTCGTTCTCTTCTCACTAGTAGTCCTAATGATCACACGGGAAGATAGGCCCTCTAAAGATTAAACAAAAAGAGCCTATTGCTCAAGACACAAAAGACAATGATTCAATTTTAGTGCACCAATTGAAGTGTTTTGCTAGTCTATGAAAACAAGGCACACAAATAAAAATCCAAAAACCCTTGCTAAGGACCTGTAACAAAGAGTTGTTAGTAGTTTGGATTGTTTCAAATAACCACCCCTTCCTGCAAGCACATAAGTTAGGTAAATTTTAAACCCAAAAGACTTTGTGAAAATAGGGGCCTTCAACCAAATTATTTTTCTTTCAAGACAAGCTAAACCAATTTCATTAGCTAGATCTGAAAATGTTAGCTCAAAATAAACCAGATCTGAAACCCTAAATGCAAAATCCAAAAACTGAATCAATAAAAACCCAAAATTTGAAACTGGTGAACACAGACATGATTACCCTCAACACAGACGTGACTTGGTGACACAGACGCAATTCTGTGAGACACAAACATGACTACAGAATGCAGATGCGGCTTCTGGACACAGATGCGGCTAAAAACAGTGCAAACACGACTTTATAACACAAAACGCTTTCCTGGAACCTGCAAAATAAAATACTGCCAATAACACAGACGCGATTCCAGATGTCGCAGATGTGCCAGAAAAACAAAAACGCAATCCGAAAGTGCGTAGATGTGGGAATATCAAAA
Organism: Cryptomeria japonica; assembly: GCF_030272615.1. NCBI lineage: Eukaryota > Viridiplantae > Streptophyta > Pinopsida > Cupressales > Cupressaceae > Cryptomeria > Cryptomeria japonica. The sequence continues at coordinate 70,170,541 of NC_081405.1, read as the reverse complement.
TGCTGCTGAAAACGTCAGATCTGCAACTTCAAAATACAAAATCTTCAACAAGGATGTTAAATGCAAAAGGGACAAGGGTCCCACCGGGCGTGCCAAAATGTATATGGTGAAAATTGATAACAATAATAACGATATTGAAAGACTAAATGAATTCAACCACAAAACCCTAGCCTAACAACAACAAAGATCCACCATAACATATGAAGATTACCTAAGACAATGCAAATCAAATGAAATCACAAAGATTATACCATCACATGTCCAATAGGGTTTGGATCTCCATTCTTCCTATCTCCATTGATCTTGCTTGATATATTTGCTCTCAGATTTTATGTGTGCACAAGAGATCAACAAAGAACGGAATGTGGTTGCAAGTAGGATCGCATATGCCAAGTAGTCAATTGATCAAGTAGTTAGATGATTGATTAGGATACATAGAACAATTAGGGTTTGATAATGAGGGAAGCATCTCCTTATATAGAAGACACAATAAGAAATGGAGGGATAAGATTAAGAGGTGTAAAAGGAGGTCGGCTAAGATTAGAGGGTAGGTAAAAGAAATAATAAAATAATGAAAGGGGTAGGTAGTGTATGAATTAAGAGATGAATAACATGTGTCATGGGTAGAAAAAGGTTAATGAATTAATTAAATAAATAAAGATTTATTTAATTAATAGAAGAAGTGGGATAATTAAATAAATAAAATATTTATTTAATTTAGGAAAATGATAATTTAAATAAATAAATGTATTTATTTAAATGAAAAATAAGGCTAGAAGAGAATAAATGAATTAATTAAATAAATAAAGATTTATTTAATTAATAGAGGTAATAGGCTTAGATAATTAAAATTAGACTGGACAATTTTGGGTGTCTACAACTATAAATACTCATACACCAAACCATGATTCCAATAAACCAATCTACAATAATTGGAGCAATAAATCATAGGAATATGTTGATATCAATGACAATAACATATCCTAGCAACAACAATGTCCAACAATTGACTTGTATTACTAAGATGCATGATCTCATGGAAAGATACGGATCTACATAAGTTGCCAAAAGGACTCACTATCTTCCACTAGGCACAGAGAAAAGATGAATTGAACTAAGTAGGATCTCCTGATACATCAAAAACTGATAATCTTACTTCTACTTCACACATATACATCTACATCATCTTCGATCAATCCATGCAATAATTCACACATCCACACATCTATTTGTATGAACTTATTTATTGAAAAAATTAATTAGGTTAGCCATAGACAAAATAAACATAAGTTACACAAATCCAACCACAATGATCAACTACACTAAATGTGGTCTACTCTAGAAGATAAGGGGGACCCAAATAGATCACAAAATGTCTTCCTAAGTTGATTCCAATGAATCACACACACCAACACATCCTCCAAAGTTGGCATCAAACGTATTATGTAGCTAAATAATAAAGCATGTTAACCAATCGACCCAAAAACTTATCCAGTGCAAATAACTTAATGTGGATCTTCACACACCACAATAAGACCCGTAACAAAACTTTAACTCAACCTCCAATGCATATCTAGACCAAAAGAGTATGATCCAAATAAGATAAACCAACCAAGTCAACCAGAGATAAACACACCAAATAACATCGAACAACAAAACAACATAATTTTGTTTGCAGATCAAACAAATACTTGAATTATGAACAAGAACACTGCACTAACAATATGAACATTTCCTCCAAGCCACAACACTTGAACTAACACTATGGATCAATATAAAGCATTATCCAAACCAAATTTGATAGACAACCTCACTATCGACAAGCTACAACAACTAACTTCAACATCTGAACAACTGAGGACTTGAAAATATAATAGTACAACATCCATAGAACATAGACATTATATTGGAACCACAATCCTTTAACTTCAAAAGAAGAGGAATGTGGAGAATTCTCTCAGAAAGACTAAATACTCTTTCGTACATATTTCAACTTCCACTAATGCCACCTTCTGGAAATAACACATACTCACTCAATATCAATGCTAGACACCATAGCAACATTTAAACACTCATTCCCATACCATACATACCAAGAACTAATCAAATAAATTTATGGACTATAATGACCACAACAACGATCACAAATGTACTAAAAATACAACTGAACAACTATAGCTTCCTTTTCACCTTTATCATCAATACACACAAGTGTGACATTAATGAGAAAATCATGCAAACTATAAACAATCTCCCATGACAACAATTTTGGCATAAATGACAATACAGACTCATATTTGTAACAATCTCCCCCTTTGTCATTGGATGGAAACACTTGTACCACCAATCAGCAATAAACTCTTGAACAATAACTCTGTCCCCCTTTGACATCAAGGACAAAGGGAAAAACTTCAATCGATGAATTCTTCAAATATTTATCCCCCTTCTAGGTATATTTCTACTAGCTACAACACTCCACCTATCAAATATATCTCACTTATGCACACATTTTTCTAAAAGTAGAAAACCACAATCTTCACTACTCCCCCTGAGAGAAGTCACCACATCAATTCAAAAGACAAAATATATATTCTTAATCTCCCCTTGGAAATATGCTCCACTTCTATACATCTAGTTTGAAGTAGGCAGAGCAATAACCCCTACCTTCTGTTGGAGATACTCAAAAGTATGCTTTGATAGTACCTTGGTAAAAATATCTATAATTTGATCTTTTGTAGGCACATATTCCAATCTAACTTCCTTCTTTTCAACCTTCTTGTTAGTGAATGGATTTGCCTTTCTTTAAAATAATTAATTTCAAACTCTGTTGCCTTCTTTAAAAGACAAAAATTCAACTGAACAGTTGGGTAAGTGTAATCTACTACTTCCCTCTGAATTTTTTCATAGGTATAGCTCCCTCTATTAGTTATTTGGAGAATAATCTAATTAATTTCCAACTGGTATGATTTTAACCTGAAAGCACGTAAGGCTGCCTACTTCATTCTTTTGATGAGAGGCTAATGATTTACACATTGTTCAGAGAAAAATACGCTTCCTAAATTCTTTAACATGAGAAAAAGGAAGTGACTGAAACAAAGTTTAGAAAGCCAGATTTACAGTACATAAAATAGATAAGAGAGACAAAGTCTCTTTTCAAACACACACCCTTTAAAAACTTATAGGAAGGAATCCCAGAAGAAAAATAACATCCTGTATTGGAAAGGCGATCACTATCATTTGATTAGATTAACATATACAAAGATATGCCACAACACAGATTCAAAACTCAAAGGTTTTCTTTCTCGTGAAACAGTCTGATCCTTTATATATATATCTTTCATGTAACAAAGACACAATCAATATATCCATAAAACCCTTTTCAATTCCATATCTTTAAAAGTCTGATGACTTCCTTCAACAAAACATAACTTTTTCCAAAAACAAAGAAAACTAAGTGAAAACTAACAAAATATAACCCCTATTCTGTCCATCTTAGTCTAATATATAGTTTTAGAACAGAGGAGGTCTCCCTGAAAACTCAACCCCCTCTGAAATAGTTATGAAACAAACGGAGTGTAATTGAGATAGATGTCCCAAAGTCTTTTGCATAAACATGAAAAAAACCTGAAAATAGGGCCTTGATCAATGCATTATGTTGTTTTCCCGTCGTCATCTTCTTCTCCGCCTTCCTGGGTGTCATGGGCAGTTGTGAGTTCCTGGATTATTGCTTGGGTCAAAACCTTCATCGCATTGAGCTTTGCCTTCACCGCTTCCTTGTTCCAACAGTGCTTTACCATCTTTTTGGCATGTTTTAGTAACTGATCATTACTAGTAAATGTCATGGACTCGATCCGAGCAACCCATGTTATATCCTCAGGAGTGAAATTAACCTTGGCTTTGATTTTCTCCATGTATATTCGAAAAACTTTTATCGCATCCTGCATGTTTAGCCTGCAAATTCCCAACTGCCAATTGTGGTCAGGGTTAACAACTTTGTTATCATTAACTAAACTACATTGGAGGTCTTAGAGTTCATACACAAAAGTCTTATCATTGGAGATCATGTATTTGAAAGTTAGCACCCACCACATTATGTTCTGCTTCAGCATGAGGAGTTGACATTCATTTGTTACCAGTTTGATTGAATGTTTCATCAAAAATCTGGTAGCCCCATGTTCTTCTATTTTAGTGAACATTGGCAAGACATTCTCCCATTTGTGTTCCTCTTTTTCGCATGGCAAAAGCTGGTTTTGAATCTCCGCAATAAGACTCTGCATCTCATCACATAATTTTTGGGAGTTCATTATATACTTTCCCCCATCCGTGATCACTCCTTCAATCCATCTTTCAACATCCTTTGCAATGCTTTTTTCTCTTTGAACCTGACTCATTAGATTTTTATTCTCTGGTGAAGTAGGATCAAAGCTCTCTGTAGCATGAGATATAGGAAGTGCTCCGAAGCAACCGATGTTGTCAATGAATTGAGAAAGGATGCTTATATGCTGCTTTAGCTCTCTCTTTTCCCATTGGTCTTTCTCCGACCTGGTGAGCATTTTCCTTGCGGATACCTGGAAGAAATGGTTGTCTGAATCTCTACTCATGTTTCCCAGCTCCACCTTAGTGACCTCAAAGTCTTTTGTGTTGACTTCCTTGTCCTCTCCCTTAGGTTTGTATGAGGCAATCTCGGCAACCCACTTTTCGGTCCCTTCATCACTATCTAGTCGAGCAGTTGTTTTGAACCTTTTTGGCTTGGGGCCCTTCTCTATGTACTTAATGACCATATCTTGAATTGGAATAGTCACAGGAATGGAACTTCATTTTTTGTTCACCGAGGTAGTCACCCACTTAGGAGTTGCACTAGAACTAGTTGCTCCTTCGATCGCTTTGGAGGGTGGTGTCATAGCTATAGTAGCCGCATGAGAATCTAGGGCATTAGCAACATCACTATCCAGATCTTCAACTTCAAATATCTAGGCATCAAGAATCTTATCCTTCAGCTTTGTATCCTTAGCTTGATCCATCCTTCTCTGAGCAGCACTTCATGACTGGGTATGTCGAGGAGTACACAAATCCAAAGCTGGATTAGCCTTGTGCCTAACCTAAGGTGGCTTTTTATCCTTACCTGCATGAACAAACATAGAAGCATTATTAGAAAAATGCTTTGGTGAATGCAGAGTAACCTCATTATTTCTCACAGAATTAGACTTGGTGCCTAATTTCACTGCTTTCTTCCTTTCAACCCACTCTACGGTTCTCTCCAAAACCCTTTTGGTTTTTAGCTATATATTGTCTTCTTCTTCCTCAGCCCAATTGATATAGGATACTAAGGTTTCAGCTTGAGCTAAGTATCCAGGTTAAAACAATTCTAGATAATCTTCTTCAAGCCCGTTTATGTCGAGCCTTACCTGCAATGAAATGACTTGATCTAATACCATCATCATGTTTCCCCTTTTGAACACCTTGAGTTCACCACTACAATCTTCCCATAAGTCTTCTAATTGTGGCATTGGGAGATACAGAATTAGACCAAGACTTTAGGAAAAACCCTCATTATCAAAACCTTTCCTTTCATGGTATAGGGGAAAATTGAAATTCTTCAGGTCTGCTCCAATACTCAAAGCATCCGACATTGAACTACATGATAGCATACCTAATTGGATGGTAAAATGACCCTCCCATTTGTCCTTGGGTTGTGACTTTTTAATCACAGTAGTCAACTGCCTACATATCTTTGCTAAAACAAAACAATCTGAACATAAATGATGAAGCTTGAAGGGCTCTTCCTCAAAACTGCCTATCCTTATATAGTAGAAGCAAGGAAACCGAATAAAGAAGTTGCCAAACCTCTTTACCAATGCCTATGCATCCTCAACGATTCTTTTGGTTTTCATATTACTCAATTCATAGTGCAAATCCCCCAGAAAAGCATTGTGTACCCTCGTAAAGTCCGGCAAGGCATTATCCTTTTGCAACATAGGGTAAAAATCATATATAAGGACCTCCTCCTTAGTGGGTTGTCTAGGTATTCCAACTATCTCCTTAACACATGCCAAATAGTATATAAGATACAAAGACATGAAGAAATTTTGCTTAAATTGTTTGGCCATACTCAGATGCTCCCTCATTGAATCGGCAATCAGCTTTGCCCAATCAAGATATTGCTTCCCTTCTAACACCAGCTACACATAGCAATAAATCCAGTCGTCGAAACTGTAAGCTTCTGCAGAGCCTCTTATTCAGTGCAATAGTAGCATGACATTGTGAATATGAGGCAGCATATGATTATTATTGGGGTTCTTGGGCAATCTGGAACCACCCCTTTGGGGTACCTTCAGCCAATATTTGGCTACGTTATTTCGGTGCCCGGTTCTGTCTGCATTAAACTCAGTGATTAACTGGGCAGGAGAAAAGTTTGAGAACTGGTAGTCAGGTAGCTTGAAGACTGAGGAAATTACTTCGTGGTTAATGGCAAGGAGGGTTTCACCATTGTCTCTCCTAATAGTTTCGGAGGGTGGATAATACCTAGTGATACATTCCCTATCTAATTCTAGGCAAGGAATAGCTCAAGGAAAGGCTGCCGACTCTATGAGACCACTACTCAAAACTTCTACACCAGAGGAATTGTCAATTCCCTTGAATACCCTTTCTTTTAAAACTTCAAGGTTTTCCCCTTTAAGGTCAGTATCGCTGACTATGGACTCTGTACATGCAAGACGAAAAACATTTCCAAACAGGTGCAATGTGGACTTCATAATTCATAACTGATAAGTCTTATTTTATTCCAGCAAACCTCACTGTGAGAGAACAAATGCAGGTAAAAATTACTGGAGACAACAAGAAATGGACTCACCTTCACAGTTGAGCAACGAGATGACTACAAGCAAACGAGACTTCTATCCAAGAAAAATAACACCGCAACAATGAGGAACAAGCTTCAGAGAATTAATTCTTCATACCTTATAGCAAGAGTGATGATACAAACTTATTAAGTGCAATAATTCCAATTGAGAGTTTAAGTGTGTTGAGTTTTTGGATTGGACATCGCATGCACACATTGAATGCATGGCGGTGTTTTTGAAGTAACCACCAGTTCCCAAAATGATTACTTGCTTCAAAATTCCAACAATTGACGTCTCTTAAGATATGGTTCACCTTCCTCATACTTAGCAATAAATGCACCATCAACTATTTTAACTCATGGGACCCACCAAATTTTAACACACATGAACATTCTGCACAAAATTCATTGGGGTTCAAGTAGTTCAAGACATACACCATGCCCAGGAGAAATCTTCACTGAGAGGATTAATTATGTCAGGTGTTGTTAACCATTTGAACTGTGCTGAACATGTTGAACACATCTGAACCTTTTGAAATAGGTTCAAAGAGTTCAATGCCTAGAGAGAGATGACATAACACATCACCGATCATGACCAATAAGGAACTGCTGCAAAACACTTTAAGAAAATGTTAGTATGAAAAAATCCCTAGACACCTAAGAACCTGCAGAACCTAAATGGACCTGATAAACCCGGTTCAAGATGGTTCAATGTGTTCACAGAGTTCGACCAATTACTAAAACTTGACATTTTTGATTTAAAGACAATTTACAGTGGACTAGGCTTAAACTGAGGTATTGCAAGAAAGAAAAGGACTCCGAATGAAATTTTATAGGGTGACTTACTCTTGTCATGAAGGATAAATGGCGCAGTAACATTGGATCTGACTGGGGATTGTATTTTGTGAAGGAAAATGCAAAGAACTCTAAATCTTTGGTTTCGCATTGCCAAAAATGGATAAGGGAATAAAGGAAGACCTACACCTAAATAGACACAAAAAAAAACTCCTAAACTACTATATACAAGAAATCCCAACCATAGGTTTCACAATTTGTAGAGCTTGAGATCTTGCCCATTGTAGGTATAGGGCATAACCATTCCATCGGAGTAGTTGAGTCTAAAAGTATTTTGTCCTACCACTTCGCAGATCTTGAATGGGCCTTTCCATAATGAGTCAAACTTGTTGTGGGCACCCTTGGGCTCTTTCCTTTTATCCCATAATAGTACTTCCTCTTTCCTTTTATCCCATAACAGTACTTCATCTCCTTTAAGGAAACCTCTTGGTCGAGCTCTCATATAAAAAATCCTCTTCACTTTGCTTTGATGTTTCGTGATTCTGTCTACCAACGTCTCTCTTTCTTCTTCCAACTTTGTTAGGTACATAACCCTCTTCTCTACAGCATTCTAAAAGAAAGAATCTTCCACTACTGTCTATAGCTTGGCTGCTGACAATTCCAGAGGTAAAGAAAGTTTTGCACCGATCCTATACACAAGCTCAAAAGGTGTCATTTCGATGGCTCTTTTAGGTGTGATTTTGTCTGCCCACAAAGCTTCATATACCTTCTTATGCCAATTTCGAGCATTTTCATCAACCAACTTTTTCATAATCGTTATCATGTTCTTGTTGCTTGATTCTGCCAGTCCACTACCCTATGGAAAGTAATTAGAGGAATGTGAGAGATTAATCTAATGTTCATAGAAAAACATAGTTAGTTCTTTAGAGGAGAAATATGATGCGTTATCTGCAACAATCTTTTGAGGAACCCCAAAATGATCTAGGATGCAATCTTTGAGAAAGTTACACACGACCTCTGAGTTTGCCTTTTTAGTGGGAATAGCCTCCACCCACTTGGTAAAATAGTTAGTTGTTGTCAAAATATACATATGACCAGCACTGGAATGAGGGTTTATTGGCCCAATAAAATCAATACCCCACTATCTGAAGGGTTCATCTATTACCATAGGCCTTAAAGGCAGAGCCGCTAAATGTGGCTTCCCAGAAAAGAGTTGGCATTTCTCTCATTCCTTAACATAAATATATGCATCTCAAAACATGCCAAACCAATAAAAGCAATTCCTTAAAATTTTGAAAGTAGTGATAGAGTATGAGAAGTGTCCGCCACAGGCTTTATCATGATAGAGTTCTAGAAGTTTTTGTTCTTGAGGCTTATCCACACACCTTAAGTATGTTCCATCCAAACCTTTTTTGTACAAGACATCCTGCCAAATAACATACTTAGCGGCCTTTAACTTAAGATTCCTTTGTTCCTTTGCTGACAAATGGCTTGGGCAGCTACCATAAGTCAAATAGTAGGCCACGTCAGAAAACCAGGTATCCTGCAATCCAACAAATAGAGTCAATGGTAACTCTGTTTTTGTTTCCACCTCATTTTTTCTATTAATCTACATAAGCCTTGTCCTTTGACTATCTTTGTAGGGAAAATGTCTAGATCGTATTCCTGGATTTTTGTTACCCAAGTTGCTCTTTTATTGAGTCCGACCTCTTGCTAAGTTAAAATGCTTTTCACTGTGGAGTCTAGAACAAAAACCAAAGAGTGAGAGTGCAAAATGTAATACCGAAATTATTTCACAGCCTTGACCACAACAAAGGCGTGTTTCTCTGAAAGCGAATACTTAAGCTCATGAACACAATAGATGCTTCTATCCAAGATTCATCCATTTGCAATAGTATTCCAGACATTGCATGTTCTGAGGCATAGCAGTACAAAATGAAATCCTTTGTGAAATCCGAGTTAATGAGAGTAAGCACATTTGCAACTGAACTCTTGATTTTTTCAAAAGCTTCTTTGGCTTCTTCAGTTCATTTGAAAGGGTGGTTTTCGATCAATAGGTTAACGATATGTTTGGTAGTTTCTGCAAATTCTGGTATGAACCGTCTTAAGAAATTCTGCTGACCAAAGAAAGACCTTACCCTAGTTCGATTTGAAGGCAAGCTAAGACGTTGAATCATATTGAATCTCTTCGGATCAATCTTGAAACCTTCTTTTGAAATGATATGCCCCAATAATTTACCCTCAGTTACATAGAAAACTGACTTCTTTGGGTTCAACGAGATTCCATGCTCTCAACAGCATTGCAGAACTACCCTCAGGTCCTTGAGATGGTTCTTCCTTTCCTTAGAAAACACTGTCAAGTTATCTAGGTAAACGACAATAATTCTGTCACAAAAATCCTTAAAAGTAGAATCCATAGCCCTTTGAAAGGTTGCTCCAGCATTTATTAAACTAAAAGGCATACGGTTATATGTGAATGTTCCCCACGGAGTGATGAATGTTGTCATGTGTTGTTCATGCTTTGCAACACTAATATGATTGTAACCAGAAAAACCATCTAACATTGACATCATTTCTGACCCAGATACCGTCTACAGGATATGATCCATATTGGGTAAGGCATAGTTGTCCTTAAGACTTGCCTGATTCAAGTTGTGAAAATCTACACAAATACGAATCTCCCCATTCTTCTTCCTCATGAGCATAATGTTGGCTACCCAGGTAGAGTGATGAATTGGATATATGATTCTGGCCTTAAGCATTTTATCTACTTCCTTAAAAATTGCGTCTGCCATCATGGGGTTAAAATTTCTCAATTTCTGTCTGAAAGGAAAAACACCAGGCTTCAACGGGATTTGATCTTGAAAATGCGCATCCCTAAACTCCTTCAAGTCATCATAGGACCAAGCAAAAAAAATGATGTATTCATTCAATAGCCCACTAAGAATTTGTTTTTCCTCGGAGGAGCAACATTTACCAATTGTTACCACCTTGGGATTAGATTCATCACCCAGATTAATCTTCTCACAACTTCCTTTCCCGTCATCCTCAGGAGCTTTCTTGCTTGTGAACACACCATTTCAGGTGAAAATTCTCTCCAAAGTCACTAACCCTTTCAAAATTTTGTTCCCTTTAAGCTGAATGACATTTTTTTCAAAGTCAGCACCCAAATCTAGAATAAATTCCTTGCAATTATTTCCAGAACCTTCAAAGTATGATTCAGAGAAAGACTGATTGCATTCTAGAAAGTCTTTGATCTGTGCATCTGCATCAAATAATTGCCAGTGGTTTACATTATCAGGGACACTAGGCCTATAAATCATTTCAATCCTATATGAATCATCCTTAAAGTCTAGATGTGGTAACAAAAGAGAAGCTGAAACGACCAATGAATCCACCCTAGTGTTTTGATCCCTGGTATAGCTTGAATTGAGAAGGCATCAAAAAATTCCATCTCATCCCAAACCCTATTTCTATAATGTTTCAATCTATCATTCTTAACTGAATAGACATTTCTCACCTATCTGACAATCAGCTCTGCATCACCCTTAACTTTGAGAAATTTAATACCTTTACACTTGGCTTCATTTAATCCTAATAATAATGCCTCACACTCCATAGTATTATTAGTATTCTTAAAATCCAACTTGAAAGAGAAAGGAAAAATGTTACTATTTGGGGAGAGCAAAACTACCCTGGCTTCGGAGCCTAAATTGGTACAACTTCCATCAAACTCCATATGCCACAATCCACCATGATCATCAACTATTTCTTTGAATCCTTTTTCATTAGGTGCAAGGATGAGATAGTTTCCAAATTCACATTCTTGAAATAGAATCTGGGCTTTAGGATTATCATAGGGAAAGACTATGTATTTATTTTTCGGTTCAGGTTCAAGTTTGATTTTCTGTTTACCAAGTGGAATGATAGCTTCTGACCAGTCCATCTTAATTTCACCTCCAAGGTCCTTACAAAAAGTTCTACTCAAGAGCATGTAGGTCCTGGGGACAACTGAGGGGGGGGGGGGGTGAATCAGTTGTCTAATAAATTGAAACCAAAATCTTATTAACCAACTTAATGCTTAATACTGGTAAAACAGTTAAATGTGCTGGTAAACAGTGTTAATAGGAAATGTTGTACCGGTAAGAATTAATGCATGAAACATAAGCACAAAGTCAACCATAACATATGACACAAATATTTGTACGTGGAAACCCTATAAGGGGAAAAACCATGGTGGGAAACCTTACCCACAATCAGATGATACTACTAAAGATAGTAAGTGTACAAAGAGGGATCTGCACATGCCGAAAGGCCAACAACCTAGAGCTTACTGTTCAAACACAAATGGGAGTCACACTGACTACAGTTGGATGGTTAAATCCAATGAGAATGTACTGCACAAAATAGCATCTTCATATGCTAGATTCAGTACCAGTGTAATGCTAATATGCTTCTACAAAAACCTAGCTTCACCTTCAAATGATGTCTTCATGTATACCTCTGCTTAATCTCATATATACCTTCTTACAATTCTTTTTCGCATTCCACACTTGATCTTACAAATAAGATCTTACATTTATACCCTACCCTAAGACCAATTTTAGTAGGTCGGCTCTACAAGATATTACAATAAAACATTTTACAAATAATACAATATCCGATGCAATAACCAATTGAACATGTCGGCTTAATGCTTTTATAACAATAATAAATCATCTCCATAGCGTGCCATGCTGATCTGGAAAAGATAAACCTGTCAGTGTAACCCTAGATAACCTGGACCTATTTGTCGGTAAAAGCAAATATGCAAATAAGAATATACCAATGATATTACTTCAAGGAAAAGTGTCCACATGATGTCTTCGACATTACCAAGTGTCTTCCATGTCATTGCAGGTACCGGTGAACATTATATCCTGCCAGTTAACCATATACCGATGATTGTTTGAACAGTTTACTGATTGTCGGTGAATGTTGTTGGATCTCCAAAGTAGGTATGTTTAGCAGGTATTGACATCAATGACAAAACCATACCAAAATACCAACAATCTCCCAATTTGGGACTAATGGCAACACAAGATGGAAAAACCATCAAAGTGCCAAAATAGAAATGCCAAGTACAAAAACCAATTCTCCCCCTGGGAGTAATATGTGTTTATACAAAGATTTATTTACAATACCAATCTCTCCTCAAAAAGATAATGCATTTTTCCATATATTTCTCCTTAATGTTTTTCCATATATCTCTCCCCCTTTGACATCAAATGCCAGAGTCACAAAAAGGTCAAGTTCATACAAAATACCAACCAATTCAATATACCAACTACTCCCCCTGAGAAGTAGCTTCCTCATCAAATACCGGAATAAAAGATTTGTCCATTTAATTCTACCGATTGATGACAATCATCAACTGTCTAAGTCTCTACCGGTGGAGGTAAGACTCCGAGCTGATCTTTGAGATACTCAAAAGTTTCCTTAGGCAAAGGTTTTGTAAAAATATCTGCAAGTTGTTCTTTAGTATTCACATAGACCAGTTTTATTTCCTTTTCTTCAACTTTTTCCCTTAGAAAATTCAGTTTGATAAAAACATGTTTTGTTTTAAAATGTAATACTGGATTCTTAGATATATCAATTTCTGCAGTGTTATCACAATATATAGTAATAGGTTCCTTGCATTTTACCTTTACGTCTTTCAACATTTGCTTAAGCCAAAGTACCTGTGTACAGTTTGTTGCTGCTGCAACATATTCTGATTCTGTTGTTGATAAAGATGTACAACTCTGTTTCTTACTTAACCAAGAAACTAATCTCTTTCCAAGAAAGAATGCTCCTCCAGTGGTGCTCTTTCTATCATCCACATCTCCTACCCAATTTGCATCTGTGTATGCATATAGATCAAAATTTTCATCTTTAGGATACCATAATCCAAGATTTTCTATGCCTTGTAAGTACCGGAAAATCCTTTTTACTGTTGATTCATGATTTTCCTTGGGATTACTCTAAAATCTAGAAACTATACATACTACATTCATAATATCAGGTCTGGTTTGTGTCAAATACAGTAAACCTCCTATCATAGATTTGTATCTAGTTGGATTAACAGGTGTAGATTCATCCCTTTGAGATAATTTGTCATTTGTAGTCATAGGTGTGCTTACTGGTTTAGAGTTCTCCATCCCAAATTTCTTGCGTAGTTCTTTCAAGTACTTAGATTGACTCAAAAATATGCCTTTATCAGTCTATAAAATCTACAATCTTAAAAAGAATTTTATTTTTCCAATCATAGACATTTCAAATTCATGCTACATTTTAAGAGAAAATTCTTTGTAGAATCCATCTTCTCCTCCAAAGATTATATCATCAACAAATACTTCCATAATCAAAATGTCATCATTAGTTACTTTGTAATATAAATTTCTATCTGCATTTCCTTTAGTAAAACCAATTTTTAAAAGATACTTATCCAGTCTAGCATACCAGGCTCTTGGAGCTTGTTTTAGTCCATACAGAGCTTTCCTTAATCTGCAAACCATATCATTGTTATCTATCAAGGAAAATCCATCAGGTTGTTCATATAGACTTCCTCTTCAAGATCTCCATTCAAAAATGTACATTTAATATCCATTTGATAAACTTTGTAATCCTTGTGAGCTGCAAAGGCCAAGAATAATCTAACTGCCTCAATTCTAGCTACCAGTGCAAAGGTTTCATTGTAATCAACTCCTTCTTTCTGAGAATATCCCTTACACACTAGTCTTGCTTTATTCCTAACAACCTTACCATCTTCATTGAGTTTGTTTCTAAATACCCATTTGGTTCCAATTACATTTTTATTTTCAGGCTGGGGAACTAATGTCCAAGTATTATTTTTCTCAATTTGTCTTAATTCTTCTTCCATAGCTTTAATCCAAAATTTATCTTCACATGCCTCATTGATAGATAATGGTTCAATTTGAGAAGTAAGACATACTTCTTCATTTGCCAATCTTCCTCTTGTCATGACTCCTTTAAATTTGCTTCCAATTATCTGATCTTCAGAATGATTCAGTCTTAAATACCGAGGTGTCTTAGTCTGTTGTTGTTCTTCAATTATTATGGTATCCTCTGATGTGTAGCATCCTAAAATTGTGACACTTGCAATTTCGACTGCATTTGGGTCTTCACGATGGCGATGCAACACGGAACCTGAATGGAGACCCCGAAACTTGTTCATGACATCAAAAACTACATTTCTCAGCACCCTGGCCTGATCCTCCTTGCACCCTGCTGTCCCGAGAGGTGGGACCATGGCGCCCAGCGCCCTGGTCTCTGGCCTTATTTTGGGCCTGGTCTCTTATGGGGCTTCGGGTCTTTAAGTTTGCAAATTGGAAAATAATATTTCCTGGTCGGCCTAAGGTCGGGAAAATCAGTCTTTCAACCCTAATTGACAAGTATATAAACTACATTTCCTCTCCCATTTTAGGAGATGGAAAAAAGGCGGAAACGATATTCAAACATTCAAGCATTCAAGCATTCAAGCATTC
Source organism: Cryptomeria japonica (assembly GCF_030272615.1). NCBI lineage: Eukaryota > Viridiplantae > Streptophyta > Pinopsida > Cupressales > Cupressaceae > Cryptomeria > Cryptomeria japonica. The sequence continues at coordinate 70,155,382 of NC_081405.1, read as the reverse complement.
CTTCAAGCAATTGATCATTCTAAGTCTCCATTCAAGGCTAAGTGTTGCATTCAAGACAAGGATTCAACCATTGAAGAGGAGATCACATACAACATACAACATACTACATACATTACACCTTCGCATGTAAGAATACAAACATTCTTACAACAAGGTATCAGTACTTGTTTACATTACAAACATTTACATTTACAGCATTCTCATTTCTTGGTTAATTCCAAAACTGGGGTTTGACCTAAAGGCAAACCCCTCATCCCTAACCCCCCAATCATCCTCTCTTTTCTATGTGTAGGTTGCAGGTATGCGGCTGTAATTGAAGATCTGGAATCCTTGTGCAGAGATGAACAGATCCCCCTTCGTTTCGCGGATTTTTCGGAGGACCGTGTGCACGCCGGGCACCATCGTCCCGTCAACTTTCGCTCAAATTTGCAAAACAGCACCGTCTCGAAATTTTACTGCTAATTCTAGGTCCGCAGCTTCATCCTATATTCCTATCTCTGTTTATAAGTGAATCTTTCTCACTTTACATGCATTCCTAGTTCAATCTTTCCATTTATATTTCTTTACAAAAGAGGGTATCCTTGATGTCCTAACCCTTGAAACTCATTTAGAATCCAATCTTGCATTGTGTGGGATTGGATCTTGTGGGTTTCAACCCCTCTTTTGAATGTAAAGTCCTTCCTAAGTGAAAACCATCAACCCTAGTGACTCTCCCTTCTCTCTCCTTGGAGTTGGGGAGGGGAGAACGACTAGGGTTCGATTTTTCCGCTTTACATGATGATACCAGAGTAACTGGATCATCATTCTGTACCGGTGGATTTACTATTGGTTCATTTGTCATAATTTCTGTTACTGGTTCAGAGTCTATATACATTGAAGTTCCTCTGAATTGTTCATCAATCTTTACATTTGTACTCTCAACAATTTTCTGTAATCTTTTATTAAATCATCTATAAGCTTTACTCTTAGATGAATAACCAAGAAATATTCCTTCATCACTTTTAGGATCAAACTTGCCAATATACTCATCTCTTCTAATATAACATTTACTTCCAAAAATTCTAAAATACTTAAGAGTAGGAGTATTACCAAACCATAGTTCATGAGGGGTCTTACCGGTTTCACCTTTGATGTGAACTTTGTTGAATGTATAGACAACAGTGCTTACTACCTCTCTCCAGTACATATGTGGTAGATTTGATTCTGATAACATACTTCTTGCTACATCCAAGAGAGTTCTATTTTTCCTTTCAACAACTCCATTCTGTTGTGGTGTCCGAGGTGCTGATAACTATCTTTTGATTCCATTTACTTCATAGAATCTATTAAAATCTCTAGATGTGAATTCTCCTCCTTGATCTGATCTTAAACATTTAATTTTCTTACTGGTTTCATTTTCAACCATTGCTTTGAATAGTTTGAACTTCCCAAGTGCTTCTGATTTTTCCTTGAGAAAAGTAACCCAACACATTCTAGAATAATCATCAATAATTAGCATGAAATATCTATCACCTTGTAAGCTTTTAGTTCTAGCCGGACCACATAAATCAGTGTGAATTAAATCAAGAGCATTATTGGATTTTTCTGGAATACTTTTGAAACTAGTTCTAACTTGTTTTCCAAATTGACATTCCTTGCAAATTGTATTCTGAGGTTTCAAAATTTTAGGTAGATCTCTAACTGCCTTAGAAGTACTGATTTTTACCATGCAATCAAAATTTACATGACATAGTCTTTTATGCCATAGCCAACTTTCATCTATATGTGCAATTAAGCATGCCTTTTCACTGTTATTCAAATGAAAGATATTACTTCTAGTCTGATTACCGGTTGTAATTTCCAAACCAATTCTATTCATGATTTTGCATTTTCCATTTTTAAATTGTAACTGAAAACCTTTCTCAACTAATTGACCAACACTTAAAAGATTATGTTTTAATCCTTCAACATAGTAAACATTGTCAGTGTTATGTTTACCATCAAGAGATATTGAACCCTTACCTTTGATTGAATAGGCTTTGTCATCTCCGAATCTTACTAAACCTCCATTGTATTCTTGAAAGTTCAAGAATTTGCCTTTGTCTCCAGTCATGTGATGTGAGCATCCTGAGTCAATAATCCATTCATCCTTTGATTCAACTTTAGCTGCTAGGGCTTGTTCTACCGGTTGAGCAATAGGTACCGATTGATCTTCAGTTATAGCAACAAAGACCCATTCGTTGTCTGTTGGATCCTCATCAGAATCATCAGTCACAGCTTCATCAGCAATGTAACAAGATTTATCTTTGTTTTTCTTAAATCTGTATCTCTAATATTCAAGATTAGGTTTGTATGTCCTTCTAGCTTCTTCTCTTAGTCTAGCATTTAATACATTTAAAGGGTGCTTCACCTTCATACTTACTGCCAATTGGACCTTTTGGCATTTTTCTTGCAAATAGTGCTTCAAGTTCTTCAAGTTCTTCATTCTCCTTCCTAGTTTCTTCAAGTTCTCTTGCATAAAAGGCTCTCCAATCTGATTTGTCAAAAGATGGAGCAGATGATGTTGATGCTTTGAAGGCCAAATCAATTTTTATAGTAGCAACAGGACCAAATTCCTCAATTTCAAAAGCTGAAAGTTTTCCAATCAATGTATCGCTAGTTACTGATGTATTAGGCATTGTTCCAAACTCATTAATAGCAGTAACCTTCATTTTATATGCCGGTGGCAAACCTCTTAAGATTTTTGAAACAATCTCATCTTCACTCAAGGTTCCTCCACAACATTTGATACCTAAGACAATTTCATTTACTCTTTCCATAAAAGCAGAAATTCTTTCATCTTCTTCCATTTTCAGATGTTCATACCTAACTCGGAAGCTTTCAAGTTTTGCAATTTTGACTATGGAATCCCCTTCATCTAGTGTTTCCAAATGATCCCAAATAGATTTTGTAGTAGATCTATCTGATAATCCCATGATTTGTTGATCTGATAATGCGCTCAAAAGTGCTTCTCTTGCTTTGCAATCATTTTCTTCATCTTTACCTAAAGTAATAGGAGCAGGCTGACCAGCTATAGCAGTAGTATAACCATTCTTAGTAACTTCCCAGATGTCTTTACCAGTGCAATTCAGATGTGTCTCTATTTTGATTTTCCATATTCCATAGTTGGTTCCGTCAAGTTTAGGACTATCCTTTTTGAAATAATTAGTAGACATTGGATCTCCTCAAGTTGTTAAACTTCTGCAAAAAAAAGAGGACTAGGATCTGATACCAATTGTAGGTCCTAAGGACAACTGAGAGGGGGGGTGAATCAGTTGTCTAATAAATTCAAACCAAAATCTTATTAACCAACTTAATGCTTAATACCGGTAAGACAGTTAAATGTGCCGGTAAACAGTGTTAAAAGGAAATGTGGTACTGGTAAGAATTAATGCATGAAACATAAGCACAAAGTCAACCATAACATATGACACATATATTTGTACGTGGAAACCTTGTAAGGGGAAAAACCATGGTGGGAAACCTTACCCACAATCAGATGATACTACTGTAGATAGTAAGTGTACAAAGAGGGGTCTACACATGCAGAAAGGCCAACAGCCTAGAGCTTACTGCTCAAACACAAATGGGAGTCACACTGACTACAATTGGATGATTAAATCCAATGAGAATGTACTGCACAAAATAGCATCTTCATATGCTGGATTCAGTACCAGTGTAATGTTGATATGCTTCTACAAAAACCTAGCTTCACCTTCAAATGATGTCTTCATGTATACCTCTACTTAATCTCGCATATACCTTCTTACAATTCTTTTTCGCATTCCACACTTGATCTTACAAATAAGATCTTACATTTATACCATGCCCTAAGACCAATTTTAGTAGGTCGGCTCTACAAGATATTACAATAAAACATTTTACAAATAATACAATATCCGATGCAATAACCAATTGAACATGTTAGCTTAATGCTTTTATAACAATAATAAATCATCTCCATAGCGTTGCATGCTAATCTGAAAAAGATAAACCTACTGGTGTAACCCTAGATAACCTGGACCTATTTGTCGGTAAAAGAAAATATGCAAATAAGAATATACCAATGATATTACTTCAAGGAAAAGTGTCCACATGATGTCTTCGACATTACCAAGTGTCTTCCATGTCATTGCAGGTACCGGTGAACATTATATCCTACCGGTTAACCATATACCGGTGATTGTTTGAACAGTTTACTGATTGCCAGTGAATATTGTTGGATGTCCAAAGTAGGTGTATTTAGTAGGTGTTGACATCAATGACAAAACCATACCAAAATACCAACAGAGCATCCCATAACTTGTAGGAATGTCAGCAACCAAAATAGTCAATTTTACCCTTTTATCAAGGCATGCTACTAGCACTGCCTGGACATCCTTTACCTATCCAATAAGAGGAACATGCTTCCCATCCATTGAATAGCATCTCCCAAATGTCTTAGTGAGAGTTAAACCTAAAGACCTAGCAACAGATGAAGGCATTATGTTGTCTGATGCTCCTGAATCTATTATGCAATTGCTAAGCTTTTGACCATTCAGGAGAAGGGATATGTAGAAAGGTTCAGGTTTCAGAACCTCAATTTCAAACCTATTTTCAGCATTATGAAAAGCACAGGGATCGGCCAAGTCAACGAAAGGGCATGGGATGGATGTAGGATTTCCAGCAGTAGACAAATCACTAAGCCCTACATATTCATGCACTGAGGAGTCTGAAGAAGAATCTCCTTTAACATACTTGACTAGTTTGTCAAGTTCCTTTGGGTTTAGTTTTAAATATTCTGTAGTGGAAAGTTGAATAGTCAAAGCTTTACAAAACTCAATTATGTCAAAAGAGGAGGAAGGAGAAGAACTATTCTTACTTTCAAGATTTCTTTGCAAAATCTTAACCTCAGGGGTCTTTGCATGAGAAGGAAAACCATTACTTGTGGGATCTTTACCTTTGTAGTTAACTCCGAAAGAGCTCGCAAAAGGAGTAGGTTGGGAGGTCTGTTGATTCCTTGTTAGAATTGCACATGTAGGATCTTCAAGAGTTTCCAAAATATTACCACCTCTTTTTGAGTTTGACTCATATTCAAGGTAGAATGATCTAGAGTTGTCAGGTACCTCTTGAATTTTCTCTTCTTCAGAGAACTCACCTAGTTCATCCTTTGTGTTTTTCATTTGAACATGTACCTCCATCATCATCTGTAGTGAGGTGAAAAGAGCACATAGCACCCTTCTCAGGTGGAGCTTCTATTTGCAATCTTTGCGGGGCAGTAGGCAATTGCAAAGATCGTCCATAATTATACTAGTTTGGGGTTTTTCGGCTTATATATTGATAAGGTTGTGAGTAGGAAACTCCAGGTTCCCATATCTACCTCTTCAAAGAAATCATATCGTTAACTCGCCTTTGAACAACTAGATCGGTTGAAGAGGTGGAAGCTTGGGGTTGACCTTGATGAATTTTCACATCCTTTCTCCACTTCCCAGTAGTTATTAAGTCATCTTCGAGTTCTATAGCTTCATTTTGTGTAGTCTCGAGATCAACGAGCATATTTCTTCTGAGGTGGAAACCAACATCGGGAGGCATGGAGTTTATAAAGAAACATTGTTGATTGTCAGCAGTTGGTCTCCTAGCCTGGGGAATTTTATGGATGATCTTATTATACTTGGTTACATAGTCCCTTATTGGCTCATGAATTTCTTTTTTCATTTGTGTGAGCTAAGCCAGTATTGAGTGTTCAACATCTATGCTCTTGAACCTTTTTTCAAAAGCGGTTTTCATCGTTTGCCAGTCAATTATAGATCCCACTCACAGATGACTAAACCAATCTGCTACCCCTTCAGTAAGAGTTTGAGCAAAAAGCCTAACAGCCACATCCTCAAATTGTATTGCCAGTATCTCGGTAGCTACATTAAAATAATTCAAGTGTTCCTCAACTGAGACTTTTCTATCTCCATTAAACTTAGGTAGAACATCCTTTGCTCCTTTTGGAAGTGGATTATGAGCTCTGAGGGCAAGAGGTCCGACTACAGCACCCCATGGTTGGGCCATAATGAAAATAGGGTAAATAGTTACAAGGGGAGGGGCTTGAACTCTAGTAAGCATTAGTGCTTGCCAATGACTTGAAGATGAAGGTACAGGAGTAGTCCTAGTGGGAGAGGAAGGCCTACTTTTAGCATTTCTTTTGGGAGTGAAATTTTTGGCAAATGGTAACCCCTGCAATTCCTCAAAATAATTATCAATTAATCCCTCTCTCCTTTGCGATCTGGTATAAGGTCGAGAATCTAGTGTTGTCACCCCTAGGGTTCCTAAGATCCTTAAGCAAATTTTCAACCTCAATAATGTTTCTGAGTTATGGAAATGGGTCTCAGACAAACAAAAAAAAAAACTGTGAATATTGTTAATTATGAGTTCAATTCTATCATGCCTGTGGCATGTTGGTCTATGAATGTTCGACTTATTTTTTCCCCAGCAGAGTTGCCAAAAATTTGTTCGTGAACGGATTTTCCTTTCTTTAAAATAATTAATTTCAAACTCTGTTGCCTTCTTTAAAAGACAAAAATTCAACTAAACAGTTGGGTAAGTGTAATCTACTACTTCCCTCTAAATTTTTTCAATTAGTTGTTTGGAGAATAATCTAATTAATTTTCAACTGGTATGCTTTTAACTTGAAAGCACATAAGGCTACCTACTTCTTTCTTTTGATGAGAGGCTAATGATTTATACATAGCTCAGAGAAAAATATGCTTCCTAAATGCTTAAACATGAGAAAAAGGAAGTGACTGAAACAAAGTTCAGAAAGCCAGATTCACAGTACATAAAATAGATAAGAGAGACAAAGTCTCTTTTCAAATACACACCCTTTAAAAACTCATAGGAAGGAATCTCAGAAGAAGAATAACATTCTACATTGGAAAGGCGATCACTATCATTTGATTAGATTCACATATACAAAGATATGCCACAGAACAGATTCAAAACTCAAAGGTTTTCTTTCTCACGAAACAATCTGATCCTTTATATATATATATATCTTTCATGTAACAAAGACATAATCAATACATGCATAAAACCCTTTTCAATTCCAGATCTTTAAAGTCTGATGACTTCCTTCAACACAACATAACTTTTTCCAAAAACAAAGAAAACTAAGTGAAAACTAACAAAATTCTAACCAAAATCTAACCCCTATTCCATCCATCTTAGTCTAATATATAGTTTCAAAATAGAGGTCTCCTTGAAAACTCGACCTCCTCTGAAACAGTTATGAAACTAATAGAGTATAATTGGGACAAATGTCTCGAAGTCTTCTGCATAAACATGAAAAACACCTAAAAACAGGGCCTTGATCAATGCATTATGCTATTTTCCCGTCATCATCTTCTTCTCTGCCTTCCTGGGTGTCGTGGGTGGTTGTGAGTTCCTAGATTATTGCTTGGTTCAGAACCTTCATCACATTGAGCTTTGCCTTTGCCACTTCCTTGTTCCACTGGTGCTTTACCATCTTTTTGGCATGTTTCAGTAACTAATTATTACCAATAAACGTCATGGACTCGATCTAAGCAACCCGTGTTATATCCTCAGGAGTAAAATTACCCTTGGCTTTGATTTTCTCCATGTATATTTAGAAAACTTTTATCGCATCCTACATGTTCAGCCCACAAATTCCCAATTGCCAATCATGGTTAGGGTTAACCATTTTGTTATCATTGACTAAATTGCATTGGAGGTCTTGGAGTTCATACACAGAAGTCTTAGCGTCGGAGATCACAGATTTGAAAGTTAGCACCCGCCACATTATGGTCTTCTTCAGCATGAAGAGTTGACATTCATCTGTTACCAGTTTGATTGAATGTTTCATCAAAAATCTGGTAGACCTATGTTCTAGTATTTTAGTGAACATTGGCAAGACATTCTCCCATTTGTGTTCCTCTTTTTCCCATGGCAAAAGCTGGTTTTGAATCTCCACAATAAGACTCTGCATCTCATCGTATAATTTTCAGGAGTTTGTTATATACTTTTCCCCGTCCATGATTACTCCTTCAATCCATCTTTCAACAACCTCTGCAATGCTTTTTTCTCTTTGAACCTGACTCATTAGATTTTTATTCTTTGATGAAGTAGGATCAAAGGTCTCTATAGCATGAGATATAAGAAGTGCTTTGAAGAAACCGATGTTGTCAATGAATTGAGCAAGGATGCTTATATGCTACTTTAGCTTTCTCTTTTCCTGCCCATCTTTCTCCAACCTGGTGACCATTTTCTTTGTGGATACCTGGAAGAAATGGTTGTCTAAATCTCTACTCATGTTTCACAGCTCCACCTTAGTGACCTCAAAGTCTTCTGCGTTGACTTCCTTGTCCTCTCCCTTGGGCTTGTATGATGCAATCTTGGCAACCCACTTTCCGGTCCCTTCATCACTATCCAGTCGAGTAGTTGTTTTGAACCTTTTTCACTTGGGGCCCTTCTCTATGTACTTAATGACCATATCTTGAATTGGAATAGTCACAGGAATGGAACTTCATTTTTTGTTCATCGAGGTATTCAGCCACTTAGGAGTTGCACTAGAACTAGTTGCTCCTTCGATCGCTTTGGAGGGTGGTGCCATAGCTATAGTAACCGCATGGGAATCCAGGGCATTAGAAACGTCACTGTCCAGATCTTCAACTTCAAATATCTGGGTGTCAAGAATCTTATCCTTTAGCTCTGTATCCTTACCTTGATCCATCCTTCTCTGAGTAGCACTTCGTGACTGTGTATGTCAAGGAGTACACAAATCCAAAGCTGGATTAGCCTTGTGCCTAACCTGAGGTGACATTTTATCCTTACCTACATGAATAGGCATAGAAGCATTATTAGAAAACTACTTTGGTGAACACAGAGTAACCTCATTATTTCTTGCAAAATTAGACTTGGTGCCTAATTTCACTACTTTCTTCCTTTCAACCCATTCTGTGGTTCTCTCCAAAACCCTTTTGGTTTTCACCTATTTATCGTCTTCTTCTTCCTCAGCTGAATTGATACAGGATACTTCAGTTTCAGCTTGAGCTAAGTATCCAGGTTCAAACAATTCTAGATAATCTTCTTCAAGCCCGTTTATGTCGAGATTTACCTGCAATGAAATGACTTGATCTAATACCATCCTCATGTTTCCCCTTTTAAACACCTCGAGTTCATCACTACAATCTTCCCAAAAGTCTTCTAATTGTGGCATTAGGAGATATGGCATTAGACCAAGACTTTGGGAAAAACCCTTATTATCAAAACCTTTCCTTTCATGGTACAAGGGAAAATTGAAATTCTTCAGGTCCACTCCAATACTCAAAGCGTCTGACATTGAACTGTAGGATAGCATACCTAACTGGATGGGAAAATGACCCTCCCATTTGTCCCTGGGTTGCACCTTTTTAATCACAGTAGTCAGCTGCCTACATATCTCTGCTAAAACAAAACAATCTGAACAAAAATGAGGAAGCTTGAAGGGCTCTTCCTCAAAACTACCTATCTTTATATAGCAGAAGTGACGAAACTGAATAAAGAAGTTGCCAAACCTCTTTACCAATGCCTGTGCATCCTCAGCGATTCTTTTGGTTTTCATATTATTCAATTTGTAGCACAAATAAAAGTATTGTGTACCCTCGTAAAGTCTGGCAAGGCATTATCATTTTGCAACATGGGGTAAAAATCATATACAGGGACCTCCTCCTCAGTGGGTTGTCTAGGTATTCCAACTATCTCCTTAACACACACCAAACAATATATAAGATATGAAGACATGAAGAAATTCTGCTTAAACTATTTGGCCATACTTAGCTACTCCCTCATTGAATCAGCAATCAACTCTACCCAATCAAGATATTGCTTCCCTTCTAACACCAGTTGCACATAGCAATAAATCCAGTCGTTGAAACTATAAGCTTCTACAAAGCCTCTGACTTGATACAATAGTAGCATGACATCGTGAATATGAGGGAGCATATGATTCTTATTGGGGTTCTTGCGCAATCTGGAACCACCCCTTTGGGGTACCTTCAGCCAATATTTTGCTACGTTATTTCGATGCTCGGTTTTCTCCGTGTTGAACTCAGTGATTGACTTGGTGGGAGAAAAGTTTGAGAACTGGTAGTTAGGTAGCTTGAAGATAGAGGAAATTACTTCATGGTTAATAGCAAGGAGGGTTTCACCATTGTCTCTCCTGATGGTTTCGAAGGCTGGATCATACCTAGCGATACATCCCCTAACCAATTCCGGGTAAGGGTTAGCTGGGGGAAAGGTTGCCGCCTCTATGAGACCACTACTCAAAACTTCTACACCAAAGGAACTATCAATTCTCTTGAATACCCTTTCTTTTAAAACTTCAAGGTTTTCTCCTTTAAGGTCGGTATCCCTGACTATGGGCTCTATACATGCAAGACTAAAAATATTTTTGAATAGGTGCAGCGTGGACTTCATAATTCATAAATGATAAGTATTATTTTATTGCAGCAAACCTCACTATGAGAGAAGAAATGCAGGTAAAAATTACTGGAGACAACAAGAAATGGACTCACCTTCATAGTTGAGCAACTAGACAACTACCAGCAAATAAGGCTTCTATCCAGGAAAAATAACACCACCACGAAGAGGAACAAGGTTCAGAGAATTAATTCCTCATACCTTATAGCAAGAGCGATGATATAGACTTATTAAGTGCAATAATTCCAATTGATAATTTTTGTGTGTTGAGTTTCTGGATTGGACATCGCACACACGCATTGAATGCATGGCGGCATTTTTGAAGTAACCACCAGTTCCCAAAATGATTGCTTTCTTCGAAATTACAACAATTGACATCACTTAAGATATAGTTCGCCTTCCTCATACTTGGCAATAAATGTACCATCAAATATTTTAACTCACGGGACCCACCAAATTTGAACACATGAACATTCTGAACAGAATTCATTGGGGTTCAATTAGTTCAAGACGTACACCGCACCCAAGAGAAATCTTCTCTGAGAGGATTAATTATGTCAGGTGTTGTTGACCATTTGAACTATGTTGAACATCTTGAACATGTCTGAACCTTTTGAAATAGGTTCAAAGAGTTCAATGGCTAGAGAGAGATGACATAACACATCATCGATCATGACCAATAAGGAAGCGTTGCAAAACACTTTAAGAAAATGTTAGTATGAAAAAATTCCTAGACACCTAGGAACCCGGTTCAAGATGGTTCAATGTGTTCACAAAGTTCGACCAATTACTAAAACTCGGCATTTTTTATTTAAAGACAATTTACAATGGACTAGGCTTAAACCGAGGCATTGCAAGATAGACAAGGACTCCAAATGAAATTTTATAGGGTGACTTAGTCCTATCATGAAGGATAAATGATGCAGTAACACTTCTCTCTTAATAAATGATATTGGATAGAAATATTTTTTGTCCTTGAATGCACCACCGGATTTTTTAAAATTTTAATTGCACTTGTATTATCACCATAATAGGAATTGCCTCATCATACATCCTCTTGATATCTCTAAGAGTTTGTTTCATCCACATAACTTGAGTGAAACAAGATGTTGCTTCTATATATTTTTATTTTGTTCTAGATAATGACATTGAAACCTACTTCTCTCTTCACCAAGGGACCTATCTATCTACCAAGAAAAATGTACCACCACTTGTACTTCTTCTATCATCAACACATCCAGCTCAGTTAGCATATGTGTAAGATTTCAAAGAGAAATCATCATCTTCTTATATCACAAACAAAAATATAGTCCCTTGCAAATATATGAATATCTTTTTCACTACTTTACCATGAGATTGATTTGGATTATCTTCATATATAGCAACCAAACAAACAACATGCATAATATCATGTCTTAAGGTAGTCAAATATAACAATCAACAAATCATAGATCTATAAATCTTCTGATCCACTTTTGTAGATTCATCATCCTTGCTTAAATGATAACCAGTAACCTTGGGGGTTCCAACTGGCTTACATTTCTCCATACCAAAATTCTTCAACATAAACTTAATGTACTTTGTCTAAGAAATGAAAATACTATCTTCTGACTAAGTTACTTAAAGACCAAGGAAAAATGACAACTCACTAAAAATTGACATCTCAAATTCTTTCTACATTTCTTCTCAAAAATTATAACAAACATATTCATCTTCACCAAAAATGATATCATCAACATATACAACCACTATCAGTTTCCTACTTTCAACTTTGAAATAAAGATTACTATTTGTAATATCTTTCCTAAAGTTTTGTTGTAACAAATAATTGTCCAACCTTGCATACCATGCTCTAGGAGCTTGTTTGAGTCCATAAAGTGTCTTCTTGATTTTGTAGACCATATCCAAATATTTTGACAACTAAAACCCATGTGGTTGTTCAATGTAAACCTCTTCTTCAAGTTCTTCTTTCAAGAATGTTGGCCTAACAACCATGTGATATACCTTAAAATTCTTGTAGGCAACAAATCCAAGCAATATTCTAATAGTTTCCATCCTAGCTAACAGAAAAAAAAATTCCTCAAAATCTATATCAACTTGTAAATCACCTTTATAAACCATTCTTTCCTTGTTTCTTGTGACTTCTCCATCTTCATTCAACTTGTTTTGGAACACCCACTTTGTTCCTATGACATTCTTGTCCATCAATCTAGGTACCATTTCCCATGTCTGATTGTTTTCTATATGATTTAGTTCTTCTTATATTTCCTTAATCCATCTATCATCTCTAGTAGCCTCTACAAAGGTTCACTCCACCTCAGAGAAGAAATTAAAATTTGCTTGTTCACTGATCTCACCAAGTCTTCTTATAGTCTAAACTCCTTAATCTTTATCTCCAATGACATGATGTTTTGAATGATTCTTCTACACATACTTTGCAAGTGTCTTTCATTCCTTCTCAAGCTACTTTTCTTCTAGATTTGATTCTTCTTTATCTTCTAGAGCATCCTTTTCTTCTGCAATACTACGGGTGTCTTCTATCTCAATCTCAGGTTTTGGTGCAACTTGATTATATTCTTCACTTACTCAGACATTTGTACTTTCTACTATTTTCTTCAACCTCTTGCTATAGCACTTGTACATCTTACTTCTTGTAGAGTATCCCATAAATATTCCTTCATTAGATCTTTCATCAAACTTTCCCAAGTCCTCTTCATCTCTTATGTTGTAACACTCACTTCCAAAGATTCTAAAATATTTGACTGTAGGTGATCTTCCATGCCATAGCTCATAAGGTGTCTTTGTGTGACTCACCCTCACTTGTACCTTGTTAAGAATGTATAAAACAATATGCACAACTTCCTTCCAATACACAATAGGAAAGTTAGTGTCTTTTAACATATTTGTATACATTTCAATTCTGAATAGTCTTATTCTTTCTTTCAACAACTCCATTTTGTTGTGGAGTATTAGGGGCAGACAATCACCTTATCATACCATTCTCTTCACAAAATCAATCAATTTATTTTGATGTATATTATCCACCTCTATCAGATGTTAAGATGTTGATCTTATCTTCTATTTGATTCTCAACCATAGATTTGAACACCTTAAATATATCTAGTGCTTCTTATTTTTCTTTTAAGAAACCTGCCATTCTAGAATAATCATCAATGAGCAACATAAAATACCTTTCAGTATTTAGTCCTCTTGTCCTTGTGGTTCCTCATAGGTCAATATGAATCAACTCCAAAGGTTTTATAGTAGAATACTTCATGCTTTTAAATTTGTTCCTTATTTTCTTTCCCATCTGACATTCCTTGCAAATTATATTGTTAGGTTTGATAATCTTTGGCAAATCTCTTACAACTTGAGTAGAATTGATTTTCACTATGTTGTCAAAGTTAATGTGTCCCATCCTTTTGTATTACAACCAACATTAACTTCTCAATTCCAATAGACAAATACTTCATATGTTTTCCTTTACAGAACATACATTTCCATTTGCTCTTATACCTCCTACAACTAACTTTCTTGAACATCCTTTTTTGATCTCACATCCAGACCCATAAAATATGATATTGTATACATTACTACACATCTGACTCACACACAAAGATTATGTCTTAAACCTTTAACATAATAAAGATCATCTATCTTATGCTTACCATCATTAGATATTGTTCCTTTACCACAAATAGGTACAACCTCCTCACCAATAAACTTCACTGATCCACCATCATACTTCTCAAAGTCTATGAACTTACTTTTGCCACCTGACATATGATTTGAGCATCCGAAATCAATTATCCATGCTTTCGGTTCCACTTTTGCATGTAGTGCAGTCTTCACCATCATTAATTTTCACTATCATTCTCATCATCCAGAGTATCAGACTTTTCATTGTCCTTTTTTTATATGGCTAAAAATAATGATTCATCATTTGAGTCATCACAATCTTCTTCAAATTAAGAATAGGTCTCCATTGAACAAAAATTCTTTTTAGGCTTATCTTTGTCATCTATTGTTTATTTATGTCATCTCTTCTATAATTATCCTTTCTCTTGTTATTGTTGGCCATTTTGTGGAATTGATTATGTGTTGTGTTGATGTTTTGTCATTGATGTCAACACTAGTTTTTTGGATGCTTTACCGGAACCCTTCTGGTCCCAGTAGGTTAAGTGGTTTCTAGTTAACTTGGATCTTGTATGATCTGGTAGGCTCTGACATAATCTAGTAATAGAATTGGCTTGTTAATGATACTTATACTCATATTTGGTTAGTTGGTTTTGGTCTGGTGATTGGATTCTATCCTTCTTGCTTAGAACATTGGTTTCTAGTTCCAGTGAGGGTTTCACTAACAGAGCTTTTGATGGATTTTTAGGATTCTATTGGTGATCATGTTTGAGACTTGGTGGATGAAGATCATTGTTGAAGCGTGTGGACCTATACTTGGTCCCAGTTAATTTCGGTTATGGACCGACTTTAATGTAACATGTGGATAGGACCTATTATTGTATTTTCAGAATGTCTGATGTGTTGATATTTGGTCTAAGGCTGACATGGTTTGTAATTGTGCAACCGGTTTATTGTCTGGTGGCCGACCTGATTGTTTATGGTTGAGGGTTTGTATAAATAGATGTAAGATCTCATTGTAGATCATCATGGTTAATGTAAGAGGTCATGGTCAAGGAATGTAATGTCTGATTAATGTAATATCATTCAAGCAGAGGAGTTGGTCAATCATTAGAGATCAAATTGGGTTTATGTAAGAGGATTTAGTCCTTCGGTATTGAGCTTAATTGGAACTATACTCAAGCATAAGAGATGTTATCTTTTGTAGTTCAACACTTCTCCATATTGTAGTTTAGATTTATATGTAGTTAGTGAGGCTCCTTTGTGATGAGAAATGTGCTCTAGGTTGTTGGCCTTCCTGCAAGTATAGGCCCCTTCATTGTAATTCGCATACTTACTGCAGAAGTATTATTTGATTGTGGGTAGGCTTCCCACCATGGTTTTTCCCTTTATCGGTTTTTCCACGTACAAATCTTGGTGTTGTGTGGATGGCTTTTATCTTGTGATTATTGCTTATACTTAATTGATTAACTACTATTTTGGTATTATTGTTTTGGGTTCTGGTATTAGAGTTTTAATTGTTGAATGTTCCTGTAATCTGTGACAACTAACTCACCCACCTCCTCTTAGTTGTCTATGGATTATCAGAACTATCTAACAATTGGTATCAGAGCTTTGGTCCTCTCTGCATAAAAATTTACCACTTGAGGAAGATCCTATGGCGACTAACAGTTCAAGTTCATCCAGTTCTTCTAGAGCTATCTTTTAGAAGGATATTCCAAGGCTTGATGGAACAAAATACACAGTATGGAAGATTCAGATGGAGACTCATTTGGGATGTCTTGGCAAGGAGATTTGTGAGATCACACAGAATGGTATCAAACCCTATAATCTGAGATCTAGCAATCCTCCTCCAAAAAAACATGGACAAGGAGCTTGAGAATGATTGTAGAGAAAGATAAGCCCTCTTGTGTGCACTTTCTGATCAGGAAATAATGAGATTAACATATAAATCATTTGGAAAGCCTATATGGGATAAGTTGGAGAATCTTAATGAAGGTGACCCTATAGTGAAGATTGCTAAACTTGATGGTTACTGGGTGAGATATGAAAACCTAAAGATGGAAGAAGTTGAAAGGATTACAGCATTCATGGAAAAGGTAAATGAGATTGTTATGGGAATTCAATGTTGTAGTGGAACTCTGAGAAAAGATGAAATTGTTTCTAAAGTCCTGAGATCCCTACCATCCACTTACAAAATGAATGCTAATGCTATTAATGATTTGAGAACAATGGCTAATACATCTGTCAACAAAGATACTTTGGTTGGGAAACTATCTTCTTTTGAGCTAGAGGAATTTGCACCTTCTCGAGCTATGAAGACTGAACCTTCTTTTCATGTATCTACATCTGCAACTGGTTAGCAAGACTACAAAGCTTTATATACAAAGGAATTAGAAGATATGAAGAGAGAAGATGATGAGTTTGAGCAACTTGAAGCACTATTTTCTAGAAGAGTACTGAAAGGTCCAGTAGGAAGTAAGTATGAAGGAAAAGTGTCTTTTAAATGTTTTGCATGTAATAAGATTGGTCATTTTGCATCTAGATGTCCTAAAAGGAATTCAAGATTTGAAGAAAGAGTTAAAAGATCATTTAATCCTAACCCTAGATATCAGAACAAGTATAAGTACAAGAAACATAGAGACAAATCATGCTAAATAGCGGATGAGGAAGGCATTATTGATTCAGATGATGAACCAGCAGAAGACTCTGCTAGTGGATCCGACAATGGGAAGGAATGGGTGTTCCTAGCTATCAAGGAAGATGATTTGGCACTGGAAGATAATGTACCTGAGGAGAAGGCACTTGTTGCTAAAATTTAGGTCAAGGATGAATGGGTAATTGACAGTGGTTGTTTACATCATATGATTGGAGATAAAGGGAAGTTTTTCTCTTTGCAAGAATTTGATGGTGGACTAGTTAGATTTGGAGATGACAAGGCATGTATGATTAAAAGAAAAGGAACTATATCATTGGATGATAAGAATAATACTGACAATGTTTATTATGTTGAAGGTTTGAAGCATAATCTTTTGAGTGTAGGACAATTGGTAGATAACGGATTTCAATTACAGTTCAAGGATGGAAAATGCAAAATCATTAACAAATTTGGCTTGGAGATTGCAATCGGTACACAGACAAAAGGTAACATATTTTATTTAAACTCCAATCAGAAGACATGTTTGATTACACAGATTGATGAGAGTTGGCTATGGCATAAGATTGTGTCATGTGAATTTTGATTGCATTGTGAAGATCGGTTCAACTAAGGCAATTAGGGATATACCTAAGATTATGAAGCCCGATAATCTGGTATGTAAAGAATGTCAAATGGGTAAATAGGTCAAAACCTCTTTTAGGAGTATACAAGATAAATCAAATGATGTTCTTGACCTTCTTCATACTGTTTTGTGTGGCCCTGCTAGAGTTAAAGTTTTCATGGTGATAGATATTTCATGCTAATCATTGATGATTATTCTAGAATGATGTGGGTTACTTTTTTGAGAGAAAAATCTGAAGCATTTAAAAGTTTAAAACCTTTAAGGCTAAAGTGGAAACTGAGACAAGATTGAAGATTATATGTTTGAGATGAGACCATGGTGGAGAATTCACATCCGGTGAGTTTAATAACTTTTGTGACAAGCATAGTGTAAGAAGACAAATTTCTTCTCCCCGGACACCTCAGCAGAATGGAGTTGTGGAAAGGAAGAACAAAAATATCTTAGATGTTGCTAGAACAATGATGATGGAAGCTAATCTACCTCATATCTACTAGAGAGAAGAAGTGAGCACAACGGTTTATACATTCAACAAAGTACATATCAAAGGGGAAACCAGTAAGACACCTTTTGAATTATGGTTTAGCAATACACCTATACTTAAGTATTTCAGAATTTTTGGTAGTAAATGTTATATCAGGAGAGATGATACTTTTGGGAAATTTGATCCTAGAGGTGATGAAGGCATATTTCTTGGTTATTCTAATGAAAGCAAAGCATATAGATGTTATAACAAGAGATTGCAGAGAATTGTGGAGAGTGCTAATGTCAAAGTAGATTAGCTAAACATAAGTCAAATTAGAGTTTATGAGAAGGAACCAGCAATGGAAATGATTATATCTAAACTGGTAGCACTTTTACCAGAACAAAGAGTTGAACTAGTTACTCTGGCAACAATAGAGAATTCTACAGTAACTGGAGAATAGGGAAGAGGAATAGAGAGTCAAAAGACTCCTAGGTATGTGAGACTGAATCATTCTAAAGATCAAATCATTGGGGATAAGAGCAATGGAGTGATGACAATAACAAGACTGGAAACTAATGAGGTATGTTTAGTTTCACAAGTTGAACCGATATAGGTAATTGAAGCATGTAAAGATGAACATTGGTTAAAAGCTATGGAAGAAAAATTCGATTAGATTGAGAAAAATAACACATGGACTTTGGTTCCCCAGCCTAAAAATAAAAATGTTATTGGAACTAAATGGGTTTTTAGAAATAAATTGAATGAGGATGGTCAAGTTATAAGGAATAAGACTAGATTAGTTTGTAAAGGATATTATTAGAAGGAAGGAATTGATTATGGAGAGACTTTTGCACCTATAGCTAGGATTGAAGCTGTAAGATTATTTCTTGCCTATGTTGCTTATAAAAACTACAAGGTTTATCAAATGGATGTTAAATGTGCATTTTTGAATGGGGATCTTAATGAGGAAGTTTATATTGAGAAACCTGATGGTTTTTCAATATCAGATCGTTCAAATATGGTTTGTAGGTTAAGGAAAGCTTTATATGGATTGAAACAAGTACCTAGAACTTGGTATGCAAGGTTGGATAAATATCTTCTGAAGCTTGGTTTTACTAAGGGTGGTGCTAATAGTAATTTATATTATAAAATCACTAATGATGATATACTGATTGTTGAAGTATTTGTTGATGACATTATTTTTGGAGGTGAAGATAAATCATGCATAGAATTTTCTAAGAATATGGAGAAAGAATTTGAGATGTCTATGATTGGTGAAATGAAATAATTCTTAGGTTTGCAGATTACTCGGATTGAAAAAGGTATTTTTATCTGTCAAACTAAATATGCTAAGGAATTGTTGAAGAAATTTGGCATGGGAGATTCTAAACCGGTAAGTACACCTATGGTTACAAGTGAGAAATTGACAAGAAAAAATGTTTCTGCGCCGGTAAATCCTACAAGATACAAATCTATGATTGGAGGTCTTCTTTATTTAACTCAAACTAGACCTGACATTATGAATGTTGTTTGTATTGTTTCAAGATTTCCAAGTGATCCTAGAGAAAAACATGAGATGGCAGTGATAAGGATTTTTAGATACTTGCAAGGTACTATTATCACTATTTAAAAAATGGATATTCTTGTCCCATAATTGGCTAAAAGTCTGAAAAATTGAATTTGGTAGGGCCTTGTTACCTCTGATTGTTTTAGGTCCAAAGAGGGTTTAAGGTTTAAGTTTCAACCCTTCCTATGTCTGAGAAAAACCCTTTCATTCTTATTTCGTGTTACTTTTATCACTTAAGGAAGGGTTCATCTGTCGTGAGAAGTGTCCCCCCCCTTTTTTAATTTCTTCTTAGGTGGGTCTAGCAGTGCTTTATTTTCTCTAAAGTCTTTCCTAAAGTTCTTAATGTTTAATCAGGCTTCCTAACCATCACGCAGGTTCTTTTTAATCTAAAGGCACATGTGAATTCACAGTTCAAAGATGTCTGTGAGTTACCGTTCACGAAGTGGGTCCGACATCCAAGTTTTAACTAAGGTAAAGACCGATCAAGTTCCTTTTGATCAGATGGCTCGGGCTATTTCAAAAGACAAAGGTGTACAGGTTTAAGGCTCTGCAATGTGGTGAAAAGGAAATTGGATCCGTGAGGTAGTGAAGATTGAAAGTAAAGGCCGATCAAGTTCTTTTTGATTGGACGGTCGGTGCCATTTCGCAGCCCTAAGGTGACTGAGAGCCACCATTTGCAAAATGGCAATGTGACATGGCAGGATAGATGGATCAGATTACGGACAAAAAGGCAACTTGTTAGATGCCCGTGGCAGTTCCGAAGTGGATCCTGTGGAAGTTTTTTGACAAATATGTGATTGACACGTCAATTTCCTTTACTAGTTAGTTGCCAGGTTAGATGGTGCTGAGTTAGAGGGCCCACTTCTGTCGGGTTAGATTTGTTAAAAGGAGGGTATCTCAAGGAGGATCTGATGGTGGCCGCCATTTCACAGACCAAAGATGCAAGGTAATTACCATTCACGAAACAGTGAAAATCGTTAGCCTTCAAGGCTTGGTGTGCGGTTAGTGGGGTAAACCACTAGTCATAGAACATGATAAAGACCAATCAAGTTCCTTTTGATCAGACAACCCACATGGTTTCATTGGATAAATGTGCATGATGTTTAGCTTTCATGAAATGGCGAAAGAGATCTGAGCCCGTTGCCAAATGAAGAATAGTTAAAAGTCTAAAGGTCGTGCAAGTTTCACTCGATCTGACGATTGGTGTGTTTTCGCTTGATGAAGATGCATGGATTTTAGGCTTCACGAAATGGTGAAACAACAAAGTGATAGAAATACACAGACATTTTATGATCCATTGGAGTGAAATTTTCAAATTCATTTGTGAATTAAATTCTGAGGTGATGGCTAAAGCATGTGGTGCTAATGTAGCAGTTAAGAACTCGATTGTGTTGGCATTTTTTATGTTTATGTTGTGATTATCATTGATGGACACACACTTGCATTGAGATCCTCTTTATATGTATGAGTTTGAGCACAACTAGTATTTGTTCCAACCAATATGTTGTATTATAGTCTTTAGACTATTGATGTTTTGTAGAATGTGTTTCCCAGTCTGGAGTGACATGTTGACCTCAAGTGGTACGAGCGATTAAAGCAACATAACACATTTTTACCAGTCTTCATTTTTGTATGAAACAGTAATACTTTGTGATGAGTTACCAACCGGCATTTTGTGATGAGTTACCATCCACCGATTGTTTAATGGTGCTAACACATTAATGGTGCTTTTTGTGTCGTGGTACCAAGTATGTTTAGGTTCATTGAACCTAGGAAATTGTAATGTAATCTTATTGGACTGACATGAAATCAGATTCCTTTATAAGGACATCATGTCTAGGGTTTTAGGTTGTTGATGTGGATATAGTGAAACTTTATGTTGTTGCTAGGGTTTAAGGTGATTGAGGTGTTGGAGAGAATATGAATGTGTAGAAGACTGAAGTAATGCTGGAGTGCATTAGGAATGAGCTACCAAGGATCTAACCAAGCAGTCTGTGCAACTAACTAGATCAAACACTTGTTGATTACTCACATATTTGACAAGTCTGTAGCCCTTAACCGGGTAAGCCCAAAAGCCTTTTGTAAATCCTCTAACAAGGCGGTTCACATCTGTGGATCTAAAATCCTCTAGCAAGGTAGTCTTTAATCGGACTTATCTCCTAACAGAGATTGAGATTCCTAACAGGATCTATTCTGGTAAAGAACATTATAAGACCTTAACCAGTATGGTTCCTACTCTGCAGATAGTTACTTGTGATTTCCATCTCATCGTGGTTTTTCCCATTTGGGTTTCCACGTCAAAAGCTCTTGTGTTATGGTGTTTGTGCTTCTATGGGTGAATGCATTATTAGCTATTTGGTTTGCATATTTGTTAACCGATTTGTTTCCTAAATTGTTTTACCAGTTTACTGTCAGTCTTGCAAAGTGTTTAAGTGCAAAGATTTTTGGCATACTGATTCACCCCCCCTCTTAGTATTCATCAATTGGTATCAGAGCCAACCTTTCTATAAGTTTAACCACTTGGAAAGAGATATGGGGGAATACACTCTGAGGGAACTTACCCACAGGCTCACTCAGTCTAAGCAAGCCTATGCTGATCTTATTGTAAGGAAGTTAAGTAGCGGAAACAACTTCCTACACTAACCTTGAGAGGAGGGTAATGCAAAACTTTTTTAGATCATTACAACAGTTATAGAAAATAGAAATAGATATAATAACATTCATACCACAACACAATGATTTACGTGGGGAAAACCCTTTCGGGAGAAAAACCCCACCCTCCAAAAGCAGCTCAATATTTTATTCAGCAATCAAAAACAGATTACAACATACTTGCAGAGCAAGCTCTTCGCAAGAGTACCACTAATCAGAGATTCAGAGGCAACTCAATAGCCATAAGACTCTTACACACAACCTCTATCTCACACACCTCATAAATAGGAGATACAATACAAGAAACTGTCAAACGGTATTACAAAACCATGGGCTAAAACCACCCAATAAGGTGTAGCTGACCTTATCTCCCTTCTAGATGTCCTATGACATGTTAAAGCACACATCAACATGTGTCGCTCCTTTTTACAGCTCATTTATATATCCGATACAAATTATTTTTCCTATTTCAGGAGTACAAACTTCCGGAGGCCATAACTTGAGAACCGGGTGTCCGATTGACGAACCGTTTGAAGCGCCAGAAAGCTCGCGAAGTGCTCTATCACCTCATAACCTGCTTCGCCGGTTAGGGCCACTTTTCAAGGCATTTTGGAGCCTCTAAAGTCCCCAAAATTAAGTTTAAATATTTTATTTCACCCCTCCAAGATGAAAACATTAATATCTTCAAAACTAGCTGTGACCTAGCGACGCAACTTTACCGGAATGCTTATCTAACCAACCAGAAGCTTTAGGGAGAGTTTCGCACCATTTCATGCTCAAATGAAAACTTACTATAAATAGTAACCTCGCATAAATGCAAGGTTGAGACACCATTTTTCCCAACAAATCTCCCACTTGTTGAACACCTTGCATGAGCGGAAGGAAATGTCAACACAATGAATCAATTGCTAGGGGCCATAAGGCCCATAGACTCTGAACACCATCTGAACTTCTCTGTGCTCATAGCCTTAGTTAAAGCATCTGCAACATTCAGCAAAGTTTCCACCTTAACCAGCTTCACCCTACCATCTTCGACCATATCTCTAACAAAATGATACTGAACATCAATATGTTTGGTCCTGGCATGAAATGTCGGGTTCTTAGCTAGGCTAATTGCACTCTGACTGTCACAGTAAACTGTCACTATACCTTGTTTTATTCCAATATCCGAACACAGTCTCTTAAGCCAAATGGCCTCTTTACAAGCATGAGTAGCTGCCATATACTCTGCTTCAGTAGTGGATAGAGCAACCACAGCTTGTCGCTTACTCATCCAACTAATTGCACCACCAAACAAAGTAAACACATAAGCACTGGTGGATCTTCTGCTATCAATATCACCTGCCCAATCTGAATCCACATAACCATGGATATCAAGGGAAGTCATGTCTCCAACTGAATTACCATGATAACACAAAGAATACTCTGAAGTACCCTTCAAATATCTAAAGACTCTTTTGACTGCATCCCAATGAACTCTACCAGGATTAGACATATATCTAGAAAGTACTCCCACTACTTGGGCAATGTCTGGTCTAGTACAGACCATAGCATACATCAAGCTTCCAACCGCACTCTGGTAAGGAACTCTACTCATGTCTTCCATCTCCAATGGGGATGTAGGACAATCTGAAATAGATAGTTTCATTCCAACTGTAAAAGGAACACTCAATGGTCTACAATTCTGCATGTTGAACCTCTGTAACACTGAATTCACATACTTACTCTGGCCTAGCCATAGCTTTCTATTCACCCTATCTCTTCTAATTTCCATCCCAAGAATGTGCTTTGCTGCACCAAGATCTTTCATTTCAAATTTAGCAGCGAGCTGAGACTTCAGTTCTGAAATCATACCTTTCCGTTTACCAATGAATAACATATCATCAACATACAATGCAATGAATAAGTAATGATCACCATCAGATTTATAATAAACACAGTGATCTGATTTAGAACGTTCAAATCCCAAACTCAACACATATGTATCAAATTTCTGGTACCACATCCTAGGACTTTGTTTGAGGCCATACAAAGATTTCTTCAATTTACAGACCAAATTACTTTTGCCTTTCACCACATAGTGCTCCGGCTGTGTCATATAAATATCTTCCTCCAAATCACCATGAAGGAAAGCAGTTTTCACATCCATTTGCTCAACCTCTAAATCATAAGCAGTAGCAATAGAAAGCAAAAATCTAATGGACGTCATTTTTGCAACAGGAGAAAATATCTCACCGTAATCAACACCCTCAACCTGAGAGTAGCCTTTTGCAACCAACCTTGCTTTATACTTCTCAATGCTTCCATCTGAACCAATATTTTTCTTGAACACCCATTTACAACCAACAGGTTTTCGTCCTTCAGGCAATGGTACAAGATCCCATGTATCATTCTTTTTCAAAGCTGCCATTTCTTCCTCCATAGCAATCTTCCAGGATTCTGCATCATTCATACCTAATGCCTCTTCTACAGATTTCGGTTCATCCACACTAGTATTCAGAGAAAAAATACATCTCCAATCATTAGGTGAATACCTTTCAGGTGGTTGTCTATGTCTTGTAGACCTTCGAACAAGCTAAGTTGGAGGTTCTTCCTCCTCTTCTGAAGATTCAGAGCTAGACGAGCTCTCCTCAAATTCTTGCCTATCTAGGGGTCTCGATTCAACTCTTTCAGGTGTAGAAGGAAGTTGAATCACATCTTCTTTTTTAGTCTATTCTGGCTGCAATGTAACAGAAGGAGACTTAATTTCTCTAAAAATAACACTTCTACTGTGAATTACCTTTTGTGCAACAGGGTCTCAAAGCTTGTATCCTTTCACACCATAACTATACCCGATGAAGATACATTTCACAGCCTTGTTCTCCAACTTTGTTCGCTTCTCCTTTGGCACATGTGCATATGCCTCGCAAACAAAAACTCTAAGATGTCTCAATGAAGGCTTGTGACCTGACCATGCTTCCATAGGCGTTTTATCAACAAGAGCTGATGTAGGAGACCTGTTAATCAGGTAGCAAGCAGTGGCAACAGCTTCAGCCCAAAACTTTTATTTGAGACCAGCACCACTCAACATACTCCTAGCCTTCTCCATCAGTGTCCTGTTCATTCTTTCTGCAACTCCATTCTGCTGTGGAGAATACGAAGTTGTC
This sequence comes from Cryptomeria japonica, assembly GCF_030272615.1. Classification (NCBI taxonomy): domain Eukaryota; kingdom Viridiplantae; phylum Streptophyta; class Pinopsida; order Cupressales; family Cupressaceae; genus Cryptomeria; species Cryptomeria japonica. The sequence continues at coordinate 70,130,179 of NC_081405.1, read as the reverse complement.
TTCTGCCTGTTAATTCCACAGTCTTTACAAAATCTATCAAAATCATTAGAGCAAAACTCACCGCCATTATCAGTTCTCAAACATTTTATTTTCTTTCCAGTCTGCAACTCAACCATTGCTTTAAATTCTTTAAAACGACTAAAAACTTCAGATTTACTCTTTAGAAAATAAACCCATGTCCTTCTACTAAAATCATCAATAAATGAAACATAATATGTGGATTTTCCAATCGAAGAGACATCTACTGGACCAAACACATCAGAATGGATAAGATCCAAAACACCACAAGTTTTATGAGAACTCAAGTAAAACTGAATGCGGTTTTGTTTTCCATAAATGCAATGCTCACAGAAATCAAAGTCAAGATTACAATCATTCAAACCTTCAACAAGATTTTTATTTTTCAAGGTCCTTAGACCCTTTTATCCAATGTGGCCAAGTCTCTGGTGCCATAACATAGTCTTCTCTGCAGGTAACTTTGCTTCAGACGAAAGAGCACCCTTAGGTACCCAAAAACCATTTCCATCTGCTGAAGGTGAAACCTTCAAATTTTTCAATGAAGTATCCGTAGATTTACTTTTTATAGAAGTGCTATTACACTCAACAGTGTATGCTTCAAGCTTATACAAAGTGCCAAACCTGACACCTCTAGCAACTACCATAGCACCCTTAATCATTTTACATCCTGTTTCAGAAAAGACTACCTGCACACCCGCATCTATCAGTTTGCTCACAGATAACAGGTTTCATTTTAATCCAAGGATATGCAACACACCATTAATCCCTTTTATTCTACCATCAGAAAACCTGATTCTAACTTTACCTCGACCAACAATGTCTAGATGTGAATCATCACCCAAGTACACCTTACCTCCATTAAATCCTTCATATTCAGAAAACCAATCTCTATTGGAAGTCATATGAAAAGATGCACCTGAGTCAATTAGCCAGACATCATTACCTGCATGAGTCGCCAAAGCCGCAATAAATGCATCGCCATCTTCCTTGTCAGACTCAGAATCAGAATCGAACTTTTTCTTTTTCTTCTTCTTTTCTTCTTTGCAGTCCTTACGGATGTGACCTGGTTTACCGCAATTCCAGCAAATGACTTTGGACTTTCCAGGAGATTTCGATCTCCCTTTGGATTTGGACTTGCCGCGCTTCTCATTCTTCTTGCCTTTCTCCCTAGGTCTTCCACGAACGGTTAGGGCTTCCTTTGAACTGATGGATACCTTCCTTCGCATCTCTTCACCGAGTAGGGCACCCACCACGTCTTCAGATTTCAAAACAATAGAAGTACTACTGATAGCCATAACAAGAGAATCCTACGAATCAGGCAAAGAACAAAGCAAGATCTGACATTTCTCCTCCTCGTCCATCTTAACACCGACGGATACTAATTGAGCCACCAACATATTAAATGCTTCTAGGTGGTCTGCAATTCGTCCACCCTCTTCCATCTTCAAGGAATACAATTTCTTTCTTAAGAAAATTTGATTTAATAAAGATTTCACTTGATACATCTCACCAAGCTTAGTCCATAGCTTCTTTGCAGAGTTCTCTTCATGGACATTGATTAGAACAGAGTCTGCCAGGCATAGTCTGATTAGACCCTTGGTTTTTCGGTCCATAACATCATACTGAGCTGCCGCAGTAGGATCTGAGGGCCTTTGGACATTTGCATCAACAGCATCCCAAAGATCTCGATCTATTAGCAGATCTTCCATCTTCAGCTTCCACATCTCAAAATTACTTCCATTAAATTTCTCCACCTCTATTCTCCTTGACGAACTCGCCATCTGAATATTCCTGCAACAAGATCAAAAAGTGTCTTCTGCACAAGCTCCCACTCAAATCTGGATTAGTTCAAAAAACCCAACTGCCCACAATTGAAACCAAAGGTGATCAGGCTCTGATACCACTTGTAAGGAAGTTAAGTAGCGGAAACAACTTCCTACACTAACCTTGAGAGGAGGGTAATGCAAAACTTTTTCAGATCATTACAACAGTTATAGAAAACAGAAATAGATATAATAGCATTCATACCACAACACAATGATTTACGTGGGGAAAACCCTTTCGGGAGAAAAACCCCACCCTCCAAAAGCAGCTCAATATTTTATTCAGCAATCAAAAATAGATTACAACATACTTGTAGAGCAAGCTCTTTGCAGGAGTACCACTAATCAAAGATTCAGAGGCAACTCAATAGCCATAAGACTCTTACACACAACCTCTATCTCACACACCTCATAAATAGGAGATACAATACAAGAAACCGTCAAACGGTATTACAAAACCATGGGCTAAAACCACCCAATAAGGTGTAGCTGACCTTATCTCCCTTCTAGATGCCCTATGACATGTTAAAGCACACATCAACACATGTCGCTCCCTTTTACAGCTCATTTATGTATCCGATACAAATTATTTTTCCTATTTCAGGAGTACAAACTTCCGGAGGCCATAACTTGAGAACCGGGTGTCCGATTGATGAACCGTTTGAAGCGCTGGAAAGCTCGCGAAGTGCTCTATCACCTCGTAACCTGCTTCGCCAGTTATGGCCACTTTTCAGGGCGTTTTGGAGCCTCTAAAGTCCCCAAAATTAAGTTTAAATATTTTATTGCACCCCTCCAAGATGAAAACATTAATATCTTCAAAACTAGCTGTGACCTTGTGATGCAACTTTACCGGAATGCTTATCTAACCAACCAGAAGCTTTAGGGAGAGTTTCGCACCATTTTGTGCTCAAATGAAAACTTACTATAAATAGTAACCTCGCATAAATGCAAGGTTGAGACACCATTTTTCCCAACACTTATGGTCAAATACAAGGCATCTCAAGAAAAAAGAAGAGAACATGCAGAAAAGTTGATGGAGCTATTTGAAAATAGTTCTTCAGATGAAGCAGACATGGAAGCCCTAATTGCAGAAGTAAATAAGTTGAATGAATCAAACTCCAACCTGAGAAAGGAGTTGGAAGGACTGGCTATTCAGATGTGTTAAGAGCTTGAGAACCAGAGGAAAGCTGAAGATCTGGTGAAAGAAAGAGATCATGAGATCTCCAAGCTAAAACAAGAGATGAGTTCCCTAAATGCTCAACTCCATGCAAGAAAAGTGGAAAAGGAAGACATGCAAGGAGAACTGAACACTTCCATCTCTGAGAATGAAAACCTGTTGGAAACAAATGCTACTATTTCCAAAGAACTCTCTAAGTCAAAGGAAATACTTGCTAAGTTCAACAAGAGTACTGTCAAGCTAGAGCAAAAGCTTGAATCTACCAAACTGGTCAATAATACCAATGGACTTGGTTATTCTGGTCATGAGGAAGGTGAGACCTCTGGTACAAATGCTGGAACATCAAAGAAACAACCGGCATCAAAGGATAAAGGTAAGCAAAAGTTTAAACCTGTTTGCTTTAATTGTCTTAAAGAAGGACATACTGCAAATGTGTGTAGGAGTAAGGCTTACAACAATTTTTCTTATTTCCTAAATGATAAGCCTAGATCCTATAGATTTGGTGGTAACTATTATGCATGCAACAAGTATGGGCATAAAGCATCTGAATGCAGGTCTGTTATGAATAACACTAGAAGATATCCTCAGAGGACCCAAGGAGTTGGTCCTGAACCTTTTGTGAACCGGAATCACAACCGGTTTAATGCCTTCAATCATCAGCCAAGAAGTGGTGGTTATCAAGCGGCAACCGGATGGAGAGAAAATTGTAGGATCTATCATGGTCATGGTCACAGTCACATTGTTGCAACATGCAAAAGGAAGAATGGAAACATGAATAATGGACCTTGGAGAGCACCTGGATTTGTCTGCTATCACTACAACAAATCGGGTCACATTGCTAGATTCTATAGATCAAGAAAGAACATATCTGATGATATACCAGTCACTCCAGAAGGAAACATTGATGTTGACACTGTTCAAGAGGACATGAACAAAATCTTGAAGGAGAAACCAGTGGTGCTACAAGAGGAACCGGTTTTTGCACCTAGTGTGGAAATCACGAAACCGACAAACTAAGCTTCACAAAATCTTAGGGGGAGCAAATGGCTAAATGTTTCAAACCCCCGGTTTACACCGGTAAAAGACCTTAACTGGTATGTTATACCTATCATTTGGTAGAAGACCAGAAATGATAAAAAAGCAAATTAGGGTTTATGTCCTAATGGAGGAGCATTAATGACAGTACGTGAGGAATATGTTTAAAAGCATTTTTCAAATCATTTCTCACTATCAGTTTTTGAGCAAAGAAAAGTTTTTCAAAGAGCAGAGAGATGAAAAGGCAATTTGACCAAAGATTTTGAGAAATTGAGAAACCACGAAGGACATTCAAATTCAAACTGGAAACGGTTAAGTGGAAAACACAAAGAGGTGATTCAGCAACCGACGGAGTGTGAAGTGAAGGAGAATGAGAATTGGCAAGCTCTAATTTCACATGTTTCAAAAGGTATTTCTCGAGTTCTTAAGATTTCTTTTATGGCTTCTGCATCTCATACTAGTTCTAGTGCATCTGTCAAGTCTGCAAGTTTTATTCAACGGAAGTCCAAATATAATACCCTATCACAAGTTTCGACTGGTGTGATAATAGAAGAGGGAATTTATGACTACATAGATTGCAAGATTGAAGACCTAGCGTCTCTAGCTATCCACACCCAGTTAGGTTAATTTTGTGGAAAAGATAAGAAGATCAAACTAGAGTTTAATATTTTGGAGAAGAAAAAGCTCCACAATGTTGTTTACTTCCTAGAGGATTTCATAGAGGATCATATAAGGATCATTCTGAGAAGAGTCTATGGTGATAAGGTGTACCTAGATAGAACTCATGATATCACGCTGCAGGCAATTCATGCAATCACCGGATTCTACAACACAGGGGAAGTGCTAGCCCTAAGGATGGTTAGCAAAACTGAAATGTCCAAGCTCACTAGTTCAGTGAGCGACTCACAAGGCATGATAGTAAATTCTATTAAGGATGATCTGGTGAAGTATGCATGCATGGTGATTGGATATTGGACATTCTTAGCCAGCAGAATTAACTTTGTATCTGCTGCAGCGGTAAATGTTGCTTACTGAATGATAAAGGAGGATGCATCATTTGATCTGTGCACCGGTATGCAGAGAAAAATCCTATTGAATTTGAAGTTGATCAAATAGGATAATGCACTAAGGTTCAAGTTTGGACAACTACTGGTTGGGTTGTTCTTCTATTTCCAAGGCTACTTTCTAGGAGTAGGAGATGTCTAGTGGTCTGCTGACCAACCGGTGACCAAGCAAATCAAGGAAAGCATTGAAGTAATTAGAACTGGTTATCCTGATATTCTGAACAAGTATTTTGATGAGTTTAGAAGGAAAATGAGCCAAAGAATGATGATATTAGGTGACATCATCAAGAAATATGAAGATGATATCTATTTCACCATCCAAGTAGATAAATGCATAATGGAGGCTATTGAGCCCAGACAGGAAGAAGTGGAGCCAATGGGCTATGAGGTGATGTATGATATGCTAGAAGGGTATGCCTCTACCCTTATTTCCTCACCTCTTGATCCTAAGGCAAAGAGGACCAAAACCTATCTGGAAAGGATTACACCAGTCGAGGAACCCTCTACAATGAAAGAAAAAGAACCTGCAATGAAGAAGGCAAAGGCAGTGCCTATAGCATCAACACCGGTTACCACTGCAACTCCAAAAGTGACCAAGCGGTCACCAGCCAAGAAGAATCCAGAAGTAGCCCTGGCTAAAGTGTTCGAGAGAAAGAGGAAGACAAGGAATACCTCTCCAGACTTAGAAGAAACTATGTCTGAGGAAAAGCCAAAGAAAACATGTCAAGCAAACAGAAAGACAAAGAATGAACCAACATCATCTGCACTGGTAAATATAGATATATCTTCCTATAAACCTTTGACACATTGTCAAAGACAATAAATAATGTTAGGAGAAAAGTACTAAATGACTTAATTGAGTGTTTTGATGACTTTAATGATGATGAAAAGGAAGCGGTTGAAAAGGAAATAATTTAGTATTTATGTGTTAATGACCGATCGCCCTTAGAGATTAAGTCTCAGACACTGGATTCTTTATATATGTCATTAGACAATAGATGGCGCATTGCCATAGAAAAGGAATAGGAAATTAGGGAGAAATTTTTTGCATAGTACTTTCCCAACCTATCAAATTCTGAATTGTTTGATGTTATTGACCAAAATAAATGACTCTTCTTCACTAGAAGAAGAAGACTCTGGCTGTTAGAAGGTAGAGTTGATAATGTTGAAAAAGACACTCATCTGTATATGAGAACCACTATCCAAAATCACAAAGTGCATCTAGCCAACTAGCAAGCTGAAAAAGAACCGGTTATACCCAAACCGGATGAAGTATTTGATGATGAAGGAAATCTGGTTGTTGAACTGATTGACACCATTGATGTTGATGCTCTGGACATTGAGGATGTTACTCAGGAAACACCATCTGAGGCTACAAGACAGAAGCAAAAAGCTAAATAGGTTGATAAGCAAGCTGAGGACAGACAGGAAGTGGCAAAGGAAGAGGCAGAGCATAGGAAAAAGGATGAAGAAGAGAAGCGGAAAAGGGATGAAGAAGAGAAGAAGAAGAAAGATGAAGAAGAGAGAAAGAAGAAGGATGAAGAAGAGAAGAAGAAGAAAGATGAAGAAGAGAGAAAGAAGAAGGATGAAGAAGAGAAAAAGAAGCAAGAAGATGAAAAGAAAAAGAAGGAAGAAGAAGATAAGGAGCAGGAGAAGAAGTAGAAAGCAGAGAAGAAGAAGAAGGAAGAGGAAGAAAAAGAAGAGGAAAAGAGGAGAGAAGCAAAGAAAAGGAAGAAGGAAGAGGAGGATAAGGAAGTGGAGAAGAAGAAAGCGGAAGAGGACAAGGCAGGAGAAGCAAAGAAGAGCACCCAAATGGAGACTCCAAAGGTAACTGGGAGTCAAGTCAAACCAGCTGATCTCTCTAGTCCTATCGATCTCCAGTCTGCAAGTGAAATGGAGCTAATGCAGAGCATCAAGGTAGCTCAAGAGTGCCTTGAAATCATTTGACGAAAGAAGGAGTAGGATGTAATTCAAGTGGCTATGGATACACTTACCAATTTGATACCCAGTACAAATCTTCCCAACACTAATTCACCACTAGCTAAACTCAAGCTCCTATGCATAGGAGTGGATGATCAGGTGCAGAGCCTTGAAGAGATAGTAGAGGCTAATGTCAAGAAGGAGAATCAAAAAGCTCTTAATATTGCTCTGGTGAAGAAGTTGAATGAGCTTCGGACTAAACTGAAGAAAGAACAAAAGGATATAAGGGACGCTCTAGATGAGGGGAATCTGCTACTCAACAAGATCCACCAACCCCATCTGTTCTATGATGATGTGATAGCTCAAAAGCAAAAACTTGAAATGGACTTGCAGTCCTACTTGAGCACATTCAAGCCACCTTATGATTCCTTTACAACTTATGGGCAAACTGTTCACCGGTTTCACATCTAGTCAGCACAAATGGAGCAAGAGATCAGCACTCAGTCTAGAGATTTGCAGGAACTACAACTAGTTCTACTCCCATGATTACAAATTCTTCAGAAGTGCTATCTGAACTTGGATACCTTAACAGTTACATAGGAGATGAGCATAATTGATGCCATGGAAGAATAGGTCTCCCAGATGTAGATAGGGAAAGAAGTAGCCACCTCCCTACTTGAGTCCTAGTCTTTGTCGATGAAATAATTCTTGTAGGACTTTAAATATGTTTTTGACAAGTATCATTCCTTGTTGTCATAACCTTTTATTATTTTTAATATCAAATGAAAATAGGGTTGTTCAGTTGTACTTTGTCATTGTTGGCAAAGGGGGCGAAGAATTCTATTTGGAGAAGTATCTGGTAATCAAAATTTTGATTATATTCTCTGAATATCTCAATGTTTATGCTCTATATGCAAAAGTGCTATACATTGTATTGCTAAAGGGATAGTGTATATGCTTAGGGGAGCAATTTTGCTAATGGCATGATTTTGTTGTAAAACACTTAGATGTCAAAATTTTATTTTCCTAAGTGTTGCCATCAATGCCAAAGGGGGAGATTGTTTGCATTTTTTATGTTTATGTTGTGATTGTCATTGATGGACACACACTTGCATTGAGATCCTCTTTATATGTATGAGTTTGAGCACAACTGGTATTTGTTCCAACCGGTATGTTGTATTTGTTGGCATATGCACACTCCAATGAGACATTGTAGGTGATTGAAGGTTTTGTCATTGATGGTAACCTTACAATCCTATTACACTGGTAAGGCTTTACACTGGCAAGATAGTTCATCGGCATCAACGAACACACTCTACATCGACACTCAAGACACCGACACTGGCACAAAGGCCAACAGGATTTTGTTATATTATATTTTGTTTATTATTGTAAAAACTTTGTAAGCTGACTTGATATCATTGTAAAATGACTCTTATATATAAAAGAGATCTTTGTAGACATTATAAAAAAAGGAAGTTAAAAAAAAAAGGTGATGTCAGTGAAAAGAAGAAGATATTAGGCAGACCTATTATGTGAAATATAGGTTAGAGGTTTTATGTAAAGAATAGAGCACAAACCGTTACTAGATTAGGCATTATAGATGCTATTGTAAAGTAGTACAAGTTATTGGATTTGTATAATCCACATTGTAAGTCAGTGAGACTTCCCATTGAGCAATGAGCTCTAGGCAATTGGCCTTCCTGCATGTGTAGGCCCCTCTTGTAAGTAATAATCTCTTATTGGCTAGTAAGTGAATATTGTGGGTCACAAATCCCATCGAGGTTTTTCCCACACTGGGTTTCCTCGTTAAATCCTTGTGTTATGGTGTGCTTTTCATGTGGATCCTTTTAATTCTGTTCATTACATTATTTCTTGCATACCGGTACACTGTTATAATATGTTCTGTATGTTTTAAATTGAGCAAATCTAATTACCGATTAGATACTGATTCACCCCCCCCTCTCAGTATCTATGGGATTCCTAACAATTGGTATCAAAGCTTGGTCCTCTATTTTCAGAAGCCTAACAGCTTGAGGAAGATCTTGACACCGGTAAAGATGGAAAATCTAATGAAGCAACTTGAAGCAGCTCTTTTAGACTATGAGGTAGAGAAATTAAAAAACATCAAACTAGAAGATGATCTAAAAGAATCTCAGGATATCATTCAAGCACTCCAAGATAATCTTACTATTGCAAGAAACAAGAGAAGAGAACTTTGTGAAAAGATGCAAAATGAAAATGATGAAAAGGAATCACTTAATGATATGTTAAGCAAGCTGAAACTGGATAACATAACTATAAAGAATGAGATGCAGGATATGACTATGAGATTTTGAAAAGAGATTGAAAAATAGGAAGAAGAATGAAGAAGAATTGACCAGAAGACTAAGTGATGTCACAAATGAGAACAAAAGACTTAGCTATGAAAATGACATGTTGAAGATAGATCTGATGCATACTCAGAATGACTCTAATGAACTAATGAGACAGAAAGAAGTCTTAGAAAGAGAACTAGAAACTACAAATCAACATAAAGAAAAATTCAAGAAAAGCTCAGAGGAACTTGGCACCTTGCTGAAGAATCAAAAACCTAAAGGTGACACTTCTGGAATTGGCTTTGAAGTTGGAGAAAGCTCCGGTACTACAAACGCACAGGATCACATCAAACTAGTAAGGCAACCTAATGCTTATAAATTCAATGGAAAATGCTTTAACTGTAATAAGTATGGTCATAGAGAAAATGAATGTAGATCTAGAAATTATCAGAATATCAACACACCCACCGATCAATGTTCTAAATGCAACAAAGTTGGTCACAACTCTGAAAATTGCAGAATGAATGTGAGATGTTATGTTTGTGGAAGATTTGGACATTTATCTAATCAATGCAAAACACAAACCGGCATAGGTTATGGAAAAGCCATTCAAAAGAATAATGTGACTTGTTATGCATGTAACAAGATTGGGCATATTGCAAAATTCTATAGAAGTAAAGGATCACCGGTAGACAACAAAAGTTCTAGCTTGAAGGGTAAAGAAAAAGTTGAAGAGGTTAAGCAAGAGTTCTCAAAACAATGGATTAGAAAAGCTGATCTAAATATTGGAAATACTCCTCCACCGGTAGAACCAATCAATGCTTCATCGGCAAGATAGAGTGATGCTTCACCAGTAGGACAGAGCAGTGCTCCACTAGCAGGAAGTTCTTCATCCAATTAAAGAAAGTTTCCTTGAGGGTTTGGCAATCTAATGACACATGTGCTATTATTCCCTCAGTTAGAGATGAGAAGTTGGAAATTACTTATTACCGGCAGACAATGTTAAGTGAATACTTAATCGACATACATTTAATGTGGTAGATGGAAAAGTAACATTATAAATTTGAGGTTTTGGCTCCATTTCATTTCACTGAGATTTCAAACCTACGAAGAGCGCGAAGATTCTGAGCTAAGGCATTTTGAGCAAGAGGCAAGAACACTTCAAGCAATCATCCATCCTAAAGGCAGTAAAAGGTATTTTATCATGGCATCCACCTCTGCACTTGAATATATAGCAAACCCTACTGTTGTTGAAGTTATTAAAAGACCTAGGCCCATATTTCAATTAGTTCCCGAAGTAGCAAAGAAAGATGATACTTAGGTGCTTTTTCTCAAATTCCTAAGGGAGTTGTTTATGCTGAAGACCCCAAAATTTACATTCGCTGCAACATTGAGGAACTAGGAGATGAAGAGATTAAAACCATTTTATAAAAACTGTCATATGTGATAACTCCGAAATTGTGAAATTGAAACATAAGATCATTGAAACCCTAGGATTTACAGAGATCCTTAGCATTCCTGAATTCCCCAAGGATGTGATTAGGATAGTCTTAAGCAGGGTACATGGTGAATTTTTCTGGCTAGATGCAATTCACAAAATCACCAAGGAAGCTACGAAAGATTTCATAGGGTTACCGACCACCGATAAAAGGCTAGACAAAACTAAGAAGGTCTCCAATGACCTAGTTACTTGATGGGAATGGGCTTGGGATAGACTAGCCTAGTCTATGCTCTTTGATCCTCTCCTTGGATCACTAGGTGTTCCAACCACACCCTAGGTCTCTAGGACTTCCCTTGCTTGTGCAATCCCCTGACCTTGCCCAATCAACCCACCAACAACATGTGATTCTTCTCCTAATCTCTCACCTACTCACAAGCTTCAAAAACCCTTACATAGGCTAATAAGGGTTTAACTCTTCCTACACCTTCTCAGGTCCTAGCAAGGAAAGAATAGGTCTTTGACATGTTTCCCCAACTACTCATGTGCCCCCAAGAGGTTTTGACAATCCTTCTTGTTACCGATTTCACAATTTTGCTTTTTTTCCTACAAAATAGGGCTACAAGGAATGAGCCCCTATTAGGCCTCCATTCCAGACTTTTAGGGCTTCCTCTTGCAAACAATGCCAAAAATTGTGAAACTCCCCAAAGGGACTACTATTAATTTAGCAAAGGCTCAAGGATTTTCCTATTTTTGGGACCCCAAGTGTCCGTACACTACCCTAAGTGAATTTAAGGGTTTTTGAGGGTTTTTAGGCCTGCCAAGGTCACAGTGATGGTTTGCTATCTTCACCACCTTGTTTGGATTGGTGGAAGCTCCTCCTTCTCACTAATGATGCTCCACAAAACCCTCTACAACTCCTCCATAGGGTACCTCCTTCCTTTTCCTTCCTTACTCTCACGGACCTCTACAACCTTAACCCTTCCTAGCTAGGCACAGTCCAGTCTCACATAGGAATGGGTCTTTGAAAGGATTTCCTGCATCTTCAGGGGCCCTACTTCCTCTAAGATACTGTATAGGGTCTAAACTCCTATTCCCCATGGTTTTATGGTGTTTCCACAATGGGGATAGGAGTTGTCAACCCATTTACACAAAACAGTCCAAAATTGGACAGTAAGGAAGAAATTTACAAAATATTTACAAACACACCAAAACTTGCAAAACAAACTTAATCTAAATGCTCAAAATGAATGTTTCAACACTCAAAAAGACTCCCAATATAGTTTAGGTTCTAGAACAATCCATTAGCAATCCTTCATTGCTCCATTTGTGTCGACTGGCAACAAAACCCAGTCACAGTCAAGGAGTTTTTCCTTTTTCCATACACTCTGACATACAACCCCTCATTTTAGGGTTTGCACCAATTTATAATGTCTTTGCCTCAGTTTGTGTGCCATGGTTAGGGTCCCAACACCAAGCTAAGGTTATGACCTATTTGGTGGAAAAGTTGCACGATAACTTTGAAAAGTTGTCATGCAACTTTTTGCAACTTTTGAGCAATTTTTGCAATGTTGCTTTTCTTGACTTTTAGGCCTACATTAGGCTATCCTAGGGACACAACCAAGCTAAAAGGACCCCAAACTCACCAATAGGCACACATACCCTCAACTCCAAGAGAAAACTCAACCTAGACTTGTGAACCTAGGACCTAAACTAGGACCTAAACAAAACCAATGAGCTCTTGGCTCTTATTACATTTACATGGCTTCTTAAAGAAGAAAAATCCCAACAAAATCAAATGGTGGGAGCCCTTAGAAGGGTGCTCCTGCACCATTACTCAATTAACTAGTGCCACATTTGATAAAAGGCCCTTAAGAGTCAATGATGTAAAAGATACTAATGTAAGATTTATCAGTACGATATCAGGATATATGGCAACTCATGCAAACAGACTCAATTCAGTGTCAAGTCTATGCATCAAGATTGCTTATGACATGGTCATAGATAATCCAAAGATTGATGTATGTGAGTGGTTGAAGGATGAATTAATTGACAACTTAGGAAAGATTAAGAAGGACAAGAAAGGAACTTTCAAGTTTGGAAATCTGCTAGTATGTTTGATGCTACATATAACTAAACAGGTTCCTGGTATAGGCTACAAATAACTTGGATATGATATACCAGTAGGTAAAAAACTAGCAGAACTATTCAATAATATGGGAGAAGATAAGGAAAACAACATCCATGATTTCTTTCAAGCACTTAAGGCCAAAATGAATAAAAGAATCAGATTATCACAAAAGATTGTTGACAAATATAAGGATGAAATATGCTTTGTAATCAAGAAGGATAAGATTTGGATGGAAGCAGTCATCCCTAGGACAGTTTGCGTAACTGAGATGGGCTATGAAAGAGATGTTCATATAATTGAAACTTATGCTAAAGCACTTCTGGAAGCTCCTAAAGAACCTAAGGAAGAAGTATTTGGTAGTGCAGAAACTATTGAAAGCCAAATACAATCTAAGAAAAGAGTGAAAAAGGTTGAGGCAGTTGTAAGAAAAGGTTCTAGGCAAGCAAAGGAAATCAAGGATAAAGTAATGGAACGAACCGGTATAACAGAAGATGAGTTAGCAGCTCGACAACTTGAAACTCACCTATCACTAGTAGGCACATCTTCCGAGAATGACATGCCTATAACTTTCAAGAGAGTTGTAAGGAAAAGAGATCCCTCACCGACAACCACACCCTCACCTAGGAGGACAAGACAAAAACAACAAGCAGTGAGATCTCTAGTAAGAAAGGCTACACCAAAGAAGAAGAAACTGACACCAAAGAAGAAGAAGAGGACAAATAAGTACTTGGCCCCTCTTGATATACTGTTGAATGAAATTATAGAGGAAGGGAAATTGAAGAATATAGAGAAACTATATGACACTCTGACAGCAGATGAAAAAGAACAAGTAGAAAACAGTGTTATATTACATATGGACATGTATAAGAAATTTTTGATGGAAGTTGTAGATGAATTACTAGATGAACTATTCAAAAGATTGGAAGCAAGGAGACAAGCAGTAATAGAACTTGACAAGAAAATCAAGATAGAAAAGCTACTTGCTGTATATCTAGTGAATTCACCCAAAGAAATTGATGACTTAATTGCTGAAGCCAATCGGTCAGTATTTTCTACTACACACCAGCACATTGCTTTAATGGTTGGAAGAGTTAATGAGGTGACTGAAGAGACAAAAAATGCATGGGACATTTTCCTAGTAGAAAAAGAAAAATAGGAGGAATACCAGAACCCTAAACTTATAAAGGTATATTAGAAAGAAAGAGACAAGGGTAAAGGAAAGGTTGGTGGACCTCCGAGTATAAAAGTTAAAGATAACTTATCCCCATCGCCTCCTTCTGCATCACTAGTAAAAACTATAGAAGATCAACTGGCAGTTGAAAGTATGGATGTAGAGGATGTTAATCCTAATCTTGAAGTCTTATATACAGTGGATGTTGATACTCAAAAGATCAACATTGTGTTAGACAAAGATACAGTTGATAAGACTGCCATGGCTAGTGAGCCTCCAGTAGATGAGCAAATTGAAAACACACAAAAGAAACCAGTAGATATCAAAAAGAAATAGGTAGAGACTCTAACTCAGACTGAGACAATGCAACAAATAGAGAAACAAACAGAGCAAAAGGCTCCTGAAAAGGAACAACAACAGAAACAGGAATAGGTTCATAAGAAAATAGTGCCACTGGCAACTGGTGAAGTACACAAACTATTTCTTAAGGAAA